>NC_135741.1:23775000-24375000 GCF_041903045.1 Epinephelus lanceolatus | reverse complement strand
GATTGCAAAGGGCAACAGATTGTGTGTGTGTAAGGATGGGAGGGGGACGATGAACTCACACTGTCCTTTCACCTAAAAATGTAAACTATGCATGTGAGACTTGAGCTGTTGGAGGCTTTGATCACTCATTAGAAACTGTTTTCACTTTGTCTGACCTTCTTGTTGTTGCCGTTTTGAAATCCCAACCACCGAGCATAATACTACACACTCTGCAGTCTGTACTTTACTTGTACCTTACAGCACAATGAAATTAGTAAAATTGCTGTTCTCCAAATTGGTAGGTTGGGTAAAATCTGAAAGACCTACAATTAGAGGGGAAAGTGTAACACCCGCCCTCTGATGCATAAGTATGTACACAGATGCAAACATGTTGCCTGTGCAGTGAGCTTACACTGACGTAAACGAAAAAATGTCACAAACAAAGCCAGTATTCATTTGTAGGCCATTTATATAGCTCATTATGTTTCATATCTGGCACCGCACTGTACACTATGGGGTTATTTGCAGTTTTATACGTGTGTGTGTGTGTGTGTGTTTAGAAGTCTCACTGCAGTGCGTACATTTGGATTAAGGACTGAGACATGTTCTGACTAATACTTAGCACTGTGCTAAAGTCTTGAGCAGCGACCCCTGCATCATTTCACTGTAGCTAAGCTCTCATAACTGCTATCTGACACACACACCCGTGCGCGCGCACACACACACTGTCAGACAGAAAGACACACACACATACCTTACATGCAACATGAATGCAAACAGAGACGCCAACAGGCATTTGAGGCAAGGAACCAAGTTTCAGCTTTCCTAGCTTTCCCCCTGCATAATCCTCCCATTAAAGCGTAGCATAACACCAGCAGTTCCAGGCAGCAAATCAAACAGATCTTTATCTGCATCCACCTACCTTGTGTGCATGTATTAACCTTCATAGGAAGCTAGAAATTAGCATACCATGATTAGAAAAGATGGGGGCGATAAAGTTTGATAGGAGCATGTGGTTTTTATATTTCATTACCATTTTTCAGGCTCTAAAATAAGAACTTGAAGTGGCCGCTTTGAAGTTTACAGAGGGGCTCGGCAGCACACTCTTGTGGGCACTTAGAGTCATACCTGCTTGGGTTTTGGGGGGAGGTTTTGCATGCTTGGCATGAAGGTGGAAAGCTTCATCGTGTGACTCCCAGCACTGTGTGAGTCTTGTTGCACCCAGTGCTTTCTCTGATGAAGCGCATCACTACCTGGGAGTCAGAGGCTGTGAGTTCATAATTCATTCCTAGCAGAGGGTGAGGCAGCTATCTGCTGGAAGGCTGTGAAGGGGAGCGTTCAGGAAGGTAAGCAGCTCAGGATACAGCCGCCAGACAAACACTCAGGGCTAACGACCTGCGCAGTGCTCTGTGCTGCAGGATCTTGAGGTGACAGGTGAGGCATCAGGCTGCTTTAAATGAATGTGAGTGTGTATATGTGGATGCGTGGAGACAAACTTAAAACGGAGTCAGCTGCTTCATGATGGACCCAGGTTTAAAGGCAGAGAGACATGTGAGTCAGAGGAATGTTGCCTTTCATGGGCCTGGCTGGATAATCCTCTATATGTGTAAAAGTGGGTGCATTGAGGTGTAAGGGTGTGCTAGAAAAAAAGTGAATTAAATCTTTTGGTGTGTGCACATACTTCTGTCTTTGATGTGTGTGTTCATGCACTTGCCTGTTATGTGTGCGTGTATCTGCCGACTGTGGTGTGTGAGTGCTTTTTTCTTTGTGCATTTGTGCAGGGCTTTTGGCCAGGCCTGTGATCCTGTTGATTGCGCTTGTGGTCAGGTGAAAGGGAGGCACACAGTCCTGCTGGGCCCGAGACTGGAAGGGAATACTGAATGGAACAGGGCCAAATTTTCATTCTGTCTCCCTCTTGTACCCTATGTCTGCTCGCTGCCTCTGCTGCTGAAATGAATTGGCTATTCCTGTAGGCCTGGGCACAGCTGTGTTCAGCCCGGAATACACACTGAGTTGATCATGAGGGAGGCAAGGAACGGACGAGAGTGAGAGATGAGAGAGAGAGATGGTAAGAAAAATGGAGACAGACAGACAGATGGCCAGCCATTTGTCACACGCTACAACCCATATGAAACAGCAGACACAGGGACATAACAGAAAAATCAGTCAGCTTCGCCTGACCACAAACACTGTAGTAATAATAAGCCAGTCATTTAGGTCACGAGAAGTCCCTAGCTCAGTGGTTATGAAATTGTCTGGCAACCCCAGTTTGTATCTCTGCCATTAGCTAGTCAGTGCGCAGACAGCCACCATCCTCTGAACTGTCAGACTGGGTCTGAGGAGCTGCTAATGGTGTTTCTACTGTATGACTCTGATGTACTCTGTTCTGTGTGCATGGCAGAGAGAGACATAGAGAGATCGAGAGAAAAAAAGAGGTTTGATGAGGGAGAATATGTTGGGGGATATGTTGAGGAAGCTCCCAGTGTATCCCCCAGTCTCTTTAAATCATCTCACTGACTCAGAGTTCTCTCAATAATGTATACATAAGGCAAGGGCAGGTTTTCTCAGGATTTAGAGCCAGCAGTTAGTCTGAAATCTCAATGCGGCGCACACACTAGGTCGATAAAGTAAATTATGAACGCTGCACAGATAATCACTAAAGCTGCTGCGCAGCACAAAACTTTGAGATGCCAAAATATATTTCTTAGTTGTCATTTCATTATGTTTATCCCAGTCAGGACCTGTATTATCAAATGTATTGAATCTTATTAGCATCTCTGTCGGTAATATTCCCACATCAAACAAATCACCAGCACCAACTATAGACTGAGTATGTACTTCTGATGTCACCCTCCCCTCTGGGCCATGTGGAGGACAGGTGCCTGCTTCGCGGCCGGGCAGAAAGGCAAGTTGGCAGCTGGACTGCTACCACCTTCTTCTCTCTGCCTCTGCTGCCAACAACCCTGGCACATCTGTGCCTGTCCAGCGTGCCCAGTGCCAACTACCCTGCTCCCATTGTTCTCTCCTGAATGCACCCAACGCCCATGGGAAAGAAGGCTGAACACAGTGTGGCACAACCTACACAGCCTGTTAGATAATCTCAAGACATGAAAAGATTCTCTTAGCCTAGATTCTAGAAACAGCTTTTTTGTCTTGCGTCGTAGACAAGGAAAACACCCGATGGTGATGTTCATAAGATTCCTCCTCTATCAGCTTCAGTTTCTAGTGTCAGACATTCACTACAATCCTGTATGAGTATAACAACATTACATAGCATTGATGAAATAACATTTTTTTAATATACAAAACAGTATATTGCTTTCCATGTGTGATTAATTATGTGGCTGTCTCTTAGTTTGGAACAGTGTCTGAGCTCATCATGATACTGCATCAAATCATGATCATTGCATGAGGTGGGAAACACAGGTTCATCCAGGAACCATATGAAAATGCTATGATCCTCCATCTGTTACTTACACTTTAACTGCAGGTTATTTTCCTCGACTTGTACAAACTCCCAACACACACACTCACATAAAGTTAGGGAATTAAAATGTGTCACATGGAGAAATAGGATTTGGGAGCACTGATTTGTGTGTATGTGTGTATATAGTATATGTATTTCCCAAGTGAAGGCGGGGATGTAGCCAATAGCAGATTTATCAGGGCCACGCAGGCTGGCGAATTATTCCAAATAGGAGAATCAGTCGCTCCCGCCTTTGATCTCTCTTCTGCCTGCTCTCTAATTTTAACCCTCCTTCTCCCCCACCCTACACTCTGTGTATACTGCACCAGTTTCCATCTTTAACTCTTTCCCCTCTGCCTCCACCTGCAGATAGCCTGTTTTGTCCTTTGTCGGTCTCTTTTTCTTACTGTTCTTTCATAGTTTTCTCAGTATATGTAAGGACAGTGTAAGCATGCCTTTTATTCTCTTTTTTATTGGCTTTTAAAGACAGAATGAACAAGAACCACAAAAACAAAACACCATATGAACGAGCATGGGCTTTTGCCTGTTTGCCTGTGAAAGTGTGGGTGCTTACACACACGCACACATACATACACATACATACACCCTAACCATAAACCTAAATCACAGTTCTAACCAAAGAAGTCATTATTTTCAAGGCCCAAAATCAAAATGGCCCTCACAAAGATAGAACCATTAAAGCTCTCACACACACACACACACACACACACACACACACACACTTCAAGCAAGCTACTGGCTGCAACACCGAGCCTTCTGGTGGTGTCCCGCAGGCCGTTTAAGACCTCTGATTATGGCCCCCGCGAGCCTGGTAGGATTCCTGGCGTGTCAGAGGGTTTAACAACATCCAAATCACTGTCCGAGTCCTCTTAGCTCTTGCAGACCAGTCTGTCTGTCATTCTCTCTCTGATCACACAGATCAGGCTCCAAGAGCCAGCAGGGAGAGCAGAGAGAGGGGGAATATGGCATTACATGGAGTTAAGACTTGAAGGCTTATTTCTATGTGACGGTAATATAGTCTGTAATATTTTTTTTTTGATCAGTTCGTAGAGAATTGTCTCCCACAATTTTTACAGTCAAGGTTATGTCTTCAAATGGTTTGTTTTGCTTGACTGAAGGTATTCAGTTTGCAGTGATATAAAGAGAAATCCTCACATTCAAAAGGTGAGAACAAGTGAAAGTTCAGAGTTGCTTATTACTTGATTATCTAATGTGTTGTCAATTAATCATCTGTCAACTGATCAAAGGATCCATTCAGCAGTAGTGTTACAGTCAACCTGTAGTGTGTGTGTGTGTGTGTGTGTGTGTGTGTGTGTGTGTGTTTGTGTGTACAGTAGCGCTGGCTGTGGTTTTACTGTGTCATATGGTTATCTCGTTCTGTTCTGTTGTCACAAAACAGTCTCTTATAAAATTAAACACTTATGACTTAACATTTTATTAGCTCTGGCTCTAATGCAAGATTTTGTCATTGTGCAGAGTAGCGCCTGGTGGGAACCACAAACTGTACAAACACACACTTATTCACATACACACTGCACAAACACACATATGCGCAAAAACTTGTGCAGGTCACACAGGCACAACGATTTGTTTGATTTACACTGTGGGAAGGTCCCCGAAGAGAGGTTTAAATTAATGGGGTAATTATACACAGGGAGAAGAAAGCAGCCACACTCTGATTTATGCACACTGACAAACACACACATGCTTCCACGTACGCGCACGCACACATACGCACACGCACACGCACACATAGTGTCCCTGATGGGACAGATTGTGTCTTTGCTCCAAGGACAACTGCTCCTCTCTCCTCGCTGGTCTTCAGCTCCATTCACTTCGTCAGATCTAAGCTCCCCCTGCTGCTGCAGAGACATGTTCTGTTCCCCGGTCAGCCAATCTCTCCGTTTGTCTGCCTGCCAGAGGCTGGCCGACCCACTGCCAGTAACAGTCTCCATGTTCAAGTGCAGACTCACTGGGGAGCTACAAACATTACTGCTGTGCAACTTCAGCTAACGGTGTCACTCCTTCCAAGCAAAACGCACACACATGCACACACATGCTTGCACAAAGAGTCACAGACACAAACGTAGACCATGTATCAACATGCGGTATAGTGTCATGATAAATGCAGTCAAGAGGCATTGCATTAGTCATGTTGTTGGTGGTGCAGCCCTGGAGGAGGAGCTGCCCTCATCAGTTATGGAGGTGTAGGAGAGAGCAGCTACAGGACCTCCCATCCTCCCTAATCACAACAAACAGCATCTAGGAGCTCAGCTTAAAAAGACTGACTGGATGTTTGTTGTTCTGACAAATTTCTGACTGTGCATACTTCAAAAGAAATTCATGATTTGGAAAACACACAAAATATTACTTCTCATAATTTATACTGAAATGTTAAGTGCTGAGTCAGCCTTCAATGATGAGACGATGAGTATGATCCACCAGCTGGAAAACCAACAGGCACTTGTTTCTCATGGTGTAAGAGTAGTTGCGTGTCTGACCATGACTTTATGCATTCATACATGTGCGTGCATGTGTATATCTGCAGTTTATTCAGTGGAAGAAACTTACATGCCCAACTAGAGATAATGATGCAGTGCTCTCCACCTCGAGGCCCACAGATGCGCCGCAGAAGGCAGCTGGGCTTCAGCTGAGACAGCACTTTCACTCAGTCTGACAAAGTCAATCTCTCTCCTTCTATCTCTTTCTCTCCCACTCCCTCTAATCCAAACTTTGGAGACTGCATCTGCTAACACCATATTCCTCCGTGCAGCACCATATTATTTTCTCTGATCGCAGTCCGTTGACGTAAAGCTTGATGAAAATGCAGAGGTGTCAAATAATGCACCAAATTACCATGTGACAGCGTTGAAGCAGGTAGAAGGGAGTTGCAGCAGGAAGCAGAGCGAGGGACAGCAAGTAACGGAGTGAGAGAGTAGCTTAGAGCAATCCCAAAAAGGAGAGCGGCAAAGCTTTAAGTCTCGGGGGAATTTGAAAGCCACAGAAATCCAGTTGCGGATATTAAGAGGCTTAATCTAAGAGCTTGCTGAGGCTGAGTTTTGCTGTGTGGGCCCCATCACTATCATCCTTGACAGAGGTTAAAGAGGAGACGAGGGGGGATAAGGAGGAGAGGGAGAGAAGGCAGATGGGAGCAACGACGAGAATAGGAAGCCGTGTATCATTATGACAGCCTTGCATGCTTTTAGAAGAGAATTAAACATTGAGGTAGTGCACAGGTGTGTGTATATTTGTGTGTGACTGTGTGTTTTTTAAACTCCTGTGAAAATCTGCTCAAACAGCATGTTGGATACAGTCAAAGCCAGGGAGCATGTGTCAGACGTGAGTAAAGGAATCAGAGTCCATCATGATTCATTCATTCCATAATTGGACACAACCAAGTGATCCAACTCTGGTGCTCGAGTCAGGATGACATAAAGCAACGCACGCTGAGATGAAAGTCATTATCATCAAGCTGCAGATGTCTCCCAGGAGAGGAGAGGAGAGGAGAAGAGAGGAAAGTGACAGACAGATGGATAAGAGAAATCCCCACAGCTTCTGTGGCATTCTTTTCTTCTCTGTGGCATTCCTGCTTCATTTGATGTGAATGTTTTAGTATAATGAAATGCTTCAGTGATGTGAATACTACAAAGCCCAGAAAACCCTCAGTATCACAGTATTTGTGCTCAGCAGTGCTGCTGCACTATGGCGCTTCAGTCTTGTCATCTTGTCAGGAAAACACAGAGTGTGTGTCCACAGCAATCATTCAAGCATCCTTAACGGCCCAAATGCTGCCTTTTCTCTCAGTTTAGAGATTATGTGTTCCACTGGGGTGCCACATAGTTTTGCTCTGTATGCAGAGAAATAATTGCTTTGCAGTGCAATTATGGTGCATTGTGCTTTTTGGAATTCAGTGGCAGACTCCAGGAAACAACATCACGCAATCAGTAATAAGATGCACAAGTCATTTTTCTCTCTCTGTCCCTCTATTTCCATTTTATACTTCATTTAAATGTGTTACCAGGGACATTTATCACCAGTAACTGTCAAAACAAACATGGCGGCTGTTTTAATTAGGTTTTACACATGTGAGTTGTAAGAACATGTCATGTTTATTTATCTATCTCTCTTTCTCTGTGTGCAGGAGGTATAAACCGGGCCGGGGCGGCGGTGCCAACGTTCTTACGGACCCCCACAATGATCCAGCCCCACCTGGACATGAAGCCCTTCCTACAGTTCCCCATGGAGACCCCCCCTCCTCCGCACAGCATGAGCCTCTTCCACAACTTCAACACGGTGAGAGCTGACACAGACTCACAGATATAAACAAACAAATATGCACACACTGCAGTTTTTTAAAGGTATACTTCACCCCAAAATGATCATTTGTATATAAGTTATTCTCTCTGTGTTACGCTGAATTGGTGAAAAAAACTTTGCCTCGATGATGAATGAAGCATCTAGAAATGGAGAAAGTTCTTGATGAATTGGAATAAATGGGGGCCGCGTTAAACAACAGCAAATATATCAAAACACTTGTTTACAAACTCACGCAACTCATGCAGTGTAGACTGAAGTCACAATAACAAGAACAAGATATTTGAAATCTGCAAACGTCCTTATTTCTGATGTAATTTTCAGCCATAACTGTGACGTTTAAAGATAAATAGTTAAATATGATGGTCCGAGCTAAGCTTATTTTATGTGCCGTGTTGCTTTGCTAGCATCTTCGATAAACCAGATCTACTGGCATGGAAGCTAAGCAATGTACTGCTGTACATTTTGGCTCCAGCAAAATGTATTTTATTCTCTTAAAATAATCCTCTCTCTTAAAAAGATCAATATCGGGGCGTCTGTAGCGTAGTGGATAGTGCCGGCACCCCATGTATAGAGGCCTCGCTGAAGCGGTCGCAAGTTTGACTCCGGCTTGCAACCCTTTGCTGTATGTCGTCCCCCCACTCTCTCTCTCCTCCCCCCATTTCACACACTATCCTGTCCATTAAAGGCAAAACGCCCCAAAAAAACATAATATTAAAAAAGATCAATATCAGTTTAATTGTTGCAGAAATGTTCAATTTTTGCAACAATTAAATTGTGTTGTATGTTGCAATATTTCTAAGCATTTTTTGCGATGAAATTGCAGGAGCAAGTGAAAATTGTAAAAGTAAATTACAATTACATAGGATGCACATTTTGATCATGACATGATGCATTAAAATAAAATATAAAAATAAATTATAAAAAATCTAAATATAAAATATAAAAAAAATCTTTGCTGGTCTAAGGTCATATATATATAAATATATGTCATAGCCAGTCAGGAAGATTAAGATGGCAACAGCAAGGACAACAAAGATGAAACAGGCTGATCTGATTATAAAAACAGTGATCAACAGCAAGAACAGGCTACATTACAGACGAGTAGTTCTGGCATCAGATGAGAGAAAGACTATCATGCGCTGTGCATATTAAGCATCTGGTGAGTGGGAGCCCTGGATCCTGCCCCCTGGCAGCTTCACTGCCAGGTGAGGGAGAGCCCTTTTTGACAGCTTGACAGTGGTTGTGACACTTTATAGTTTGTACAGTTAAAAAGCTGCAACAATTACTCAGTTCAGTAATCTCTGTCCAGTGTTCTACAGTGGTTTGTTAAATTTTGTTATGCGTTTGAAATGATAAGCATCCTCGCCATGGGAGATATTAAAATTTGCCGGCTCTGTGCTGCAGGAAAAGGCCTCGCATGTTTGCATTAAGGTGCTGCTCACACTGACACAAGAATGGCTCAACTAAGTCATTACACCTGTTAATAAACGTTAGCAGAGTGATGCTAACTGTCATCGCTGTCACTGTGTGTATGTGTGTGAGACTCTTTCCCAGGGGCAGTAGTCTCATGATAAATGATAAGAGACAGAGAAGGGTTTAGTGGCTCGATATGCTGCGCACACCCATTTTGAACTGTCAAATTTGCAGTAAAGTTGCAGTGATCGGACAAAATTGAAAGGTTGGGCAGAATTGGCTGAATTTGCCCCTGGAGGGACTGATACGTGGAATATTTTCTTTGCTTGACCTGACACACTAAGTGATTGAGGCAGTGGTACCAGCAACTCCCGTGTTCTACAATGTAAAATTACTGTTTTTGTCAATAGAGTCTGATAACTTTGAGATAATGGCTTTAGTTCCCTGTCAGAAATCACTGTCTGAGGGCAAAGTAAAGCGGTGGAAATATTCTAAATGTGGCATACACCTAAACCGATATTGATTATTCTAGGTGGGCCTGTCCTTAGGTGGCTAAAAACTATTGAACTGAGGCAGTGTTCGCTCAGCTGTGAATTTATGTACATGGCGCAGGGGTTTTCTACAAATCCAGACAGACAGATTTATTTGACAGTCATAAAATATACATAAAACTGCTTCATCCAAAGAAAGTTAACACACATGTACGACTATCAAGGATAAATTACACAAAAAGCTATAGGTTCTATTGTGTATATGTGATTTGTTCATTATTGTGTACTATTATGATTCGATCTACAATCAAAGTCACATATGAATTTTCACTAAAACATTACTATTTAAAACAGGCTTAGGCAGGAATGAGTAGCATGCCTGGGCAAGTACGTGCATTTGAACTCTGCTTGTGTGTTCCAATAAAATCACACCTCGCAGCTTGTTTTTTGGCCAGGAGTACTGCTGTCACTCACCCATGCCTGTCGCTTCCAAATGATGCATTTGGGGGTGAAGCATTCCTTTATCTCACCCAGTGCAATAAGACAAACACGCAAGAGGGACCAGGTTCTTCACAAAATCTGGGAAACTTGTAGATGTGCAGGATGTGGTGATGTCTGTGTATTCACTTTTATAGTACAGCGTTATTACTGCCCATGTGTGACATATATTTATTACAAGGCTTTAAATTGTCTTTAAATTTCTGAGGTCCTGCTGTTTCTACATCAAGAATGCATGTTGTGTCAGACAGGCTCACTACAAGGGAAGCAGGGTATTCCTAAGACTGTATTATTTCATGTAAACACGATCAGTCCCATTCCCTAATTCAAAGCACAGAATGAAAGAGCAGTTCTAAGGCCATCCTCATAGCTGTGTACTTCAAACACCGCAGCCTGTTTGATGTGGTATTTATTTTAACGGAGAGGGATCTTCCTGTTTCCCCAGGCCCTGACTAACATCTTATCATTTAGATTAGACCATAGAGACACTTAGCATTTCACCAACTCAGCATAATGTGCCGCCTGTTGCTCCAGACTCCATTAGGGAGCGTCAACACATCTCTCGTCAGCAATATGTAAAATCTGTGAACTTTGTATGTACTGTATGTGGGGCGATGCTATTCTCGGAGCATGTCTGCAACAGAGTTATTCTCTGCGTGTGTCTGCTTGGTATATTTGTCTGCAGTTTGGAAATGTGCGACATAGCAATCATCTATCACTAATTGGAAATATCTGGCACATGCTTTGTACGTATGGCACTATGGGGATAGTATCAGGAGTCCAGACACTGTTAAACACATTTTAATGATACAGTCATTTTAATAGCCCTCCATGGGCCATGACATAAGTGGAAGCATTCTCACTGATGTTAAAACGGCAGTGCACCCAGCAGACATGGATTAATAGAGATACCGAAATTACGCAGGCACTCAGTTTCCACTCTTGTGTCTGCTAGCACAGCCCTGAAATCACTCTCTTTCTTCATTCTGTCTCGCAGCCCCTGGAAGACTCCCCCTGTAACTCTCGCTCTCTCCCTCATTTGCTAACACCGCTCTGCTCCCCATCCTCCTCTTCATAACGTTAACTGCGTCTGAAGGTCCACAGGGACGCTGTGAATGTTAATAGCTGTTGCTGCTGATGACTGCGAGCCAGCAATGGGTGGTGTTTTACAGCCCTGTGGCCAGGAGATGGGGCCATAGGAGAGGCTTGGAGGACAGTGTGACCTTATAGCTCCACTGCATATTGGCACGTACACATGGACAGTACTTTAATGTCTTAACTGCACCGCATTAAAACAATGGAGAAATGACTTACTGACACGCTCACCCTGATAGTACAGTTGATATTTGACTGAAAGGTCTAGTAAAAGAGCATGTGATACCTGAAGCATCAGCCTCAGTTTCTGTATCTGTGGCATGCATAGTACAGTATTAGAATGCATCTTTTATATATATAAATGCAAACATACAAGATACAACTTGCTGCTGCTAATGAGGGCTCTGTCTTGATGTTTTCCTACGCAGGAAGTCACGGCCCTCAGCTTTCCCAGAGTTGTTATGCTTATTTTAGTTTACAGGAAGACCTAGAGTAATAGAGTAACTGTTTGCAGCTCTGTTTACATCGCTGACAATATTTTATGGCTTCTTTGGCTTTTAGGCAGAAGAATGTTTAAACAGTCGGAGCATGACTCTGCTTGAGTCTCATCTCTTTTATTTATCTGTATGAATGGAGGGTAATCTAGGATTATTTCGCATTAAAGGTACCATTTCTAGCGTCTTAGATGCCTCCCGGTGCCTGTCTGCACCAACACACTGTGATAAATATATGATATGCACACTATTCAAATGAAGACACAGCGTTATAGCAGCAGTAACGCTGAGAAATGTCCCTGCACTAAGCTAGCAGCTAGTTATTCTATCATTGTCTCTCATTAAGTGATCTGTGCTGAGTTTGTACAGTCTTAATGAGACTCACATTGAGGGTTATTAGCCTCATAGCAGAGGAATGGCCCCTCCTGAAGCCATATACAGCTTTAATGGTCTTCTAATGTGATTTGTCCTCTACCTGCCTGTCTCGCCCGATGCGCCTCTAGACAGTGACATGGCTGAATTATTTATCCGCAGCAGCTGGTCCTGATATAGACGCACTCTCACACACCTCTGAGCTGCGATGCATGTCCTGATGTAGGCGCGCTCAGGCTGCATAGTCAGGAATTTCCGATGAAGGCGTGCGATGATGCAAAGTCATGTGCAGACTTGTTGAATCTCACCTGCTGTCCGTACTCCTTTTATGCCTTCTTTCACTGTCCTCCTAAAAAACGCATATTCCATAGTCTTATTCCAGCAGATTAATAAACATTTCATCACACCTGTTGCCTCTACAGGTTTCAGACTCAGGTTCAGACTTAGGTTTCATTTCAACATAAGTTAGGACACATATGAAATGGTGGGTTTTAAGGTCCTCCAGAAGATTATTATTTATTATTTTTATGCACCAATTTGTGCCTTTTCTGCATCAATTTATGGTGTAAATGTCTTTAATTTTGCCAAAATAAAAGTCCTCTACTGCTTTCATGTTTTTATTGAGGGGTACAAATGCACATGTTCTAAATATTGAACATCCCTCCCGAAATCAACACCTATGTTCAGGCTAATAGTAATTATTTAAAGTGTATTTTGGGGCTTTATCAGATCTCATGCGTACTGATGTCTGGTTGCAAAGCATCACATATGTCTTCAAACCAGTGTAGCAAGAAACCAGAGAAGAAGAGTACTGTTTGGGTGTGTGTGTGTTTTTGTGTGTGGTTCGGTTGGGGGTTGGTGGGTCGGGCAACAGCTCCAGCGGCGGATGATGACATTTGATAGATGGTGTGAACTTGGGGAAGAGGGGGCGAGTCGAGCAGGAGGAGTGCGGGACACACAACCCAGGCTGCATCTGGACAGATCGAGTATGCATGAAGACGAGGGAGAGAGAGCGAGAGAGAGAGAGAGAGAGAGAGAGAGAGAAGGGGAGGAGAAAACTGGAAAGCGGGCTGAGGGAAATGCACTACGGGGAAGCGTGAGGCAGAGAGAGAGAAAGCAGCTGAGAGGAGAGGAGAGGAGAGGAGAGGGAGGCTGAACAAAAGGAAAAGGCACTTGTTAGGTGATGTGTCAGTGAATAAAGAAAGAGTGAGGCAAAGATTTGAGAAAATCTTCACAGCAGACACTTCTTCTCTTGCAGCATTTCAAAGAGAAGCAGAGAGCGTGCCAAAAGAGGGAAAACAAAGAAATCGTAGCTGGCAATGCATCACTAGGCACAAGTCCTGTTTTCTTAGTGAGTTAGTTTGTATTCAGCATTGACAACCAACCAGGGGGCTGAATGAGTGAGGAAGGTGCACCACACACCCTCAATCTTGCACATGCTGAGGCTCAAACACACACTTTGGCCGGCAGCACACACACAGGAGGACCAATGCAGCTCCAAGCTTCTTCAGATACAGAGGAGAAGAAGGTGAGTACCTAAATGCTTGGAGCTTCTTTTTCGCTTCACCCAACTGTGTCTTAATCTGGGCACGACTCAGAAGTACTGCAGAACTACAAGCTTCAAAGGCTGTTTTTATCTGGCACAGTGCAGACTTCAGTGTGACTGCCAGAGTGGTCCCACTGAGAGTCACACAACAGTGCATTTCTCGTTGCTGGAATTCAGCCCCTCCAAACGTTTTGTTGCAGAGAACTGATCAAACACAGTAGAAGAAGAGAGCAGAAACAAAGACAGCATGAAAGACTGAAAAATGAGAGAAGTGAGCGTGAAAGAAAAAGACTGTTAAATAAAGAGGATGTGTGTGAGTTAAGGTGCATGCTGTTGTGCGGTGCCAGGAGATGCTCGGCTGCTCTTTGGGGCTGCTTCTCCACAGAGCAAGCTCTGTGTTAACAAAAGGCATTAGTGTGTTTGGGTCTTAAGGCCCCGTGAAGCTGTTGACGTGACCGCTGAGTGATGCTAAAGTCAGTGGTCTGTGTGGTTCACTTACATCTGCCAGGGCTCTAACCGCATCCAACAGCTCCATACTCTGACATGTTTTCAAAACTAACTCAGTTATTAATGATGATGATGATGAATATTTTTGTTCTAATCAGATGACAGAGTTTAATCATAAGCTATTAATGCATGTAACACTGCCAAAGACAATTGGATTTTCTCAACATTGGTCAACTTGAGTGAGTTTTGGAAAATCCCTTTTCAGTTACATCACAATGCTGGGCTCCTATTTCATGAGGACATGTTTTGGAGAACATTTGGGTAAGAGGCCATGTGAGCTGCTGTCCAAAAAGGCTTGTTGGCAGCTGGGCGGTGTTTTTAACAGCTGAATAGACTAGATGGATCATAGCTGACCCACACCCAGAGTACTGTATGACTGGCTGGGGAGAAGCCCATGATTCATGTGTACAGTAACTCCACGAGCCTGTTGAGCTCTTTGAAATTGATGATGGGTCAGGGCATGGACAACCATGTTCAGTATTCAACACACAAGTCTTCAGGTGTGTTTGCTTGTAATGTTGGAGTTGGAGTGACACTGGGCAGGAGTTTAGATTTGACAAAATATATATATATGTTTTATGTGTTGTTGTCTTTAGCTGGACATGCATAGTCACTGCTGAGGTATTCATGCAGTTGCTCAAATAGTATTTGTCCACCATCGTCATTGCTCAATATCCGCCTCCCTCTTTCTATCCATTTGAATTCACAGCAGCAGTGGAGCCTACTTTAAGGCTGTTTCTGGGGAGAGAAACAGAAGGAGTCATGGAACGTGGAGTATGGGAGAGACAGCCAAATGAGATAAGAATGTGCGATGTTAGGATGTCCGGCCTCTTTCTCCCTCTCGCTCCCTTCTTTCTTGGCTCTTTCCCGTTTCTCCCTCCCTTTCTCTTTCTATCTGTCCCAATCCATCTTCTTCTCCCTCTCTCACTCATTCGCTCCTCCAGATGGTGTGTCTCTGTACCGTCCTGTCACCCAGCTAAATGTCTCGGGCCTCCTCCCCATTTCTTTTCTTTCAATGTTTACCCTGTTTCTTTGCGGTTGCCGAGTAACAAGCACCGTGCAGAAATTCAAATCGTTTGTGCTTGAGTTATGAGAGTATTCATTTTAGCCGCTCTTTTCTCTCCACCACTCCTCAGGCCAGAATCTTGAACCATTTGCGTTTTAGATGGAGCTATGGCTCTGGGAGGAAGACAGCTTAAGGGGAAAGCTTGGTGATTAGACAAATTAAATGTAGTGATGAGCCAAATTGAGTCATTTACAGTCTGTCGGACTCTCCAAACCAACAGGCTTGCATTAGACTACTTGGAGGACTCTCTGGAACATTCCCTCACTGCCTTATGAATTCAAAACACACAGCATCATATCCATTTTTTTCCCCCAGGGCAGGACTTTTGTTTCTCTTCATTCCTTTTGCATACCCATACAGTGCCACATCATCTTATACATTTTGCCTGCTTGAGCTGTACACATAGCACCAGACAACTGTCTGTGGTGGAAATCCACATCAGCCATTGACTCCAGACTAATGCAAAGGTCAATTACCAATGATCACAAGATAAATTCAGCTTCAAACACAGATAAATAATTGGAATGGGGCCCTTTCTAGATCAGTACATGCAGGGTACTTTGTGTCTGGGACAGAGTTTAAGTGGGCGGCTTAGCCACTGATAGAGCTGCTAAAGCAAGTCAGTTAAATTTATATGGAGGTGCTTAACACCACATAGATGATGGACGTCCCAGCTGAAACAATCTGCTCTTGGACAATGTGAAGCTACAACCTGGTCAGGGTCAGAAGCCTGAGCTCGGGTAGGATGCAACAGGTGTCTCAACTGTAGCAACACACTGTTGATCACTGTTTGCTGAACATAAAGACAGACATACTGTCCTCTGTGTCAGAGGTGGGAGTAAATCACACGTGTGCAAATCACAAGCACGTGTCAAGTCTTAACATTCACGTCTCAATCAAGTCCCAAGTTACTGTGGTGAGAATCAAGCAAGTCACAAGTGAAGTCATGAAATTCTGGTGATCTGGTCAAATGTTGGCTTTCTAGCTAAGTTTGACCAGCCAATAAGCTAATAAGTTAACTAAAAAGATACATTCATGAACCTTTCTTTGTGGGTTTTGTAGTGACAGATGAAGTTGGATGTTGTGGTGGTTGTCTCGCTGATTTTTGAGCTTCAAACTTGCATACCACTGTTCATTTTTACTACCTTCATCACTAAATAATCCTTGAATCCAGTTTTATTGTTTTTGGATCAGCCTCCTCCATGATAGCTGCCTTGTGCGTTGGCCTGTGCTGGTCTGCAGAGTCCTGGTAGGTTGCCAGGTTTGCGTGCATTGCTCTATAATCCCAATCATGTTTCAAAAACAAAACAGAACTTCTCAGAATCTAGAAAAATGCAAATATTTAATAAACAAATGTTAAGTCTGTTGAGTCATCTGTCTCAAATCGAAACCAAGTCTCAAGTCCTCAAATTTGCCACTTAAATCTGACTTGAATCAACTCATGTGACTTGCGTCCTTGCTTCTGGTCTTTGCAATTTACCCACCCCTGCATGTGGTCAGTTTGACTTCAAGGTTTAGTCTCTTGGGCAGAAAAACTGTAGACCTCTACCGTCCGAGACAGAGGGCATGACACATTCACCCATTACATAACTGGGTCCTCTGGAGCACAGAGCTGTAGTAGAAGTAGTAACTGAGTATGAATTATAGATTCCTCTTTCTCCTCCCCTGTCATTTTCTCTGTCAGATGGATCCGGTGCAGAAGGCCGTGATCAACCACACCTTTGGAGTTCCACTGGTCAAGACAAAGCGACCAGTCATCTCCTGTAACGTCTGCCAGATCCGCTTCAACTCAGAGGTACAGAAACAGAAAAAACAATCTCAACACATACACAGTGTTTCTTTCCCTCTGTCTTTCATAATGCCTCCATTTCCCATGTGGCATTAAATATGCTGTATCTTGTTGTTTATACACATACACCTCTCACCTTGTACACATTTTCTTTAGGCATGGTTTAGGCTTTCTATCCTGTTTACTCTCCCGAGAGCGGGTATTGACAAGGAGGATGTGGTACATTTGTTTGGGCTGTGTTTTGGCAGTTGCGACCCGGTTGGAATTTATTCAGACGGTGTGGAGTTAACAGAAGTAATAATCACTGCAGCACAAAGTCTCAAGAGCTGCAGCAGAAGCAGAGGGAGAGACAGAAATAAGGCGTTTGCCTGCGTTTTCAAAGGGATTTTCTCGTCCCTTGCCCATCAACACTGACAAAGCCTAATTAAGATCTTCAACATGTGGAAAGTTAATTTTACACAAGCATGCCATGAAGACAGAGTCTCTTTAGAATTAACTGCAGCAAGTTGTTTGTATAATGTTATCAATTCATTTCAAGAGCAGTTTCATCTGTTCGCCCATATGGTGTAGTTTATATATAAACTCATAATGGGAGTTTAATGGCACGTTACACCCATGGGTGACTTGCATACATGACTGATGACAAATTAAAGAAAACAAAAAATCATATGGAAGTATTTTATGTGTGTTGATGCCAACCCATTTAAAGTCTTTTGTCCTTGCTGTAGATGAATAGGATAGACACATGACATCAGTGCCAAATGTCATCTGCGCAGCATATAATTTGGCTGTGATGCTCCCTATTCAGCGGTGCAGACTCCAGGGCCAGGGCGTACATCCATCTACAATACACAACATTAAGGAGTGGACCGGTGCTATATATACTCCTCAGGTCTACAATCATGGTTTCTATGTGGTCAGGGATCTGCAGGGCTGTAATCTTGAGCCTGTTTCTTGCAGAGTTCTCTGCTATATATCTTCATAGGCGCAGGAAGCAGTTAGACAGAGATGTTTATATGATGAAATACTTTGAGCGCCACAGCTAACAGTCAAAGAGTGGCTTCTCTACTAAAGACATATCCTGATGGATAATGTTAGGATGTACAGTAAATCTGAAGAAGAATTTAAAGAATTCAAATATTTAACCTAATAGTTAAAATGTTGTTTTAGTGACAGCTTTAAAGGAAGTTCCAAGAGATGCTCCTAACGTGTACAAACTCTGTTGTATTTTTGCCCTCACATGCAGCCCGGAATATAACCAAATACTGTTTATTGTCAAGCAAGGCAGAGCATTTCTGACTGGAGAGCATGCAGAGAGTGGGGTGATATGTTTAGAATCAGAATCAGCTTTATTGGTAAAGTATGTGTGCACATAAACTGAATTTGTTTTTCCAGTATGCTGCACGTTACCTCTCAAAGAATCATTTCTGATTTTTGTCATTTTCTGACATGAACCTGTGAGTGATATCTGACCATAGTCTGGCCCCATCCTGGACAGATCCCATCTACTCACAGTGCCAACACTAGGAGTCACTTGGCACACGGCTCCAGATATGACTGGCTGAGTTTTATTTTTAGTTTCCTTATTTGAAGGTCCAGTGTGTAAGATTTAGAGGGATTTAGTTGAATCTAGTGGTGTGGATTGTAAATTCCAACCAGCTGAAAATTCTTCCGGTTAGATTTCCTTCAGCGTTCACTGTTCAGGTTTTTATGGGGAGTTGAATTATCTGCAGAGGTCTCTTTCATTCCAAAACAAAGGGACAAGGTGATTAAAAGTGGTAAAAACACTAAATAAATCAGTTTCATGTTGCAAATCAGTGTTTCTCCTGCACTGTTTGACTCATCAGAGATAGGCCACTTGCCCAGCACCTGCTAATTTGTGCTCACCTGATAACTTAAGATCCAGACATCCAGGAGGTTTTTACCAGACGCCATATTATCTCTTTCTCTCCAAAACAAATGGACCTGGTGATTTAAACCAGTGAAAAAAATGAATAAAGCAGTTTCACGTTTAAAAAAGCAGTGTTTTTCTGACACTGCACATTGCAGGGGGCTGCTGACTATGGTAGCCGACGTAAAAATACAAATAGCCCTATCCAGAGCCAATGTTTGGTTTGTGAGTTCTTGGCTACAGACCCCATGGATGAGGACCAACTCCCTATGGTGATATAAACAGTGCATTCTTAAGTAAAAAAAAATACAACTATTCTTATTTTCAGGTGATTATACACAACAGGAAACATACTTATTATATTATATTCCATTTCTGTGAATATATCCCCCTAAATCCTACACACTGGCCCTTTAACAAGGAAAAAATCTCATTAAGATGAAAATCTCAATTTCAAAAGAAACCTGGCCAATAGGGCATCATAAAATAATATTGTCAAAACAATAAAAATAAGAATAGAATCACACGAAGATAATTATTATGCAACAAAGGAGTTTAAAAAAAAACCAGTTACTGTAAGATGCATAATGGTATATTTTCAAAACTATCTAAAATAAAGAAAGAACAATAAATGTGAAAGCAGAGTTTAAAGTTTTATGATCATTTGGTCTCCCCACTGGAGCTTATGTCATGTTTATTTGTGCACGTGTGTGGGAGATATCAAATGATGACATGCACTGCAGCCTTGGTGGCACAGTGGTGCAGTGGTTAGGACTATCACCTAACAGCAAAGGGTTCCAGGTTCTGAGTCCTGGTGTTTGCACGTTCTCCTCAAGTTAGGGTGGGGTTTCTCCGGATTTTCCAGCTTGCTCCCACAGTCCAGAGACAAGCAGATTAAGTTAATTGTTGACTCTAAATTGCTGTCTGTCTCTGTGTCATTGTCTGGTGACCTGTCCAGGGTGTTCCCCGCCTCTCACCCAATGTCAGCTGTTACTGGCTCCAGCCCCACGTGACTCTGAATGGGATGAGCAGTTACAGATGATGGATTGATACTGCAGCCTTTACTTATCTTCTGGCTCCTGACAAATAAAAGATATACACATCACACATGCACACACTTTAGCATTATGATATGCAGGACTACACCACCCCTCTGCTGTCATTGTAACTTTCACTTCCAGTATACACTCGGGAAAAAAAACACAAACACTGCAGTACATCAGCAATGTCAAACTTGCAGCAGGCTGTGTGTAATTTGTGCTGTCCTACTAAGCTCAACTGGAGAAAAACTGTCCTTTATGTTGCTATAGAACAACTCCCCACCCACATTGTTCTCTTTTACATAATGTCAAGTCAGGATGAATATTTCATGGGTGAAAATAATAAAGCGGGAAACACTTCGAAAAATCCTGTGCTGCATTCCCCGCTTCATTTTTCCAGTCTGGGGCTTCATCTTGAGAGAGAGAGATTATTTTGCCCTTGATTTTGACATTTCTCCATTTTTTATTTTAGCCATCTGTGGGTTGATTGGGTTGTTTAGGTCAAAAGAAGCGATGGGGGCTTACGATGTAATGTCGTGATCAATGTATTTGTCTTCAAAGGATGCAGTTCTGCCTTCCTGCTCCCCATGCTCCCCTCATTTCACGCATCATTTTACCATCATTCATGCATTCCCATTTGATCTTTCTCTCTCTGCCTCTCTCTTTCTCTGCTTGTCTCTCTCTCTCCCAGCAACCTTCTCCCCCCCTTTCTATCTGTCTCCCTCTCACATGCTGCATTATTTACAGTGTGGAAATGCCTAAAATTGCCTGCCACTACTTATTATAAGATGCATTCGTCAAGGGCATGGATTAGTGTCTGGCTCTGACAGCCCCAGTGCATCTTGGGAAAGTGGGAAATGGGGAGACTTGGAGGGGAAGGATTGGAGAGGAGTAAAGGATCTGGGGAGGGTTTGTGCCCCACTGTCCCTGCGTCGTGTGGTGGCGTGAGGTGTTAAATGGTGGTTTATGCAGAATAACCTTGGTGGCGTGCTGCATTAGTGACGTCACAGGCTCTGTCGCGCTGCATTGACCAACGTCACAGCTGCTGCAGCAAGACCATAGGCTGATATGCATCCCTTATGCTCTTCCTTTCTATTTCCCTGCAGTCCTCCTTTTTTCGCTCCCCCCTCACTCTATTTCCTGCTTGTTTATTGTTCCAGTCGATCTGTTATTTTCTTTCACTTTTAACTTCCTCTCCTTTTTTTCTTCCTCTTTGTTTCATCTGGAGCTGCAGCTGTAGCTATGCTGTAACACCACGGCTTTCCCCTAAGAATGATAGTCATGCTGGAAAGCACTTGTTCAGTTTGAACCCTGTGCATAATGAAACACAGGCATCGCAGGCTGATGCGCTGCAGCTTTTCCTCTCTCTGAAATTTTTGCCTCTTTTATATCATTCCCATTCTCAGTCCAGCTCTTTACATCACCTTCCTTGTCTAGTAGCTCCCTGGGTGTGCACCATTTCTCCTTCATCTTCCCTTTATTCTCTTTCCCTTCTCTCCACCCAGGACCTCACACTGATACTCAGCTGCTTGGCAATTGATCCCCTTGGCTTGGTTGGAGAGGTTAAGAGAGCCTCTGTGGCCGCTTCGCCATGCATCACCATATACCTTTCTATCTCCCCTCATTCCCTCTTTCATCTGAGAGCTCACTTCTCCCCCGACCCCCCCCCCCCCCCCCCCTTCGCACCCACTGCTCTCTCCACCTTGATCTGCAGGCTTTGCTAAAGCAGCTTCTTAAGACCCCTTTGACAGGGTACAGTTACAGAGGGTCTGCTATATCTAGAGCCCAGTTTGTCACCATGATTTACAAGAAACATGTGATCCTCTAAGCTACTGTCCCTAGTTTACTGTGCCAGCTCACGTCCTGGATGCCATCAGGCACATAGGCTACATGTAGCAAACATACACAACTGGGCTCATGAACATTACTCATCACCCCCTGTCCCCTGCCAATCTGTCTCCACTCCTGAGCCTGTGGTCAGTGCGATGTCCTAAGTTTTCAGAGCCTTTCAGCACCTGTGACAACTGTTAGCTGCTCCTCAAGGCCATGCTCTCCCCGGCTACCAACTGTAATCCAGCCACTTAATAATCGTCTTCATTATTGGCCCCTTGATACAGAGATTATTTGGCCAGCGCAGAAGAATACATGACACATCTGCTCAAACAACATACTTGTGGGGACAGCAGTGAGCCATCTGACTCAAGTGCAGCACTGATATAATGTGTCTGCACCAGTAAAGAGCCTATTTGTGTTTTTATTTGAGGGACACTTAAACCATGATAGAAGGGCGATAAAGAATGGAAAACAGATGGTAAATGGGCTACATGAATACCCCCTGCCCACCTAAGTGTGTGGGCGTGTGTGTGTTTGCTCCACAGTCACCACACTGTGAAGCTAGACCGCTGACGACAGCTCAGTATAGCAACCCTGCAACTCATTCGCCATGTTGTTTCACACTCGCATTCCTCTGATACACAAACATACACGGACTAGAGACAGACTCCCCTGATGTCCTGGTAGTCTCCTGATGAATGACTTGCCTCTGTTGTTTACTCTCTGAACAAACACATTAGCTAGTAGCCAGTCTTTCATCATGAGATTAGCTACATTCGCTTCTGTAATAGATCTCTGTGCCATTGTTTTAACTTTGCAGGAATGCAGGATGATATCCAGTCCTTGAAAACATCCAGACTCAGAGTACGCACCCCCACTTTATCTTCCTATGAGATATTACAGACAATACCATGCACATATGTATAAGTCAGGGGCTACACAAGGGCCTGACCCTTGTCAGTGAGCAGCTGAAGGTATTCACAGTATTTATGTTACAGGAGAAAATGTACCCCAGCCTTCCACTGATAATGTATGCTGTGATAATGCTGTTGTTGTTGTAGTGGGGAGGGTAGTGTCAGTGCGGGACTTATGGGCCCTCCAGGCAGATAGTGTGGCATCTCACTGACCCCTGGTTCAACCTTCCTTGGCATGTCTGTCAGTATGACTGTAGTAATGAAAGCTGGAGCCAAGAACTGTCAGGGTGTGGGTAGAGGTTTAGACTGCGGGGGATGTATGTCAAAACTTTGAGCTGAGCAGTTGTGCCTTATGTAGACAAATGGATAATCCAAAAGGAGATGTGTTGTTAGTCTGAAGATACCACACGATAATTTATTGTCAATTTAAAAACCTGATAATAGGATGACCAAGGGACAAGGGGGACGGACAGGTCTCACATGTCTTCATCACTGCATTTTTTTGTTCCCAAGCTTGTAATCCATTTATCCATCCACTGTAAACCTGCCTGCTGTCTGTGGCTCCGGTCCCCAGAGTGTATTGAATAACATGCGATCATAATGACATGCATGCATGTGTGTGTGGCTGTCACATTGAGTCTAATCCAGCCCGCAATGTTTTATTCACCTGTTGGCATTGGTGTTCACTTACAACGTAAGCATGTCTTTTTTTTCCCCGTGTTCTATAGAGCCAGGCAGAAGCCCATTACAAAGGAAACCGCCATGCCAGGAGAGTCAAAGGCATCGAGACCTCTAAGAGTCGTCCTCAGGAGGGGGACAAGCCTCATACTGTGCCCCCCACCTCCTCCCCGTCTCCGCCCGGTGCCCCTGGCACTGCCCCAGACAGCGAGCCCAGCAAAGCGGGTGAGACAGCAGAAAATATTACCAGGGACTGGAGACAGAAAAAGTGCTTGTGCGAGTTTTGTTGTCAAAATAATCATTTCAATCCATGCAGGATGTTTAGAGGCTTATCATTTTGCTGGAAAAAAAGGAATGGAAAATATGCAAGAATAACAAAGGCGTCTAATCACAGTGGCTTTGCAGTGTGTTGTTCTTCTTGAGAGCATCTCAGCTCTCTGTGTGGTCTGGCGTGGTTGCGTCAAAGCTTATGGCCACTTACACAAACCTCACAACCTATTTGCACTGACAATAGTGTCTCAAATATCCACTCACATTCTTTCAGGAAAGATTAAACAAAACTTCAAGGTGCCACGACTTTAGATGGTTTAATAATCTACTTAATTTTAATGTAACATCAGTGGAGGGGATGGGGCAGATAAGGGGAGGGTGTGAGGCTGGTTATGGGTTAGAGGTCTAGTGTATTTCTTTTATTTGATATGTAGGCAAAAGCATTTTGCAGCTGATATGACAGTCTTCTTCTTCATTTTCATCTTCTTCTTTGTCTTCTTTTACATCACCTTCTTTGTTGTCTTATTATTATTATTATTATGTTTTTTATTTATTAGAATTATTCTTTTCCCATGTGTATTTATTTATTTTCAGTGTGTTCTATCTGTGTCTTTTTACATTATGTTTGTCTATACGCATGGATAGATTACTGAAGGGGCATACTAGACACAGACCCAGGGGCAACATGTCACTTAAATTAAAATGTACCGCCCAGGAAGAGACTCAAAATGACCACAAAGAGAAAGAAAACAACCAAACAGTACACAAAATTATCTCAGAGGGACACACAATGACCAAAAAGACATACAAAATTACAAAAAGATGCTCCTGAGTGACACAAAACAACAACAATAGAGGCAAAACCACCACAATGTCTGTGTGTCTTGTAGGAGAGATGGTGGAGCCTTTTGCATATCTTTTCCCAGGGACCTATTATTTTCAAAATATGCCCATTTTTATATGGAAATAAAACATGGCAAAACCACATATTGTTCTCTTTGAAAATAATGTTTCACAATAAAAACACTTGAAATAACAATGTGAGATAACTATTTGTAATATTAGTTAAAGCGTATTTGAATTCAGAATACTCAGGAAGTTACTTTAAAAGTGGGACACAGATGGAGCAATACGTTTCTTTCTTTAGCCCTGGACACACCAAATTACACTGAATTAACTTCAAAGCTGTGGGTGCAAGTCAGTCTAAATGCAGCTACATTTAGAAAGTTCTGGCAAATGCTTAACGAAAACAGCTGATGCTCCGATGACTAAAGGGAAGATCAGGCTAAAAACAGAAGTAGTCTGACCCCATTTATTCAATAAGGTTGAAAAGCCTTTATTGAAATGCGAGCACAAATTTAAAGGTCCTGTGGGTAGTATTTAGGGTGATATATTGGCAGAAATGGAATATAATATAATAAGTATGTTTTCTTTAGTGCATAATCACCTGAAAATTAGAATCGTCATGTTTTGTTTTGTTATTTTTACCTTAGAATGAGTAGTTTATATAGGTAGGGAGTGAGTCATTGTCCATGTTGTCTGCCGTGTTTCTACAGTAGCCCAGAATGGACAAACCAAACACTGGCTCTGGTGGCTCCATTCACATTTTCACATTGGCCAGTGTAGTTAGCAGCCTCGGAACTACCTGGTCTGTTTGTTTTGTCGAGGAAGAGATCTCTATGGATGAATCGGCTCCTTGTAAACACCTCCTGAACGTCTGGATTCATACATTGGCAGGTGCTGGGCTAGCAGCCTGTCTCCGACAAGCCAAACAGTGGCGGAGAAACACTTATTTGTAACATGCAACTGCTTTATCTTTTTACCAGTTTTAATCACCTGGTACATTTGTTTTGGAGAGGACGAGACCTCTGCGGATAATTCGGCTCTCTGTAAAACCTCCGGAACAATAAACACTGAAGCAATCCAAACCGCGGGAAGTTTCAGCTGGTTGCAATCTCCACTGCTAGATGCCACTAAATCCCCCTAAATCATACATGCTGCTCTTTTCACCAAATTTACAATGTTCAGTATGTATTCATTGCATGTACTATTGACTGATTTAGTTCATTGCGATCAGTATGTGCTAGAACACAAATCATGATAGGGTATGTACAGTAGCACACACGAATAAATAAATGTTCATTCTTATAAAGGGTATTTTTTCTTCATTAGTTTATATCACAGCCTTTTTTTGTTTTAATTTATGACAATAGTGATGCCAAGACACTGTCTTTGATTGATCTTTTCTAGCTGACATCTGAGTAGCACAGAGAGGAGTAAACTAACCTAACCAGACATCAGGTGTCCCGCATCGTGACAGGTTGATCAAAGTAGAAGCATTATCACTGTATCAGCTGGGTAATGTTAAACTAGTTCGGTGTCCATCCATTTAGACTGTGAGCAGGTGAGTTGGCACACACATTGTCATATGGCAGTTTCTTGGCATCTGTTCATGGAACCCCAGTGTGGTGTGCATATGTTACTCCTGAGTGAGTTATTGAGAAGTGCAACACCATTTGCCACAGAGTCAAAATAGATGTTGCCTGAGCGCTGGGTGGTGGTAATCAGTGCTAAGACTTATAGAGAAAAAATAAAGATGATACCACTGTGGAAAAGTTCGACCAGAATCTCAGCCAGCATCTGAAAGGACAGAGACAACAGCTGATTGGACTTTAATGAAAAGTAATTCACTCTTGGAAGATTCAATTATTAGCTTATAAGGACCCAGGGCATGATCAAGGCGCGCAAGCTCTTTCTTTAGCGTATCTCTTAAGCTCTGTCTCAGTTGTCTCAGTCTTACTTTCTCTCTCCCTGTCTTGCTCATCTTCCTATTTCAAGCTATAATTCGGAGACTGCTGTGTGCCTCTGCCCTTCTCCTTCCTCCACCCAGAGTTTTCCATTCCCTCAGTGTCACCGCTCTGTCCTTGGATCAAACACGAGGCAAAGAATAGACCGGCCATGTTTTGGTGACATTTACAAAGGTTTCTGGAGCTGACTGTTTACCAGACATTTCCACCTTATTGACAGGAGGGCGCAGAGCAAACATGATGAATGAAAAGATCAAACACAGGTCCAATAAAGGCCGAAATACAACAACGCACCAGAGCAAAAGCCTCAGTATTTCACTGCCTTTCACTCTTTTTTAGTGCATTAGAAAATAACAATAGTAAGAGGCCAGTCCTTTTCACTCTCCTTCCCTCATGGGGGATCTGAGATCAGCTCCAGACGTGTCGCCATTAGTGAGACTTCCCGGGGCGAACTCCAAAAGCTTGAGGAGCCAAAACAAGCCTGCCATGACCGAGATCTGAAAGTAGCAACATGTGAAAGAATGCCTTTTTCCATCCAAGCCTCTTTCTCGTGACCCTGGAACCTCGTCTCTTCCTGGTCTGCCTGCATGCTCGCTGGCTTGCGAGGTCTGTGTGACTGTGTGTGTGGAGTATGTCTGTCCTCAGTGAGAGCCTGTCCCTCTGCTCCATAGCAGGGGGACAGATCTCAGGCAGCTGTGCATGGCCTCAACTGGGAAAGCAGAGTCTGGAGGACGGACACTGTGGTTTGGCCGGTGGATGCTGACACAGGTCACACTGGGGCAGTTACTCTGAAGACACACAGGCTGTACACGCATGCACACTCATATGCACACATAAACAGTGTGGTCAGGCACATGCAATCATACAGATGGAGGGGCGAGGAAAACATTTCCCACAGTGCAAATCTCTCAAAACACAGAGAAGTATTTGTTGTTGAGTGATTTTTCCTGTGAATGGTCTGTTTGTTAATTTGGGATTTTACGCAATATTAAATCCTCTGAGACATTTAGATATAACACAGAGGAAGTACAGTCTAGCATTGGCGTGATGACCTTCTCTTTTATACTGCATCACTTCTCATTAACATATCAAATGCAGTCAACAGTGATGGCCATCAACAGGACACACTGAGACCTTGCTGAAGGCTAAAACAGTGAAAGGTTAGTGATGGCAGTGCTGTTGGTTCCTTAACCTTATGTCTATGAGAGCAGGCCACGAGTTTTATAGCCCTCAAAGGGTTTGCGGTCAGAGTTGCCCCCAAGAGGAGGCCCTTGGCTTTGGGGGATTTGGCCTGGTGAGCTGAGGGTTTGGCTGAGCCTGCGGGTGATGGAGAGACAGCTGTTTACTTGGAGAGAAGCTCTGTTCTTCCCTCCCTCCTTCCCTTCCTCTTTATCCCTCTGCTGTCTGACACTCCCACTCTAATGAAGGGCCCTGTTAAAACCACCCTCATATTATGGCACTCTTTAGTCCACACAAACACTGGCAGGCGCGCACACACCCAAGGTCAATTAAACAGATGACTTTCATGTGAGGGCTAGGGTTGCATGGCTGTGAGGTGACTATAGTGTCGAGTTACACGGAGCTGATATGCTTTTCATGCTCCGTCTGTTTGTTGTAAGTCTTGGAGTTTTCAGGGAATCCACTATTTTTTTTTTCTAAGTAAGCTATTTGATTAAATCAACCTGAAATAACCAACACGAGTATATAATACACATAATTGTGTGTCTGTGAATGTGTGAGTGTGGTTGTGTGTGTGTGTGTGTGTGTGTGTGTGTGTGACTCAGAGTTCAGATGCAGGCCAGACTTGTGAAAAAGCACCCAACTGCATTATCAATGAGGGTCTGGCTCTTGTAGGGCCAGCATTGGGTTTCTTAGCTCGTTAATCATTAAGAATGGGCATTTGGGTGATCTCTCACACACACACACACACACACACACACACACACATAGGACCATACCCACCTACAAACTATCATACCCACACACTCAATACGCCAGTGTTTAACGTCCAGTGTGTTAAATTTAGGGGGATATATAGCCAGAAATGGAATATACCATGAGTATGTTTTATTTAGTGTTTAATCACCTGAAAATAAAAATCATTGCATTTCTATTATCTTAGAATGAGCCATTTTAACCTACATAGTAAGCGTTTCCTCATCTACGGAGATCGCCATTTTTCCCCACCATATTTGTACAGTAGCCTATAGTGGACAAACTTGACAGTGGCTCTGGATAGGGTCATCTGTCTGGTCCATTTGTTTTGGAGAGGAGAAGATCTCTGTAGATAACTTGGCATCTGATAAAAACCTTGTGCTATCAGAGAAAAAAGATAAGCACACATTACTAAGTGCTGTCTGCCAAAGTGTTGGAGTAAAGTCCAAAACACACCAACGGCGTCGCATGATGGCGGCGTCACATGGCGCCCCCAACAAACACAGAAAGTGTCGCACTGCGGGGCATCAACCGGAATTCTATTGCACACTCCACTCCGCTAGGTCGCAGTAATGTGAGTAGCTGGTTGCCAACCGCCAATTAGAACAAAAGATGAGGAAGAAGACGCAGGAAGAGAAAGAAAACACACAATGCAGGATGCTCAAATATACAACAACCG
Source organism: Epinephelus lanceolatus (assembly GCF_041903045.1). Taxonomy (NCBI): domain Eukaryota; kingdom Metazoa; phylum Chordata; class Actinopteri; order Perciformes; family Serranidae; genus Epinephelus; species Epinephelus lanceolatus. The sequence continues at coordinate 24,345,899 of NC_135741.1, read as the reverse complement.
ATAACAACAACAGTAAAGCAAATGATAGATGACGTTAGATAAAGTTCTTCTTCTCTGCTCTTCAACAGAGCTGCTACTACAGGAGCTGGGAAGTACAAAATAGGATTTTCTCTGAAAAAGAAGCACTTTTTCAAGGGCAGCAACGCTGGAAAATAGGACAATAGCGAGAAGTGCCGCGGCGCGGCACCGGTGTGAGTTTGTAAATAGAAAATACTGGGGGCGTCTGTTTTGACGCGCGTCATACAACGCGATTGTGTTTTAGCCTTAACACAAATTTGTAATATGAAACTGCTTTATTTGGTGTTTTTACCGGTTTTAATCACCTGGTGTCACAATCCCTGTCTCTCAGTCCTCTCCTGCCACTCTGCTGCAGTGTTTTTCCACTCCCCCTCCCTCTGCTTCACTCTACCTGCCAGCCGCGCCCACCTCATCAGCCCAACTCTGCTCACCTGCCTACACAGCTGCAGCTCATCAACCAGCCCTGCATATAAGCCTCTCCAGCACCTTCACTCACTGCCAGATTGTTCTTTAGCATTATGCGAGACTCTCCAGCGTTCTTCTCCTGCCTGATCTCCCGGTGCCAACTCTGCCTGTCCCCGACCTGCTCCCCTCGTCTGCCTCCCGGTAAACTCACCTGCCTTCTGTCCCCGACCTCATGCTTTGCTTCAGCGTCTCTGGTTTCTGCCTGCTCGTCTGGTCTCGACTCCTCCGCCCGGCCTCGTCTACCCTCCTGCCTGCTCCTCAACGGTGCTTCGGCCTTCGCTGACGGCTCTTCTAGCTACGACCCCCCCACCGGCTCCCGACCTCGCCTCAGCTCACTCCTCGTCGGCTTCTCAGCACGATCAGCCGGCACTTCAGCCTACGGTGCGTCTGCCTCGCCACCTTTGGCTGCCGTAAGCTTGATCTCTTTCCCTCATCTGAGCCTCAGAGACTGTGTGAGGGCGACTTGCCCGAAGAACGAACTTTATTCTGTGTTTATTCTGCCTGCTGCATTCCCTGTTTGCTGTGGTGCTAATAAAAGTCATTACCAACTGTTCCTGCGAGCCTGGTACTGCATTTGGGTCCACAAACACACCCGTTTCACCTGGTCTGTCTGTTTTGGCGAGGAAGAGACCTCTGCAGATAATTCACCTCAAGATGACAACATCCTGATGACCATTTAAGGACTTCTATCCAGGGGAAGTTTTAGCTGGTGGCACTCTGCTATCCTCACCACTAGATGCCACTAAATCCCCCTAAATCTTACACACTGTCCCTTTAAACCTTCTGATATGTTTGCTGAAACCATATCTCACAATAATCAAGACTCACAATAATCCAAGCTTCTGTAATCTGTTTAAATTGTACCACATTCATTCAACATTTGAGATGTACAAAGCGCATCTCCCTTTGCATAATGTTCCACCTACACCCAGGATTGATTAAAGCAGTAACTCTGTTGTTCTGCTTACAACTTTACATTTACATAACAACAAAAGCATCACTCATTGTGTGGTTCCCGACCCTTATGGAATCACTTACATTCTTTGTACAATAAGAAACATTTGCTTGCATAGGCACTTCTTAAGACACTGCCTTCCACTGTAATTCTGCAGTCAGATGTTTTCTTTTCAGTTCCAAGAAGCTATCGCAGACCGGAGAAGATTTTACACTCACTCAATCAGCATGAACTTTGACTCTTGCAGCAAACAACGGAAGTGGTTTTAGTCTGAATTTGAATTAGTCTATATTAAATCCCACGGCTTTATCAACAAAACCTCTCCCCATGGACTGCATACTATACATAGCTTTAATTTCCTGAGGTGGATTATGGCAATGCAGACACACCAGGCTATAGTGTAAAGCATCTGGACTGAGTTATCTCCCTCTGCTGACCTCTCCCAGTGAATAATGTCTTCTTCTGTTTGGCTATGAGGCCAGCGAGCAGGGGAGAAGGTCAGTTAACTGCCTTATCAATGTTTAATTAGGCTTACAGCACATCCTCAGTTTCTGGAGATTCAAGTCCGTCAGTGGGATTCTCGGGGCAAGAAAAATATAGCAATTTGTCTCCGCTACATGGAGAGAATCGCAAATCTAGAATGAATCTTTCATGCTTTCCATTTTAGTCAGTAAATATGATAAAAGGAGAGATTCTGCTGCTCAGAGGGATATTCATAATTTTGGTTTGCTAAGATAGACAGTGAATTACTGTGGCTGCGGAGGCCCCGAGGGGGTTAGCCTCAAGCTGAACTTGTTCTAAGGGGGATGAGTGTAGGAGACAGTCACTGTGGTGAAACAGTGACTGGATGTGTTTGGAAAGGCAGACCTCCAGGCCATCATGGATCATGAAATCCCTCATTACTATTTGGCCAACCACCTCTATTCCTTCCCACTTGATTTTAACTCAAACCACATGTTATGGACGTTGTGGATTCTGGGTTTGATTCTCGACATTGTAACCAAGTCATGTGCGTGTTTATGTGTCTGCATGTGGGCGAAATTCAACAATAACAAAATAGTTCTTTGGAGAGAGCTATTTTAGCTATCATTCTGCCTTCCTGTACTTGTAGGTACAATCTCCTCAATCAACTTAACCAGCACAGGCAGTGATGTGGCAAAGTAAGCATATTATGAGTCACAAACCTCTCCAAAAAGCACTTACCCTCACATTGCACTTTGATGCAGACCTGCTTTATGGACTCCTTGATGGCATATAGTCAGAGAAAGAAATATTCCTTCTTTTTCTTTTTAACAAAACATCTGTTTGACAAACGCTATGCAGTCAGCAGCTTTGCAGCTGGAAACTTCCAGTATGGAAAGAGGGAGTTTTGATCTTGGATAGCAGTGGAATGGAAAGCATTCACAATGGCATCTTCATCAGAGATGATGCAATGGAGTAACCAGAGCAATTACACATTGCACAATTGATCATATTGTCACATGAGACTAACAGGGTGGAACTGAAACATAAATATATCATGACCCCTATGGACTCTGCCATGTGACAGAATGACAAAGCATGTGGGAATCCGTAAAAGGAAATTGAGCAGTTAAAGTCAATATTTGTTTTCTTCCCAGAAATGCTCCATGTTATCCCTTTAATACTATAATCCGGTGGGGCTTTTCCGTTGCCTGCCCTCGGCGCTACATCCTGTGGAGTTTGGAGAAGGGCCTGCTGGTCCCTGCTGATGGGGGGAGTTCTGAATATCCCACCCAAATTTAGGGGGGTCTTTTTTCAGCCAACACCCACTGCTTAGTGAATACCGAAGGCATTGCGTGGCTGACCAGAAACATGTGTCTGGAAATGTATGTATAAACATGCTATGTGATGGAAAAAAGAAAAAGTACAGACCATGCAATTAAACACAGGCAACAATAAGAAATTAAAACTTCAGAGAGCAAGCACAGGGGAACATGAGCCAAGGGTGAGTTCACTTAATGATATTTTCTTTGCCCTGTGACAAAGCAAGTGCCACTTTGCTCAGCCAAAAACAACAGGTGTGTTGGAAAGAGTCAAAACATTCACAGGCTGTGGTATCTGTTTCCTATTTCTCCCTTCGGAAACATTTCAATAAGATGAGACCACATCAGTGACAGACTGATCCGAAAACTTCAAAAAGCCTAGAAACATAATAAATACTTGCCGTTGCTTTTACGCACATGGGACATACGTTTTCCTCCTCTGATCCACTTTATACAGTATGTAATTTAAATTTAAAGGAACTTTTTGTTACCAATTATGGCCTATACAGTAGAAATTAAAAGCACTTCCGTCTGCAAGCGCTCTGTGTTGGTTTGTTTGATCTACGCAGCAGGCCGTGTCCTCTACATTCAACTGGGAGTGGTTAGCAATGTGGTTTGACATAGCAGAGAGTTTATGTCAGAGGGAGTTTGCTTTAGCGCTGAGTTTAAAGACGATAAAGTCAATAGTAAAACACTTTATTGTTTCAGTTATTTACATTTTGGACCACAAAATCAGTTCTTTGATTTTTTTCTGCACAGCATTTGACATTTATTCCATGTCTTTCTTTGTTTCTGTCTTGCAGATGAAACACGGCCTCTGTCACAGTTAAATGGGCCCCTGCTGGCCCCGGGGCCCCTTCTCCCTCCTACCACCCCACCTACCCCACCCATGGACTCCCCCGTGCCCTCAGTGTGCCCCCTCCTGCCTACCCCCACTCCTCCCCTGATCCCCCCATCCTCATCCTCCCCAGGCTGCGGCACTGGCAGCACCAGCTCAGAGCAGCCCGGATCTGGACCCCCGGTTTCAGGAGCCGCCGGCGCCACGGCTTTAAGCAGCCCGTCCAATCCAGAGACGGAGGAGGACAAGGCTAAGAAGCTGCTGTACTGCTCCCTGTGCAAGGTGGCTGTCAATTCCTTGTCACAGCTGGAGGCCCACAACAAAGGTGAGTTAATCTGTGAGCTTTGATACACTGAAGTTGCTCTACCACTTATGCACTTTCCAGAAATTTACTGGCAATCAAACCATGTTGGAATAACTGTGACGTTCTTGGATCTTCAGTTGATGAAATATGTGTTTCTGGAGGTGGAACTTTTCCCTCATTTTTTTCAGCTACAGTTGGCCTCTTCTCTGTTTACTCAAACCACACTGTTGTTGTTGTTGTTGCTGGAAACCAAATGTGTCAGATTCTGTGTCTGAGAGTTTTGGCCACAAAAGACCGATGAAGCAACTTCTAAATATTATGACTGTCTAAAGTGGGATTTAAAGGTGCAGTATGCAGGAATTATTGGGTACTGTTTGTAAACAGTGTTGCCAGGAAAAAGTGAAAGTGAAAGCCAACCCTGGCTTTGTCAGCTTGGCGCTTTGCCTCCGTATGTTTGCGTTTCTTCAGTGCTGTGTCCACGATTTTTTTTGGAGCTTCCTTTTGAATGCCGGCTGCTTACAGTCTGGCTGTCTGCGCTGTGCCCGGGAACGTCTCGAACATAACAAAATAAAAAGAAAATAAGAAAATACAGGCAGAGAGCAGGGTGTCTGCAGATAAATACACCACTACACACTTCACTGGGAGGGATTAGCCCTACGATTGTATGAGTCTAGAGGCCATGTTTTTTAGGAAAATCCTGCATCGTGAAAAGTATAGTAAAAGTATATTAACAAAATGTGCAATGGTTGTTAATGTGATACACTTCTAGATACTGTAAATACAAGAAGACACCTCAGAGAAAACCAAATACTGGTCAATGGAAAAGACAAATTTCAGTGAAAATCACAGTTTTATTTCACAACATTAAAAGATTAACAGCACTGTGTTGAAATGACGTGGGATATCTTGAAAACAAGACATTTACTTAATAAAGAATATTACATATTGCACCCGCAGATTTTGTAACATTAACTCTTCATAATAATAATAGTAGCATTCACTATCACATTCTCTCTTGAAATTATATTTCTTAGTCAATATTTTATGTATATCTTGTATGTATTTTTTAATATTTTACATCAGGATCATTATAACATTTTACACTCCTAAAATAATAATCATGCGCACCAGGGATCACTGCAATTGCTGCTTTTAAGACTATTTTAGAGCATGACTGAAGGAAGGATACTTGTTTTTTTAATGAGTAATTATAGTTGTTGCAATACCAGGTGTCTAGAACAATGTAGCTGTTTTTAACAAACTGTGTGGAGTTTGAATCATCTGTGTAGCCTACCTAAAGGTCCAGTGTGTAGGATTTAAGGGGATATACTGGCAGGAATGGAATATAACATAGGGTAATATGTATGTTTTCTTTAGTTAATAATCACCTGGCAATAAGAATCGCCACATTTTCATAACCCTCAAATGAGCCATTTAAATCTATAGGGAGCAGGGCCTCGTCCACGGAGTCTGCCATGTTTCTACGGTAGCCCAGAATGGACCAGCCAAACACTGGCACTAGAGGGGGCCATTTGTGTTTTTGCATTGGCCACCATAGTTAGCAGACCCTCTGCAACAAGCCAAACGGCATTGGAAAAACACTGATTTCTACAATGACGCTGCTTTATTCAGTGTTTCTACCAGTTTAAATCACTAGGTTTGCAGATATTTTGACTGCTGGTGAAAGCGTCCCAAACATCTGGATCTCAGGTCATCAGAAATAAAAAAATGGACGCTCATTAGCAGGTTCTGGGCTATCAGCCCGTCTGCGATTTGTCGATCAGCGCTGGAGAAACTCCAGTTATGTAAAACTGCTTTATTCAGTGTTTTTATTGGTTTAAGTCATCCTGTCTGTTTGTTTTGGAGAGGAAGAGACACTTACTCTTGTATAATGCTACACAAATTAGGCTCCTCAAAGTTGCACAAAGATGCACAAATATACCTGACAGCCCGTACTGTAAGTGCTACCATCTCTGTTAATGACTTGACTTCGCCCCAGCAGAGGGTACTGAGAAGTACACTGATCAGCAGATAACTGATCTGTTTGACACTGACGAGCTCGACCTATGTAACCGAGCACTGATCTCCTGGTTTCAGGAGCTCTGTAATAGTGCCTCACCTGTGTGTGTGTGTGTGTGTGTGTGTGTCCGCTCTCTCATGCAGCACTCTGCCAACACACCCCACTTTCTTCCCCCACACAAGACATGATTATTTAAAATAACTCCCCCACTCAAAAATTCATGATTTGTCTTGACATTTGCAGCACGCAGCACAAAAACTGTTCCACATAGCCCGAAGCCTTCCACTTGAAAAAGTTGTGGAGGAAGATGGTTAATGCAAGTAACCACTGCATGAGGGAATAAGAGAAAAATATGTTATGTGGGTGAGCTCACCACAATACCAGCTTCAACAGTCTGTCAGACAGTGTTCACACATGACGACACTTTTTCAGGGCTCCAAATACCCCTAAGGTCCCCGCTGCCTGCTTTAATCCTTCATGCCCTACCAACTTAGCTCTCCCTGCGACCTTGTGTCCCTGTGACGACAGTTTGTGTCTGCTGACCTCCACGCTTTATTATTTATACACTCTCCTACACATAAAGAAAAACTACAGAGACGCCACAGACAATGAGGGACTGACCTCGCATCAGCGTAACTGTATCCCATTTGCTGTGAGTAATGCTTGGTGCAGCCAGCTCAGCCATGAAAGCAGCCAACAAATACCTCTTAAGGTTGGATAAAGTATTAATCAATACAAGTGCAATCTCTGCTGCCATTATTGTTAGATTAACCTCCAAAAGGCTTTTGGAATTCATGCCTTATCGTGCGCTGATTAATTGTTTATCAGTCTACCAACTACACAACAATAAATTTGCGTCACATCTGCCTGCTAGCATTTTTACGATGTACACGCCCATGTAAGTATCAAAAGATTTCACACATAGTGTATAACAGCTTCTAAACATAACCCCGGGCCACGGCCTGCTGTCTGCTATTTGGCTCCAAAGTTCAACCCCTGAATGACAAAGAGTTGAAACAGTTGAAACTCTAGGAGGGAAACAATCTGGAAACAATCACCCTCACTCATTCTCAAAATCAAAACTGTGCATGTTAGTGTGGTTCAAAAATAAAAGCACATGTCATGCAGACACATGAGCAGCGTGCGTGGCACAGAATGAACAGCAGAAAAGACCAAAAGAAAGTGAATCTGATGTTATTTCAACAGTTTCCTGTCAGCACGTTGCCTATTTTTGTGTTTTCAAATGTGCCTTGTCTGCTTGTGTGTTGGTGTAAACTATGAGTCAACCTCACAAAGACAAAAAAAAATCCACTGGGCCATCCATTGTCAGACTGAAATAGAACAAAGGCAAAAACAGACAACCCGAGAGCACATTTCTGGCCACGAGCGAAATCCATCATTCCAGCCCCTTCCTCCCCAGCAGAGCCCAAAGCCTCCATGTTCCCCACCCTGGCGATTCCTCTCTCTTCTGTAACCTTAACTCTGTTCAAAGGGATTTCAGAGAGTGACTCAAAGTCAGAGCCAAAGACAGTGGGATGCCTTACTTTGGGAGCAGGGAGGAGCAGGGGTCAATAGGGGGGCGGAGGACCATGACTAATTTTTTTAGCCAAGAACAAAATGTGTGATTATTTAATGAGGAAGTATTTTGGCGCACTCTTTGGTTTGCTTCTTTGCAGACCACTTGAAAGGGATAGTAATGTGCTGGAGAACCTCTCTGTATGCCGTCTACTCTGGAAGTTCAGCCCCCTGGAGTGGGATTTTTTTAAATTTAGAAAACACTGCGTATAGAAATATTTCATGTAAGTGTATGAAACATGCATCCCCACAGTTTAGAATCTCTTGTGACTTGTTTTTGTAGATGGTCATCTTTTATTGACAACATCTGGCAGTATCTATTTTGAACAGCTGAATATTTTCTTAGTATTTATTCTGGCTGCAATTGACTGGATTAACAGCAGGGCGTTGGGCTGACTCTGGAGAGCAGACCATTAAGAGTTCACATGTAACTATGTACTACTTAGTTTTGCCAAGAAATAAATCTGTTATGTTTCTGATGTAACTGTTTTGTGTGACACACCCATCTGCGATGACACAAGCTCTTATTTTGATTGTTCAGCAGCAGTGTTGTAGTACTCGAGATCAGTCGTGGTCTTAAGACCGGTCTCAAGACCACTTTTTAAAGGTCTTGATATTGTCCCGGAATCAACTGCATTTTTACACGGTCTTGTCACAGTCTCAGACAAAGAGGATTTTGTTTCAATACTGGTCAAGACCGCGACTGCAGTGATATTACTAAATTGCCTGTGCAAAACAAAAATAAAAATAAAAATAAAAATTAAAAAAAAAAGAAATGCTTATTTCAGTTCCTTAGAGTTTGTTTGTGGAAAACTCATGGTAACTCATGATGCTCATGGACAACAAATGAAAATTCCCACACATAAAATTCAATTCTGTAATGCCTGTACAGTGTATGGTAATAAGAGAGGTGACTGAAGCGTAAACTTCATTTATTTTCTTCGGGTGTTTTTATGGGAATGTGGTTCTTTTAGATTAATTTGAGGAGTTGCTGTGGTTTGTATGTTCTACATTTTATTGACATGTAGTGTGAGACTTGCTCTGTACTAGTCTTGGTCTTGACTCAGTCTCAACCCCCCAAAGTCTTGGTCTTGTATCAGTCTTGATACACTCTGGGCTTGGTCAGGACTTGGCCTTGGATAAAGTGGTCTTGATTACAACATTGCTCAGCAGTATTAATGGTTCTCAAGTGATCAGAATTTACACATCTTTATTTGTTCACAGTAAATCAAAAGATGGAGATGTGGCTTTTATACAACCTGTTCAAATTAGTGCTGTTTCATCACATAAATATTCACTGAAACAGTAAAAGGTACAGGTGTCATAATAAGCACAGAAAATGTCTGACTGCAAATCCATCCTAAGACCAGACGAACCTGCTTCTCATAATAACACGGCCTTAAATTTTCAAACTTTGACATTTACAGCTAAAATTATTGGTCTTCACAGCGAGCGTTCAGCAGTCCAGCACTGTCTCGGTGTTGGCACATGTTGTGATATAATCTACTACAGTGCACACTGTATGATCATATCTCACCTACTCCACCGAATCAAACATCATTAAACGGTTACTGTAATATTAATGTTAGAGGGCTTTGAGTTCATCTACCAGCTGCACATCTGTCTGACTGCAGCCCTCTAGTGGTAAAAAACTACCATTACAACTTCATACAGCAACATGTTCTTTATGTTGTGCATATCTGGTCAGTCATTGGAAAATCAAGCAAGTGGTACAATTTCTTTTCTTTCACGCTCTGATATTTGTCAATGTCACTGTTTCTCCATCACTGTTATTTGTCCCAGAGAAATGCTGTCCAGGCAGTTTTATTTCAGACAGGTCGAAGCGGCATGACTCATGTGTTATAAATAGTGATGCATCTCCTCTGTATTATTTCATTCTATTCTATTAGCTTCTAAATATGTAATTTCATCTTGGGTAATGGAAGTGCTGACCCGCGTTTTTGCCTGTGTGTGTCTGTCTGCCTGCAGGTACCAAACACAAAACTATCCTGGAGGCACGAAGCGGGCTGGGCCCCATCAAGGCGTATCCTCGCCTAGGCCCCAAGCCCATTGGAGAACAGGGAGGGGGGCCGGTGGACCCCAACACTCAGGAACGAACCTTCCACTGTGAGATCTGCAATGTGCGGGTCAACTCTGAACTGCAACTCAAACAGGTATGGAGGGAGAATTGATGCTTGTGTATGCAAGGATACAGGTTTTGTTTTAACATTGAGGAGGACACATATGAAATGGTGGGCTTGGTAGGCCTTCACTAGAAAATTTTGAACATCCAACACATAACTTCCTGGCTAACTGGCTTTTTTGTAAGTCTTGCAAGAAGCATTTTGTGAGAGCATTTGTAATCGCCATGATAACTGAATTACAGAACATTTTCATTAGGGGACATTATCAAATTCAGAGTCTCAAAAATGTTCAAGAGTCTCAAGATGTAATCAGTCCCAACACTGTGCAGTCTAATCACCGTCTAATATGGGAAATATTTATTTATTTTATGTAAAGTTAGAATAACTTGTGCTCTTGTGTTGCTTCCTTTCAGCACATATCAAGTCGAAGGCACCGGGACGGCATGGCGGGCAAGCCTAACCCCCTCCTCAGCCGACACAAGAAGCACAGGGGAGCTGATCTGACGGTAACCTTTCACTGTTGTATTCTGACTCCTCCTGTGACACAGTCAGCAAACCTGAGATCCACAGATCAGATAGACAGTGATAATCAAGAACATGAGGTCCGCAAAGCCTTGGAGTGCTTAGAGCGTGTTTATTTGAGCCCTATAAAAGCCAGCCAGTTGTTCTGGTTTTGGCTGTGTCCTTCTCCTGAAAATATTAACTCAGTTGGCCTGAAACCTCTGCATTATGATAGATCAAAAGAGTCTGGAGACGAAAGTCTATATCTGTTTCCCCTCCATGTGCTGACCTTCTGGAACTAATCATTTTATCCCCCCTCCCCCCCCCCCTCTCTCTCTCTCGTGTCTTGTGTCTTTTTGCGCACCCTCTTCTGTTTGCAGTCTTCTTTGACCTTCTCCAAGGATCTCACCAAAGCTTTGGGCGCAGGGCTGTTGCCCAGCCCCTTGGCTGTTGCTGCAGCAATGGCCGCTGCAGCTTCCTCGAACCCACTGGCTCTCCGTGCAGCAGCTCCTGCACCCCACCCGCACCATCACCTATTGCAAGGCCCGCCTCTCAGCCATGCCATCCTGAGACCCGCGCCCGGGCCCATCCGCACCACCCACGGGCCAATCCTTTTCTCCCCTTACTGACACATCACCCTCTGACTTCGGCCAGTCAGGAACAGCCACTCCAAAAGCACACTGTGAAGATACAAACATGATCAACAAACAGCAAATGATAGGGAGGAAAAAAATCCAACCATTTAAATATTGAACTGAGAGAAACACAAGGCAAAGGAGCAGCAGAAAGGAGTAGAAGTATATGTCTTTCTTCCCTTTACCTGAAACTCTCCTTACATTTCAAAGACTTCTGAGTGCTCCGCAGGTGGAATGAGCAGAGGAGAGATTTTCATTATGCATTGAACTCCCTTGTACATCTCTCACCACCTCTGGCCCTTGTCCCTTGCACTGTGGCCCTGTCATGGCCGCCTCGATAGCCACAGAAGAAACACATGCACATCTTTCTAGAAACATTAAACCACATGTAGTGTTACATAATTATTCTGGGCCAGGTTGGTTTCCTCCTGTCATCGTGGCTCAACGTGTTCTTCTCATCCTATGCACCTCAAAAACCAAGACAATAATGTTATGTCAGTAGGGTAGCTGCTTCAATTGGTCTTTGCTGTATGCGCCACATGTAGCTGTGGCATCCTCCACGATACTGTACGTGTCCCCTTCTGCGCCAGAGGCCAGCAACTCTTCAGTTTGTGACACTAGGTCCTCGCTAGATACAACATGACTTGGGCTGACAGGCAGGTGGTAGCCGCATCTGAACATGTCTGATGGTTGGGGGGAGGTTAAGAGAGCAGAAAAGTGACTGTGGGGGATTGCACTCCCCTGTCATTTCCTGAGACAGTGAGGTGAGAGGAGGGCTGGCACGGGTCAGTGGATGGATTGACCCCAGGCAGCATGCAGACACACACAGGCCCAAACGAATCTGTGTTTTAAAATAGACTGCACTGACAAAAAACGCCACAGGGCACATCTGCCAGCCTCCATATCAGTCAGAGAAGGGCCTCACTAAAGGAGAAAGGGTTGGGAAAAGCAGCAGAAGTCACACATTGGTACATACTGTACTGCTGTATCTGATACATGCCCCCCTATCTTCATCTTAGATTGTGTTTGATGGCAATAATCTGTTCCTATTTACTGTTATGAGAAATACTGCACTGGAGAGAGCATAGTTCATGTATTTGGTGTGACTTCTGTTCACATTAAGCCATCACAAGGACAGATATCGACATCCTTACATCACCCTGGTCTTTATTCACAGGCTGATTCACTGTGTAGGTGGTGAGGTATGACTTAGGTGCGACCCTATGTACTCATGTATTTGTTGTTTCTGCATGCAGCCTCACAATAAGATCCTGCAGGGTCAGGCTTCTGCATCATTGGGTTGAACTCTTCCATTGCTGCCCTATCCCTCCTCCTCACCTCCCCCATCTCCAAAGGTTCACACGAGTCTATAGCAGAGGGCACGTCGACGCTGGCAACCATAATGCTCCAAGGGAACACATTAAAGAGAGAAAGATGAAAGCCAAATACATTCTTGGAGAAAATGATCTTGAGCTGGAGTGACAACCGAGCCGGGAGCCCAGCGAGGCCGCCCAGGGCAGGGGGCCGAGACATCCAGCTCAAGGCCGATAACTTCCCGTCTTACAACTGAAAGCCATGAAACGCACCATGATTTGTTTTCTCTTACAAAGACTGGTGAGCACCTTGTTTTGTTTGGTTTGGACTGTTGGTTTGCATTTATATCACACATTAAAAAAGAGCAAAACACAATAAAAATATTTTTGTAGGTAGGAAAAGTTAATAACCACATTCATGAAGGGATAAGAAGACTTTTGGATGGTGGATTATATAAGTGTTGACTCAGACAGACTGACAGACCAACTGACTCAGCGGGGAGCCACAAAAGCTAGCTAAGCAGCAGCAGCAGCAGCAGCAGCAGACCTATCTTGCTCGACAGCTTGAAAACTATCATCCTTTTCTGAACGAGATGTACACTGTGCCCTTTCATTGAGAAGCAATGAGCTCTAATGTCTTACCTTTGTCTGAATATTGCAATGCAATGAGCAATTTTTATCAGAGTGACTTGTTATCATTGTGACATGTTGTGACATGTTGTCTGGAGTCATGTGTAAACTGGGAGCACGCCAGCTGACAGACTTTTCTGTTCTTCCATGTGGAGTACAAGCCCTTGAAGGGATTGAGCGAGGGGCAGAGAGAGACAGAGGAGTAGCTGGGCTTAGGGACCGACCCTTCATATTAAAGGGCCTTTTTACTATGGTAATCTCTGCTTGGGGAACAGGGTACAACGCCAGGTATCAAGGGATTAAAGTTAGAATTGTTCAACAGGCTTATTTTTTTTTAGTTGGACTTACTGAGTTGCATTATGTTTTTTTCTGTGTGTGAGAAATGTGTTTAAGTGAAAATCCTGAGGAACATTATCAATGCCATTACTTAAAGACGAAGCTGGCTCGGTGTCAGCTTCCACCGTTGTGCTCTTTTTTGTTGCTGAACGAAACCTTCTTTGCAGAGTTCATTTTGTGAGTGAGATACTATTCCAGGACCTGTGCTCTCCTTCCAGTTGGTGTGTGTACCATATGTATTCTAGTGTGTGTTGGGACCTGCTCTCTCCCCACTTCCCACCAATCAGAGACAGAGGCAACCTGGAGCTATGAAGTGGCCTAACACAATCATGGAGATAGAAACCTGCACATGTTTGGTTTGGGAAGACTGATCAATCGTCCTGGATTCTAGCAGAGGTTTGATCAATGACCCAACCTAATCAAAGTATTGCAATATTGTCCTTGGTAGGTCAGTCAAGTAGCACACCACAGATATGTTCATACTGTGGTCATCTCCACTAATTCATCCTCATTATTCACGTTTGGGAAATAAATGTTAGATTCCTATTTTCTGGGCAGGTGTTTCATGTTAGCTGTGTTTAGGCTACTAGCCTTAGCCTTATTCTGCCCTCAGCCTCTCCTGGAGCAGAGAGAGAGAGAGATGGAGAGATGGAGAGGCTATGGTGTAATTTTGTCTTGCCAATAAAGTTATTTTTGAATTTCATTGTCAGAGGGGACAAAGAGTTTGTATGGCGAATTGTAGCAATACCTGACTCATTCTGGCTACTCTTGTTTATTGCAATAAGAAAATTAAACAATAAATGTGTATGTGAGTAAAACATTATAAATGTAATTTAAATGAAAAAGAAACTTTATGGTAAATACTATTGGTATCAAGAGAAACCATGGTGGGAAAAAAAAGTAAATGTCAATAAATCATTAAATGAAACAAACGTCGTCAGAGTTTTTATGAATCATTGTATGGTCCAACACCTTTTTATCAAATGTCATAAATAAAAACACTAAGAAATGTGTCAGACAGTATCTCTAACAGTTATAGTACACACATATTTCACTTATATATATTGTGTTTCATTAGAAAGTCCACCATAAAACAGAGGAACATAGAGTTAGTTTGATTATTTTGGATGGTAAAGCCTCAAATAAACAAACAAACAGCGATTATGTCATCTGTCTGTTGACAGGAAATTAGTGACTGACTTACAGACGTTGTTTTTAGAGCGGCATCAAAAAAACTGAATGCTGTAAATGCAGTCCTTCCAGCTGTGAATTATGAAATGCCCATAAAGTCACCATTACTCTCATAAATTAGTGAGTTTCTCTATTAAAGGGCCAGTGTGTAAAATGGGTTGAAAACAGTGACATCAGTGGTCAAATTCTAGATTGCAGGGCTCACTCGCTCACCCCTCCCGTCGGGTAAATGACGGTGGCCTCGTAGGGACAAAAAGCCTTGCGCACAAGTTTTTCAGGAGTAGGTCTATCTAGCGATGAGGTGAATATTTATTTAGAAATCTAAACCATGTTACGATATTGTAATGAATCCCTCACGAGCAGGAGACCAGAGGAGCGTTTGGGAAAAAGGCCAGTTTATTTGAGCACTCCAAAAACTCCGGTAACACTCCAGGGGGTAAAAGACTCCGTCCAAAACTCTGACTCTTCTAGCGTAACAGACACACTTCATACACACATACTCGTTTACCATACCGTGTGGGGACCCCCTCCCCTCTCTGCTCAATCTCCAGCCCGCACACTGACTGACAGCATAGCCTGTAAACAGAGCTCAGCTGTTTATTTAGCCCAGCAATATCTCCGGACTATAGTAGCTGCAATGGACGACTTTGAACGCGATTTTGAAGAGTTTCTTGTAGCGGACACAGACCCAGAGCCATACCTGTTTGAGCCGGAGCATACAGATGAGGAACTCCATGTGTTTGATGCTGAGCGGGCGAGAAGAGAGGCTGAATGCACAGAATGGGATTCGGTGCTACTGCTACCATCGTTGGGAGATATATCATCAGGAGGAAAAGTGCTGCAGAGAGTGCATCACAAGGAGTGAAGTTGCGTCTTCTTTTCCTCGCAGATGACGGTTCGGGTTCATTCTCTCCTGTTGCGTGGTAAGTGTGGTCCATTCACAAACCTTTCACTACTCTCTATCGACGAACTACTAACACTCTCTGCTGTTTCCTCCTCCTTCTTCCTTCCTTCTGCTGTCTTCATTGGTTCATTTATACATGCGAAACGCGTTCTCTGGCTGGCTGGATTGTCCGCTTGGTCTGCCGTACACACATGGCGGCGCAAGATGGCGACCTCTCTAAAGCAAGGCCCTTGCTATAAATATATATATATAAAAGCATAATTATAAGGCTACGAAAACCAAACAAATTTTATTTTATAGCGATTATACACTATAAAATATATTAATGGGTAGAAGATTCAGATTCAGATTCAGATTGACAATAAACCATGCCAAATATTACACACTGGCCCTTTAATAACTGTCCATGGAAAAGCTTCTGGATTTGTCCCACGGTGATGTCATCACCACAATCTCGCCTCTGTGCATTTCAAACAAAGAAAAGATTGTTGATCACCCAACTAAGTAACACCACTGTGAATTAAAAAAAAAAAGTTTTATATTAATTTTTATGACTCTTACATCAGTGATACCCAACTTACGGCCTGCGGGCCAAATCTGGCGTGCCGGATGGCCCAGCAACCATTTTCTAATTCACACTGAAAATAAACTGATTCACACTGGAATATTTTTCTGTACTTTGAATGTAAAAAAAGGTGCCAGGGTGCATAAAATACATCAAAAAAGTGCCAGGTGAGGATGTTCTGGACCCCCAACAGAGGTGTACTCAAATTCTAGAAATGACCCTGCGTACACCTGACATGTGCAGGTTGTCTGTGCGGGGCTATGACTGGATTTGCTTGCTGAGATGAGATAGGATAGCACACACATTCTGTATTATATGTACTGTTAAAGATAATTAATGTTTGTTTATTAACTGGCCCCTGGCCTCCTGTCATTTTGCAAACGTGTCCCCCAGGCAAAGCAAGTTGAGTAACTCTGTTTTACATTAATGTCTCCCCTAAGTTGTCTGCAAAGCAATGGCTCCTGTAGTGGGTTCCCTCTAAATGTTCACAAGATGTATTCGGAGAGCTCGCAAGATGATTAATGGGAGGCAAAAGAAGGTGAATTTTGTTGTCTATTTTTTTTTTATTATTAGTGAAAGTATTACCTCCCAGGCCACCTAAAAGTAATTTATAAAACTCTCAACTCATAGATGGATTTAACCTGTAGGCAGACACTGCTTCATTTTAAGGGGAAACCAGCCAAAAAGGTTGTTCATCACTGCCTAAAGTTTAACTTAAGGTAAATAAATACATTTCTCACACACTCTTTGGCAGCATCTGCTTATTCTTCATGGAAATATTCTTAATGTACTGTGCATCATTTTATACACATTCTTCAACAATTCAACCTCACATATGCATGCTTTCTTAGATACACCTGTACAATCTATACATCTATAATGTGTATCTTTTTACAATTGATGAATAATGTTCATTTTTGGTTACGTTGTTGGAAATGTGTAAGTTCAGTTATGTTTATCTCTGAGGTAATAGTTCAAGTTTTGCTGGACTTTTTATTCAGGACAAGATGTTTTTAATTTTTTGTCATCCATATTTACATACATGAGAACACCTCTCAGTATAATGCAGTTCAGTACAAAACCATCCCTGACAATGACCTCAATGCTAAAACATATATTTTATGTAGCACCTTTATGACACAAAAACTGAACATTATAGATAGAAAAAAAAAAAAGAAGAATTATGGCATAATAGGTGTTCCTAACAAAGTAGATACCATTTGTACTTGGTATTAATTAAAACTTTGGGATCTTTACTACAATTTAAAATATTTTTAAAAGTTTGAACAATTGAGTATTTGTTCCATTTGATTATATGACTCCAGCTGAAACATGAGCTCAAACACTGTAACTTCTTAAAGAGTCATTCTCATCTCAGCTGCAATCAGGCTGAATCTCCCTTGTGAGCAGCAGATGCAGCTCGCAGGAGTGCTGGCTGACTGGTGCTGCATTGTACAGTCTGATGAAGAGCCGCATTGTGCTGTCTGGAGAATGCGGCTGACTTCCTGTCATATTGTTCCCCTGAGATTTTTTTCTTTTTTCAAGCATTCCCAAACAGAGTGACAGCTTGCCAGCAGTTCTCTGCATCTTGTAGCAATGCACAGCTCGGCCACTAGATGGTCCTACTGTCATGGCTGGGAAGTTGATCCACACTGAAACAATGTAAGCTAAAAAAGAGCTGATCATTCTGCAAAGTCTAAGCAGTCAAAGATATTCACACAGCATGCTTCTGCACCACTACAATGCTTAGGATGTAACCTATTTAAATACTACAGGCTGAGATATTCTTTTAAACATCAGCCTATCCTGCTGCTAAACCAAGCAAAATCTGTGCTTCTGAGATCAGAATCCAGAGGATATAATGGGATATGTATAATTGTCATGACTTTTTGACATGTTTTTGTATAGAAAGAAGTGCCACATGTGTAACTGTATGTTCAACCTGTGCGTAAATTTATTGAGGGAACTGCCTCAGGACATAGAATGAACTTCAGGGCAAACTGACAATAAAGTTGTATGGTATCTCAACCAGTCCTCTGAAATTCCAGGGGTTCCACAGAAAAATGGAGAATAGTTTTCACTATTCAATTCCCTTCCGAAGTGAGCCCAATGAGGGTAAGAGCCATAAGAGTGACTATTCTGATCATAGGTTTCATTTCCACCATGGGTAGCTCCTCAGCTGCAGTCGACACCTGTAGAATTCTAGTCTAAATCATATCATCTTACAGACAAAATGTTTTCAGATGGATGAAGCAAAATCTGTAGCCTACTGTGAATCAATAGCAGTCCTTGACACAAAAAACGGTTGAGAACCACTGTTATATCATATCATAACACTGGTGTTCAAGGTCATTCAGCACTGATATGAGCAGAATTCATTAGCGCCAGTTGTTCGGAACATATATAGTACATTATATAGAGCTGCCCTTTCAGCTTTGAGAACTTGTATGAAAGAACGATACATAGATTAGTGAAAAGGCCATGAGCAGGTTGGACACATGGTTGCTATGCTATACTTTCTTTACTGTCATGGTCATCAGACATTGTGAAACTAAACCACCCGTATGATTCTGCAGCACCTTATAGAAAAAAAAAAAGTCAAACGTCGCTAGTCAGAGATGGATCTTCAGACAGTGTCTACAGACAGTTATCTGAAGTGCTGCAGTCTCAGGTATGTACATATTTACATACTTGCTTAGAAATGTGGGGACTTGACTGTGTTGTTAGACAACAATTCCATTTGTGCAGAGAGAGAACTATGTCTTTGAAATACACTTTTATTTGATTTGATCAGTTGAGGTTGTATTTAATGAACATATTTTTTACAAAGTCTGTTTACATAATTAACTGCCCAATTACAGTTAGATAAATACCAAAGTGCCTCATGTGGTTTTATCCTAGTGGAAAAAATAGATTGCTCTTAATGTGGAATTTGTCATTCTTCCACCGCAGCATCTTAATGTGCCAGGTGTTTATACCATTAATTAGTTTAGTTTTATCTTAACAAGATGAAGAGAGGACAGGAAGAGCCCTCGTGCTGCTCATTCCTCTTTATAGCACATCATCGTTTTTTTTTCCATTTCTATACATCACAATTCCTGAAAGCAAAAGCGTGATGGCACAGACCTGGTTTTGCACTAGACAGCAGCTCTCCTCTTGAGAGCTCCATGCATTGAGATGTGGCAATAACACAGAGAGATGGTCAGACAGGGATCCTCAAATGGACTCTGAAGAGGTTGAGATATGTACCTGCACTTATCTCTAAATGGAAGTCTGCACCTGAGAGGAGAGGAGAGGGTTCTGCGGTCTCCCTTTCTATCCTCCCCACTGGCTCCTTCTTTATTTACACAGTTTTCCATCACACATGTTAAATGCAAAGGGAAGATATGACACTTTGGTATTGATATGAAGGCAACAATGTCTTTATCTGCTTGACAAAAGGAGAAAAATATTTTAAAGTTATTTGCTAACTGGACCTGGATAAATTAAATTTGTTGCCACAAGGGAAAAAACAGATAAAACACAAAAAATTGCACAGATTTCCAATCTAATTTAGATAACACAATGTTTTCAGGGTGAGATGAGTTCAGCAAATTTGAGATCTGAGACATTTGCAGTAGAATTACAAGCAAACTGTAGAAATCAAAAAGCAGGAGATAAGAATTTTTTCATGTTTACCACACCTTCATATTCTTGTCTTACCAAATGTTAAAGAATATTTAACCAAAAATGTCTTAATATTAAGGAGTAATGTGTAGGATTTAGTGGCACCTAGTGGTGAGGATTGCAAATTGCAGCACGTTGAACCTTTACCAGTTTGAATTCCTTTGGAATTCATTGTTTAGGAGGTTTTCACCCAGTGCTAAATTATCTGCAGAGGTCTTCTCCTCTACAAAACAAACCAAGATGGTGACTTATACAGGTAAAAACACTGGATAAAGCAGTTTAATATTAAATATCAGTGTTTTTCCTATGGCAAGGCAAGGCAAGGCAAGTTTATTTGTAGAGCACAATTCGTACACAAAGTAATTCAAAGTGCTTTACAGAGCAAGAAAATGCATTAAAATCACAATACAAAATAAAAACATAAATAATCATTATAAAATGAACTTTAAAAGAGAAGAGTGCAGATAAGATCCTTTCAGTCATATGCACAGTGAAATAGAGCTGTTTTGAGCCTAGATTTGAACATTGTCAGAGTAGAGGCCTGTCTCACATCTTCAGAAAGACTGTTCCAGATTTTAGCTGCATAAAACTGGAATCCTGATTCTCCCTGTTTAGTCCTGACTCTGGGCACCAGCAGGAGGCCGGTCCCTGAGGTCCTCAGAGTCCGAGATGGTTCATATGGCACTAACATGTCAGAGATGTACTTTGGTGCTAGGCCGTGGAGAGACTTGTACACAAGCTGAGCTGCTTTAAAGTCTATTCTCTGAGCCACAGGAAGCCAGTGTAGAGACCTGAGCACAGGACTAATGTGCTCGTACGTCCTTGTTCTGGTCAGGACCCGAGCAGCAGCATTCTGGATGTACTGCAGCTGTCTTACGGCCCGTTTGGAGAGGCCAGTGAGCAGGCCGTTAGAGTAGTCTAACCTGCTAGAGACAAATGCATGGATAAGTCTCTTCAAGTCAGGTTTAGACACTATACCACTATACTATGCTGTTTGGCACATCGCGGAGAGGCTGCTATCTATGGGAGCTGGCGCTAAAATGTAAATGGCCCTATCTAGAGCCAGTGTTTGTTTGTTTCTTCGTTCTGGGCTGCTGTAGAAACATGGCAGTGCACCATCCATCTCCATGGATGAGGACCAGCTATGAAGGTATATGGCTCATTCTAAGGTAACGGAAAGACAGCGATTCTTATTTTCGGGTGATTATACACTAAAGAAAACATACTTACTATTTTCCATTTCTGCCAATATATCCCAATAACTCAAACACACTAGACCTCTACGCTTTGAAAAGAATATTCTACTGTAGGTGTTAAACTATTAAGAGACTGACAGTGACTAAACAAAACCTTGTCGGCAAGAAGAGTGAACTATCTACGGAGTATTAGTCAATGATCTGAATGCAGAAAATGACAGAAGGGTTAGCGTTCAAATGGAAGAGGTGATGTGTGCTCTTCAGACTACATGAATTTAAATAGAAAAACTTTTAAAAGCTTTTATGGATTGGGGGGGAAGAAATGATAACCATTAATTTTTATGAGGTATTTTCTGAGCAAATAGATGTCACTGAGCTAAAGTGTGTATACACGCTCCATGCTGCATTTCAACTGCTGACGCATGTGATCACAATGCAAATAGTCAAAACCCACACATGATGCCGTATCAGACGCAGACTGGGATGGACGAGGAGCATTATCAGCATGAAAGCAGATCTATCTCAGTGTTACTGCTAAGGTTAATCCATGCGTGTGCTCTCCTGTCTGTCTCCACAAACATGAGTTGGCAGGTTCAGGTGCATCAGTAAGAAGATAATTAGTCCAGGCTCGGCAGACAGTCTGAGAGGAGAGAGAGAGTGAGGACACAGCAGAGCAAACGAGTCTATAATCCCATTTCCTTAACTACTCACTAAATTGTATGGAGACCAACTGTAGCGCTTGTTCTTTTCAGTTCAGCTTGTTGGATGTCATTATCAAAATTTGTGCAGCTACGTGGGGTGTTACACCTGTGTATATTCTCCAGAATTACACAACAGTGTTTGATGATTGTCTCAGAAAACAGCTCCTTTTTTTAGCTACTTTGACTTCCCTCTTTCATTCTGTCCGACTGAATCACTGAATTTATTCATGGCTTTTATCTTTTTGTGCTCTTACTTTTCTGATGAAAGGCAACAACCTGCTGTGACAGACATTCATCAATGCTCCCTTGATAGGGTATAATATAAAATAAAGCGATCAGTCCTCCGACTAATATCTTGTCCTCTTTAGGGAAATTAAGTCAATCCAATAACCAAACTCCCACTCAGAGGACACACAGAATAGCCACATACCCTCAGCCAATCTCTGGATATGAGGGGACTATGTCATACAACATTCATTTAGGTGCATTAATTTAGGGAAACCTTGAGCTGACTATGCTTAGTCCTTAAGAGCTCTAAAGTGACAGTTGCCCAATATGTTGTTCTCACAAGGCATCTTAGAGGGCTGAGCTGGCAGTAGCTGGGTGGCTCGGTTGTGTTGGCATGGCAGCAGCTCCAGACAAAAGCCACAATTGTGAGAGAACGGTCTGCAGTCCTTCATGCCGGAGTAGGCGGTCAAGGCAAATTGCTCTTCTGCACTGACGCAGCACAGGCCATGGCTGCAGTGAATCTAATTAACTGTTTTCAAGCAGTGAATGAAGACTTTTCAATAAAAGTGTGTGGTGGATGAAAATTTACACAGTGTGCTTACACCGATTTTTGTCCTTGAGCCGGAACATGACTTCAGAAAAGGAATGAAATTAATGTGTTTCTAAAATATCTGTCAGATGTTAGGAGTTTAAGTTCTCTTCAGACTTACTGTACAGGAGATAGAAAACACTTCACTCAAGTGTAACCTGAATGTACTTCATTAGAGGAAGACTGTTAGGAAGGTGTGTAAAAGCCAAACAGTGGCATTTAAAAACTGGCAATCATGATATAAACAATGACAACAAACTTAGACAAGTCAAAATAGAACAACAAAATACTGTAACAGTATTTATTTCATTTTATATTTTATTGAACCTGTATTTAGCCAGGAATATTCCCGTTAAGATTCAAAATCTCTTTTGTAAGGGAGTCCTGGCCAAGGCAGCAGCAAAAAGAGCTTCACATTTAAAAAATAAATAAATAAAAATGTCAACAAAAAACAAGCACCAGATGTTAAACAAACAATCTTGCGACCAAAGACAGCCTGGGATAAAATTCTGACAGTGTCAGAAATGTGTGATGACCATCTCACTGTGTGACTGCTGTTACCACCTACGTTTACTAACCAACCAACAGAAATGCAGCATGAAATGACGCACAGGCACACTTCCCCAAGAAGAGGCAGATAGCAGTTTGCCATGGAGGCAAAACGTGCTAAAAGAAATGTGTGGGATTCCAGCAAAGAGGACATAGAGTGCCCACAAAACTTAACGTTATCTAATAATGTGACCCTCTGTGTTGTGCTCCACAGTTGGAGAAGCAATAACCCATGCAGCATGCTTAGGCTCTTAATATGGGAAGCTATTGCATTGTATGTTGTAGGTTCCGTCAATATACAGTTGCATACATAAAAATTTTATGTCGCACCCAGGTTTATTAGATCCATGTTGCACAGTGTAGCTGCACTGGACTTAAATATTGCTAAAATCTCACAGTCTGTAGGAGGCTTTAAACAATAAGTCATGTCTGGTTTATCTAGGCCAGTCCTCCTTTATCATTTTTAGGAGTAAAACAAGTTTGTCATAGTTTAAAAAAACTCTGGGTTCTGGCGTCTTGCATGCTGCCTCACTGTCACTCTCACTAGGATGCTTCAATAAAACAGAGTCATTGTGCTTTTTCAAAATGGCTGCTGTGAAAACATACCGATGGTGTTACACTATTCAACCGATCAACAGTTGGTGGTAACACGCCAAAATATGCTGCAATCTACCAGCAAAGACACAGAACCTGTAGTAGTAGGGTGTGGTATAACTAACAAAGGGAAATTGCAGAGGAACATGCAGTAAAAAAGGGGTGGTAGCTTTACTTGTTTAAGCTCTTCATTGTTTCATTGTTCACCTATTTCTCTCTTTCACTCCAACAACCTGCAATTAAATTTATTTTATTGTTTTAAACAATGGTGCCTGTTTCTACAACAAAGGTGCATTAGAACTATTTTTTTATTGCTGCGGCAGTGGCTATCATTTGAAATTGAATAGCCACTATAGTCAGCAATAAAAGCAGCACATGCGTGTGTGATTAATGTGCTGTGGAGGTGTTAAAGGTGCAAACCAAAAGGAAAACAATGCAGAGTGAATGTCAGTGGCAGGAAGGGAGAAACAGAGCTAACACATGCACCAGGTTTAATAGCCTGAGGGCCCAGGTGAGCTTAATCAGCTGACGACCGTCACATGTCAGCCAATTGTCTGCTGAGGTTGGTTGGAGTGTCAATAATATAATTTCTGCATTTATGTTTAGTAAAAGATTAGTTAATTCCACTAAATTCCTGCATGATGTTTTATAGTGTGGCTGCCAAACAGTCTTTATTCTGTCAATGAGTTTTTTGCAGCAGACATTTTGACTTACACAGGTGTTACTGATAAAATTAACGATGACTCTGTTCTATTAAAGTGCCCCAGTAAGCCACAGCAGTGTGACAGTGAGCCAGCATGTACTCTACCTAGATCCTGATGATTAGTTTTATTGTTTACACCTGTGTCATGTAAAAATGTCGGCTGTGAAAAAGGCTTACCAGCAGACCTAAAGTCAGCAACCTATAGACAGCTATGAGGCAAACAAATACCCTGGCCTATACTGGTGATAATGTATATTCATAGGCATACACAGATACTAAAGACAAATATAGAACAGGAGGCATGTGACAAATCAGGAGATAAGCAGCAGGATGTTTTAAGCCGCCTTCAGACCAGATGATCTGGAGTGGCAGGTTTGAAATGAAAGGAAGACAAACAGACCATAAGGGAAAACTGAAAAACATAGCACAGCTGCAGATGAATACCTCTTACACTTCCATAATCTTTGTTTTTATCTAGACATGTCATTTATTTCTATCTACATGTAACAAAAAAAAAAACTTTTACACACCAATCCTCTGGCACTGAAGCTCATGCCCAGCTGATCTTCTACTGTACATACTGTACATGTCCTTGCTGATGCTGTTACCCAAAAGTCACAGTGAGTCACAGATGTCCTTCCATGAATATTCTATTTAAGTCTCCCTCAGTACATGCAGTGTGAACCCTGGAGCATTTCAGGAAATGATGGTGATGAAAACGATGGTGGGGCTAGTGGGAGATGGGGGAAACATTGTCACTGAGGCTTGATGGTCAGACACCGGATGTAATGTGAAAGATAGGGTGCCACCTTTAATTAGATGATGAGTTACTGGCGGAAGGAAACAAATAATGTTGTCATTCAACAGTATCCTGTTGTGACAGCCACTCACTAATTATCCCTCTGTCCCCTGATGCCTGAGTCTTCCTTTCCCCAGGTCCAAAACAATATTTCACTTTCACACTCTGTTGTAATCAAATATCACAATAAATTTCACAGTTGAGGTAATAAATTGGATTTTGACAAAGACTCAAAATACCAACCTTGAGAGTGTTAAACTTTGAGATGAAGGACAGGAAGTGCCTAAAAATGCAAGAGGGAGTAAAATGTGAAAATTTGCTGATGTTTAACCATTTCTTCCCTGAAGATAAAAACGTTTTAAAATTTTGATTCCTCTCTCTTTTTTCTTTTTCTTTTTCTTTTTTTTTTTTTACATAATTTACATAATTTATCATGTCACAGATTTTTTTTTTCATCTCAGAAGTGTTATTTATGTTTTATAAATGCCCCATATAGTGGACATTAGGTCAAACTTTTTCACACAAAACATGTTTTACAGTCCATTCACTATTACATAACATTTATTTCAATACATAATTAAATTAGTTTTTAAGAAATGTAATATTAAAGGCATGGTGCATGTTTTTAGCTGGTTATACAAAGAGTGTGTGCATATGTGTGTGTCTGCAAGACAATAATCTATATCTGACTCTTCCTCAATATTAGGCAAGTCCCACTGTCCTTCACAAAGGACAGGGGTTTAAGTACTCTGCCAAAATCATAATATCATATATTTAAGACTCTTATAAATATAAAACATTGTTCCCAATGAATAACAGAAACAATATGTCTTCATAAATTTGATCACTTATTTCCATAACTGCCGTAGTTGGCTGCAATTCCCCCCATTGTGAGAGGATGTGTGCTCTGCTGGTCATACCCCCATGTGTGTTACAACACTACAAAGCCCAGGATATGTTTTTTAAATCAGGACTTGCATGTATGGTGTTTGGAATAAAGCCCTTAGTGTCATGCCACAGAAGACAAAAAGGAATTGCTGTGTCTCAGGAGGGCAAACCTCAGCTGTAAGGTTAATTTCCCTATTGCCATATTGTCAGACATGTTTCACTCAGCTGAAACAAACTCCAATTGATCAGAGTTACACCTTTCAGTGTCAACAAAAGATACAATAATCACTGTCGTGTTCACTTCACAGTTGTATCTTTGTGAATGTCATCATAATATATTTCTCACTTCCCTTCTTTCCATATTTTTTAAACTACCACACCTACACAGGTGTTTTACATTATTCTAGCTGATCTGCCCTCTGCTCAGGCTGAAGTTGAGCAGAGATATACTGAGACACTTAATGGAAATGAGCTTTCATTATTAATAATGCACATTCCATTATGTATCCTAGTAGGCCAGCATGAACAACACCAAAGCCCTGGAATTAATTCATCATTTTTACTTTAATGTAATTAATAAATCACACTTTAACCCCAAAAAATGTCTGCCATGAAAAGGTAGATTAAAAAGATTTTTGTTTGTGCCGTTGATGTACCCTGTTGTATCGCAATTTAAATTACGAAGGAAATGAAGGAGCTACTCACAGTTGCAAAAACACTAAAAAATACTAAGGATGGAGGTGAGACAGCTTATTTTCTCCTTGTGAAATTTAAATGGCTGTGACATTTCAAAGTTGGCTGACAAACTGCTTAGTTTCTTTTAAATGTGAAAAGATTAGGGGGCAAGATCCTTAAAAGAGGTCTAATGCAGCCTGGTCTCAATCCCAGGGCATCAAAACACTGCTTGGGAGGTGTCTTCAGCACTATAATAACACTTGGGGCACCTTTTGGTGTCTGTGTGAGATGCACCCACTCCAATGTAAACCTGTCCATGTAATTATTAGATGCCCAGAGCAACGGACGCAGTTTAAAGAGCATGGGGTCCAACAAACACCTGACTTTGCCCCTGGAGACTGGTGCTCAAGACCAACAAACATCAATGTTAGTTGCAGCGTTTGTGCCACTCAAAGCCGGGTGTTTTTCAGTGACATACACAATATTTTCCAAACCATAACCAAGAGGTTTTGTAGCCTAAACTTAACTGCTGACACAAACATCAACCACTGTCTTTTTCTAACTATAACCCTAAAATTCTATTGCCATAACCTAAATGTCAACCCACTTCTTACTGCTGCATTTGTGCCACTCAGAGAACTCTCAAAGTGTTCTTTAGCAACACTTGTGACCTTTTCCTAACCATAACCAAGTACATTTGTTGCCCAGCTCCAACAGCTGAATCTGTCTTACTGCTGACCCCTTCTACGTCATCAAACAACACAATAGGCTGCCTCCAGCATCATCGTAGTCACGACTGGGGCTTCCGCCCTAGTGGCAAAATATGACAAGTAAGGATGTGATCACGTAGTCCAATTAGGCAAAGAAGTGACATTATTGTGTGGGTGTACCATGGGTGTGTAGATGTTTAAATGATAAAGAAAAACGACCTTTGTCACAGCAAACATTTTGGCCTGTAAAGGCAGGAAAAGCACAGGTATAGGTAATAGTGTTATTATATATTACATTATTATTACATAATATTTTCTTATTTTGATGTTCCTACTGATAAGTCAAATATATATTTGGCAGTAATCTAAAAGGATTCATCAGTTTCAAACTATGAGTCAAGCTGCATTTGACTCTGTATGACTTCATTCTATATCATAAGCAAATCAAAGTACATTTTCTATAAACAGGACATGACACTGTCAGATAAGAATCTCATTACAGAGTCAGTCAGATTTATAATGAATTATAGAGCGTGTAATTATCAGATAGCGATGTATAACGAGTTTATAATGTGCTCCCTATGCTCACAATAGACATTAAGTGTCCTCCTCCGAGAATCTTATCAGTTTTTATCATACTTGGCCGTCTCTGACATCCTCTGGCTCAGACAGTCCCAGTTTCTACAGTAAGTGAGGTGGAACAAAGGTGCAGTCCATCCATCTGCCGTGTTGACAGCAACCCTCTGTTAAGACAAACCTAAAACACGATCCATAATTTTGCATGGACTGAGCAATTTGCCTTCATGTCTAGCGTGACAGACGTGGTGCCAGCTGTGTTTACCAAGACACCGTGTGTTATGAACCTAATCACTTTACCAGCCCCTGCCTGCCTGTTATGGATGGCACTTGTCATTTACAGGGGAGAGCCCAGGGCCATCAGTCATCAGTATGTGCAAGTGTGTGTGTGTGTGTGTGTGTGTGTGTGTGTGTGTGTGTGCTGAGTGGGTGGAGTTGTTGGGGCTTTTATCTGTCTTTGGCTCCACGGAAGACGACACAGTAAAAGCTCCTCGCATATAATCACTGAGGAGAAACAATGAAAATGCTGTAGAGGGAGCATGCACGATTACACAGACAAGTACACGTGAACGGTCAATTACATATGAAACATACACAAAACGGTTCTCAGTTGTGACTGGCTGCAGTATCTTCAAAACCTAAAGTACTCAACTTAACACAAAGCTGTGATCTTGATGCTGCTCATTTCAATATCAACACACAAGCTTGACACTACTGCATATACTGTACTCCATAACAACTACAGGGACTAGACAAAATAATTTGAAAACCTCATGAAAAGGGATGTTGAATAATTCAGTCACAACTACAAAAACTTACAAAAGTATAGGCTCATATAAATGTTAATTAACGGCAGTCGACTATAGAGACTTTTGGTGTGTGTTTGAAACATAAAACAACAAACACAGTTTTAAAATTACAGATGATTTGTGATTGGATCACTCCAGCAGCAATATAGCGATCCACGACTTAGAACAAATGTGGACCAGGAGCATAAAGTGGAAATTTTCCCTACTGCCTACCCCTCCTTGCTCGGCTTACACCCATCCTCAAACTCTGCCTTCATTTTGACTTCAACTACTCACCTGTAAAGTTTCATGACTGCATCTTGCACAAAATCTTGATAAAATCAGTCCACAAACAGACGGCTAGTAAAGCCAAAAGCTTGGTCTGCCGCTGAATAACAGTAACAAGGATCATGACAAGTACACCAAACACGAGACAAATCCAAGAGGAAACCAGCATGGAGGCACCTTAAGCTGCAGTTCCTCCAATGGCCACCAGAGTCTGCCTTCCTGTAATCATTAGTAAAATCCTCCAATTAACTACGAGCATATTAAAATTAAAGAAAGAACTGAGACTATCCATGGTCTTTGAGGTTAACTCCACGTCTTCCAATGTGTTGGAAGAGATTGCAATAAGATCAAAGGTGTGTTGCGAGTGTGTTAGTGTAAGATAACAAAATCTGATCCAGTCTGGTCTGAAGGCTTATCAGACACCAACAGTGTTTATATTAGGAGACAGGACCACTCTGTAAAGTTATAACAGTTTCAATTATTTTACCATCAGGAGAAATGATTGCAGGGTAAACAGTAGAAATATGGCTTTCAAGTTACAAAGTAATCTACCAGGAGTGCACACTTGTATGTATTCCATTGGCCAACACATTATGTTGCAGGATGATATCACT
Organism: Epinephelus lanceolatus; assembly: GCF_041903045.1. NCBI lineage: Eukaryota > Metazoa > Chordata > Actinopteri > Perciformes > Serranidae > Epinephelus > Epinephelus lanceolatus. The sequence continues at coordinate 24,316,157 of NC_135741.1, read as the reverse complement.
TAACATTCTGGAACAGATGAGCCAGGCTCAACTTCCTTTTGCTGGAGCCTTCTGCATTGGTGCCCATGCTGCGTCAGTGAAGCGGTCCCATTTAGATGAATGAGGGGGCTGTGTTTCTTCAGCTAACATTAGTCCACATGTCACCAGAGAATTAGGTTTTCGACAGGCCTGTGACTTGACACTTGAGGTCAGCAAAACAAGTTGTGCACAATGCTGATGTACTATCACCTTGTGAAGTTGTTATGGTGAACCTGTCAAGAAACAATTGGCTTTTCATACATCCAGCAAACACAGGGCAAAATTAGCATTTATTTGGAGCCACATGTCTCTCCATCAACTCCTGTGGGAAACATATGGCTGCCAAATGCTCCACTATGTTCACCAGCTTGTCCCTAACTCATTTTTGTTGTTTGGTGCTGTGCATGTAGCATACTGCGGCTAAAAACAAAGGATGGTGACAGCCATGGCAATTTTGTTTATAAGGCACAAGTCGTTACACATAAAGTCACATTTAAAGACAAAATACTAAAAAAAATGTGAGAACAGAAGTAGCATAAACAGCACACAAATAAAAATTAAGTATGAGCGTGAGTCATTCCCATCAACACAATGAAATAGAAACTGCTGCTCTATCACAAAATGTGAGCACATACACACACACACCACACACACAAATTAGGCATTACCCTGGGACAATAGAAACATTTTAAGCTTGCTTTTGAATTTGAACAAAGTTGTGATGGATCTCAAGTCATCGGGCAGCTTGTTCCAGAGAGCAGGATCACAGTAACTGAATGCACCCTCACCGGAATGGGATCTAATTCTGGGTTCAGCTAGACAACCTCTGCCTGATGACTTGAGAGGCCTGATTGGGTTATACACAATAAGTGACTCAGAAATGTACTGAGGAGCCAAATCACTATGTGCTTTATAGACTACAGGGTGCTGCCGTGATTATGGTTTTTGTAGGCCAACTCAGAAGTTAGTATCGCCTGGTTCCCTAGACAAAAAGCCAATGGGATTTTTTCATTGGGTTAGGGTTAGGTTTTGGACTATTGCAGAAAGCTCTGTGGCAAACAAAAGTTTATGATACTTACATAATTTGTTCAAATAAACACCACCCTTACAATTTTTAAAGCATAAATGCAATCAACAGATGTAAAAAGCTAATGTTAGGCTATGAATGAACCACACAACAGTCACTTGACTTAATGACGCCACAACAACAGGGCTGTAAAGCTGTTGATGATGTTCTGTAGTTTAATTTAGCAACTTGTGAGCAACCATTTCTTCAAAATTCACAATGGAGTATTTACTGCCATGTTTTTGTTGTATAGTGTAGATGACCTGACCAAATTTGGGTAGGTGGATAGAGGCAATTGTTGCCATAACTGGTCATCTAAATAACAGGAAACAGCAGCTTAAGTGACAGGAAAAACCTTTTAATGTGTGTATAGAAAAGCTTGTAGGTGTGCCAACCGATACGGCTTGTTTGTCAGACACTATAATTTGTCATGATGTACCAATTCTTTGTCTTTCTTGTGAGTAGACCCTCAAATGTCCAATCCTGTGTTTTGAGTCTCTTTATTCCACAGCAGTTGTAGAACAAAAAGTGAAAGTCTCTTAACCACAGACCTAAGACACCAAATCAATAACTCTCAAAAAATCCATTGGCTTTAAGACGAAGGAACCAGGAGGGCTAAAATGCCAACTCCTTTCTGGGTTTTTAGGATTCATGCACCACTCTATTTGCAGGACTTTGAATGTGATTCAGGATTGTAATGAGAGCCAATGAAGTGATATCAGTACCGGGCTAATGTGTACAAATGTTCGTTTACATGTAAGGACTCCTCTGCGAGTGAGTTTCAGATATGAAGTTTATATTTATATATTCTAAGTTTTAAGAAAGACGAGAACTAAAAAGTAAAGTTGTGGGCTATAAAACCAACAAAATTAACACACGTTGCTCAACTAATCTCCAGTACCCAATTAGGGTAGCAACTAATAAACAAATTACAAGGAACTGGCTGTAGATAACTTAACCAATGTTAAATGGAAGGATCTTGTGAAGGAGATATTCGAAATGGAAAAAATCCCCATGAGAGTTGGAAATTGAGTGATATTTTTGAAGAAAGATGGGAAAATGGCTGAGATGTATACAAGAAGATGTTCCCAAGGATCTTTGATTATATGACAGCTGAGGTAATAAGACTGATACCAAGTGTTTTCTTGTACTCGTTGACATAAATACGTGGGTAACTATGTGTCTATGTTTGGGTACACACACATTCATGGGTACAAGCATGTATGATTAGGCATGTGGGTATCATGTGTGTTGATATCTGTGTGTACCTATGGTATACCTAGCTGTTATATAATGTAAACTTAAATTTATAAGTGTATCTAGCTACATCCTATGAAATAATGTATAAGTAATTTGCTTTGTTTTTTTTTTGCTTTTTTAATTTATTATCATTAAATTATTGCTTATTTCCTGATATCGTGCTTTTGTTTGATTATGTTTTATGTATGTATATTTATTTTTTTTCCCTTTTACCTTATTTTTTGGTCTCTGCATATGTTAAATCACTGTACAGTATCAGCACTTTTGCCTTCATCAGGGTGGTTTCTGAGCTTGTCTTTTGTTATCTGTCTTATATAACAGTCATACAGACTCAGTTTGCACAATAACCTTACCAATAGAAATGATTTCCTTGGTTTATCACTACAAATGACCCCTTTGACTCTAACATGACTGATTTATTGCTGATACTGATAAGTAATAAAGTCCTTTTATAATTTTGTCTACACCTCGTGTATCTCTTATTTATTATGCCTTTTTAAAATCCATAACATTTAAGTATCTACTACTACGTCAAATCAAACTTACAAAACCTGAAGCTATTCTGATGTCACCCCAGCAAGGAGACCTCTGAGTCACTGATAACATGAGCTGCTGCTGACAATAGCTGCCGCAGCTTTGCCTTCAAGAACAACAAAAGTGTCATGGTGTGTCAGAGTTGATCAATAGCTGACCCCTCATACCAGCCATGAAAGCAATAACAGCTGTTTCTTGAAGGTAATACGGCCAGTAAATTAGGTGAGCGCTCCATGAATAATGTGTTTCATTGACTTGGTCTCCTGTGAGAGGAGACAAAGTGGAGCACAAAAATGCCAGCGGTCATTCATAGGCAAGTTTTTCATTGCCTTTGAAATTACCTTTATGCAGGACTCACCTTTGGTCCTGTCCTATCATTGAAGCAATCTGTAATATGAATTCTGTTTTGAAATACAGCAATCATAAGCGTACAGTGGGCTGCAGCCAGTGGACGATCATACAGTGAAACCTCGTTAAGCTCACCATGCATCATTGAACCTTTTGACAATATTAGCAGATAAAGAACAAAGGACTAATCCAACCCCCTCAGGAACTGGTTGATGTTATTGAAATAGAAAAGAGCTACGATCAGTGTGGCCCTTCGTATTTCCAGCACTGTCATGGGAAATTTTCCACATTGTCTCACCGGTATTGGTCACATCCCAGCTGAATAAAACATGTGCAGGTTGTTAGGTGTTTGTATCTAGGCTGTAATTATGATATATATACTGTGGGGGACACATCCTTCCACATCCCCCAACATATTGCTGAAAATAAAACAAAAATAACCAGCAACACTAAAACAGGCAACCAGGTACCGCCATTGCAGGTAATCAGCAAATGTAATCATGATCATAAATAACCTTAAAGGAACAGCGATGATTGCAGATTGCAAACAACTGACACTTCACCCACACGCCGAGCATGAACTGCAAATAAGAATTCCTTCAGTGTTCATTGTTAAGGAGGTTTTTACCAGACACTGAATTATCCGCTGATGTCGTCCTCTCTCTAAAAAAGAACAGACCCAGTGATTAAAACCAGAAAAAACACTGAATAAAGTAGTTTCACATTACAAATGACTGTTTTTCTGGTGCCGTTAGCACGCTAGTCTAGCACCTGCTAACGTTTGAGCACCTTTTTTCTGATCCAGACACTGAATAAAACATATTAACATTAAAATAATTGAAAATGGTAAAAGTAAAATAGGTGATCACAGCCCTGGTTTGTATGTTTATGTGTGGCGGTGCTCTCTCTTTAAAATGTTTACTTCTTCTATGAAGGTATGCTGTGCACTCACACCCATGCAGAAACAGAAGAGCACTTGCGCGCACAAAGCAGGAAGGAGGAAATCACAAAATTCCTAATATCAAATGTGCAAATTCAATCAGAGGGTGAATAATGTGACCATGAAGTGTTTCATGGTTTCCAATTTCTGTCTCAGTCACTATGTAACACACTTTGATCTCATGATTCCATAATTTCCCTTGACACAATCTTATGAGCAGGCGGGACAGAATGAAATAAGCAGCACAGAGAGGTCAAGTCCGGGCACGGTCCGTCAGTGCAATATTCAGGTGTCACAGAAGCTCAATCGCAATACTGCCGGCTCTCATTGACACCACAGTAATGAGTCACAAGCCTACTTTACATTTCCATCATCCATCCTGAGATCCAAGAATAGACACCTCCAACATGGATTTAATACAAAATACCAATTAAGTGCCTGGTCTCTTAAGACGGTCATGACTCCTTGAGAAGCACTCATTTTTCAGTGACTTCTACTGCAACATTTCAGATGTAATAACAAAGCTTCTGATTGGCTTGTTTGGCAGCTCAGTACACAGATGAACACACAGATGGTCAAGTTGCAACCCTGCAGCTGCTGCTAAACAGATCAACACAACAGGTGGAAATGACAAATCACTTTTGATTCAAATTGTTTTATTCAGTTCAGCTCAAAGAGCCCTGATACACCAAGATGTTAGTCGGCCGTTGGTCAGTGTCGGGCCGTTGGTGACAGTCCATTGCCCCAGTTTTGGCAGTGTGTCCTGCACCGTTGGAACGAGTCGGCCCTTGTTGGTCCTTGTCGACTTTTTTTCTTGTTGTCAGAGATGGCAGAGCCTGTCAAAGAATGAAATCTCTCTCATTGGCTGTTCAGTTCAGTGCCACAGAAAAGAAACGGAAGTGAGGAAAGCAAACAACAGGCTAAAGTCGAGAGGAGATCAAAACAATCTTATATAAGGTAAGATTATTTTTCTTTACATGTTGAGCTCTTAAGCAGAATGGTCCATAATTGTTTGTGTTATCCTTCACTAGTGTGCATTAAATATATTTTGTTCTTTCAACATCAGTTTGTGTTATTAGTGTGCTAACTGGCTAACTAGCATCTTAAATGCATCCCGTTAAATTTCCTATTTTTCCCTTTCTGACTGACAAATACAGACTACCGCCGCCTGCTAGTATGGAGAGTTATTTCCTGTCATGCAGGCACCGAAATGGCTGTAGTCTTTGTGGTGTGTTCAGGTGCAACCTTTTGGCCGAGACACAGGTAACATGAGGTAATGCAGCAGTCCAGCACACTCCCATTCCAACTTGTCAAATATCACTGCTTTGATAGTGAACTTACACATCTTAATATGATGTGCTGGGTACCCTCATGGGTCTGTTTTGGAAGTTCAGGGACAGCGTGTCATTTTACGCATGTTACATGCATGGTGTCTTTTCAAAATACAATTGTGTTTTCACAGGAAATGTATAGTTTCATGCATACAGCCCTTTTTAAAATAAAATTACCACATAGGTCAAACACTTTGTTTTTAGGTTTATTTTAGGTTAGGGACAGGCAACACAAGCACGTGGTTAGGTTTGAAAAAGAAACATCACGGTTTGGCTTATAAATCACACGGGAAACAAACAGCAGGCTCCTGTGTGAAAGTCCAACATTTATTTGATATAGCAGCTTTCACAGAAATGAAATTCACAAAGTGCTTCACAAAATACAAGCAAGCAATCAAACAATAAAACATGCAATCTATAAAAACAAAGGCAATATAACAAATAAATGTGCTGAACAGGCGGTGATGGATTCCGTGTAAAACACTTCATTGTACAGGTACTGAACATCTCTACAACCAAATTATTTTCTCTTGACCATGTAACACAACTAAGTGGGAGGACTGCACATTAAGCATTGGTTGTTAGCACTGCATTCAGACATAAACATAAAAATAACATTTTAAAGTTCAAGCAGGAAAAATGTAAAATGTATTTCTTCAGCAACAACAGCAAATCTGTCCCTCTCAATGATCATCCAGTCAGCTTGTAAGGATATGTTTGAGGACTTCTCTGTCAGTCATTGATCTGTTTGTGATTACTTACCTGTTATGGCTGTCATTAAAGTGAATTCTGCCTTAGTCCTTCGTACCAGTGTCACCACTGTTTGCATTTCATTTTGTTCACTATATATATATATACATATATATATATATATATGTATACATATATAAATTCAGTATTCAAGATTAAAAAGTGGGCAGTAGAGTAATGACCAAATGGCAGAGAAAATAAATTTGCATGAAGCAGTCACCACAGCATTTAGCACCCCTCTGCAAAGGAAACATTTTGATCGTTGTTTCATAATAAACTGTCAAATTAAAAAGCAAAAACTTTTGGCAACAATCAGAAATTTTTCAACAAACTCAGAATGGCACCTTCTCAGGATACAGATCACATCTCTAGTGCTGAAAACACAACCGAAGCATCTGATTGCGCCCATTTTGATCAGCTACAGTGCAAATAAAAGGATGTAGGCAGGACACAGTGTAACAGAGTGATTGCCTCTGTGATGAACAGGATGCTAATGTATCTTTTAGAGTATTCTCACTGCATGAGGAGTAGAAAATAGGCAATACTGTTATAAGACAGGCCAGAACAGAGATTCAAGAGCCTAAACAGCATCAGAGTCTTTTTTCTCCCATGATCCTCAGTGCCAACCATCGTCACAGAGAGAAGATTAAAGGGGACAAAAAGCTTTTGACAAGGAGGGAGCAGAAAAAAACACTTTTAGGAGCTCTTTTGAAAACACTGAAAAAAAAGAATGTGTTTTGGTTTAGCAGCAACACAACTCACAGTTTCACACACCCAACGTGGTCTAATGCAAATAGACTTTCAAAGCATGTCAGCATCCATGCCAGTCTTAAAGAAACAGACTTCAAATTAACATTTAGATGGAAGTGACACTTCAGGACCTGGCGAGTCAGAGATCAGGGAGGAGTGGGTGGAATAAAAAAACTGCATCCATCAAAGTCATTTTGCACGCCCCAAGGAGAAGTATAGAGTGGACTCTAACTTAAATTCCCCCATTAGATTAGAGCCCATTAACTCAATTATTGACAGGTACATCTCATGATCTACCGTGGAGAGGCCTGGAATCGTCTAGATCTGCTTATTTTAGTCCTCATGTCGCCACAAGCAACAGTGAACAGCAGGGACGGCCGCTGACGGTGTGAAGCACTGTTTCCTTGTTACTGTGTTCACACATGCAGAATCCCCTTTGGACTTTTTGGCCAGAGATTGCAAGCTGTGCATCCGACCCCAGCCTGTATATAAATATAGCTAAATCTACACCCTGCAATTTCTCACACGTAATTGCGATCTCACTCTCTTCTCTCACCCTCGCACACTCTCCTTTGTCGTCTCCCTCTGGTCGCTTTTTCTTTCATAACATCTCTTCCATATAAGGGTGGTCGCGTCATTGTCCCCTCTCAACTCCAGGGTGGAACTTACTTTGTCTTCTCCCTCTCAGGCCATGAAAGCCTGCACAAATGGATGATTGGCAGCTCCATTAGAGAGATAGGAGAGGGATAACAGTGTGACTGTACTTCAGGCTTTATCTGCTGCTCTCCTCCATCAGACACACATATACACAGAATAATTAATCTGCATTCTCATGCCCTTACATGGACAGTAAACAAACTGGATTTCTGTTTTTGTGGGCCTCTACAGTCACAGCCATGTTGGGGAAATAAATGAATGATGTAAGATAAACAAACATGATGTGTCCATAAAGACACACAGAGAGAAAATATATCCTTCTGCCTCAGTCTGGGTCCTTTTTATTTCTCTCTCATATGTTTTCCAGGCAAGGTTATTTTAATCTACTGAGCCAGCTAATTCAATAAGCAACCACAGGAATAAGAGGATTAATGGGCAAATTGATTTAATGAAGCAGTATAAATAAGTAGGAGTCAAACCAGAGGAAATATTATATGATGCTGATATTCAGACAGCCTGCTCTTTACACACATGCAGATAAATGTTTGAGAAACATCTGAATTGTCGAATGACATTATTTGACATTTTTACAACATTAAAAGAGACACACTGATGTTTTTAACCAGCTTTGTATCATCACAGTGTGGGTAGTATGTGTAAATAAACTGTGGTAAACTTCCCTCTATCTTGCCAGCACCCAGATCTCCCTGCTTGTCTCCCAACTCAAACAATTTTTACTGGCTCTAGGGCTGTTCTTCGGACTACATATTTTATTTCCACATTTTTCGATGCCTGCCATCACAGACACGAGGCACATGGAAGCGGATTAAGAAAGAGACCCGTCCCTCTCTCACTGTCTCTTAACTCCGACCAAACTCTGATCAAACAGTAACACTATGCAGTGCTGATCAAACATAAACCAAAATTCAGTTACTGTGTTGCCTATTTCTTGCCTAAAATGTCTTCAGAAATATATTTCAGTGCCCTGTTTAGCTGGAATATGACAATCTGTGAACAGGAAGTGGGTGCCATACTGTTTCCTGTATTGTAACAGACGAACAGAGGCTTAAAAAACTGAGATCAAACATTAAAACTAAGCAGCAGTGATAAAATGTGAATCAAGATTCTGTTACTGTGTTGGCTTTTTCTCACTTAAAAACAAACATCTGAAACATATCTTCACTTACAATTAAACTGTATTTTGAGATCATTTGTACCAGTCAGTCGCTATATTGTTTCCTGTGTCAAACACAGCCAAGCTGCATTATGTCACACCAGCCCGTTCCCATTCCGAAGTTGTCGGATACTGCTGCTTTATCAGTGATGTCAGCGTCAGATGTTGCCAGGTGGCATCAGTTTGTAACATGGCCAGACGTAACCTTTTGTGTTACAGTGTATCAGTGTTATGATACACTGCTGGTCAGCTGGATGGCAATTGTGGCAGTATGACACGCAGACGGGCAGCGTCAGTTCATATTTTGAAGGGCAGTACCTGGGTAAAGGTTCTGCCAATATGTCTACCCTGCAAGGCAGAAAATTAGGCACCTCGGATCAATTCGCCAATCCAGCTCTGTGTGTCTAAACACTCGCAGCTTGTCTGCAAAACAGCCCAACATTCGCCAAAAATCTGGCAGGGTAAAAGGGGCTGATGTAATATACAGTAAGAAGCTGGAAAGGGCAGGGGGGAGAGATGGTGGATGGGTCCAACAAACCCCAGACTATGACCTGGGAGCCCAGTGTTTGCTCCCCATATGAACAAACACATTCTCACTCCGACCTCGTCACATATTGATCTTTGGTTTCCACATTCACATATGACGACATTCTGGGACACTGTGTCAAGTTCTTCCTGTTACATGCATTGTCTTCTTTCAAAATACACTTCAGTTTTCACAGGAAATTTAACGTTTACATACAGTCTCTTTCAAAATAAACACACTACGTCGGTTTAACACTGCAAAATGACGTTTTTTTTCTTCAGCGACAAACACACAGAGGGTTTAGGCAGCAAAAGCAGGTGATTAGGTTTAGAAAACAAGAACAGGGTTTGGCTTTATAATCTCACAGGACGCAATCACCACTCTCTCAGGGGAAAGTCGTGGTTTGTTGGACCCATCCACCATCAATCCCGCCTGACTCGGACATTTGCCGCCTTAACTTTAGTCCGTTAAACTATAATGGCAACTGGCCATGTATCATGCCAACGTCAAAGGACGCCTTTTTTCGTTGGTTTCTGACGCCACAAGTTACTGCTCAAGTGCCAGATTTCGACGACTTCAAAGTGACACTGGGCTCGTATGAATATAGATCCAAACCATGATGTTTATTGCTAAACTTAACTATGTGCCTCTGTTGATGTCCCACTGTTGGTTGTGGGATCCCGAAACACCAACAGCAGGTGCAGAGAGGAACCTAGCGTGTAATATGTAGATGTGAAAGGTCGCTGATAAAGCAGCAATATATAGCATAATGATTTGGGGTGAGAATGTGTTGGTCACCCATCAGCAGCAGTGTTCCTTCATTTGAAATCATCTTAGCTCGAGGCTGAGCTGTGTCTTTTTTATTTTTGTCTTGTCTCATACTGGTCTACCTATAGCCACCATGGTCTACCTGCTGTGCATAAGCCAACCGTGAACATGCTGCTGACCTGTCAGCACCTACACAGCTGCCCACAGCTCTGAGGGGGGGCCATAAGAAGTGAGAGCTTTCATTGTGCAGTGTCCAGGTAATGAATGACATGCAAATGCAATACACTAGAGGGTGCATGTCATATTGTTCAGCAGTGCGTAAGGCATGTGGTTACCTGTGATGTATGGCAGGACGTCCATCTGACCCTGCAGCACATCCGACCCAATATGCATTCGCCTTTCGGGTTGGACAAGAAGCTTCCCCTGTCATGGCACGTTGTGGATAAACAGCCCCTGGCACTCTTTCCATGTGCTCTCTGTTAGTCCAAAAACAGGGTCGCTTTGATTACCAACTGGGATTTAAAAAACACTCATCAATAATGTAAAAATGCAATTAATGACTTCCCCCACCTCTGTCAGATCTCCCAACCCGAACCCCTGCACTGTTGCAGCCCCCACGCTACTACATACAGGAACAGGACAAATATAGAAATGGGAAGTCATTATTAAAACATAGCAGTGTTAACCTTTTGTGAAATGCACTGTTTGGATTCATGCCTGGTGCTTTGTTGTTGGTGACATACCCTCTTCTATCAGGCCTCAGGCTCCAGAGGCCACCAGCCATTGATATCTGCAGTAGTTCCCCATGCCTGTTTTACAGCTATGATCTCAAACTTTGCTTTGCTGAAATATTCATGCTTCTTTGCATTCTGAACGTGTGTGCAAACACAAGCACAAGAGTAATTGCTTGTGTAATTGCAATAAAAAATGATAGGTTTTGGTAGGAGCATTAAATTTGAGTTGTTTCCAGTTGTTAATGATGTAGGGAAAATACTTTTTTCATGACACACAGAAACATCTTTTCAGGATTTAGATGAATACTAAATGTCATTCTCCAGCCTGTGTTTATGATACAGTACCTTCGTACAATGCCAGAGCAGCTAAATCATGTTGTGCTGCTCGGAGGTAAATGTATTTCAAAGAAGTGTCACACACTCAACAACAAAACAGACATGTCATCTCATCACTTGTCAGAGCTGTTTAGCGGAGAATTTAGCAGCCATGAAAACGATTTCAAGTGACCCTCTGAATCTCGTGTTACTCATTGTGTCAGTGCTGGTATGATGATGATGATGATGATGATGATGATGATGATGATGATGCGTCAGTCCAAACATCACATCTACATTTTAGTCATAAGTGACAACTCAGCCTGTCTATCTGTCCTGATAATATTCACTTGTTGATTTGTGTCCTTAGCTCACAATGATGTTTTATTTTGTAAGTAATAAAATTATTATAAAAACACACCACATACTGAGTCATGCTCTTCAATGTTGTCTCAAACACATTTTAATTTTCATTTTAATTCATTTCAATTCAGATAGCATTGTGACAAACGAGCCTGTTATTCCATTAACTAACCAAAACCTGCCCAGATGTTGATGACAAATGTTTCATTTCACATTATCTGTATGAACGGGTATTGACCAGTCCACTTCAAACACACACAGCCTATCTAGTCACATACATCACCGTCATCTATAGCGACATGCAGAGGCAGCTGCTGTCTATATAATTGCTTCCTAAAAAGATCAGTATCTTGACAGTGACCACGTTGACTGGTCAATGGAGCGGAAGGCACCTAAAGGAGCATGTGAGGATGATGTCAACTACAGGGGAGCCAGGGGAAGCTTGGCTCCTCTTCATAAGACATGAGCTCCCCTGAAAACATGCTTTGTAAATCAGATTGAAAATTTGCTATTTTTGTCATGGACCTCTATTTTTCTGTATCCTCATCATCATGGATCATGCGTAAAATTATTAGTGTATAATTCATGTATGAGGGTGATTGACTTTAAAGATACTGGCATGCAGGTTATTCTTGCCATCACCATCAAAGCATCTTGGAGCAATGTCATAAACCTGACTCACTTTAACTCTAAGATCAGAAAAGAGAACTTTCTTATTGTTCCACTCAGTGTGCGCACTAAATCACCAGAATCCCACTTTAGATTTAAAACATGTGAAATCGTCTCCCCCAATAAAAACATGAAAGTGGCAGCGGAGTTTAACTTTGACAAAATTAAAGACATTTCCAACATGAATTGATCCAGGAAAAGGCACAAATTGATGCATTAAAATTCACCAGAATGCAGAAAATTAATCTTTTGATGCTCTAATTTCCTGGGGGAGGACTCCAAAATCCCACTTTAATGTGTCCAGCCCAATTTGAAATGAAACCTACACCCTTGTTCAGCATACAGATAGATGTAAAAAGAAAAAAAGGGAAGCTTAAAGATGCAGTGCTCATACATTTGTGGCTTTATAGGCTGGTTTGCTATTTGACCCTATCTTATTTGTGTCGATAAACTACAGCATACAGTGACAAAGAGGTGGATAAATCAGACTGCTGTTCTTTGAACATACAAGTTGAGGTATTAAGTCAAACAATATCATTAGTTGTCATTATTGTCATGTCTCTTTGTTCCCCTCTTTGCCAAAGCCCTCTGCCTTTGGAGCCTAATGTTTAAGAAAATTCCGAAATATGTTTATAGATGGGCTGGGGACCACGAACCTTTGTCCTCGTGACGTTGCCCAGTCGTTTTTTATGGTGTGTGCGTGCGTTTGGTGAGGAGGCAACAGCTCTCAGCAGCATCATGACCATCAATGAGTATTCTACGTAGCCTTCAGCACAACGTGATATAAGCCCTGATACTCCACCTACGCTCCAGTTGCTGATTGGCGTTACGTAGGTATCCAGCTATCATTTATTAGCCCAAAGCGTGGACGCCTCATTTATACTGACCGGATCTCAGTGCAGGATCTATCCGTTCCCACTTTCCTCTGCACCAGGGCGCACGCAGCTGACTCTCTTACCAAACTATCTGCTCGACAGAAAACAGGTAAAGAAAAAATACTTTTTCAAAAATACTTAAGGTAAAATGTTAGATTTATTCTAGTTTCAACAGTTTTCTTTTTCTGTCATGACGAAGTGGATTTAAGGGTTTTATCATGACTTTTTGGAGAGGAAACACAAGGGGACTGCGTGACATAATTGTCATGTTTTTTCCTATATTGGCTGAATACATAAAGAGAATCAAAAGACTCATTTACTACTTACATTAGAAATGCGTTTCATGAACTATCTTTAGCAACCGCGCGCTTTTACGCACCAATTACGCAGTGAGCTGTGCGCAACAGGTACAACTGGGTCCTGATGTTCAGCGATATTTTTGCCTGTATGGTTAAAACAGAATAACTGTACATTTTCTCACACAGGTACTGCTTAGAAAATGAGGAGAGGTTTGCTGCTGGTGACTCTGTTCCTCATCATGAAACTTCGATGCAGCCAGTCCAGATGCGAGGAGCCCGCATCGCGCAGATCATCATCAGATGTAGGTTTTTCTGGCGCGTAATGACAGAGTTGATTTTCACAGCATCTATTAACATAAACTGATTATTTATTTGTGTGTTAATTTATGTGTTTATTTTCGCTTCTCATAATTGCAGCAGACCACAGGCTTGGATAACCTCAAGCGGAACATTCTGAAGAGGTATAGCGATTTGGATTATGACAGCTTTGTGGGTCTGATGGGAAGAAGAAATGCCGGTGAGTCTCCCACTGACTACATTTAGAAGTTTATAATAGTAATTATAATAAAACAAACTACAATTAACGGGAACAATTAACATACAATGGAAAAATAAAAATAAGATTAAAAATGCAATTGACTTTGTCTTGTAAATGCTCTATCTTTTTGGACTTAGTAATTTATGATCACCAAAGCTTTGTTTTCTTTTTTCTTTTCCATTTTTTTTTATCAGATGCAAATGAAGTAGAGTCGCCACAAAAAAGTAAGAGCTCTGTGATTTAGTGATGATATGAAATGCTTGCTTACTTTAAATGACCTAAAATCATAAAACATAAGACTGAATGGATCTCATTCTTCTTTTTAGGGGAAATGCATGACATTTTTGTTGGTCTAATGGGAAGGAGAAACTCAGAGTCTGGTGAGTGTGGTAATTTACAAACATCAAGTGTCCATAGTAGCCCTTTCGGCTTTTGTGGGCATTCAGATTCAAGGTTTACCCTGGTATTCATCGTGCAGAGAAAATGTCTTCATGGGGCTATATTATGTCTGCTCTCACAGATAATGGTCCCTGGAGGAGAGAGTATCCAGAAAGGAGAGGCATTTTTCTCAACAAGTGCAGGCTGAGGTGAGTGCCTCTTCTTTTTCACTGAGTATAAGGAAAACCTCCACTACTTGGAAAAATAAAGTTAACACTTAACCTGGCTACTAAAGAATGAAACCACAAGTGTTCAGGTCTTAAAAGCACTGCTCACTCATATTACATTTTTTTTTATATATTTCCACTACATGATTTTCATTACTAAAAGGTGACGCTCCAGTTGGCCTGGTTTTTGCCGTGTTGTTTCACATAATGCATGAGTGCAGGCATAATACTTACATACAAATGTGATGTGTTTTGTTGCAGGTTTCTTCAGGGGCTGTAGACATTCATACCAAAGCAACTCTCTCATCTGGTTATACTGACAGAAGATCACAGCGAACACACACAGTGAACTACATGTCTGATGGAAACGACTACATGGCGTGATTCACACTGTAAACCTGCCAGCTGGCTTAATGAAAGTGACCATAAACTACACAGATTGTATTTTGTTTTTCACTGACAAACCTGATTAGTAGTGACAGCCGATACATTCTGTTTGTTGATCATCTTATTCTCTTTTCTTCAAACGTTCAAAATAAACATAATTTTTTATACATCATCTACTCATTTCAAATGTCGGTGCATTTTCCTGCAGCTGTTCATGAGTGATTCATCAAGCTTGACGGTGACGTTTAATCACACCTGCTACAATGTTTATTTTTGAGTTATATAAAATCACTTGACAGGAGGGATTCATTGTAGTTTTGTACAATACTGTGTTCATCAGAAGCAACAGGGCTCTCAGAAAGAACTACAGGTGGTTTCAAGTGCGCACTTCTACATTAGAGCATCGCACATCACTCAAAAGTAAAAATAAGAGACATTTTTCAAAGCACAGTTGTTGCATTTCTCTTTTTAAAAAAAGTATGTCTCACTGCTTGCTGTGGATTTAGAGTCTGCTCTATTTAACCGCAGAGGGTTTAAAAGGAAATCAAAAAGGAAATATGCAAACAGTCACAAAGGGAAAAAAAAACAATGAACTTTTAATTTCAACTAATTAAATTTATTAATTTCAAATGTTGAAAACCAGAACATCAGATTTAACACCCGAGAAGCAAAGAGGCCATGAAGAAAAGGGGCTCAGTTTTGACACACACACACACACTGACATTTGTTGCTGCTTTCCATTTCAAGAAAAATAAAACAATGAATTAAAAATGATAAAATCTATTGGCTCAGACCAGGTGCTGGTAAAATACATCAAAATAAAATTCTATGTGCCTCCTCCTGCTTCTCTTCAAACACACATCTGTGACTGTGTAACATCATAAATTCACACATTAAAATGCTGGTTATGTCAAACACAATTAAACCAAAAGTTTACCTTGGTTGAAAATAGCGAAGCCATACAGAGCTGCCACTGAATCATTCTCGAACTCTCACTGTGAGTGCTGACAGTGTCAAACTGGCTGGAAAATATCATGATCGGATCAAGTAAGACCTGTCAGAAGAAAACACTAGCTGACATGATGTGCAGGGCAATAGGTTACACCTCTCTGGCACAATCATGTACAATCAACCCCAACTGAAACACAGAGTCAGCGGTGCCTGCCTTGAGTGACTGCCGTCCTGTTCTCAGTGATGAGAGAGCTCACATTCGCCACTTTCACTGGCTCAGTCTTTGCTTTAGTTTGGTTTCCACCACCAGAGATTGCTGGAGATGAGCGATTCCTTCCGTCTGTCACCTCCTGGACTCGTTTAGGTCCCACCGTCACAGCTGTCTTTGCCAGTGGGCCGAGGCTCAGACCCGGGCGTAAGGGGGGCTGGTAGCGCGGCCTGTAGCCGTACGCTCTCAGGTGATAAGTGTAGTACTCCAGTGTGTACATCAGCTCTGCTTCGACATAATGGAAAGATACTGCTAGATCAGAGCAGCACTGTGGACCCTGAGGAATAACACACGTGCAAACACACAGAAAAACACATGTGAGCACACAGGATGGCACACAGACACACACACATGTAAAGATACAAGTTTAAAACAAGATCTGATTGCCACATATGCTACATGGTGCAGTTTGGCAATAATAATCATGAGACATTTAGACATCCGAGACATCCGACAAACTGCAATCAGATTTCACTGATTTTACTGACATTACTTTCCAGCACAAAAAGAAATTAAGCAATAATACACTACAAAGAAGCTGCCTGTAAAGTGAACAGTCCCACTGACAACTTCAAACCAATGTAACCCGAGGGAGAGATTCAAGAACATTGTTGTAAGTAAATATGGTCTCCATTTTATGAAGTGCTAACAATTCCACTGGCATGAGAAGTCTAACAATTCCCTAAATTGTTGCAATTACTATGCAAATCCATGTAAAAAATAATGATAATTATTATTATCTATTCTATGTAGCACCTCTCACATGACTGCATTTGCCATTAGCATTGGTTTAATGAATAAGACTGAGATCATTCTAGAAATCAAAAACAAAACCAATAATATATTAGTTCACTCAGCTTTAAGCCTGCAGCACACCTGACTAAATATGGCTAAATACAGTGTAATTTTCCAAAAACATTTGGGCACTGAGGTTTTTAGCAAATGTTATGCAAACAACAATTTGTTGGGAACTATTTTCAGCCAAGGGATGATACACGCGACAGTAGCAGGACCAAATATGTAAGTTTAAAGTGGCGACGTTCACCCTGATGAAGGCTGTTACCCAGTGAAACAGTGTGACTCATTTTTAAGTTCTTTGTTTTTGTGACACAAAGTTATTGCTTTGGTCTTTTTGATTTTGATCACAATGAGAGGAATATATAACATCAGCAGCCTTATGGTAAATGGACCGCTTTTATACAGCTCCTTTCTCGTCTTCCCACACACATTTATGCATTGGTGGCCAAGGCTGCCGTGCAAGGTGCCGCTGGCTAATCATTCACACACAATAATACACAGACGGTACATTTTCAGTATTTTGCCCGTGGACACACAAGGAGCTGGGGATCGAACCACTGATCTGCCAATTAGTGGACGACCTGCTCTACCTCCTGAACCACCACAGCCTTCAAGTCCTTATAAACTGTCACATGCTGACATTGCTAAAAACACAAATTTCCATTTGTACAGTCTGATAAAAAAACTAATTACTTTAGTATCAAAAAACAATTTGTTTTCTTGTTTCTCTTTCACAGACAGAACACAAAGACGCTCCATACACTGACAGTCAGTATGTGACAGGATCAGTAATGAACCTGTCTCATTTTAATTGCAAAGTACAATAAATTAGTTGCATAATCTGCAACAAATTGACCAATTTTCCCTTTGTTGACAGGACATTGTCTCTGCTGCAATCATCTACTTTAAAACATACTCATTTCTGTTTCAATTCACTCACTCTCTTCGACTATGTGAGATAATCACATATTAATTTATTTGGTTATTATCCCTGTGATGAGTCGGGTATACAAACACCTACATCTTGTTTAAGTCTTCAAAAGCTAAATAAGCAGTGAATTGCACAATATTCATTTTCAGTTAGTGAATAGGGCCCTGCTGTACATTTCAAAATAAAAGAATAATTTGTCTCACTTGTGCAGATGTACACTAATTATATTAAAGGATTTTCAACTAAAAGGTTCACCCCCCCTGTAGCATGTCTGGCTAACCTGACTTGTACCTTTCTAATGAGGCTAATCCACTCCACAGGATGTCTGTCTTATCACGGAGCTATTTGTGAACCACCTTGTGCTTTAAAGAAGTATTTCACTGCTGGGGAGATGGTCTTTTGTTCATAAAACTGGGCTGTGTATGCAGTAGAAAGATGCGAATAATGTTGACATTGGTGCTACACGAGGTAGAAAACCTACAACAGAAAAAAGTGCACTAAAATATGGTTCTGAACACATTTTAGGCAAGAAATAGGCAATACAGTAGCATAATCTCAGTTTATATTTGATCAGCATTGCTTAGTTTTACAGTTTGATCTTAGTTTGGACAGCATTTGAGAGAGAGGGGGAGGTGGCTCTCTCAAATGGCTTCTGTACTCTTTGTGTCCTTGGAGGCAGGCATATGAAAATGCTGTAAGGTAAAGTAAAATCTGGTTTGAACAACGGGCCTAGAGCCAGAAAATTTGAACTGAGAGGTGAGCAGGGAGATCTGGGCGCTATGAGATGGAGGGAAGTTTGTCGCAGCTCACTGACACATACTTCCCACATTGTTACAATACAACACCATAAGAAATATGGGGAAAGACAGTGGTATGAGATGCAACAAAAGTTCCCTCGCACTAGTCATGCTGCGGCTATGTGGTATGCATCTTAACCATTAAGCTGCTTTCACACTGCGGTGTGGTAACCGCCCTGACAACCGCCAACCTGCAAGGGAGATTCTTCAAGGAGCAAAGTATTTTTTAAATTGGCTGCTGCCACTTCAGTCCCTGGCTGTGATGACAGGCAGGTGCCTTGGTCAATGCTGGAAGGTGTCACTGAAATACATATTTGGGCAATTTACCAGTCATCTGTCGTTTGGTGGAAAGGTTAACCCAGGTGCTATTTTTCTTCTGGTTGTCCTCATAAATTGCTGGCACTGTAACTCTGGGTATTCAGACACCAACATCATCAGCTCCTCCATTTTGTTTTCTTTCTGCTATCATGACACCCGCTATTTGGTCAGCCAAAGCCACAGCAACCGGCAGAAGTTCAACACGGTGAACTCAGCATGGCAGAGCAAAATCTGTGCATGTGCATGTGGGCAGCAGCCGCTTCATACCCCTACTGCTGTGTTGGAAACAGCCTCCCCTCTGCTGCCTTCTCCTCATTGAAATAACTCGAGGTGACAAGTTACTGCGTCGCAGTGTGAAAGCAGCTTTACTCCCCTGAGCGCCTCATTCTAAAGCATTTGAAGCAAAGGTATGATATTATTTGTTTGCTTTTACCATCTCTATCAACTCATACTGTAGTGCCATCTCACAGCACTATAGCTCACAAATAAAACACAAGTGAAAAGACTTGCCTCAACAATGGGGTAGTAACAATAGCTCCAGTACCAGAAGCTCTTGGAGAACTTGCCAGTCAGATGGTGCTCTGGCACAAACGGGTGGAATGTTTCTCGCTGCAAAGTGTCCCTGGAGTCCCCCGCCAGAACGCCCATCTTCTCCAAACACTGCCCCAGCGCTAGGTCCTCCACAGGTGTGGTGTGTGAACACACTTTGGTCCGAAAACCTTCCACAAACCTCTTGAGGGCCTCTCTGCTCAGCACATAGCCTGCCCCTCCACTCATGTAGCCTTGCTTGGTGTAAGGCTTGAAGCGTTTGCCGAAGTAGATGGGCTCTTCGGGGGTGTGGTTGGAGAGAATCCAACGCAGGTTGTCCACCACTACAAAGGTGTCATCGTCTGCTTTAAGGAACCAATCTGCTTCACTCGCATGGTGCTCGTAAACATAATGGAAGGCTCGAATGGTCTTCCAGTAGAGCTGGTCACGGCCCTCCTTGGTGCCCAGGCCCACAGCGGGGAAGTCTGGGTCCTCCTCAGAGCTCATGAACACCACCATGTTGCAATGGCGACTCCAGGTAGCCCTGACATGGCGGGCCCTGCTCTGCAGGTTATACGGCGCTGTCATCACCCAACAGAGAACACGTACCTTCTGATACAACAGATCTGCCGCCCGGCTGTCTTCATCTGGAGGGACAAAGCAGACAGAACAATACATAATGTTAACTGGTGTGCAGGGGACCGATTGTATGTGTAGTTTTATCAGGTATGGCACACCTCACACATCAGCATGACTTCTCCATGTCCATCCAGTGTACCCCACATTCATCCTGTGTTTTTTTTCCCTTTCATTGCATTTTGAAACAGGTATGAAAGTTGAAAAAAAAAACTCTGATAACCTTGTCAAGTCAGGTCAAGTCAGAATCTTAGTTCATATTTGATCAGCGCTGCATAGTTTTATAATTTAATCTCAGTATTTCAGTCTCAATTTTTACAAACGAACAGTGCACTAAAATATGTTTCTGAAGATATCTTTGGTAAGAAAAAGGCAATACAGTAACAGAATTAGTTTTTTTTTTAATCAGCGCTGCCTAGTTTTACAGTTGGATCTCATTTTGGTTTGAGTTTGAGAGAGAAGAGGACATCTCTCTCTCTTAATCCCCTTCTATACTCTTTGTGTCCAAGGTAGCAGGCGTACAAGAATGTGGAGGTACAATCTGTATTTCAAACAACAGCCCGAGAGCCGGCAAAAATCTGCTAGATGCTGTTATCAGATTTGAGCGGTGAGATGAGCAGGGAGATCTCAACACTGGTAAGATGAAGGGAAGTTTTACCACAGTTCATTGACACATACTACCCACATTGTTTTTGATTTAAAACTGGTTGAAAACCTGCAAGTATCTCTTTAACAGTATAAGAGTAACTAAGAATGGGCAAGGATCAGTCAAGACCCCTCTCTTTTTGGCCTCCGTGTACATTTTCATCTTCTGCCAAGGCTACTTCCAAATCAATCAAAGCATCCATGCCAATAATATACACCCTATCTTCTCTGTCAGTGTCTATTAGTGTCTTTTCTCCACTTCCCCACCGCCATCATCGTGAGCATCCAGGAACTCAAATGGCTCAGTCATCGGTTGACAACAAGATTAGATGGATCTTACATCCAGCTATGATGGGTACAAGGTTTTAATTGAGAGGGAATTAGCTTAGATGTAATACAGCTTTGATCAGAAGTGTGGACTCACGACTCATGAGTGACATGACTTGGAATCGAGGCAGACACGAGTCACAGATTTGATGACTTTAGACTTGACAAAATCAGACTTGCAACTCGACTTAGACTTTAACACCAATGACTGGGGACTTCACTTGAACTTGAAAATACGTGATATTTTTCCCCCAAGCCCACAGATTAAAAAGAATATTATTTCAATTATTAATTATTTTAAAAGTCAATTAATTTCCCTTCATTTCTTGACATTTTTGAACCTATCCGACACCATCCAATCAAGTTGTGGAGGAGAACCAAGAAGAACTAACTTTGCCTTACTGAGTGCCAGTTAGAAAAATGACAAAAGATAATTTTGTTTGTATACAAAAACACACAAGACGTCACTTGGGACTTGTCAGTCTTAATTTAGGACATCACTTGAGACTTGCCTGTCTTGACTTGGGACTTGATTGCAAAGACTTGAGACAACTTGTGACTTGCAGAACAATAACTTGGTCCCACCTCTGGCTTTGATATCAAATCCCATGAGTTCAGCCAACCTGACATGCAAATGTTCCCCTAGGAATGAATATAGTATCTGTCTGTCTATCTATCTGTCTGTCTGTTTGTCTATCTAACATAGAAAGACCGTACATACAGTATATACGCTCAATAAACTCTATTTGTCACCTCATATGTATTTAATTATTTTATCTGCAGAGTCCCAGTGTGAGGGAGTGTAAAGCACCTGCATGGTGAGGGTGGAGCAGGCTGATTAGAGCACCTCCCTCCTTCCTCCAGATGGTTGTTCTCTCCGACACCGCTGTGGCTTTTCCCTGAGTCTCTGACAGCAAGGGGTAGCTCCTCTCAAACCACACCTGGCGCAGGAAGAAGTAGATGCTGCAGCCCCCCACCAAGAAGCCCAGGGAGAAGGCCCATCTGGAGCTGGAGCCCTTCATTGTGAGACTGTCTCCAGCACCGTGATGTCCCAGTTACAGCATGTCTACATGGGAACACAACAACACAACAGGATCGATATGATGGACTGACAAACCCGAAATGTGTCTCTTAATGTAGCATTAATATTATTTTACAAATCATCGAGTCAGAAAAGACAATAAACTCTAATGGTGCTGCCACAATGAGACATGTTTTTCATGTGTGCATAAAGAATGAAAAGACTTGATGTGGTTCGACTTCACTCAAATGATATTGGATGCACTTTTTAAACCCAGACTTCAACATGTTTCAAGCATTGCCCCCTGGAGCCTAATCTCGCCCTCTCATATTCAGACAGACATGTTGCCTTTAAACAAACTAAAGTGCATTATTGAAATACATTTGGACAGGAAAATCTAAAACAACAGACAACTGTGTCACCAAGATGGAAAGTGTCTCAACTGAAGAGTGTTAGAGTCAATACATGGACACTGAGCTAGTGACTGATTCTATTAATGTGAATATGAATTTCTGTTCCCAGCCTAAATTACTTTGACTTGACTTACTGTAAATCAGAAAGTGTCCTCCAGTAAAATGGTGTTCTAACAGTGATTTACCACATTAATGAATATCTGCAATTTTTGTAGCTTCCTCTAAGTGCTGGTTGACTGGTCGCTACCTAAATATGAAGTCCCAACCTCATCTGCACGCTGTACTAAGTAATATCCCGAACACACCAAATAAAGGAAGAAATAAGAAAACACATAGGTTCATTTCAACGTTGAGGAGGACCATATGAAACAGGGGTTGGAAAATTTTGAGCATCAAACACCTGGGGTCTCATTTATAAAACAATGCGTAGGATCCATACTATAAATGTACATATGAGACACTTGGAGGGAAATTTGTAGTGACGCACAGTTGACAACTAATTCCAATATCTGTATAACAAGATATTTCTGGACCCCACAAGTAACAGCTAAAGGGGCTCCTCCAATTCAGACAAGTGTTGGAGAAAATGTGGCCCACAAACTGGAAACCACATTCATATTTTTGGTCCAAAGGATGTGTTAGATGGCCTGAGAGCAGTGTTTCAACAAAATATTCCCAGAGATCCAAGGGTGACTCTCCTCGGAGCAATCCCTGAAGGGTTTAAGGGGAGAGCAAAAATGAATCTATTACAAATCATCTTGGGGGCTGCAATTAAATATATCACAATTAAATAATTGAATTCTAAAACTCCAATGTACAACATCTGGATTAAAAAAATATGGGGACTGTATGAGATGGAACAAATCACATGTGCACTGAGGTTGCAAAGAGCAAAATTTGTAATGAGGTGGAGTCCTGTGATGAGTTTGTTAATGCAGTAAGGGAACTCTAACATCAATATCCTCCTTTTTCTCTTTACTCGTGAGTGCACATGTAGTCAAACAGGTATGTTTGTATGTACACACACACACACATTTATTTATTTAGCATTATTATTGGTATCTTATTTCTTTCTGTTTTCTTGCAAGTTTGAATCTGATGTGCATCTTATCGCACTTGAACACTTCACTGGACTTGTCTTAAACCTGAATAGATGTTACAGCAGCTTAAAACTTTGTACAATGGTCAAAGTAATATGTACAGTGTGAGCTATGTAACAACTGTATTGCTTGTATAGAATGCTGATGAAAAAAAAGAGCTTTAAAAAATGTATGTATGAACAAAACGCAGAAATGGTGTAAATATTCAACAATTTCGACAGTCAGGCTTCCACCTCACCATCTGCATTGCCCAACTTCTTGTCACAAAAATGTTTGTAAGTGTGGGTCAAAGTTTCTCCCAGCAATTCTGGTTTTATAGATCACAAACTTTGCATGTGAAGTGGCGTATGCCTCTTTCAGGCCTTGCTTTGTGCTTAGGCAATGTTTATAAAGGAGACCCCTGATTTTCTCCATCCTGGTTAAATTGCACGCACCATTTTGTGCCTTTTCTGCACCAATCCAAGATGTAAAAGCCTTTCATTTTGTCAGAATAAAAGTCCTCTGCTTCTTTTGTGTTTTTTATTTGCAGGGGGCAAATGCACATGTTCTAAATATTAGGGGGGATGTGTCCTCTGCACCCCCTAAAATCTACACCTATAGGCAGATGGCACACTTGATTAAGAGGGATTAGGCCTACTTTTTAATGAGTCAATATATTTTTTTAATAAAGTCCTTCATAGTGTACCTTGAAATATATTTAAACTAAGCCATATTATAACACGTGACCACACTTTATTTTAGTTTAGCACGAGGACTTAAGATAAGTCCTTTGTGGACATGGACTTCACACTTGACACTGTGTCAGTGTGTCACTGCCTCATCTCATCTAACTGTTGCCTCACGATGAGGTTAAAGACCCCAACCCTGAGACATATATTAACGATTAACATAACAACAGATGTTTTTGACAGAAATATACTCTACATAGTTTATGCTTCCCTTCATTATCCTGACGATAAATAAAAAAAAGGCGACAATCCAGTCGCCCTAGTCAAGCCATAACATCCATTTATACCAGAGACACATGACTGAGTGTGCTGCGACAGCGAATTAAGGCCATGTGCAACACAGACCTTTGTCTATACAGCTGGTGCCAATACACACACACACACACGCAGCTGTCCGCCTGCAAAATTATGGTGAAGATCTACACTCGTATGTGTGTGTCATTTACCTTTGCTGGGACATCAGTCATTTGTGGGCACGATATGCTTGCACCTCGGTTTAGAAGCGAAATATTTCCTGTTTCTGAAAAACCCGCACAAACGCGTTAAACCTGTCAGTCATGTCGTTACATGCTGGTCACACTGATCCGCTGTGTTGTTGCCGATTGAAGTCGTCCCGATTTTACGTCAGCAAATGACATGATTAGTGAGAGGAAAGCCACTGTACTGCTTTACATTACTCGGCATCACGGGCTAAGCTCTGGAAACGCGGGCTCTCATTGGCTGGCTGCCGGTGACGTAATACGGAAGTAGCCATTCACCTCTTTTAATCTAATGCATTAACGGCAGTTAACTGATAGTTTGATTTATACTAGTAGTTGTTATTATTATTATAAAAAAATATGTGATTTAAACATGCTGAGAGACAGAGCTAAAGAAAGAGAGGAAATGCTGTTGCTTTGTTAATCTTGGCCACTAGATGTCACCCTAACAACGCCTACAAAATTTATATCTGCACCTGTACACCTTCACATGCACTTGCAACAGCCAGGAACAAGGACACCAACGCTGGACACATAAAAGGAGAACATAGACAGCACTATTATGTAAAATAATAATAATAATAATAATAATAATAATAATAATAATAAATCTATAAATATTATATAAATATAGGCTATATAAAAAGCATTAAAGACCAACTATAAAAATAAAAAAATAAAAAATGTCTAAATACTAGTCAGGTGTTCTTTATGTTGCAAAGCATATAATTAGTGCCAATAGATAAATAGGCCTAGTGAATGATGTACTGTATGAAGTGGATGATAATGTGCAATACCTGCATGTGTACATGTTTACACAGTATGCAGGATTTATATTGAAAGTGGCAGAAGCTGCCTACAATAACATTACAATTTATAACAGTCTATAATGGGTCTACATGTGTGTTGTTACAGGGTGATGACGGCGGCAGAGTATGACTGATTTAACTGTTCATCATCAACTGTTTCTGTGTCTGGTTCGGTCTGGTTGTTCTGGGGGACAGTGTGTTGTAGTGCCTACCAGAGGGGAAAAATAGAAACAGGTTATGACCAGGGTGTAAAGGGTCTGCTGTGATGTTATGTGCTTATTTCCTGACCTTAGGGGGTGTATGCCAGTCAGACACCATATAAACTATAACACAAGCACTAAACACATGCATCAATCTAAATCAGGATCAGCTTTACTGGCCCAGTAGCCTATGTGTACATACACACACACAAGGAATTTGACTCAGGTTTTAAACTGCTATTGATGCACAGATCCAAGAACAATTTACAGCAAGATACAATAGAAATAGCTAAATAAGCTAAAAACAAAGCTGAACAAGGATGAAAAAACAAACATAGAACTATTATGTACATAAAAGTATGCTATAAATAGGTGTATATATAAATATAGGTTATACATAAAACAACAACAACATATATCTGTATATAAGTTGTGTGTCTGTGAACTGTAAACACATACAAATAGTGCAAAGGAATGATATATTGAATGGATAGATGGTGAATGGCTGATGTAAATATCTCTTTATGGTACACATTATGATGCCAGTTTCTGAAAAAATGTTTGTAATTTTTCTGTAATAAAATAGACTATGTAAACATAATTTAAAGAAACTTTCAAAATATATATATATTTTTTTGTATAACCTTAAAGCAACACCATATCATAAAGGTAAGAAAAAGAGGGTTACTGTTCAAAATCTAAATTTTAAATTTAAATAAAATTTCATCCAGTACCCCTAGAAAATATTCTAAAATTTTTAAGTTTCAAATTCATGCCATTTGAAAGTGAAAAACATAAATAAAATCATAACTTTGTTTGTCTGAACAGCAACTTTGTACCATTGTGGAACAACCCATGAATGCATGTAAGAGAGTAAGCATGTTTCAGCAAACATTACACAAATCCAACTATCCAACTATCATAGTTACATTTCAGTGTTCGATTATTTGTTTTACACATAAGTGGCTGGGGGTGGCACTGTGGTGCAGTGGCCAGCATTGTAACCTCACAGCAAGAGGGTTCCTGGTTCAATCCCAGGAGGGAGCCCCACTGTGCGGAGCCTGCATGTTCTCCTCATGTCAGCGTGTTTTTTTTTCCAGGCACTCCTGCTTCCTCCCACAGTCCAAAGACATGCAGGCTTAATTGGTGACTCCTAATTGGCCGTAGGTGTGAATGTGAGTGTGAATGGTTGTTTGTCTCTATGTGTCAGCCCTGTGATAGTCTGGTGACCTGTCCAGGATGTACCCTGCCTCTCGCCCAGTGTCAGTTGGGATAGAGTCCAGCCCCTCGTGACCCTCAAGAGGATAAGCTGTTACAAAAATGGATGAATAACTGACTGGGTTCTTTTAGTTTACTGGTGTGTATCTTTCCTGACATACTGTATGTCACCACCATTTGCTCTGTTTCTGCTGGGTTGCGAGCAGCATGTTGTCTTCCAAACTACTAAATTCTGATTAATATTCACTGGCACCTACTGGGAGAGTTAATTTTACCCTCTTCATCTTTGAAGAGTCATGGAATAATATTGCATTATTCTGTAAATGGAAGAAAAACGTCTGTAAAATACAAGCATACTGTGTTTGCTCTACAGAGAGGATGTGCAAAGTGCACAATTATAATAAACTATACAGTGCAATAGTCTGAACTTTATTGCGACTAACATTATAAACATGTCTAGGTTATTTTGTAGAGATAAAAAAGAAAATTCCAACCATTAATTATGCATTTGAACAGTATATAAACCTAAATACACAATACCCAAAATGTTCAGTGTTGCTTCAAAACAACATTTGCATTTTAACAATTTTCTATAACTTAATTATGAAATAAAGTGCATTAGACAGTTAGAATTTACTGTACCCATCTATTATTGTGAATACAATTTCTCCAGATTGTAAAAATCTGTTTTCAGGCATTTTTGGATGTTTACATAGAGTACACACAGCAGGCAGGATTTATATTTACCAATCAATCAATCTGGCACACAAACACAGTCAAGACAACAGAGTCAACTAAAGACAGGATTCATGTTTATTGAGTCCATAATAAAACACAGACTGAGCTGGAAAATAACCAGCAAAATAAAACAATAATAAAACACAGACAGATTCCAAATGGCTCATCTCAACGCTAACATGAAGATGAATTCATTTATAACAACCATTTCATTGTATATTGTATATATTTTAGATTGTCTACTTTAATATTTTATCTTATTTTATTTTATTTTAATGTCTACTTTAATATTTTATTTTATTTATTTCATTGTCTATTTTAGTATTTATTTATATCTTCATCTTTATCTCTTGTTTCCATTCATGCTGTATTTCTATTTCTACTTTGCATGGAGCATTGGAACAAAAAACAATTTCCCCCCGGGGATTAATAAAGTATTCTGAATCTGATTCTGAATCTGAATCTGAACTACTGGCACAAAATGAAAGAGCTCAGCGTTAAGTAGTGGAACTGACCGACATGGTTCTGATAGGAGAGATGTAGTCAGATTTTCAGGAAGCCACATGGACAGGATGGGCAGGCACACACACAGTTTGTGGCCAACTGCAGAGTCAAAAAGAGCAAGATACAGGCCAAAATCAACAACAGGAAGACTGCATCCGTTTAATCACCCAAAGCAACAGAAGAGAGAATTTCCCATCCAAAGGGACTGTCTCTTGATTTAAACACTGATACAGAAACTGCATTATTGTTCTGAAAGCTGCACTGGTAAAAGTGAAAAAAAATCTTTTGAAAGTGTGGTTGAATCCTGACTGCAACTGAAGTTTCACAATGTTGTACAGTAACTACACTGCCTTAGAGGAGAGTATCAATGCAAGCTGTCTCTTAAATGCAACCCTCTTGATTTTGTCATAACAGCCACAACTGCAGTATAAAAACTAAAGTGAAAGTGGATTTTGTAACAAACCCACACTAATTTGCAGGACGCCTGTGTGTTTGGCCTAATCATTGTGTGATTATGAAATCTTTCAATTTTTTTCAAAAGATCACCTCCTGACATGTTTTCAGACATAAGAAGATACTTTGATTGGAATAATATGTTGTGTCTGATTTGATTTTGCTTTATTTGGTGAGGACTGCAGATTGCAACCTGAAACTTCTCCCATGTCCCAAGTGTGAACTCTAGTTAGGATTCCTTCAGTGTTCATTATTCAGGAAGTTGTACCGGGAGCCAAATTATTCACAGAGGTCTCTTTTTTTGTTTCATTGTCTGTAATCGCTTATCCTTTTAGGGGTCACAGGTGTGCTGGAGCCTGTCCCAGCTGACACTGGACGAGAGGCAGGGTACATCCTGGACAGGTCCCCAGACTATCACATGGCTGACACATAGAGACAGACAACCATTCACACTCACATTCACTAAAAATGCTCCATGGTGCCTCTACGGGCAATTCTACAGTCACCTCTTAACCTAACTTGCATGTCTTTGGATTGTGGGAGGAAGCAGGAGTACCCGGAGAAAACCCATGCTGACATGGGGAGAACATGCATCTCTGCAAACCCCCCACCCTAGGTTTGAACCAGCAACCCTCTTGCTGTGAGGCGACAATACTGACCACTGTACCACCACAGTAAAAACCCCCTGTAGGAGCAGTCTATTACTTGCAGCTACTGATATATTTAACCCGGCCTGACCTGGTTGACGCGCCTGCCTCAGCTGATGCCACAGCTTCCTTGGTTGTGTTGTGTTCAGAGACTGAACTGCAGGGTCCATTTGCAAAACAATTATTGCATTTATTCATACCAGCATGCAATAAGGTGAATAAATGTCCATTTGTTCATTTGTCCGCCAAAACCGAACACACAACTTTCAGCATGTCGAACACTGTTCCACGCCACAGCGGTCAAAAAACCATTTGCCCTTCTGGGGTCAAACACCTGACAGCTACAATGTCCTTCCTACCTTGATACACTAAGCCCAAAATACCAATAGAGCGCCACCCAGTGGTGGTAAAAACAATTAATGTCTGCTGAGTGAAAAGACATATTTGGCTCTTACACACCTAATTATAGGGTGACCATATTTTGATTTCCAAAAAAGAGGACACTTGCCCCAGTCACGATAGCCTACTTAAATGATACTCGCAGTTTACTCAAAGATGCCTTATAATTTTAATATATTTAAAGTTTATATGTATGGATAGAAAATTCAGTTATATTACAAAATAATATCTCTCAAAGACAGAAATTTAGATAGGCTTCTCAGAGGTTACTCAACTTGCTTTTATTATGCCTAAAATAATAATCTTTTTACAAGTTTCAATTGTACAAAAATAAATATAAATGTAAAATAAATGAAATGAAATAATGATGGAAATAATGTCTCTTCTGTATTAGAAAAATCAACTTAATAAATATAGCCGCGAGCGGCAATCTGCGGGTTCTAACCTGTTCTGCCCCAAACCAGCCACCGTGACCCTCACCACTCACCGTGACCCTCATCTGCCGTAGTGCAAGACGTTCCCCACTCTGTCCCTGAAAGCTCCAAGCAATACATACTCTTTCCAAGTCACACATTTCTTGAAATCGGGTTTTCAGCTAGCCTACATGCTAATAACATTTGTGGTATACTTTCACATAGAGACTCCATTTGAACATCAAAATATAAATTGAAATTTTACCTATTGATGCGTATTTCAAAGTTTCAATAGGTATTTTAATATTTAAGCAATCACTGTTCCATGATCATGATAATTTTGGGAGAAATCTGGAGATAATAATGGATGTGTATGGGAGAGGCTGTAAAATATTCTGTAAGGCTAAAGACACAGATGTGAGTGTACTATTATGATTTTACCTAAATGAAGGTAAGTGAAAGTTCAGACAGGAAGATCATCTCTTTACGTAAGTATACCTCAAAGCCACTTCTCTGTTTTCCCACTATCCTCTTGCTCCACCCTTCTTCACATATTTCAACAAGTCACAGTCTGCCAGCCTCTCCCTGTTCTCTACCAATCCGTCATTAGCTGTCAAATTTCTCTCTCTGCTGTCATCCAGCTGTCATTTCAGCAAAACTCCCAGCCCACCTCCACCCCTGCACCACCTCCATCAAGATACAGACCATCTTAATCTGGATCTTCAACCGAGAAGTTCCCTCATCCGGTGACCTCAAGATTCCCTACCTTCCCCAGTGTCTAGGCCGAGGGGTGGGGGTAACTTCTTCAGTTGCAAGTTTCTCATCCACAGATCAGTTTACTCAGCTGGTCTCCTCCCCATGGTCTAAGTGGCAAATTATCAAACCATTCTAAATATATTCATGTGACCTCAAAAGTCACATAACTATAGCAACATGTGCACATGCAGGCTTTTTTATTCAAACATGACATAATAGCTTCATTTGCATGAAGTGGTATTATGTGGTAGTGAGGGTCCGTGTACCTTTTGATAGTTTGATATTTTGTTTTCAAAATGAAACGGATTTACGGAAATATGGCCGTTTTCCCGTTATTCCGTTTTGAGACACAAAACGAAATAACGCAAGTGCTTCCGTTTTCCCGTTTTCTCTTTCAAAACCAAATTACGGAAAAACCAAATTGAAACGAGACCCAGATGCATTAGCTAGGTACAAATAGGATAGGCCCAGTACTCTATGTCATTGTTTTCTCTCTGCTCAATTCCTACAACATTGCTTTTTGTGTTTATCTTTCTTAACCCCACCTGAACAACCACTAGTCTATAAAAATGTTATGTAATGTTTTATGTTTCCAAATCAAATGAAATCAAAATGATAGTAGGCCTATTTACCATATTGTTCAACCAGGTGAAGTTCCAAAAACATAGGCTAATCTGTGGCATTTTACTAAATCTAAAATAGGCCTACATGTGCCGCCCTCTTCAAGGGTAAAAAATGTCCTGACATCATGTTTGTTTCACTTATGTTGTAGGATGGGAAGTCATCAAATATTAGCAAAACTCACAGAGTGAGAGAGACCTGCAATGTCTGTTTGTCAGTCTGTCAGACTGTCCTGGCCATAATAGTATTAAACTTAAAATCTGCACCATATCATTAATGATTAACAAGACTGAGTAACTACATTGGAGTTGGAACCCAGGATCAACTGTGTGAACATACAAGGAGTTATACATGTAAGCAGAAAGGAGAGTGGAGAGAAACATGATGTAAAGAGAAAGCTTGGGTAAATGACATGCAGTAATCATTTCATCCATCGCTGCTTACTTGGGTGACATGCATAAGATTTGTCTACTTCTCATGAGAATTGTGTCATATAACACACGCGGCCTGCGTCTAGGACACAATGCAGCGGAAAGGGCACGGCGACTTGTTGTTGACAAACTCCTTGAGGAAACTGACATTCTTTGTCTACAAGAAAAGTTTCTTGTAGACAAAGAATGTCAGTTTCCTTGAGGAAACTGACATTCTTTGTCTACAGGACCTGGACAAGCTTAACTCTGTTCATAGTAACTTCCATGGGGTGGGGGAGTCAACCACAGATTTGAGCTTGGGGTTGGTTCAAGGCAGAATACCTGGAGGTGTGGCCATTATGTGGCATAAAAAATATGACCCTCTGATCAGTGTGATTAGATTGAGAGTAGACTGGTGTGTTGCAATAAAAGTTTCTTATAATGGTAATGTTCTTATCATTTTGAATGTTTACACACCTTATGAATGTTCCAGTAACGAGGACGAATATCTTCAAAAGCTTGCTTTTATTGGCTCTTTTATTGAGGAAAATGAATGTACCCGTATTTATGTAATGGGTGATTTGAATGCAGATATCTCTGATAGGAAGTCTGTGTTTGGCCGATACCTAGTTGAATTTTGTCATGATAATAAGCTCTTGTTAACAAGTAAGATCCATTTGCCAACAGATAGCTATACATATGTCAGTGAGGCTTGGAATACAACATCCTGGCTAGATCATTGTGTAAGCACAGCTGATGCCCATGAATGTGTGGATAAAGTTGAGATTTTGTATGGGTTTGCAACAATGGACCACATGCCTGTCTCCATTATGCACAATGTAGAAAACCTACCTACAATGACCACGGATGATAATCAGGTTAATCATGGTGGGAAAATTGAGTGGGCTAAACTCTCAGAGAACGACCTGCTACATTATCATGACTTGACTGAGAAGACCATAGGTAACACTGAAATTCCATATGATGCTATAATGTGTGATAATTTCAACTGTGGTATGCCAAATCAGAAAGAAGAGCTACAGTGCCCTCCAAAAGTATTGGAACAGTCAGTCCAATTCGTTTACTTTTGTTGTAGACTGAAAACATTTGGGTTTGACATCAAAAGATGAATATGAGACAAGAGATCAACATTTCAGCTTTTATTTCCAGGTATTTACATCTGGATCTGATACACAACTTAGAAGATAGCATTATTTGTAATGGAACACAAAATTTTTAGGTGACCAAAAGTATTGGAACATATAAACTTAAAATAGATTAAAGTGAATGAGACTTAATATTTAGTTGCAAATCCTTTGCTTTCAATAACTGCATCAAGCCTGTGACCCACTGACATCACCAAACTTTTGCATTCTTCTTTTGTGATGCTTTTCTAGGCTTTCACCACAGCCTCTTTCAGTTGTTGTTTGTTTTGGGGGGTTACTCCCTTCAGTCTCCTCTTCAGCAGGTAAAATGCATGCTCTATTGGGTTTAAGTCTGGAGACTGACTTGGCCAGTCTAAAACCTTCCACTTCTTGCACCTGATGAACTCCTTTGTTGTTTTGGCAGTGTGTTTTGGGTCGTTATCTTGCTGCATGATGAAGGATCTCCCAATCAGTTTGGTTGGATCTTTCTTTAAATTAGCAGACAAAATGTTTCTGTAGACTTCTGAGTTCATTTTGCTGCTGCCATCATGTGTTACATCATCAATGAAGATGAAAGAGTCCGTCCCAGAAGAAGCCATGCAAGCCCAAGCCATGACATTACCGCCACCGTGTTTCACAGATGAGCTTGTATGTTTGGGATCATGAGCAGATCCTTTCTTTCTCCAAACTTTCACCTTACCATCACTTTGGAAAAAGTTAATCTTTTTCTCATCAGTCCATAAAACTTTTTCCCAGAATTTTTGAGGCTCATCTCTGTACCTTATGGCAAATTCCAGCCTGGCCTTCCTATTCTTCTTGCTAATGAGTGGTTTGCATCTTCTGGTGTAGCCTCTGTACTTTTGTTCATGAAGTCTTCTGCGAACAGTAGATTGTGATACCTTCACTCCTGCCCTCTGGAGGTTGTTGCTGATGTCACTAACAGTTGTTTTAGGGTCTTTCTTTACAGCTCTCACAATGTTTCTGTCATCAACTGCTGATGTTTTCCTTGGTGTACCTGTTCGACGTCTGTTGCTTAGTACACCAGTGTTTTTTTGCTTCTTCAGGACATTCCAAATGGTTGTACTGGCTATGGCCAATGTTTGTGCAATGGCTCTGATTGATTGTCCATCTTCTCTCAGATTCACAATTGCTTCTTTTTCACCCATAGACAGCTCTCTGGTTTTCATGTTGGTTCCACCTCTAAATGCAGTCTGCACAGGCAAAACCTATCGTACCCAATCTGAAACTGAGCTCAGACATCCAGTGCTATTTATTGTTTGAATAATCAATGTAATTGGGAGACACCTGGGCAACAAAACACACCTGTCAGTCACATGTTCCAATACTTTTGCTGTCATGAAAAATGGGTGGGTTCAAACAAAAGGTGCTATCTTCTAAGTTGTGTATCAGATCCAGATGTAAATACCTGGAAATAAAAGCTGAAACGTTGATCTCTTGTCCCATATTCATCTTTTGATGTCAAAACCAAATATTTTCAGTCTACAACGAAAATAAAGGAATTGGCCTCACTGTTCCAATACTTTTGGAGGGCACTGTATGTGTAATATATGACAGAATTGTGCAGGGTCTGAATGAGGCTAGTAAACCACTCATTCAGAGAAAAGCAAAGAAGTACAGCTTCAGGCCAGGCTGGAATGAGTATGTGGATGAACTCCACCAGCAAGCCAGAGAAGCTTTTAAAAATTGGGTTATCGCTGGTAAATCAAGGCATGGACCTGAGAGTGAAATTAAAAAGAAAGCTGTTGCTAGGTTCAAATATGCAATTGGGAAATTGGCTTTAAACAAATCCTGTGGCCTTCATCTGATCTCTGCAGAGCATTTGAAATTTTCATGAATGAAATTTTCATTTTCAAGAATGAATGAATGAGTGAATGAATGAACTAGAAAATTTCACATGAAATTTTGAGTGTGCCTGATGCTCGCTGCCAACTAGTATCCCCATAGCAATATGCTAATTATTAATAGCAGTAAATGTATCACTGTGTGTCTGTGTGTGTGTGCATGCCTGAATGTGTGTATGTTCACGTGCTGTTGCCGCGTTTGTGTATGTGTGAGTCTGTTTGTCTGTCTGTGTGTATGTCCACTTACAGATAGAAAAAACAGCTTAACTTAACAGCTAAAAAAGACTGCAGTCTAAAATGTCCAAGATGGACACAGAAAGACAGAGACAGACAGACCCAGACAGGCAGACTGACACATATGTAATTACCTCTGTATGATGAGGCTTTAACTGCAAAGAAGTCAGGTTGCTGAAATATTCAAATTTGACTGTGCTGTGACACACAGACGATTGGCCGAACGGCTGGAGTTGATTCAGCCAATCACCAGTTGGCAATGGCACAGTCAAATTTAAATACACCAAGAAAAGGCAGAAACTGAGCCAAAAGTTCCTCTCAAACTCCAACTGTTTAATGAAAAACCGTAAGTGCTACAGCTACAAAAAGCACACCGTGAGCGAGAGGACAGGATGCGGATCACAAAGGTGTAAATTTCATTTCTGTGGTGTGAAAAATGAGGCCAGAGCCATGATGGACATAAGTGGAATGGTCTGCTTTCTTCCAGAAATTTGGGCTCTCACTTAACATGGGAGTGAATGGGGCAGTTGCTTGGACTTGTTGTCCTTTTAGACCACCTGCAGCCAAAACCCTAAATCCATTTTCTTCAGCGGTCACACCTCTGCGACCGGAACGGCTTTTCCTACAATTTGGTGTACAATTTGTGTATGTAGAGTGAACGATGTGGCCGCACCAGCGAGTTTAAGAGAAAATTTCTTGATGATTTCAGAGGTGTTGTGCACTCTAGCGATGACATCACCCACTCTAACTCTCAACATTCCACGCAATACACACCCATTATAAATTCTGAGAAGGGCTGAAAATTTCATGATTTTTAAACAGCTGGTGTAGAAAAACTAAAAGAGATATGGAAAATATGAATCAGTCACTGAAAGTTGATGGCAATGTCAACATTTCAGAGTTGGAATGGAGTTTCTACGTGAATGTATGAGTTCGTGAAGTGTGGGTGAAGATGAGTGAGTTTGAAGGATTTTCTTATTGACTTCCATTATAACCAAGTTTCAGAAAACGCTGAATATTTTGGAAAGTTTGAATGGGATTGAAAAGTTGAATCATATGTAAAAAGTCAAGGAATTGGTGAATATTTTCCAGTTTGAATGGAGTTTCTAGCTGAAAGTATGAATCCGTAGTTACAGTTTGAAATTTTGTGATTTTTGAAGATTCCGTAATTCATTTTCAATGGAGAAAACGGTGGCGCCCCCTATGTGCCAATCTCAAAATCGTTTTTTGGGTGTGTTCTTGGTCCCCTTCTGATGATATTTACCCAGTTTTGTGACGATCGGAAAAACGGTTAACATTTTACAGCCGATATTCGCTAAGCCCCGCCCTTTCCAAGGACACTTTGCTTGACGGCAGCCGTGTTTTTCGTCCGATCTTGCTCATTTATAATAGAAATGAGTGTCTCGGTCCCCCGATGACTCATACCAAGTTTGGTGTTGATAGCACAAATATTTCAAAAGCTTATTCATTTTACTGTTTTTAACATTATTAAAATTAGCAAAAATTCTGTAAGGGTGGCATTCAGGGTGCAAGAGGCTTTTTTGTAGAGGACTATCAGGAGGATGTGTGTGTAAAATTTCAAGTCAATAGCACTTGTGGTGCGGCGGGCAGAGCCTTTCAAGCTTTACACTCTATGTTATAGCGCCCCCATAAGGCCGATTGGGACCAAATTTTTTGAGCAGTATTTGGATGTCATTTATAGTCCATGTACCACGTTTCATGTCCCTAGGTCCTTCCAGCTGGTCATAAATTAATAAAACGCAAATTATGATGGTTAATGACGAATAGGCCACGCCCACTTTCACCTATCAACATGGCACTCAAGATATGAGTTAATAGCCACCCCTAGAGCATGCATACCAAATTTGGTGAAATTCCATCCAATGGTCTTTGAGATACAGATGTGTGGCATTTATAGCGCCCCCTATAGGCTGAGCTCAAAATGCTTTGGTAGGCAGCTTCCAAGTCTCATTGTGGACCTACCCACCAAGTTTGGTGATGATAGGTCAAAGGGTGTGGGAGTTATGGCCAATCAATTCTAAGCTCCGCCCACAGCAAAGATTCATTGGTCCGTGGCGGCCATGTTTTTTGACCAATCTGGCTCATTTATAATAGAAATGTGTCTTGTCATCCCCCAAAGCCGTGTACCAAATTTGGTGTTGATGGAGTCAAAATTGTAAAAGTTTATGTCACTTTACTGTTTTTCAAATTATGCAAATTAGCAAAAAATCTAGTAAGACGGAGCTTAATGGTCCCAGAGGCTTTTTTGTAGAGCACATTGAGCTGGACCTGTGTGTCAAATTTCAAGTCAATCAGACTTATGGTGTGAGGGGCGTGGCCTCCCAAAAAAGTCATTTTTAAGCCTTAATTACAGCGCCGCCATGTGGCCGACTGGGCTCATATTTTAATAAAAGTTGATGCACATCATTTCCAATCATTGGGCAAAGTTTCAGGTTTCTGGCTCATTCCAGCTCACGGGAATTTGAGCTCAAGCAGCAGACAACAAAAAATAATAATAATAATAATAATAATAATAATAATAATAAACCAGTACAATCTTAGAAGGGTTCTACCCCTTCGGGGTTAGAACCCTAATAATAATAATAATAATAAACCGCTACAATCTTAGAAGGGTTCTACCCCTTCGGGGTTAGAACCCTAATAAATATAAATATATAAATAATAGCTATCTTTTCAAGTCTTAATGGACAAATAATATGAAATAATGTTCTAAATAATACCTCTTCTGTATTAGAAAATCCAACTTTGAACAAATGTTCCTCTCTAGGGCCAGTGTTTGGTTTGTCTGTTATGGGCTACTGTAGAAACATGGCAGTGCAACATGGCAATCTCTGAGGACGAGGACCTGCTATCTGTGAGATATTAAAGGCTCATTCTAAAAAATGCAAAAACATGACAGTTCTTACTTTCAGGTGAGTGTTCACAAAAATCATACTTATTATATTATATTATATTTTTTCCACAGTGGATCTTTGACTAGTTAAAAAAAAATAGTGAATCTATGAGCATGCAAATTTTGTTTATTCTTAAGTTTAGCCACTACAGGGTGTCTCTTACTTCACTAAAAAGTGCATCTGCACTGGAGGTTTCCACATTGCAAACTGGACCATGATTGGCTTTCAAACTGTTTGTGATGCCACAAAATTATACTTTTGTATGGGGTTTTTTTTTCAAGCCTGCTTTCATATATACAGCTTATTTGCGTTTTAGTTTCCAGTTCATTACAAAGAAAATTTTCCATCAGAGTTAATGGGAAAATAAATTAAGAAAAATATAAAAGATCTAAACAACCAATAAATTCACAGTATAATAATGATAGAGGAAAAAAAGGAAAAAATAATAATAGCTAAACAGTTGAAGAGATGTAGGTTAACTAATAACATAAAATAACTAATAAATTCTAATAGCTCATAACTGTACACATTTTTATACATTACATAACAGTATAGTTATGGTCTCCCATATTCTATAAGCCACCTTTTCTCAAACACATCTTCCCTATTCTTTATTTTGTGAGTCACTTTCTACATGAAATTAACTTCTTCAGCCATACTATTCTGTTTTATTAAATCTTGGGGATAGTTTTTTCCATCTTTGGAGATATGTTTCAGTGATGTGATTCTCAAGATTCTGAATAGGTATTTTTTATCTTGACTAAGAGTAGCTGCAAAATTATGTTTGTAGGTACACAATTTAAGACCATATGAATGTCAAAGGGTAAAACTTCCGACTAAATACCTAAAAGTATTAATTGTTAGAGTCGAGGGGGCTTTCAACTTGCACGCCTTTTGAGCCTCTAAGGCCTCCACACATTTCTAAACAGGTCTAAACTGTCCACACCTACGACGCAAAACGCACCATAGACACCTGATGGCATGTGATGCTGCATCCGCACCACATCCGCAGTCCCTAACAAGTCTGGTTTTGCTGGGAGGGTCTGTGTTGATAGCTAAATTAGCCCTCCGTGTCAGCCGGTAAAACTGGCTAAACTATGAATCTATAGCTACTTCCACTGGTAACACAAATATCACTTCAACACGCAACAATTGGTCTCTGATTCCGCCAGTGACAGTGTTAACGCGTGGCACAGAAGGAGTGGCTCTGAGCCGCCTCAGCTCTCCGGACCCAGAGGAACCCACTGGAACACGCCTGTCTAGTGTCACACACACAGCTGTCACAAGACAGTTGAAAAACCGAACAAAAGTTGACTTGAAGGCGCAGGAAATATTTATCCCACGGGAAACAACAAAGGTAAGAAATGTCTCTTCTGTCTGTCTGTTTGTGTGTGTGTGTGTGTGTGTGTGTGTGTGTGTGTGAGTGCGCGCGCGCGCGCGCTATGAAAAGAAATGCTGTGACTGTTTGACATATCGCGTTATAATTCTGGTTTCATCGTTTTTTTTCGTCATATTCTTGACAAATTGGCTATTATCCGCTATTTTTGAAGAATGGGAAGGGTTTCAAGTGGCTCAAGGGGTACAGTTTGGTGCATAAATGTAAGGTCTAGGATATACAGGGTGTCAGCCAGTAAGTTTGAGAACTAGTCATTCTATCAGCCAAAATATATTAAATAGTAGTCCCTACCAGAGATGGGCAAAAATACATCAAAATGTATTTTGATACAAAATACCCCTCAAATACATGTGTCAAAATAAAATACAAGTATTTTGTTTTTTTAAATACAGAAATACAGTTTTTTTCTTTTTTCTTTTTAGCAGCGACCCGCAGCTCTATAGGTCATTCTATCGGTAGGTTGGTCCACAAAGCTTTTCGTGAATAACTCAAAATTTGCATACTGCAACTAGAGACCATGAGTAACTATTTCAGAAAGAATGCCCACGATTCGTCCATAGGTGGCCCTATACTAACCAATTCAAATCTTTTTGTGAATAACTCAAAAAGAAGAAAGAAGAATCATGATTCATCCATTGATAGCGTGATAGTAGCAAATTTGGTCACAGCTACTGCAAATGTGTGCTTGTTTTCTCACAATTTGGTGTAGGCTACCCTAAAATATTATTTATTGATTCAGATTTAGATTCAGACAACTTTATTGATCCCACATGAGGCAATTCATTTGTAGCATACTCATCCCAAGCATCGACCACAACAACATACAATTTTCTATGTTATGCACAGTCCAGTAAAACAGACCACTAGGTCACTGAATGGCCCAAGTTTAAAAAAACAAATAGATAAAAATAAAAAAAAAATAAAAAAATCACACATCCCCGATAACCTGTTTCATCCTCAGTTATCAAACCAACAATCACTGTATCGTCAGCAAATTTAACATTGAAAACTTGAGATGAGTTCGCCCTGCATTCATTCGTATATAGAGTAAATAAGACTGGAGAAATGACACTCCATTGAGGAGCCCCAGTGTTGGTAGTAATAGGGCAGGACACTGCATTGTTTACTCGTACACATTGTGATCGATCAGTGAGGAAAGACTCCACCCATCTGATGATCCTGCTGTTCACCTCTAACTCTGACAGTCTTTCCATTAGAATATGCGGCCTTATGGTATTAAATGCGGATGAAAAGTCCATAAACATAGCACGGGCATATCGTTTTGGTTGGTCAAGATGGCAGTAGATTATATATAACACATACAAAAGAGCATCTTCTGTCCCTCTACCCCTTGTGTATGCAAATTGCAGTGGGTCAAGTTTGCTTTGCACCTCACTGAGGTAGATGGGTACATTGTGGTCAGGGATGGACACAGTCAGCAACAATACTCAGGGAGACTGTGGTGTTTAAATGATGTTTAGTTGGTACTTAGGGGCCCAAAGTGTGCCAAGAAAATATCCCCCACACCATAATACCACAACCAGCCTGAACCGTTGATACAAGGCAGGATGGATCCATGCTTTTATGTTCCATCCATCCATCCATCCATCCACTTTCATCCACACCCTCTCCCCAGCAACGCTTTCCAGCTCCTCCTGGGGGACCCCAAGGCGTTCCCAGGCCATGTGACATACGTAATCCCTCCAGAATACTCTAGCTCTGCCCTGGGGTCTCCTACCAGTGGGATGCGCCCAGGACACCTCCAACAGGAGGCACCCAGGAGGCATCCTGATCAGATGCCTACACCACCTCAAATGACCCCTTTTGACAGGAAGGATCAGCGGCTGTACTCCGAGCTCCAGATGTCCGAGCTTTTTACCCTATTTCTAAGGCTGAGCCCAGCCACCCGAAATCCGTTATTTCGTCTGCTTTGGCCAAGTGGCTTTCATGTTGTTTACACCAAATTCTGACCCTACCATCTGAATGTTGCAGCAGAAATTGAGACTCGTCAGACCAGGCAACATTTTCCAATCTTCTATTGTCCAGTTTTGGTGAGCCTGTGTGAATCACAGCCTCAGTTTCCTGTTCTTAGCTGACAGGAGTGGCGTCCAGTGTGGTCCTCTGCATACCTTGGTTGTAATGAGGTATTATTTGGGTTACTGTTGCCTTTCTATCATCTTGAACCAGTCTGGCCATTCTCCTCTGACCTCTGGCATCAACAAGGCATTTTCACCCAGAGGACTGCTGCTCACTGGATATTTTCTCTTTTTCAGACCATCCTCTGTAAACCCTAGAGATGGTTGTGTGTGAAAATCCCAGTAGATCAGCAGTTTCTGAAACACTCAGACAAGCCCGTCTGGCACCAACAACCATGTTCAAAGTCACTTAAATCACCTTTCTTCCCCAATCTGATGCTCAGTTTGAACTTCAGCAGGTCATCTTGACCATGTCTACATGCCTAGATGCACTGAGTTGCTGCCACATGATTGGCTGATTAGCTGTTTGCGTTAATGAGCAGTTGAACAGGGGTACCTAATAAAGTGGCTAGCGAGTGTATAGACAAACACAAAAGTACCACAAGACCCAGTAGCATTGTGCGGCAGTGTCTGTATCTGCAGAGACACTGCCCTCTTCCTGTTTTTAATTATTTTCTTAGTATTTTGGGATGTTTCTGCGTGTCAAGCTTTGGATAATGGTGTGTAGCCTCAGGCCATTAGCAGCACGAGGTTGGGACTCTATAAAAAAGTAGTGACCAGGTTACATTGTTCTCTCGATCTCTCTCCTCTGCCCTGTGGATGCGAGCTGCAGGTCTGTGTGTCACGATTAATTGAGAAAAAGTAAAAGGCACTGACTCATGGCTGTGCTTCAACTGTGTGAAAACCTGATGCCAGCAGACATGTCGGAAATGCACCTCAACGTCCGCTGGCTGGTCGGGAGCAGTTAAGTGGGCCATGAATGGTTGTTGCTCTCCCCTGTACCCTGCACAGCAAAACAAAACTCGACACAGCTGAAATTTGGCTCAACTCAAAAATGAGTCGTGCAGCTCAAAAAAGGTTTCAACTTATACACTGTATGCTCAGCTTGACAGATGTAGCAACTCAACAATCAGATAACACATCAACACAGTAGGAGCCATTAATTATGTCTTTGTATTTATGTCTGCTTATACTTGCCCAGCCTAAATCAAGTTAAATCAATAGGGCATGGCAACTGAGTTTAGTGTGGCAGAGGAAACGTATGTGAGGCAAAGGTGCATGAGTGAAGGGAGTTCACATGATTTTTATCACTCGCACAGCACACCAGAGAGCCAAGCCAGTTTTTATATCACCACGCAAGTGTTATTTGCAGTTTATAATAATTCAGTTCTAACATGAATTCTTAATTAAACAGGAACCTCACCCAACAGTAAATACTGTCTTAGCATCCATTTCAATTTAATTTAAAACAGGTTTTCACCCCAGCTGAGTGGCTCATGCAAATCAGGATAGTCACTATAATGTATGTGTTTCCTGTGTGAAGTTACAAAAAAAAAACAAAACTTCAAAGTAATGATGAAAAAGTGAGGTTTAAGCTCTGTTGAGGCTTAGCTGTCATTTAGACTTTCATCACAACCCAGTAAAAAAACGGAGGTTGCAGCAAATTGCTCAACTGGCAAAGTACTGCGATTTAAAGAAGCCTTGCCACATGTGCACACCTGTAAGGGGAAGCACCATACTTGCTCTGTTGTCTCATATGAGAAACAGAAAGATATGTAAATCATAATTCAATTCAATTTCAATTTTATTTATAAAGCCCAATATCACAAATCACAATTTGCCTCACAGGGCTTTACAGCATACGACATCCCTCTGTCCTTAAGACCCTCACAGCGGATAAGGAAAAACTCCCCAAAAAAAACCCCTTTAACGGGGAAAAAAAAACGGTAGAAACCTCAGGAAGAGCAACTGAGGAGGGATCCCTCTTCCAGGACGGACAGACGTGCAATAGATGTCGTACAGAACAGATCAGCATAATAAATTAACAGTAATCCATATGACACAATGAGAGAGAGAGAGAGAGAGAGAGAGAGAGATGCAGGTAATGACAGTAGCTTACAACAACATTAATGAAAGTAATAATATTATAGTTATAGTTCTGGCTACTGTGGTACAATATGTTGAAAGTATGTATTAATATCTGACAGTATACTTGTGTGACAATAGTCATATGTGTATAATAACAGTAGAAGTATGACTAATGACTAATGATGGCAGCAGCAGCAGGAGGCATCTGGCAGGACCACGGCAGCAGCACAACCACACACGTCACACTGTCCAGGCACCGCTGCGGTATGAGTTATTCTGAGAGACAGCGGAGCACAAAGGCTCCGGAGAAGAAGCCGAGTTAGTGACATCCAGAATGGCCGAGTTAGCAAGATGCAGTAATAGGATGAGAGTGAGAGAGAGAGAGAGAGAGAGAGAGAGAGAGAGAGAGAGAGAGAGCCCGGTGTATTATAGGGGGTCCTCCGGCAGACTAGGCCTAAGTCAGCCTAACTAGGGGCTGGTACAGGGCAAGCCTGAGCCAGCCCTAACTATAAGCTTTATCAAAGAGGAAAGTCTTAAGTCTAGTCTTAAATGTGGAGACGGTGTCTGCCTCCCGGACCGTAACAGGAAGATGATTCCACAGGAGAGGAGCCTGATAGCTGAAGGCTCTGGCTCCTGATCTGCTTTTGGAGACTTTAGGGACCACGAGTAACCCTGCGTTCTCAGAGCGCAGTGTTCTGGTGGGATAATATGGCACTATGAGCTCTCTAAGATATGACGGAGCTTGACCATTTAGAGCTTTATAAGTTAACAATAGGATTTTAAATTCAATTCTGGATTTTACAGGGAGCC
Source organism: Epinephelus lanceolatus (assembly GCF_041903045.1). Taxonomy (NCBI): domain Eukaryota; kingdom Metazoa; phylum Chordata; class Actinopteri; order Perciformes; family Serranidae; genus Epinephelus; species Epinephelus lanceolatus. Next base: position 24,271,716 of record NC_135741.1, on the reverse strand, counting down.
AGTGCAGAGAAGCTAAAACAGGAGAAATATGATCTCGTTTCTTAGTTCCTGTTAGTACACGAGCTGCTGCATTCTGAATTAGCTGGAGAGTTTTTAAGGACTTACTAGAGCTACCTGATAATAGAGAGTTACAGTAATCCAGCCTTGAGGTAACAAAAGCGTGGACCAATTTTTCTGCATCTTTTCGGGTCAGGATAGGCCTAATTTTCGCAATATTACGCAGATGAAAAAATGCAGTCCGTGAGGTTTGCTTTAAATGAGAATTAAAAGACAAATCTTGATCAAATATTACTCCGAGGTTTCTTACGGTAGTGCTAGAGGCCAGAGCAATGCCATCTGGAGAAACTATGTCATCAGATAAAGAGTCTCTGAGTTGTTTGGGGCCAAGAACAATAACTTCAGTTTTGTCTGAATTTAACATCAGGAAATTGGTGCTCATCCAATTTTTTATGTCTTTAAGGCAGTTATGGAGTTTAGTTAATTGATTACTTTCTTCAGGCTTCATCGATAAATACAACTGTGTATCATCCGCATAACAATGGAAATTTATAGAGTGATTTCTAATGATGTTACCTAAAGGAAGCATATATAGAGTAAATAGGATTGGTCCGAGCACAGAACCTTGCGGAACTCCAAAACAAACTTTGGTACGTAAGGATGATTCATTACGAACGTCAACAAATTGAAAACGATCAGATAAATAAGATTTAAACCAGCTTAGTGCTGAACCTTTTAGGCCAATTAAGTGATCCAGTCTCTGCAGTAGAATTTGATGGTCAATTGTGTCAAACGCCGCACTAAGATCTAATAAAACAAGAACAGAGACGAGTCCTTTGTCTGAAGCAATCAGAAGGTCATTTGTAATTTTAACTAGTGCTGTCTCAGTGCTATGATGCACTCTAAATCCTGACTGAAATTCCTCAAATAAATTATTATCCTGGAGAAAATCACACAGCTGGTCTGCGACTACTTTCTCAAGGATCTTTGACATAAAGGGAAGATTAGATATTGGTCTATAGTTGGCTAACACCTCTGGATCCAGGGTGGGCTTTTTTAGGAGAGGTTTAATTACAGCTACCTTAAAAGACTGTGGTACATAGCCTGTTAATAGGGATATATTGATCATATCTAATATATGAGTATTAACTAAAGGAAAGACCTCCTTAAGTAGCCTAGTTGGGATGGGGTCTAAGAGACATGTTGATGATTTAGATGAAGAAATCACTGCGGTCAATTCTTGAAGAGAAATTGGGGAGAAGCAATCTAAATATATATTAGATTCTACAGCTGTGTTTGAGGTTAGATAGGTAGGCCTACCATCTGAGGGCAGGAGGTCATGAATTTTGCCTCTAATAGTTAGAATTTTGTCATTAAAAAAGCTCATAAAATCATTACTGCTAAGGGCTAAAGGAATACAAGGCTCAATAGAGCTTTGACTCTCAGTCAGCCTGGCTACAGTGCTGAAAAGAAACCTGGGGTTGTTCTTGTTTTCTTCTATTAATGCTGAGTAATAGTTTGCTCTGGCATTGCGGAGGCCCCTCTTATAAGTTTTGAGACTGTCTGTCCAGATTAAACGAGATTCTTCCAGTTTGGTTAATCGCCAATTCCTTTCAAATTTTCGCGATATTTGTTTTAACCTACGGGTTTGAGAGTTATACCAAGGAGCAAACTTTCTTTGCTTTGTTAACTTCTTTTTAAGAGGAGCTACAGAGTCGAGCGTTGTTCGCAGCGAGCCTACGGCGCTATCAACAAAATGATCAATTTGGGAGAGGTTAAAGTCGGCACGGGAAACCTCTGTTACTGAAGGTATTGGTATTGAATCTAACGACGAAGTAATCTTTTCCTTAAATTTTGTGACAGCACTATCTGATAAACATCTAGTATAGTAACTGTTGCTGAGTGGTGTGTAATCGAGTAAAAAGAAATCAAAAGTAATCAGATAATGATCTGATAGCAAGGGATTCTGTGGAAAGACTTTTAGGTTATCAATTTCAATTCCATACGTCAGAACTAGATCGAGGGTATGGTTAAAACAGTGAGTGGGTTCATGTACACCCTGACTGAAGCCAATGGAATCTAATAATGAGATAAACACGGTAGCCAGGGAGTCATTATCAACGTCGACATGAATGTTAAAATCGCCTACAATAATAACTTTATCTGATTTAAGAACTAAACTGGATAAAAACTCTGAGAATTCAGATACAAATTCAGAATACGGGCCAGGAGCACGGTACACTATAACAAATAAAAGTGGCTGCGAGGTTTTCCAGGTCGGATGTAAAAGACTAAGAACGAGGCTTTCAAATGAATTATAATCTAGTTTAGGTTTAGGGCTGATTAACAGACTAGAGTTAAAAATGGCTGCAACTCCCCCTCCTCGGCCGCTGCCTCGAGGAATGTGGGTATTATTATGACTGGGAGGAGTGGACTCATTTAGACTAACATATTCATCTTGACACAGCCAGGTTTCAGTGAGACTGAGTAAATCAATATGATTATCTGATATTAATTCGTTTACTAACACTGCTTTAGACGATAGAGACCTGATATTTAACAGTCCGCATTTAATTCTCCTGTTTTGTCTTTCTGTCACAGAAGAGGTTTTAATTTTTATGAGGTTGTTATGCACAACTCCTCTTTGTTTAATTTTAGATTTAAATAATTTAGGTGGTTGGGGGACAGACACCGTTTGTATAAAACTATGAAAACTATGGCTGGGTAACTGAACTAGAAGCTCAGAGAGGCGTTTAGGACTGCAACTCTCTGTCCTGGTCTCAACTCTGGGTTGTCAGGGATTTAAATTACTAATAAAATTTGCCAGGTTCCTAGAAATGAGAGCAGCTCCATCCAAAGTGGGGTGAATGCCGTCTCTCCTAATAAGACCAGGTTTTCCCCAGAAAGTTTGCCAATTATTAACAAAACCCACATCGTTTGCTGGACACCACCTGGACAGCCAGCGGTTAAATGATGACATACGGCTAAACATGTCATCACTGGTCAGATTTGGGAGGGGTCCAGAGAAAACTACGGAGTCCGACATCGTTTTTGCATATTCACACACCGAGGCAATATTAATTTTAGTGACCTCCGATTGGCGTAACCGGGTGTCATTGCCGCCGACGTGAATAACAATCTTACTGAATCTACGTTTAGCTTTAGCCAGCAGTTTTAAATTTGATTCAATGTCGCCCGCTCTGGCCCCAGGGATACATTTGACTATGGCCGCTGGTGTTGCTAACTTCACGTTCCTCAGAATAGAGCTGCCAATAACCAGAGTTTTATCCTCAGCGGGTGTGTCGCTGAGTGGGGAAAAGCGGTTGGAAACGTGAACAGGCTGGTGGTGAACCATAACAACTATATTTGAATGAATTGCAACACAGTAAATGATCACAGAAAGCAGGAAGGGACTGAGCAGAGGTGGAGCCGGCTGTCATTTGGTCAGCCCCACTCCGTACCAGATGGTGGCTGCATGTGCAGTTTAGAGCAGCACCATTTTTTGCCAACACTATTTATCAAGCAAAAGCCAGAGACTGTGTCATATAAAGTTGCTGTGAGCTGTAAATTCACCACTTCTGAGCAGAAGACAGAGGATTCTGAGCAACAAACTCCTCTTCTTCCAGGAAGCTGCCTCTGTCTCACTCTGACTCAGCCCTTGGTTTGGGTCCGTTGCTGCCTGTACAGGAGCAGCATGAAAGCAAGGAGCGCTCACCTGCAGCTGGGACCAAATCGTCCCCAGATGTACACCGTACAGGCGCACACTGTCAGACACAAAAAAAGACTCCTCAACTTGAAGAATTTCAGCTGACTGAAGGGTCTCTGACTGCTGATCCGAACCTGCTGACCTATCAATTTTTTTGTTTTAAAAAAATCACCGTTGGACAGTTAATCTCTACTTCCCCTGTCTGTGTTTACTGAACAATCTGACCTGTCAAAATGACGCACGAGGGAGTAGTAATACACAAGGGGTAACCAAAATGGACAACAACTGCAACTAAACCCAATTTAAAACTAACTAAACCTAAATCCCCCACATGACATGGCAGTCTAATGAGTTGGCTCCAGGATTTTAGAGTCCTCAGCTATGTCTTTTGCTCCACCAGGAAGGAACCCCCCACCTTGGTTTTACTTAACCATGTGTACTATTTTGACATCTCCTTTACTCTCCATTCCAGATGCGTGTCACCAAGAAGAAGTGTGTGATTTTGGTCACTGGGCTTCTGTCTTTTGCCCTGTTTTGTGCCTGGAGCCCTGGGACCAGCTCAGGCGTTGACATACGGCCAGGACAGAGGGGTCACATAGAAAAACTTCTCGAAGAGAAAATTCGAGACACCATCAGTGACTATCACGACATTGCCTACCATTTGAAGGATGATGTGGCACGGTGTGTTATTCTTCAACATGTCTAACTTCTGCTCTGAATTCTCATTTTTATCTATACCACCTCACTCAGTGCCATTTTTTTTACAGTCATCTGGCTCAAAATACATGTGTGTGTCTGGCTGATGAGGAGACCTTTCACCTGCCGTTAGCCAATCTACTATTTCCACATGTGTGGGCCCACAACGTTGACCTTGCGTTCTTAGAGTCCCATCCTGACCCAGAGGGCGTAAAGCATCACAGAGCTCAGGAGTACAGAAGTTTTCAGAGGAGGTAAAGTTCAAATGATGATACAATTGACTTTTAGTGAAAATCCCCTTGTTTACTCATGTAACTGTCTGCCTCACCACATAAAACTTTTGCCTTCAATGCAATGATTAACTACTTTACAGGATATGGACTTTCTCATGGATAACATAAATTTGGCAAGACCCTTTGAGTCATGCTGTGCAGTATCAGTTGACAGTTAACCTACCACACAGCTATCATTTCAATACACTGACATAACAGTCTATTTAAAGGCCTCACTCACTTTTTAGTTGTACACTGACATGTGCTTTGCTGTTGTTACTGTCCCTTATCCTAGTCTCCACCTGATTTGAATCTTTTGCCTGCGCACTTGCTGGTCTATATTTCTAAGTTAATCCACACTGAGAGGTTATTTGCAATGCTCTTTGCATAATAGGTATCCAGTGGATGCTGTGCATGGACTTAAGTAAACTGGTTGCTCTCAACTTTTAATCAGAGTTACAAAATTAAGTTAGACTAGTCCATACCCATTGGTAGCTTTGTCACCTTCTACCTATGCCACTCCTCAATGCCTATGTGCAGTTTCACATAGATTGACCACGTCAGTGAGTAGAAAAATGTGGGACAGACAGAATGACTGACTGACAGAATGACACACTGACAGTTTCCGTGATTATGTACAGCATACCATACCATGACTTAGTCATACCAAAAATTAGAATAAAAAAACAACAACATTTGGCCACAGGGGGAGCCACAGCGATCGGTCGCATTTTAGCCATTTTTAAGCATTTTTCTGTTGTTATAGCGCCACCCAGTTGCCAATTAGAGTTAAATTTCTCCAGTCACCTTGAGGCGTCCTGTTCTACATATCTACCAAGTTTAGTAAAAATCGATATGGCGGTTAGGCCTAGATAAGAAAGTAGCTCTCAAGCGCCCCCATTTTGTTTGATGGGGTCAATAATGGAGAGGTCCCCTCAGATTATGTGTGGTCATATGCCTACAAAGTTGTGTGGTGATCGGTGAAACCCTTGAGATGTTATACACCTTTATGTGATGAGCCATGCCCTCCGCAATATTCATTGCCTTATAGAAGCTCAGTGTTAGTAAGTTTTCCAACTTTTGCCAAGAAGGAACTTTAGATATTGGTCCCTAGATTATGTTCACCAAGTTTCATGCAGATCGATCAAACTTCCTAGGAAGAGATCGATTTGAAGTGTTTTTAAAAAAATTCAAAATGGCGGAAAATCTGTATAGCTGGAAGTTATGGGTTCTTGAAGCAAATTTGTTCCTCATGAGGAGAGGCATCTCTGTGCAAAGTTTCATGTCTCTATGACATACGGGGCATGAGATATGCCCATTCAAAGTTTGCAATTTCAATCAGGTGCTATAGCGCCCCCCTTTGGCCAATTGATGTAATATTGCTTCATTTGCATCCTCCCATGACCCTCTACCACTGTGCCAAATTTCACATGGATTGACCAAGTCAGTGAGGAGAAACACGTGGAACAGAGACACAGACAGACACGCCCACAGACAGAGTTTTCGTCATTATATAATACAATGAGTAGTCAAATGACATCTACTCAGCAAAATTTACTAAACAAAGCTTGTTTGTTGCCCAAGACCCCAACTCACAAGTGCCACGATGTAAACAAGCGTATGACTGGAAAACTGACAGTTAGTTAGACAAACACCATCACTTCCTTCAAAACCTAAAGGTATTCAGGTTTCAGTTTCTTTATTATCATATGCACAACAATTAAACCACAGAAATTGGCATGTGTACGTAGGTTATTTAAACACAGGTAAACCTGCTAAGAAATAGGCTATAGACTCCTGTACCATTGCCAGTAGACCAGAGCTGTGCACAAGTGTCTGAAGCAAACAAGCATGCCTTGGTGCCTTGGTGTGTGACATTAGACATCACGGTCAGTAAACAGTAGAAAGCAGCATTGATGTATGTGAAAACCTTATAGTGCTTACCAGTGCTGAATTTGTACGTACTGGAACGCGTACCAGGATCTTTTCAGAAAAGGCCCTGGTGCGTTCCGGAACTAATTTGCATGGGTCTAGAACTTTTCGCATCTAAAAACTACATACAGTATTGGCTGACGACACTAGTGTTGCAGGGTATACTGGTAATGGTAGACCGCGGTACTAAAACTCCACAGTAGCCTACATATGATAGTTCAAAGTCCAATCGCAAGACGGTGAGTGTCCATGCGCCGTTATTGACCAGCGCGCGCCGGCCACCTGGCACTCAATATGCTGCTGTAGTGGTTTGTTTTCCAGGCATGTGAGTATCTTTGAGCAGTGAAAGTTATTATTTATTTATTTTTACTTGTCAGCAATGATTTGTTTTCCACAGAGCTCTACGTGCAAGCATTTTACTCGCATTTGCGACTAAAAATATTTTTGTGCGCGCAAATTAAATCATTCAGCTTGCTGTGTGAGTACAGATTTCAGCAGCAGAAAGGAAAATCAAATCCTGCCGGTTGTGGGTTGAACGGGGGTCACAGACAGGATACGGTGGTCAAATACGGCGGAGGCTCATAGTGCTCCGTGCCGCAACATAACAGCTTACCGGTGAGTCCGACTCCAGGTCCAGTAATTTCCTCTTGTTGGTGTCATGACTGCCCAGTAGTACCTGGACAACTGAGCCATGGCGGCACACAGGTATGTGATGTGTCAGAGGAGAAACGAGCCGTTCACATTTCTCTCTGTGGCAGGTAATGGTCCACAAACCTCACCGCACTTTAGGGACTGTTCTTTACTTGTCAGGGGAGGAGGGTGGCTGGTTGATTGTTATTTTATTTATTTATTTTATTTTGATCCCCCCTATGTTAATCACTTATTGATGCTGTTTTTGAAGTATGAATAAGTCAATAAGTAATTTATTCTATTGAAATATCATTGATGTATTATAGAAAAGTGATTTATCTTTTTATAAATGACAAAAGGCACATCTGCCTCATTTTTGCCGTGGTATCCTGATACTATTCAGAACCATGATACTTTCACTGGTAGCTATCGTACCGTGGGTCCCAATTTTGGTACGGTGACAACACTAGATGTCACAACCATTCCATTCGGAATCGCGCAGTGAGGCGGCTCGGGTGCCGCTTAAAAAAGTGTTCCTCCACTTTTGGAAGTGGGGGAACACTGCTGTCTCAGAGGCCCAAAGTGTTCCCCTACTTCTAATTTTACAAATTAAGCACTGGTGCTTACTACTTTTTATATATCTCTTTCATATTTAGTCTCTCTTTCAAACATCAAACTAAGACAGACAGTATTTTGTTGTGGCATGTTACTGCATCACAGGGCTAAAATTAGCAAGTTCACCCATGTGATATGTTTCTATCAATGCCGTGGGTGTGAATGCCAGTTGTAACCTCTCTGATTAAATAAGCCAGATGTTAGCAGTTTTTTGTGCAGTGGAAAAAGGGGCTTTACAGAGAAGCTGTCATCTAATCATGGACCTGAGACGTCTACCAACAATGCTGATAAAATATGTATGAAAAGGACATTACTAGAGTTAAAAAAAAATGAGGGAGAGAGAGAGAATGTATGTGCCTCTCCAACAGAGTCCGCCATGTTGTATTACAGTGGCCCAGAATGGACATATCAAGCACTGGCTCTAGATGGAACCATTCTCGTTCTCGAGCCGGCCACTGTAGTTCTCCTACACACTTGGCACACCAGAGAAGCTTCAGCTCTGCCACCTCACCACTACATGCTACTAAATCTTACACTGTAGACCTTTAAAATATTGGGATAAAATGTAACATAAATAAAATATAAAAGAAAGTAACAGAAATTTGCTATAGACAGTAATTGCAAATGAATAACCTAACTGTAAAAAGGAATACAGATCAGTGACAGTGTCAAGTGATGAGTTCAGGGACTCATGAGTTCAGTCGTTTTTGGGCCTGCGCAATGAGAGAACTAACAAAAGCAGGAAATCTTCACATTTCAGAGCTTATTCTCATACAGGTCATAGAAAATCTCACAGTACAAATTAAGGGTAACAAGATTTCATCAATTCAACATATGAGCTACTTGATACTGATTTTAATGCAGTACCTCTAGATCACTAATAAAGTGAGAGATCCTGACATAAATTAGGTACTCAAAGTAAATAAATAGGTGTTTATTTCACAGTGACGAAGCAATGCAGGTACTTTTCTCTCCATGTTCTGTATGTAAAGGTCGTACAATCCTGCAGATGTGCTTATCGTTGCTGAGGCCAACAGTCCTCTTCAGTATCCTACCCAGGGTGTGGAGGTGCGACCCCTCAAAACGATCATCATTCCTGGTAACAGCATATCTACCATGACACTACACATGATATCAGAGCTGAAACAAAACATCTTTACCTGCTTTGCATTTAAGTGTGTTGGTCACCATCATCGCATCTTGATGCCCTCAGTAACAACTGCTTTCTTTCCATAGGTTTGGGTCTTAAAGAAAAAACAGGATCAAACCATATGGTAATTTCTTCAGTTTGTCGTTTTGATTGTGGTTAACGTACCCACTTTTGTATAAATGTTAAATGTTGTGTTTATTTTTTCCCCAAAACCATGTGATTATTGCAACAGGTGCATTTGACAGCAATCCTGGGGACTTTTGATGTTGCTGCCACAGTGGACAAGGTCTCTGTTAAAGGAGCAGGGGAGAAGCACATGACGCTGTCGAGTCCCAGTCTCTCCGCTTTAAACGGGCAGCTGCAGTTTGTCACTTATACAAACACTGTTTTCCATCCAAAGACAGCAGACACAGGTAAAGTCATTACATGGATACTATCTCAATACGAAAAGTAAAATGTCATGTTTACCTATTAAGCCTTGGGTTCAGTGGTAATACACAACAAATTGGACCAATAAGCAATTTATTGAAGTGGAAACAGATCATTTTTCAACTTTATCTCAATAGAATTTCAAGAGGTATTATTGTTGGCATCACTTTCTGTTTTCATCAGAGCCCGGAAAACCACAGTTCCCTTGATTGTTCCAGCATCCGCCATTTCTGGTACAGGGGATGGGATTGTAACCGCAAAGAACTTACAGTAATACTACTCTATGGTTACTTGGAATAGCAACCAAGAGCTACCAGGGAAAACAAAGGTGCTATCGTCTTTCTGTTTTGGTTGCTCAGTGGTCACACTTTCTTTAAGCAGTGAATCCGCCCGTCCTAAGCTTCTTCATTTTCAGATCCTGCGGCAGACAGCATTAAAAGCAAAGCTTACAGGAAACCAATGTAAATGGTAATGTTATCATTCTTCTATAGCCACGTCATAGTGCAATAAACATTTATTTTTTTATAATAAGCTAAAACAGAAGAACATTGTCTGCTTCCACTTCAACAGACATTATGGTAATGGGTTAAAGGGGACATATTATGCTTGTGTTCATTTTCTGTCATTTATATCGTTGCAACATTGGATGTTGAAATGTTTGTATAAGTAATCCCTATCAGCAAACATCTCAAACCACTCTGAACACTTTGCTTACAATAGCGTTTGTTTTTTACTTTGGCTACAAGATGACATCAGATTGTGGTTCATGTATGTGGCTGTCTGCTGTAAGAATCTTGCTGCAAATGTTTGTAGAAGCTAACTTGTAAACTTCCTGCTGGAACATGTCTAAATTTTTCAAAAAGTTCCTCTTTACTTTGTTACAGTTATTACCCCGTTGCAGTGCTGGTGTTAGATGCAGAAAACCCAAAAACACTGACCAATCAGAGCAGACTGGGCTTTTTTGGTAGGGTGGCTTAAAGAGACAGGTGGTAAGACAGAGTGTTTCAGACAGAGGGTGAATACAAGTGTTCCAGTACAGATAGTGTGAGGAAAATAAAGTGTTAAAGTATGTAAACATATTCTACTAGAAACCCAAAATACAACCAGAATATGAGCGTAGGTCCCCTTTAAGGAAGCATTAAGCAATACAGGGATATTTTAATTTGTGAAATATTCTACATGCAGATACAGTCTATTATGTCTATTAGTTGGTTAGTATATATCAATCAATCAATTTTATTTATAAAGCCCAATATCACAAATCACAATTTGCCTGACAGGGCTTTACAGCATACGACATCCCTCTGTCCTCTCCCCCCAAAAAAACCCTTTAACGGGGAAAAAAAACAGTAGAAACCTCAGGAAGAGCAACTGAGGAGGAATCCCTCTTCCAGGACGGACAGACAAGCAATAGATGTCGTACAGAACAGATCAGCATAATAAATTAACAGTAAACCGTATGACACAATGAGACAGAGAGAGAGAGAGAGAGAGACAGAGAGACAGAGACAGAGAGAGATGCAGGACAGACGGTAATGACAGTAGCTTACAACAACATTAATGAAAGTAATAATATTATAATTAATAATAATATATTAATATCTGATAGTATACATGTGTGACAATAATCATATGTGTATAATAACAGTAGAAGTATGACTAATGACTAATGATAGCAGCAGCAGCAGGAGGCATTTGGCAGGACCACAGCAGCAGCACAACCACACACATCACGCTATCCAGGCACCACTGCGATATGAGTTAACCTGAGAGACAGTGGAGCACAAAGGCTCTGGAGAAGAAGCCGAGTTAGTGACATCCAGAATGGCCGAGTTAGCAAGATGCAGTAATAGGACACGAGAGAGAGGGAGAGAGAGAGAGAGAGAGAGAAGGAGAGAAGGAGAGAAGGTGCCCGGTGTATTATAGGAGGGTCCTCCAGCAGACTAGGCCTAAGTCAGCCTAACTAGGGGCTGGTACAGGGCAAGCCTGAGCCAGCCCTAACTATAAGCTTTATCAAAGAGGAAAGTCTTAAGTCTAGTCTTAAATGTGGAGACGGTGTCTGCCTCCCAGACCGTAACAGGAAGATGATTCCACAGGAGAGGAGCCTGATAGCTGAAGGCTCTGGCTCCTGATCTGCTTTTGGAGACTTTAGGGACCACGAGTAACCCTGCGTTCTCAGAGCGCAGTGTTCTGGTGGGATAATATGGCACTATGAGCTCTCTAAGATATGACGGAGCTTGACCATTTAGAGCTTTATAAGTTAACAATAGGATTTTAAATTCAATTCTGGATTTTACAGGGAGCCAGTGCAGAGAGGCTAAAACAGGAGAAATATGATCTCGTTTCTTAGTTCCTGTTAGTACACGTGCTGCTGCATTCTGAATTAGCTGGAAACATAACTACCATAACTAAAGTAGTGACATCAACTGCGGTGCATAGGTAATTACAGCTTGTCATGAAATGGTAACACTTTACTTGAGGGTATCTACGTAAGAGTGACATGACATTATCATAACTATGACATGACACGGTCATGAACATTATATACATGTCATAAATGTTTATGACTGCTGTCATTAAGTGTCATTCGGTTTTTTTAATGACAAGTTGACATTGTTTGGGTTGTCTTGATTATGACAACTTGACATTAATCAAAGTGACATTACATACACTGACAATAACAAATTTAATGTCAACTTGTCATGACAAAGACAACTTCTGGTAATGTCACTGTTACGACCCGGCTCAAGTGGCCATAACAAAAGGGAGACACACCATGATGAACGGTTAACAACAGATATTTTATTAGAAGCAAATCAAACCAAATTAGACCAAATTAACAAATAACTAATAAGAATAACATATGGGGTGTGAATGTCAGTGATATCAGTGCTATGTGTGAGTATTGAATGATGGGTGTGGGAGAGTGTGTATGTGTAAGTGTTGGAGAGTGCATCAAAGCAAAGAAACTAAAACATTACCAAACCAGACCAGAGTGGTTGCCTGTAGGGAGAAGCAGAAGGTGAGTGAATGAGTGAGCACAGCTTTTATCACTTTCAGTGCACCAGGCCCAGGTGCACTGAGTTGCAATCAAGTCAGCCTGGGAGAGACAGGCCTGACAAACTCTCACAGCAGACACACCCCTAGATGACACAGGGATCATCACAGTCACTTTAATTAATGTCAAGTTGTCATAATCAAGACAACCCACACAATGTCAACTTGTCATTACAAAAAACAAATGACACTTAATGACAGCAGTCATAAACGTTTATGACATGTACTTAATGTTTATGACAAGCTCATGACAGTTTCATGTCATAGTTATGACAGTGTCATGTCACCCTTATGTAGACACCTTCAAGTAAAGTGTTACCAAAATATGTACTGCTTCATCTGTTTGTCACAATTTTGTTCTGCAGTTCAGTTTGCAACTGAAGGTCACCAGTCATATTTCAACATTAAAGTTGGACATGGAATCATACCTAACCTTTACAACTCAGGATATCAAAGAGGTTTGTGAGCAGTTATATCATTATTAATCTTATTTAATGGAAAATGTTTGAATGCCACATTGAATGTTTTTTTGATCATGTGTTTTTTTTGTTTGTTTCTACTTAGAGTACAATATTAGTGCTCTTGTTACCATCGCCACCAAAACTTTTCTACGCTACGACAAACTCAAAGACCTCATTGACAGTATACGACAACACTATCCCACTGTCACCATAGTGATAGCAGATGATAATGAACATCCTCAGCCAGTGACTGGGCCTCACATTGAGCATTACATCATGCCTTTTGGAAAGGTAAAGAATTGTTATGCATTGTGATGACTGACCAACATAGTTTATATATGTTTATATATGTTCATCCCTCTTGATTTACTGTACACAGGGATGGTTTGCAGGAAGAAACCTGGCAGTGTCTCAAGTGACCACCAAGTATGTGCTCTGGGTGGATGATGATTTCATTTTCACTGCAAACACCAAGTTGGAGAGGATGGTGGACATCTTAGAGAAGACCACTCTGGACCTGGTGAGTTGCATGCCCAGAGACAGTTTAATGTGTGTGGTAGATGTCTACTGCTTTAATAGTGACTGCATATTATTAGATCTATAAATACTAACTTAAAAGTGCACAATTATTCAGTTCCCTCCCCTCTACTCCCTCCCACCTGACCATACAAATGAGAGTGAAGGGTGTACTCGGATATGTGCACATAACTGCATTGATGAGCTTTTACCACACGCTGATAGCATCACAAATTCAGAATGCCACTGCACAGCTCTTCTGCAACTCTTCTCACAGAGCTCACGCATGCCTAGACCTGCATGTGCTTCACTTGCTGCCGGTAAAATACAGAATTCATTTTGAGATTCTTTTAAGCACTTACAAAGTTCTCCATAAACAAGCTACCAGATACATTCATGAACCTCCTATTCTAAGGACAGGTCTTTAAGGTCTGCTGCAGCTTTTTGTCCCTTGGTAAAAAACTAAGTAGCACCTTCCAGAGCCAAAAAAAAATGAAGGCAACATAGAAGTGCAAAAAACTGCAGATCCTTGAAGAGCCACTTGCAGCTGGCTCCAGAAGCCAGTCAGTCCCTAAAGACACCCATGTTAAAATGCCCAACTTCACAGCAGAAATATATGTTTCCTGTCTTGTACAAATACAGTTTTGGTCTTTGGAGCCATTCTGAACATTCATGATAACTGTACAGGGAGTGGATTGTTATATAATTCACCTGTTTACATTTTATAAAGGCTGGAAGTTGTGCATTTTAAATAATAATGATAATACATGTTATTTAAAAAGGTGCCTTTCAGTCACCCGAGGTCACCTTACAGAGCATAAAATAACATACAGAGCAAGATAAAGGTGTGGCAGCTGGAGATGGGCTGTCTGCCCAGCATTGCAACAGTCTATGAATCAGCTCCATCTGTCGCCTATACACAGCTCCACCCTGTCATCCAAGTATGGTCACTTCTGCCTCCAAAATACCAAGATGGCAACAGTGAAAATGCTAAACTCTGAAAAGTATGGGTGGTGTCATGGTAGCTACATCTATTATTTTGTACAGTCTGTGCTCAAAACTGAAAACCAAAAGTGACTGAGCTTGCTGGCTGTTCTTTGGACAATTTTAAACATTTTAAAACTTTGTGACAATGCAATGTTCTTCTGAGGAACCTTGGGTCCTGACACATACACCACCCACCCAAACATCAGTACAGACCAATATGCCCCCTCATAGCAAGCACTGATGGCAGTGTGTGCCCCCCCCCCCCCCAGGAAGGACAATTTACCATGTCACACCATAAAAATTGCTCAGGAATGGCCTGGAATATGTGACTAAGAGGTAAAGGCATCAACCTGGCCTCCAAATTCTCCAGATCCCAATCCAATCGAACACCCATTGGGCATGCTGGTACTTTACCTCTCAGCCCACAGGACTCAAAGGATCCGTCAACAACGCCTTGGTGCAAAACAACACAGGACACCCCCAGAGGTCCTGTCTCAATGCCTTGACAGGTCAGAAGCTCTACTGTAGATTGGACTTGGCCCTGAACCGTCAAGGCCTGGACAAAGGACCTTGGGGTACCAGTTTGTCCCACAGATGCTCGATCAGATTGGGATCTGGGGAATTTGAAAGCTAGATCGATGCTTTGAGCTCTTTGTCATGTTACTTGGATCATTCCTGAGCAGTTTCTGTAGTTGGGCATGGTGCTTCACCTTGCTGGTGGATGCCAGGACCATAGGTTTCCCTGCAGAACATTGCATTGTAATGAAATGATCGATGCTATTAACTTCACCTGTCAGTGGTTTTCATGTTCTGGCTGATTGGTGTATATAGATAAACTTTACCTTACATTAAAAGAGAGAACTGCTTTTTAACTGCCTGAGGTTTACAACCTATTAATATCTGCACACTCTTGAGAACCTCAGTGGTGAAGCTCTGCCAGGCCTTATGCCACAGCTGTTGCCTTCAGTTGCTCATGCTCTAGAGGACTAGGGTTAGGTTGTAGGGCTGGGCGATATGGAGAAAATTAAATATCATAATGCTTTTGACCAAATTATTGTGATGATATTGTAGGGTTAACTATTGGTGCTTTCACAAAATATCCACACAAGGAAATTTTTGATAAATAATCATCAGTAATATGGATATAATGACTTAAGTGGGTAAAGTGCAATAATAGAACAGCGAAAACAGTCTGGTAAGTTCAGAAAATCATATCACTTTACTGTAATGCAGCCTTTAAAACCAGAAAAAGACAGCACTTACAATATTATGATATCCAAAATGCAGGGTGAAATCTAGTCTGGTATCAGCATAATATTGATATATTGCCCAGCCCCTGTCAGGTGCCAAGAATCGTTTGGGTTATTTTAGTCCTCTAAATGCCTTGTCTGTATGTTTAGGATCAATGTCCTGCCATCAGTGTCCTGGGTGAGAACATGCTCCAACACACATAATATGTTTATACAGTAAAGTTAGCACATACATCTTACAGTCATTGTTTCATTTCAAATCCATGTGCTGGAGTATAGAGCCAAAAAGAGAAATATGAGCGAGTCCTGCTACGTATGATCTGAGCAGAAAGTTCAAATGTTGTACATGCCATCACCTGCATTGCCACAGTCTGTGTTGTGAGGATCAACAACTTTCTTGTTTCTGTGTTTGGTAAGAAGGTGTCCACACGTAAGGGTCAAGTTTCCTTTAGAAATGAAACTAAACTCTGATGTTGACTCATAGTGGTGCCTTGTTTCAGAGGGTGGCTCAGTGGCCTAACATACATCAATCAGTCAGTTCATTTTGTCAAATGAATACATGTCAATGAACTGATCCCAGGTTTTAAATTTGGGCATGTTTTCGACATGTCACTGCTTATTGGCCTTACTTGTCACAGCAACTGTTCTTATTTGAATTAAAAAAAGTGAATACAGAGAGTGAGCCATGCCACCTGTGCAAACAGATTGTTCCAACCTAAATATTTCAGGCATGGAGTGATGTGTCGAGCCCTTTCATTTTCTTGGCTACAGGCTGCTTTTCTTTTCTTTTCTCACATTTTATTTTACAGTGTTATAGTTACTCATTGTGTGACATGACTTTGTGAGTGTTTATCTACACGCTTTTCTCCCATGTCTTTCTTGTTGTCTGAATGTTTTCAGGTGGGTGGTGCGGTGAGAGAGATTACAGGTTACACTGCCACATACCGTCACACCATTTCTGTGGAGGAAGGAGGAGAGGACGGTGACTGTTTGCATATCAGAAATGGTTACCACCATGTTATCGAGGGATTTCCCAACTGTGTGGTAGCTGATGCCTGCATCAACTTCTTCATGGGGAGGACAGACAAGGTGCAGCAGGTGGGCTTTAATCCCCGCCTGGCACGGCGCGGTCATCTGGGTGAGTCTGACTGCAACATCTGCTGTCAAATGTTAACATAGCAGCTATGTTAGCCCTTTTCTCTATACAGTACGGCTGTCATAACACTGTTTTGTTGGTTCAGACTGGAAAGATATAAAAGAAACAACTCGAGGGTAAATCCAGAACAAAATCTTCTTTCGGCATTGCAGAGTTTTTCATCGACGCTCTGGGCTCCCTCCACGTTGGCTCCTGTAGTGACATCATCGTAAGCCATGCATCAAAGATCAAACTACCCTGGAGTAAAACAGTCTCACAAAAGGCCTATGACAAATTCCGCTATTCATCATCCACTGCCCAAAATGACATCTCTAATGAAGTCTTCTACTTCAAGAACAGGTTCAAGTGCATAACAAGTCACTGAAACTTGGCCCCTCACATGTCTGTTTGCTGCCTTAAAGTCCAGGTAAAGAAAAAATACATATGTTTTATGAGTTTGTCACACCACAGAAAATGTGTCACTAACCTCCCAGACACATTTGATTGATTAAAAAAATTCAAAGTATGTCAAATTAGGTTTCAAAATCATGAAAAAAGAAGCAGAAGAATCAGAGCCACTGCAGTTACGACAGACTCTCGTTCAGAAACTAACAGCAGCTAGCATTAGCACTAAGCACACACCTCCAGCAGTGAGCAGTAACTGCTAGCAGGCAGGGCTGCTGATTCAGGCTGAAAGACTGAAAGATACATTAGTGATGGCTATTTTTTTTTTATGTATATAAGATTGTGGCATTTAACAAAGATGTTTATTCATGTAAAACTGTACTTGACTGAAAGAGCCAAGAAGGCTTGTTGAATGTAGCAAACTCACCGCTCACACACAGGGGATGAATAAAACAACACTGATGCTATGTGCTGTAACATTTTTTAAATATAGTTTTTAAATATTGGGGAGGGGTCATGTTAAAGATGGCAGCACATCATCGAGCCATGATTTCAGGCTCAAGCTCAACGCAGCACTCTATAGTTCAAATTCGATCACATTTTCAACAACTATTTTCTAACATGTATAATTTGTCTAGAGAGAAACCTCAGATTTTACTTTACCTGGACATTTGAGAATTTTGAGAAATTTTTGTTTTCAGGTTAAGACTGCAGAAATTGATGTTGTTATATTTTACAGTTTGTTAGCACTTGCTGTTAAACAGACTGTGGACAGATTTTGTTCTATGAACAGTTTACAATTTTTTAGTATAGAAAAAAGTATCCTATCCTCCTTTCTCTAGCAGACATGAAATATTGCCCTTCACAAAATGCACTGAAAATATCATGTTTCTTTTTGTTTTTAATCGCACTGAGTTGACTTCCATAAGTACTGTGACTTCAAAGGATGAGATGGGTTTCCTGGAACTGTCTATTTGTAATTCACCACAGAGACAGCGGTGGTGGAACATATCTGTTGTTGCATGAATTGCTAAAAAATTTAAGTAGTGCTCCAGTAATTGTTCATGTTTAGACTTGATCTATTTTCCCAGTATGTTCAAGGTTGCGTTTGCACTACAGCCACTTAAAGCAGCAGTTCTATTTTAACTTGTCTGCTCATTTCGCAACTTATACCGCTTGTTGTTAAGGTGTTGTAACTGAGTCAAATACTGACTGGGAAACATACATATTGACAACAAATCATATTGATTTTTCATCTTAACACTACTGTGAATGTGTTTCAGATTTCCTTTAGAAGATCATAATTTCTATCAGCTCTCTCATCCCCCCTGTTGGGAATCACTTATGTAGAGTTAATTTAGAGCTCTTGAATGCATCTTATCCAGGCAAAAATATTCAAGTGCAAGAAAAAAAATACTTTACTGCAGGGCACATATGCCTCCAAAAAAAAAACAAAACACTGCAGTAAATGCATCTTATCTGAAACATAACATCACAACCCAATTATGCTTCATAATAAAAAAAGTCACGTCACAGTTACATCTGTAGTCCTTGTTGCAAAATGTATATTATGTATTTATTTATTATTTATATTTATGATACATATATTCATAAGAAATTGGAGGGTTATATGACACATGAAATGAATTGCCTTGTTTTTGTAATGATTTTATTTTTTATCTGCATCTTCCTATTCCTGAATTGTAAAACATTGCTGCATTGGTTCCTTTAAAGAAAGAGGTTCGCAGACAGACTAGATTTAAAACTACTTGGTGATGCAGCCAGTGTAACTTTAAATTAGCCTCTACATTTGCGGAGTTGTGATATAAAACATGTTCTAACAGTTCAAAACGCCCCTTAATGCTCCAGGCTCAATATATTTTGTCTGCATGGAAACACAGCCAATGGCATTCTCAGGGTTTATTACTCAGGTAACATTTATGCTTGTAACATGCTTTGAATGTGTTGTGAAAGATACTGTGTTTGTGCACTTGTCTCTAAAGTGCAATATGATAAAATGGTGTGAGCATGCCTTGCTGTGCAAGTAAACTGATAATAAAGGTTGTAAATTGAGTCTTTAATTACGCTGTTGTACAATGGAGCTATTGAACTGTTGATAAGCTCGCACTTAGTTCTTTAAATGTAACATTTGAGAAAATAGTGAAGCCAATCAGGCCAGTGTAATTGACTTCTGTATTGAAATCATTTTTGCCAAATAGATGAACATATGTGCAGTAAGTCAAAGTAATATGTCCACTGCACCTTCTAGTTGTTTTGCAATTATAGTTCATGTATCATTTAAAAATTCTGCACACTCTCCATCTCTGTGACATTTATCTTACATAATATTTTACTCATTTCAGTCTTTGTGTACCTTTGTGGTAGCTGTAATGACTTCACCCAGTCCTTCCTCATGTCAGTGCCATATCTCCTCTTATGACTGACTTTTCCTGCACACTACAGTGTAATTAAAAAAACAAGACATATGAAAAGGTTTTGGATTGCAAATTATTACAGCTAAACAATAAAGGTGTCCATCTCCATGGTATAACTCAAGTACAACTGTGTTATGTTTCTTAGACAGCTGTAGTCACTTTGTTGTTAAGCAAAGCGGATATAAACTCAGTGTTCTCCCATGAAAGTTTTGAGAAATTGGATTTGGTAGCAAAAAAAAGGTTCAGTTATTAAGGACCTGAATGCAGTGATTGATTATGCGTAGGGTTGTGTTTTAAGCCAATCCTCGAACTTGCCCTTCATTTTCATCTCAACTACACTCACTTGTAAACTTTCGTGACTGTGTCTTGCACAGTTGTGATGCTATCATGTTGACAAAGTCTGTCCACCGACAGACAGACATATAAACTTGGTAAAAAAACTGCTTTTGTGGTAATTCCTGCTGTAATACACGTCAACAGAACCACATTTTTTCATGATAACACACACACACACACACACATACACAGTGTTACAAGGTGAAACAAGTATTTTGACCGTGCCTGCATTCCATTGAGGTGTCTCCACACCAGAGATAAATGTTGTTAACCTGTTACTATTATACTTTTGTTTATGTTTGGTTGTCTGGGAAAATGTCGTGGTGACTGTGATGGTCTCTGAATCTGCAGGTAGAGATGTACAAAGCTATATAACTTGATGATCAGGTTTGGCCAGGATTATTTACACTAGCGCTGACTCTGTCTCTCTCACCATGACCTTTGGGTTTGACTTCTGCACTCAGCATTCACATTATTGTTCTTGCAAGTGTTATCATAATATTTGTTGATGTGAATGCTGATTCAGCATCCAGGGTCCGCCCTGGGCTGACAGTATTAGAGGCTTTGGATGAGGGTGAGGGTAAGGGGGGCAGGCCTGGGTCCAGGTGGCTGGTTGGAGGCTGGTCAAGGACACAGTATCAGGACCGTTCAAAATTTGTGGTCCAACATACAGAAAAGCGGGATTTTCATTGAGTTGATTACAGCGGTGTTAAATGGCAGTGGTTAAACTGCAGGGTACACGGTTTGACTTTTCGCAAACAATGTTTTTGCATCACATATTGAAACACTGGCTTTCAAACAGCCCATCGTACATGCTGAGTGTATGTGTGTTTCAGGAGATCACTAAAGAGCCTCCTTTATCCTTTTATAATGTGAGTAGAATCTGTCCAGAAGCCTGAATTACTCATTGATGTACTTCTCTAGTGACTTAAGATTTGAACATTAGGCCAAATATGATGTACTTATTATAACTGTGGGAGCTTCAAACATCCATTATCTGGAAAAAACATTTCCATTAGACAGCTTATAAAGTGAAATTTTGTGGTTTATATGTTGACCCATCCTTGCCGAAATGACTCTACAGGGCAAACTAATTGAGCTCTTAACATCCATATTTCTGATCAATTAACAGCCATCAGAACAGAAAATCTGGACTCTGCAAACATGCCCCACTATCCTTTCATTACTGGCATTAAAACTGTAAGTCTCATTAGAGGAGGTGATGGTTCAATCATCTTCACCCAAAGATATTTTAGAATGATAGTGTCA
Source organism: Epinephelus lanceolatus (assembly GCF_041903045.1). NCBI lineage: Eukaryota > Metazoa > Chordata > Actinopteri > Perciformes > Serranidae > Epinephelus > Epinephelus lanceolatus. The sequence goes on along the minus strand of NC_135741.1, from coordinate 24,250,438 downwards.
ATACAAAGGCAGTAATGATAATTTAACTTTCAGATATTTATTGTTGTGGGCGGCACGGTGGTGTGGTGGTTAGCACTGTCGCCTCACAGCAAGAGGGTTCCCGGTGCGATCCCGGGTGTGGGAGCCCCTCTGTGCAGAGTTTGCATGTTCTCCCCGTGTCAGCGTGGGTTCTCTCCGGGCACTCTGGCTTCCTCCCACAGTCCAAAGACATGCAGATTGGGGACTAGGTTAAGTGATAGCTCTAAATTGTCCGTAGGTGTGATGTGGGTGTGAATGGTTGTCTATGTGTCAGCCCTGCGGTAGTCTGGCGACCTGGCCAGGGTGTACCCTGCCTCTCGTCCAATGTCAGCTGGGATAGGCTCCAGCCCCCCCCCGCGACCCTCAAGAGGATGAAGCGGTTAGAAGATGAATGGATGGATATTTATTGTTGTTTGAATTTTGATTTTGTTTTGTATCCCTGATTATTAAATGATATTCAGTTTTAATGGCCAAAGTGAATTGCCAAACATATTTTAATGAAATGAAAAAGCTCTACAGGCATTGTTAACTTTGATGGTATGCACCCTTTTTTTTTTCTTTTTTTTTCTTTTTTAAGGAATACCTTTGGTAGTAATTATTGCTGATAACATTTCTTTACTTTGCTCAAGTAGGATTTTGAATTCCTTGTACAATGGGGTTTTGATACTTTTACTTAAGTGACACTGTACTTAAGTACAGGTATTAAATGTCTCTCTGATGGTGTGCTCTGTGCATGAATTTCATTCAAACACGTGAAGCAGGAGGACACTGGGATCCAGATGAAATTTGGCCAATCAAGGTGAGATCACCTGAGCTGTTAAGAGCCTCACCCTTCATCTGTCAACGCTCCTGTGCATGTGCTTGCCCTGTAATCCAAACAAACCTTGTGTTTTAAATAGATTTCATTGTTAAGGCAGCAAACGCACCCTGAGTTATTGTTTTTTTTAAATCGAAGTTGCTGTATTTGCAATAGCAAAAATGACAACTACAATATATGGGTCTGCCAACAACGTATTGTTTATTTTTGTAAAGGGTCCTCACAGTCCAGAGGAAGAGACAGAGGAAAGTTATGAATGTTTATTAATATTACAAATATAAATGTAACGCACACCAAAAATTCCAATGAGGTGCTGATCACTGGCAGTAGACTTGATTGTAGAAAACAAGTGTCGCATACTCTGGCTCCATATGCATTCCTTTTATTTTAATGATGTTTGTCCTGTGGGCCTCCTTGGTTAATAAAAGGACTTATTTCATGTTCTACGAAATCTGTTATGTACTTGATTACTTGCCCATGTGTTAAATTGCATGATGGAAAGACCAGTAGAGCATTAAAAACTCGTATCACTGAACACTGAAGTACTATTAGATGTAAAAACATGAATTCTCCAGTAGCAGCTCATGTTGTTGAATTTAATCATCCTATTTCCTCTTCAAGATATGTAATTGAGAAGGTAACCCTCTCCCCAAGAGCAGGTCATTTGGATGTGTAACAGGGGAGAACACTATTGGATCCACCGTCTGAGAACCCTGTCAGCCCATGGACTGAATATAGATTATGATTTGAAATGTTTCCTGTGATGTCTAATTATTGGATATGTATTGAACGTTGTTCATGATGATCACTTTTAATTGCTTTAATAATATTGCTGTGAGAGACCCTGAATTTAATAAAAGCCTGTTATGGCATTTTGACCCACACTGACTGTTGACTTTGTATTGACCTGTCACTATATGAAAGTGAACTGGGGTGTTAACAGGGATAAATAAAGCAATTAAACCTTCTTCTTCTTCTTCTTTTGGTTTCATGTCGGGTTGCAACCATCGCTTATTAGGTGCATACCGCCACCTACTGTACCAGAGTATGTAGTATGAACTGAACTACTGTACATCTTTGGTTGCCTAACTAATAATCCTTCATTTTTAATTAAAAAAAAAACCAAAAACCCTCAACTAACCTTAAATTCTATAATATAATCTTGTCTCCTTCAGATATTCTACTATAGCTTTCTGTGTGTCCTGTACCCCATTTCCTGTTGTTCCCAAAATACCCTCAAGACTCCACTCTCTACCTGCCTTACCTATCTTTTGAGTTAGTCTAGTCCTTTCTTCCCTATACTTTCGATAGTGCATCAATATATGTTCCACATCTTCTGTTATTTTACATTCCAAACACTCATCTGAAGTACTTTTTAATATCAAAAACATTGTTTTATTTAGACCTGTCTGGTCAAATCTTAATCTTGTTAGGACAATCTCCTCCCTTCTATTGCCTCTATACACTCCCCGTGTAGGAATGGTTTTTTGAGCACTATAATATTTCCTTCCGCTTTTATCTCTGTCCCATCTGTCTTGCCATTACTTCATTATTTCTTGTTTTGAGTATTGTTTTAGCTTCTCCTTTACCAAGGTGTATATCTACAATGTCTCTCATTCCAATTGCTTTTTTGGCTATTTTATCTGCTCCTTCATTACATTTTATTCCAACATGGGCAGGCACCCAACAAAGTTGCACTTCCACCCCAATCCTATATAATCTGAACAAACTTTGCTGAATTTCCAGCATTAAATCTTCCCTGTTAGATGTGGTAGTTTGTATACTGAGAAGGACTGCCATTGAATCAACACAGAATACTACTCTGTCAGGTCTTATTTCCTCCACCCACTGTAGGCCTATGATGACTGCCATCATTTCTGCTGACATCTGAACAGGTATCCTATTTCCAATATTAATATTCATTGATGGTATATATATTCCTATGCCTTCTCTATCCTTTTCATCTTTGGACCCATCTGTATATATATCTAAATAACTATAATACTTTTGCCTTATATAATGACTTGCTAGATGTCCTATCCCACTCTCTTCCCATTCTTTCTTTAACTCCAATATGTAAGCATACGTTTATCTCTTCTTAGATCTAATGGTACTTCTCCTAATTCTACCTACAGTACAGGCCAAAAGTTTGGACACACCTTCTCATTCAATGCGTTTTCTTTATTTTCATGACTATTTACATTGTAGATTCTCACTGAAGGCATCAAAACTATGAATGAACACATGTGGAGTTATGTACTTAACAAAAAAAGGTGAAATAACTGAAAACATGTTTTATATTCTAGTTTCTTCAAAATAGCCACCCTTTGCTCTGATTACTGCTTTGCACACTCTTGGCATTCTCTCCATGAGCTTCAAGAGGTAGTCACCTGAAATGGTTTTCCAACAGTCTTGAAGGAGTTCCCAGAGGTGTTTAGCACTTGTTGGCCCCTTTGCCTTCACTCTGTGGTCCAGCTCACCCCAAACCATCTCGATTGGGTTCAGGTCCGGTGACTGTGGAGGCCAGGTCATCTGCCGCAGCACTCCATCACTCTCCTTCTTGGTCAAATAGCCCTTACACATCCTGGAGGTGTGTTTGGGGTCATTGTCCTGTTGAAAAATAAATGATCGTCCAACTAAACGCAAACCGGATGGGATGGCATGTCGCTGCAGGATGCTGTGGTAGCCATGCTGGTTCAGTGTGCCTTCAATTTTGAATAAATCCCCAACAGTGTCACCAGCAAAACACCCCCACACCATCACACCTCCTCCTCCATGCTTCACAGTGGGAACCAGGCATGTGGAATCCATCCGTTCACCTTTTCTGCGTCTCACAAAGACACGGCGGTTGGAACCAAAGATCTCAAATTTGGACTCATCAGACCAAAGCACAGATTTCCACTGGTCTAATGTCCATTCCTTGTGTTTCTTGGCCCAAACAAATCTCTTCTGCTTGTTGCCTCTCCTTAGCAGTGGTTTCCTAGCAGCTATTTGACCATGAAGGCCTGATTCGCGCAGTCTCCTCTTAACAGTTGTTCTAGAGATGGGTCTGCTGCTAGAACTCTGTGTGGCATTCATCTGGTCTCTGATCTGAGCTGCTGTTAACTTGCCATTTCTGAGGCTGGTGACTCGGATGAACTTATCCTCAGAAGCAGAGGTGACTCTTGGTCTTCCTTTCCTGGGTCGGTCCTCATGTGTGCCAGTTTGGTTGTAGCGCTTGATGGTTTTTGCGACTCCACTTGGGGACACATTTAAAGTTTTTGCAATTTTCCGGACTGACTGACCTTTATTTCTTAAAGTAATGATGGCCACTCATTTTTCTTTAGTTAGCTGATTGGTTCTTGCCATAATATGAATTTTAACAGTTGTCCAATAGGGCTGTCGGCTGTGTATTAACCTGACTTCTGCACAACACAACTGATGGTCCCAACCCCATTGATAAAGCAAGAAATTCCACTAATTAACCCTGATAAGGCACACCTGTGAAGTGGAAACCATTTCAGGTGACTACCTCTTGAAGCTCATCGAGAGAATGCCAAGAGTGTGCAAAGCAGTAATCAGAGCAAAGGGTGGCTATTCTGAAGAAACTAGAATATAAAACATGTTTTCAGTTATTTCACCTTTTTTGTTAAGTACATAACTCCACATGTGTTCATTCATAGTTTTGATGCCTTCAGTGAGAATCTACAATGTAAATAGTCATGAAAATAAAGAAAACGCATTGAATGAGAAGGTGTGTCCAAACTTTTGGCCTGTACTGTATATTGCCTTAATTGGTGTTGACCTCATTGCCCCAGTGCATATCCTCAGTGCTTTATCTACCACTCTATCAATTTTATCTAAATGTGATTTGGCAGCTGCGCCATACACAACGCAACCAAGCAATTAAACCTCCTTCTTTTTTCAATCTACTGTGTCAGCTGACTGTCACTAGAAAGTCACGTGACCCTCCATGTCAAACAACCTGTTGTCATTGCAACGTTTCACCACAAGATGGAAACAAAAGATCAGAAAAAAAAATGCCACACAAGTTGAGTGATCCTCTGCTTTGTCATGAGGAACATTACATTGTTATTATTAACATTAATTTTAGTAGTAGTAGTAATCAGTAGCAGTGGTAATAGCAGTAGTGGTATTTTGTACTGATTATGAGCAGTCTTGGTTGGATGATGATGTCTGTGTTTCCCACTACATTTCAATGCCTGCTGTTTTTCTGTACAAATTACATCAATTAAAAGAATAAAAAATACTTCATTTTATTCCCTTGTAAATATGACTCCACTGTATTCAACTGTTTTAGTTCCATTTTTTAGTTGTTTTTAATTATGATTGGGTCCGCTACTATAACTGCAAGAACAGGTACATGTTACCTCATAGGTAAATCAAAGCTTTGTCATTAAATCGATCACCTCCCCTGAGGAGTTAGCAGGGTTACTTTTTGAATATGTGCGTGTGTGTGTGTGCATGTTAGTAGGTCTGCCGGTAGAATCTGGCTTAGTAAACATTTGGCCAGAGCCTTGTGTACCATGTTCTAATTGAAGTGGACTACTTCCTGCCAATTAGTGAAACACTCCTTGAGCTTTAAAGGGAAAACCCAAAGGGTACAGTGTCTAGAGGCCTCTTTGAAATATGCACTGGAAAAAATTAATAACTTGGCCATCCAACATCAAGCAAGGAAATAATTAGTTTTTTTTTTTCTTCTTCTTTTTCGTCCTGGTTTTGAACTCACACTACATATAGTTTTATCAGGTCAAGGTAACATGATGATGAGCAGTGGGGAGCAGAAACCTTTAACTGTCAGACAGCAGAGGGCAGCATGGTGGTGAGGTGAGATCACTTTCAATTAATATAGTGGCATTTACAACCTCTGATGGAGCACATCTTTAGCATCTCATAACAGTAGGTTTTGCAGACTTGTTTTACAATGTACAAACTCGGCATCTGGATTGAAACGTGTCACCTGATGCAGTAGAAAGATGTTGCATGTTAAATAGACCAGAATTCTGCAGGACTGATGACCTGAGATCTTTTCCTTGTTACTCCTAGCTGTGGAAAAAAAAGCATCTGTCTTGTTGTCATTTGACTCCTGTATTTTTCATTTTTCATATCAGCGCAGACACACAGGTCCACAGTACCTCACCAAATACAAAGACTGCTCTTCTTCTCTCTTCCAAATCTGACAGAGTGGCGTGCTTCTCATTCCTCACACTGAGTTTCCCCCTAAAACCTATTCATTCTCAATAACCACGGCACCCAAGTATTGATGGAGAAACCTGTAACTCAATTTTCTCTGACACTTATTAAATTTCTGTTTGATTCACCAAGACGTTCTGTTTTTGGAGATATATTTATTGTCAAAAACAGCCACTGGATGAAACAGTGACTGACAAATACAAAAGTCATTCATACAATACAATGCAGTCTCTATGGAGTTAAAAAACACGACATTTTGAGACAGTATGGGGTGGCATTTACTGTACATGGTTGCATACTGGAGCACATATTTCAAAACATATAAATACACATTGTATTTTAACAAACTATTCAGTGCACTTTATAATTGTCTATATTGCAAACAACGAACAGAAACTAAATAAATATCACTGTGCTAATTGACCAGCATATGAGACAATAAAAGACAAACAATTAACATCCATCATAAACAGTTTTAAAGTAAAAAATTATGTATTTTTATTGTTGTACAATAAAAATCAGGAGATTGTCTGTGGCATCTTCCTGATTTAAAGCCCTCTGATGTTATGACCATTTAATAATATCGCATTAAAGTGTGCCATGGGTGAGTCTGATATCAGTGAGAAAATTGGTAACACTGTAAATGAATAATGTAATATAATAAATATTGTAATTCAGGACATCGTGCTACAACAGGCTACTGCGTCTTCAAAACACTGGTATATAGTGAAGTCTAGACTTAACGCTGGAGCACTGCCATACAGCTGAGAGACATAGTCTCTACTTATAAAACAAAATGTGTAAGTCCCACTGCCCTCTGCTGCTGTAGTCCGAGACACTCAGTTGATGTGAGCATGACTCATCACTATCCTCCTGGCTCATACCCAAACAGTTGTGGTGTTCTCTGGAGGTTTTTCCTGCGGCAGACAGCAGAAGGTGTAACATTTGTTCAAGACAATTTATGTAATAAAAATCAGTCTTTTGTAAATTTGTTGAAATTTCTGCTGTCTAGCTTACCTTCTGCTGTTGAATGTACATCACTGCATCATGAATTGTGACGAAAATATGCTGAGGGTTCATGTAGGTCATTAAACCACTTGATGTGAGGATCTTTAAGACGCTCTCTGTGGGGGGTAGAAATCAGTGGAAAAAAATATTATAAACCAAGAATGCAACCATTAGGAAAGGAATACTTGAGATGAAAAGGCCTTACCATTGCAGTTTGCCAAATATACATGAACTCCAGCTTTCTGGCATTCAGTACACATCTGCAAGAAGCCGAAAGAAACAGATCATGTTAACACAGTGCACAAAGAAATGGAGGGAACCTTATGCAGTGAAGGTTGAGGCATGATGTCTTGCTGTAGTAGACTAACCTGTATAAAGAGTCTCGCTCCAGCAACATCAACAAACGTCACACTGCTGCAATCAATTAACACGGACTGAACATCGCTCTCAGATGCTTCTACAGGGAAGAAAAAGGAAACAAAAGCAAAACTTTGAAAGCTTGAAATTATAAGAAAAAAGGGAATTATTATTATTTTTTAATTCATCAGAGCTAACCTGAAACTATTTCACAATATATCACAAAAATGTAATTTGCAATGGTCAAATAACGTCTACACACATTATGACATCTACAGATAATAAGATATGTCCTGATTCAAAATCTGTAGTTTTTGGGACTATGCATATTTAGTTAGTTACCAAAATGTTGTCAGTACTTACCAGATTTAAAGAACTCATTTTCTGAAGAAAACGATGTGTTTGCAATCCCTCTTTCCTAAACAACAGTGAAGGGAGCAAAGAAAGGCACAAATATTAAATTTTACATTAAATTACATATTAAATTTTATGTATTTATAAACTCAATCTAGTCAGTGATTGTAGTAGTCGTACCACAGTGTTGACGTTAGTCTCTCTCTCCCTTTTCTCCAGGGCTTTCCTAGTTTTCTCCCGGCTGCGGATCTTCTCTGGTGTCAAGCCCAGCAGCCTGCTCATCTCCTCCCTGAAGAAGCTACGGTTGCCATAGTAAATAGGCCCGTTGTAAGTCAAGATCTTCACTCCAGGTACCTCATAGCACTAAAAGAAAATACAGATTCATTCCAACTTCATTCTAGGACAGGCTGCATCATGTCTGAGATTATAATTATCACTTGTTGGAATAAAAAATGAGGATGAAATGTGCCTCAAATTAAAGTTGAAATGCAGGTATTACGCAATAGGAGCACCCTCTCACCTTGCTGTGGTTCTCCAGAGGTCTGTAAATTTCCGTGTTGCTGGCCCGACCAAGCACAGAACAACCAGCCCTGTTTGAAACATGGGTCATCCATTTTAATTGAACAAGTCATAACATATGATCAACATATGGCACTTATGAAGTGATTCTTTATTTCTCTGTAATGACTTTTAGGTTAGAGCTCAAATACAGACACAAAACTCTCAGTGTCTTTATTGGTTGTTACTGGAGCTTTATAAGATGCTTTTACATGTCACAGATTAGTGATCTCAGTTCATGTTTGTTATATATACATGGTATTTCTTTCAGTAAAGCATTTGGCAGGAGCAATAGCTAGACTGAATCATATTATTTGTGCAGAGGAAATAAAATGTACCTTTGTGTGCGGCAGATGACGGTCATCATTGAGAAAACCACTCCGATAGCTAGGCCAAGATCCACGTTGAGTATTACTACAGAGAGCCAGGTCACCACCCAAACCATCTACACAAAGACATGGCCACAATAATATATTTCTATGTCAGCATATAACAATTAACAATGGAAGCACGTCAGTAAAAATTATGATTAATTCCAGCCAAGCAAACAGTGGGTGGAACCCATGCTCTATGAGCTCATGATCCTGTGGCCTGATTAAGTCTCACTGACTGTGAGAGAGTGTTTATTTTACATAAGTTTACAACTGTGACACAGCAGTTATTGTTTAAAGACACGTGCATCATTGATTTGTCAAGGAGGAGTCAAACTGTATGGCAAACTCCCAAAACTCCTGCTACAGTACCAATACACACTCGTGTTACAAATAACCCACCCATTTTGAATGTTATCATTTGATTCAAGAGGTGTTATTAGTGCTTATCAGCCTCATAGACATGGGTTAGCAGAATATTGCTACACTGAGAAGTAGTTAAGAACATAGTTATCAGCCCATTAAATCCATGTTGGCATCTGGAGCAGTTTCATTAGGATTCACTTAAAGTTTTGTAAGATTTGAGCACCAGATCAGTACTGAACTCCATAAATTAGCTTTTAGTTTTTTCGCACCAAATAAATTGAACAAGTTACAAGAGTTATTTTAATAAGACAGGTGTGTGTCCTTAGGTCATTGCAAGTGTATGCTAGATAAGGAGTTCCCAATTGGTCCAGCCATAGGGTCTAGATTTCTCCTTAGTCATTAGTTAAGGTCCACAGAGTTTGATATATTCCACGTCACACTTGTGTTTGGCCTTGTTGTTGAGCTAGTTTGCTGTCTCTGTCAAGTATTCACTCTACAGCAGGGAAATTGCACTTCAAAATAAAAGCTCTGCACTGAAAATTCACTGTACTTAAAAATAAAGGGTTTTTAACAAACCTGACATATTCGCAAGTCACTTGCGGTCCGTTCAAAATGGACCAGCGACCCACTAGTTGGGAACCACTGTGTCAGATGATATGGTTGGTTTATAGCGTTCCTGCTTTGGTCAGTTGACAGACATGATTTTCTGCATATTAGCATTTTTTAACTGTTGTTGTTGTTGTTGTTATGTGTCTGTCCTTTATGGCAGACTTTATTCTTATTGTTTAACTTTTTTGTCTTTTTACTGTTTTTTATTACTGTTTATAATTCTTGATAGACATTGCTTTTAAGTATTTGTTTTTGTGGACTTTCATCACTTTATTGCAATATTTGCATCCCTCGAGCCCGTTGAATGTGAACGCAGTGCATTGCTGTAAAAGAGCTTAATGCTCAGTTAATTTTCCCAGAATAAACAATGGTTAAAAAAACTCAATGACTCTTGGTTTCATATGCAACACAAACCCCAGTCCACTGGGTGAAAGTCCTGTGTGTGTTTGCACTGTCCACCACAACTGGCACTTCCTGATGTAAACTTTCTTACTCTTTAAATTAACATTATGTCACCTGACTTTCTCCACCTTTGTATAACAATAAACACAGCCATTTAACGTGCCGATCGTGGCCTTCTGAACCTACTATTCCATGTAGCAGCACCCCTCTAACCCATATCTATGAGGCTGATACCAACTAATAACGCATACTTAACTGAGTATGATCACAAGAAACTGATCACAAGAACTCTAGTTTCAAGTGGTTGCCTGCCACTTAAACTGCAAATTAGATAAGTAGGGGTAAAATGTTGCTGAAAGCACATAGCATTTTACTGCAGATGAGGTGAATTATGCACAGTTTTGAATGTTTAGCAACTGACCACAGACTGAGCAGGATAATATAACCCAAAATGTGAAGATACTGAAAAACCCAGTTAGCTGTGTTTTATGGGTCAGTTGCTGACCTAATGGTAGCTGGGGAGCTAATTAACTATCTCCCTTTTATTCTCTTGTGTTTTCATGCATGGGGACCACACTGCAAAATACACTTGTATGTTTTATACTGCTGTATTAATCTATTGGCTTACAAAGTCAATCTTGCTGATTCTCCACAGCTCAGGTAAACCCTGGAACTGCAGGAACATCTGCCGGAGGCTGGTGACGTTAATGCATGCCAAGACTGCCTGAGGAGAAAGATAAAGGATGAGATGAGTGAACCTTCCCTCTCCCTCTGTTTTTCTCATTCTCATACAAATACACACATAAAAATGTACCTTTGGTAGAAAGTAGAAGAGCGGTCCAATCAGCAGCAGGACAATCAGAACAACCAGGCTAGTGAACAAGCCAGAGAGCTGTGGGAACACACACAACATACATTCCTTACTGGACATCCCAGTGTGTTTCAAAAGCTTTGTGCAGAACATTTTCTGCATTGACAAATGGAAGTTTAACATGCAAGCAAATCCTGAGACAGTTGGATTGGAGCCTGTACACCCCCAATCTGTACTTTTCTGACCCTATACAACCGAGGTACATTCACATACATGAAGAGGAGACATATGCACAATATTGAATGTAATTTTGTATTTTCTGTTGATCATAATTGGACAAACAGGCCTGCTCAGCTGCTGTGTTTAAAGCATTACTAAACATATTAACTTGAATTTACTTGTTAGTGTTTGTGTGTATATTAAAGGATGTTTTAATCAGTTTGGGAGTGATTACAGGTTCCAAAATCCAATTACATGTTCGCATTACGTGACTATTATGACAAGTGAAATTCAGATGAAGAGCAGGAAGTGAATAATCCATGTACTCCATGTATCAGATATAGGGGAACCACAACTAAAATGACGGCTTTTGGCTGGGTGAGTAAATGTGCTTGAGTATAACTGTTGTTTATATTTCAACTCTGTACAAGGATGCACTGCTGTCAGCTGACACTCACTATTTTCTACCTACTAGGTCAAGCGTTGACATAGATCAGGTGAAATGCCGTTAAAAATCTGGGTCGTGTCTAAAAACATATAGAAGCTCTCACAGCACATTGTACGTGCATCCAACTCGAGGCACGCTGAACACAGTGCTTTAATGTTATGTTTGAAATAAGGTGACTCCATTCCTCCAGACTGACGCTGGAGGTTTTAGGCCCACATCTGTTGCTGTTTCTCAGTAATTTTTTTTTTACTTCTCCTCTTTATGTCCTACTACTTTCAGGGCATAAAGTGGCCCTTTGTTTTTTATTTGATTATAAACAGCGCAAATCATAGACATTTGTGCAATGTTGATAGTCTTTGCCTCCAGCTGCCGTCCATCTGGACAGTGCACTGATGTGTAACGTCATAAGCAAAGAATTTTCAGTTTTGTTTGTTTGTTTCTTGCTGTGAACCCTCTGGTTACATTTGAATTGCAGATTGTGCCTTTAGTCCAAAGGACAGACGAGTGGCTTGTGAGTGTGACACACAGGAGTTGCTGTATATCATGTACGCTACCTGTGTGTGTCCTCCGGCACTCTCAAGTATATTAGTGGTGGCAAGAGTGGCTGAGCTGGGGAAGCAGGTGAAAAATGAAGACACAGTGTTGGAGATACCATGGGCCAGGAGCTCCTGAAATCAAGCACAGGTTCAAAACAAAATGTTAATAGACTGCTGAGAATCTGATATATCCACAAGCAGCTGTGAGATTCTCAGACTTTACCTGGTTGGGATGTATGGAATATCCATGTTTGTCGGCGTAGATCATCGCCAGTGAGACAGACACAGCGTAACCAACAAATGTTATGGCTACTGTGTCTCCGGCAATGTCAGGGAAGGTGTGCAGGGCAGGCATCTGTGGCTTTGGGAATCTGAGGATAGGAGGATTTAAAGTTAAACTACTGAGCTCATCAGTGGTTTGAGGTTTGTTTTTCTTTTTCATTTAAAAGATTACCCTGCTGGGATGTGGCCAACTATCTCAATGTTGTAAGTAGAGTCCAGTGATGAGGCGTAGGCCACACCTGTAGCAATAATTACCTGAAGAAGGAAGTACAACACCATGACTTGTTACACATTGATTAAACTGTAAGTAGTAAATGTATCATCAACATTCATGAATCCACTTGACTAACCGTGAGGATCTCCACAGGGATAGGCGTACGCAGGCGCTGCCGGTAACGCATATTTATCTCCTTAACTGGCACCAGGACAGCCAAGCACACCACGGAGATCAGCAGCTCAGCCATGTTGGTGTGAGGCAGGTTCTCCATCACTGATGCTAAAGTCTGAACACATGAGTCAGTGAGCTGTCAGCAAACAGCACCAAATGCCCAAATAATAGCATGTTGGATTAAACCATCAACACGTCATCGTGTAACGCTGCTTACTTTGAAGAGGGAGAAGGTCCCAGTGTAGCGAGGGAGCCGCAGCCCCAGCATGCTTTGCAGCTGTGACACGGTAACATGGAAAGCAGCAGCACTGGTGAAAGCCTTAACAATTGGCTCTGACAGATAAGTGGAGAGGAAACCCAGCTGAAGACCAAACATACAGAGCTGCGGCACAAGAGAGTAACATAATATCATGAGCTGTGAGGGGGAATCAAGCCTTCTAAGTCTTAACAAAAGCAATCTTAGTTGCATTATTACTCCATTTTGTGAATTTGTGTTTAATCCATAGGCTTTCCTACCATGATAATTCCTGAGAGGAGTGCCACAGCTGAGGCAACACCAATCCTCTGGGCCTCAAAGTCGGCTGCTTCAGATGAAGTTGAGTTCATCTCCAGAGGAGTGGGAACCAGCTGCTCCACCACAGAGCCAGTCATCAGACTCACCACAGCAAAGGTACCTGGGAACAGACCTATCATCTCAGTAACAGTAGAAAACGTTTGTCTGTACCGGAAGAGTTGCTCTTCCCTGTTAAAGGGTTTTTTGGGAGAGTTTTTCCTTATCAGCTGTGATGGTCCAAGGATAGTGGGATGTCATATGCCGTAAAACCCTCTATGGTAAATTGTGATTTATGATACTGGGCTGTATAAACAAAATTGAAATTGAAAATGTAACAACTGGCACATTGAGCTCAGGATGCAGGTATAACCATTTATAGCATTGTCCATACTATGAAGACATCAACCCTGGTGATTAAAATGTATAGAATATACAATAGATGTTATGTGGACACAAATCTTACCTGTGGACACATGACGACCTGTGCCAAAAATCATATAGAGGACCACTGGGAAGAAGGAGGTGTAAAGGCCAAATATTGGTGCGACAGATGTGAGTAAGGCGAAGGCCATGCCTGTTCAGGGAAGACATTCAAAAAGACAGTTTATCAGCCAATACATTTTATTTTCTAATTTATGTTCAGAACATAAAATCTGTATCTATGTAAGATGACGCATGCAAAGGTAACTTAAAATAATAACTGACCCTACAACAAATACAGACTGTATAATGTGAATTTTGACAGTTTAGCCTCATAGTTGTTGTCATTAAATACTAAATTCTTTGTTTAATTATCAGTATTAATAATTGCAATCATATACATGATGGCTGTGTGTAGTTTTGTAATTATTCATTATTATTAATATTATTCTTATTCTTATTCTTATTATTATTAGTAGTAGTAGTAGTAGTAGTAGTAGTTGTTGTTGTTGTTGTTGTTGTTGTAGTGGTAGTAGTAGAATTCCTAGGGTATTATTAATATTTTTTTTAAAATCCTCAATTGATTCTAATTTAATAATTAGGGTAGATGAGGGATGGTTGAAACACATGTTGTCTCAGTACCTATAACTAGTCATACTAGTAGTAGTAGTAGTTGTAGTCATAGTTGTAGTGGTTGTAGTAGTAGAAGCAGTAGTAGTATTGTTAGGGTATTAATAATATTTTTTAAAAATCCTTGCTCAATTGAGTCTAAAATTAAATGATTTAATAATTAGGGGAGACCGGGGATGGTTGTAACACATGTTGTCTTAGTAGCTATAACATGTTGAATTTTTGTGTCACTCTTTGTGTTAGAGCTCTCAACAAAGAATTGATCTCTTTATATTATCTTTATTTATTTAGTATTTATCTACGATAAATGGCAATGTTTCCCCCGTCTATGTTGTAACAATATAAGTGAAGAATTGACAATAAAACCAGATGCTCAGTACCTCACATGGAGTGAGTCCAAAATACAAGTCTTCAGCCTCAGTCAGGACATCAGTCAAGACAACCTTTTGCTGCACACTGAAGACATCAACTGCAGTGATAGCCCACACAGGTGATCTTGTTTCTCAAAGGTTTTGAAATTTCTTGCAGTGCTCAATGTCTGAGGCAGAGTATTCTTTGGGGACAGACCTTACTGCCTCTCCATGCCTCACCTCACTACATGTGCAAGCAAACCCTCAGTTCTTATCACTAACTGTATTGGCATACTGAAAAATGGAGTAAGATATATAAAATGTGTTTAGATGTCATAAGGGTTAGATATTATACCTTTTAAAAGGTTACATAATTCCAGCTTCAACAGTATCTGTACTGATCAAGATAGAGACTTGGCCCAAAACATGACTGTCATATCTTAAAAATCAATGTTTTTGCTATAAAGTCTGTATCAACCATCTCCAGTCTCCCCTATAATTTACATACTGGAATAAAGTAAGAGAAAACAAGCCTTATTTTTACTTTTGTGTGACTGGCAGCAAGTGATAAACTGTACTTTGATCCTGGTGATATTCATGTTAACTCACCTTGGGGAATGTGAAGAATACCAACAGTCAGTCCTGCTATAGTGTCTCCTAAAATCCATTTCTTTAGTCTGTATCTTGGCAGCCAGCTGAAAATAGGCACTCTCTTCCTCAACAGGTGAAGGCAGGCTCGCCTCGAACACCTGCAACTCCCGGCAAGTTTTTCCCGGAGTCGAAAACTTCCACTTGAGTTAACATCAGAACCATAGGCCTGTTTGAAGCGGTCCTCTGTGTAAATATCCCTGTACACAGCCACAGAAGCGCTCATATTTCCCCTGTAGAGGTGAGCAATGACAGCTCACCATGCAAGCACTCTTGTAGAGTCAGTAAAGGTGTTGTCTGTTGGAATACATTTATAGCAGACTCTGCCCTGACCTCAAGAGCCATTGCATTTTCCTGTCAGACTCTTCTTAGCCAATGACATGGCTCATAGCTCAACCTTTTTTGTTACAGTGCTGGCCAACTTTTTTCACATCTTTGTCCTGCCTCAGACAGCATAAAGGTGTGCTGGTCCATTTTTTTCCCTGCAAATATCCTCTGGGTCCTACTGCGGGAAGGATTTTTTTTCTACAGAAAGTAGAAAGTCAGGAATGCAATCTTCCTTTCCGTCACTCACAACCCCTCCCTCCAAACACACACACACACACACGCACAATCCTTTGCACTGCACAGTCCTACCCTCCCTTATGTCCTCCAGAGAGCTACGCGGGAGGTACAAGCTCAGAGGAGGCACAGTTAAGTCATACAATGTATACCACTGTGAAACGCCTAAAGAGATCAAAGTGCTATTGTTGGTGGAGCCGAGGTGTAACCTCAAACCATGTCTGTTAGCAAGGAGTTCATTTCCGAAAAGGATGGATGTCTGTAATGGGTGGGTGTTTAAACTGTGTAGCCACAAGGAAAAGGGGTCTGGTACCCATGAGACCCTTGTGAAACTCAATCACACATGGCCGCCTGGTTCATGGATCAAACCACACCTTGACTCTGATCAGAGATTGTATGTGATGAGTAAGATGTTGTTCTATGCTGGACAAGTGTGAATACAAGGAAGCTTTGGATAAATACAAGATTAAACATGATATGTGTGTCTACTGGCCATAATGTATTGTTTGCAAAATGTAGCTTGGATACCGTCACGTGATGAAAAAACCTTGGGCAGAGAGGAAATCACAGTCTCAAGAGAGGTCCAGTCTCACTGGTGGATATAAAAATAAACTTATCTCTGATGTAAGCCCAGTAATGGGTGCTGTGAATGAACCTCTCATATGGCTACGTGAGGAAGTGCAGCCAATGCCACCGTTTTCTATTGTTCCCCAAGATGACGCCCAAGGACTTTGGCTTGAATGGGACGTAGGATAAAAGGGCAGAGAGTTTTAAGCCATTCAAAATGTGTCGTACCACACGTTCAAATGTACAGCAAAGATGACAAAGCATTTAGCATTACACTTGTGAAGCTGTATTTACCTTGATGCTATCGTCTTTCCAGCCAGCTAACATGAACACAATCACACAGTGTATTTTACTGGCATTGTCAACTTGTCAGGTGCAACCCAGCAAACATGATCAATGTTTCCCACTGTATCACCACACAGAAGAAAGCGTGCATCTACTGCTAGCTCACCTAGCATCACTGAGCTAGCTAACATTACAATTCAGCCGAAGAGGATGCCATTAATGCTTACATCTCTCTCTGTCACAAGCACGAGCCACTCAATTGTGAGTAGATGCACGCTTCCTTCTGTACTGTGTTACAGTTGGCGAGTCTGGTTCCCCAGACTGTTTCTATATGAAACTCCTTAAAAAAGGTCTGGATTATCTTGAGTAACCAGGTCATGATTTGTGGAATGTTTCTCAAATGTATGTTTTGACGCTTTGAGCATAGTGCTATCTAGTTCCATTGTATTCGAGTGAAGGCAGACATCTCTATGGCCACTATCTCTAAGACTTGGCAACTCACACCAAAACAATCTGGATTGATAAATAGCACTACAGGTAAGAGGAAAAAATATTATTTTTAAATTTGTGGTGAACTTAGGAATTATGCTGCATACAGGCAAGTGTGCAAGAAGGCTCAGATATGTTCAAATGTTTCTTTTATACTCGTGTTGTTATCATCTGTTTCCAACCAACAGGAGCTGAATCTACCAATTAACTTGCTTAATGCACAGTTTAAGATTTTGGAGGTGTGTATGCCAGCGCGTGTGACCCATGGCTACCAGCAAGTCCTATCTCTACATGGGTTTGTTTACCCAACGTTACAATACCTGAAGAAGTTGTAAGCAAACACCTTGAACATCTAACAGACACTGCGGAACATTAACATTAATTAAGCATTGTGCTTCTGGATATCTGATGAATATAAGTCCAATATTCACTCTACTTTAAAGGAGACGTTTTGTGTTTTTTTCCCATGAACCAGGGTGTACTTAGCCAATGTTTCTGATCGCAAGTAGCTATGACTTGGCTTCTATGTCATGGCAGGTGACAGGTGTATTGCTCAGGACCCAAAGAATTGCAATATCAAGTGTGAAGTTGTTTGGATGAGCAGTTCTTGAGAAAACCGCAAGCAGCAATACTACAAGCCAAGCAATCAGCCGGTTCCGAACAGGCATGTTTTGACCTGGCGCTCCACTAGTTCGGTTAAAATTTGCACTGCATTTGGATGGTAACCCGACTTCTAACTCCAGAGAAAAAATGTCTGTCAATGGGCACTGGGCAGGGAGCATACTGTTGGTTTATCTGGGTGGGCCATATGTTGCCACTGGAAATGGTATTGACGAGCGCGGTGAGACTAAAGCGTACAACAAATTTGCATCAAATAAGAGCTAAAAGGGCACAAACAGCTGTGCAGAGTTGGATAATAACTGTGAGTTCATTACAGCGAGAGACCTCTGACTCATTGTTAATGTATAAATCTTCATTAGTGCAGTTTTAATCTAATGGATATGAAATCATTTTTATTTTCACACAATGTGTCACCATCAGCCCAGAGGAAGCCATAATTAGCAGGCGGTGTTTGGTAATCCCACATACAGCGACATTGCTGGAGTCAGGTCAAATGATTTAACCCTGATAAATGTCTCCATTTCTTTTTAATGACCATTATTGATTGTAAAATTAAAAAGAAAAACAACAGCTAATGCTGAAGGAGATTTTGTCCATGGTGTTGTTATTCCATGAGAGAGAAGACATTGCTAATTATGTAACTGGAGTCAAACAGGGTGTAGGTGAGAGGTCTAGTGATGCGTTACAAAGGTAAACCACTGGATAGACCCCACCCCCCCCCCAACCACCACCACAGCAAGTGTCATGTGTCCCTATCTTAATAATGTTTTAAACTAAATGAAATAAACAGACCTGCTTGTAGAAGTTGTTTTTGTTCCAGTGTCATATTCCTAGAATGTCTCTGGTGGAGAGGAGATGCAGTGATATAAGGGACTTCCTTTAAATGCCAGGAATGTGGGCTATTGTGTTGATCAGCTCCCGAGGATTTATGCACATACAGACGGCGTTGTGTGTCTGCAGGCTGTTTAAACAAGATATTAATCAGTGGTAAAAGGAACAATGCGTTGAATGGAAAAAGGATATGGAGTGTTAACCCCAAATTAGACGAAACCCTTCAGCTCCATCATAACACAGACAGCTCTTTATAAATTTAAACAATGAAAATGGGGATACCTGAGTGGCACACCGAGACACAAAGTATACAGCTCTCCCATTTCTCCAATCCAGCGTGAGTTCAGTTATCTTGAAAGCAACAGCGCACAGGGTATCAACACCTTTATGTGGACACAAAATGTGTCGAGTGATTTGGGCATTTTTGTCTGAAGAACATGCATATTTTAAATGTGAAGTCACACTGTATGAGATCACTTCAAGTTTTTAAACGTGCAAAATCAGATGAATATTAAAGGGGCTCTACGTGAAATTCAGAGGCCTATAAGCTGACTGGACAACACATTCTCACTCCAACCTTGTCACATATCAACGTTTGGTCATGGACTTTCCATGTCCAGATAGGACGTGCAAGGTACCACAGGTGCGTTGGTTGCTGATGTTCTGGGACATTGTGTCAAGTTCTGCCTGCTACATGTATTGTCTTATTTCAAAATACACCTCCGTTTTCACAGGAAATTTGCAGTTTACAAACAGTCTCTTTCAAAATAAATGCACTATGTCGATACAACACAACACTCCCGATGAGGGTCAGTGTTTGCTGGACACACCCACCCCACTTAGACTTTCGCTGCCTATATTTTCATTCGTGTCCAGCTGTGTTTCCCCCGACGCCACCAGGCCCTGTTAAACTATAATGGAGACCAGCTGCATATTATGGCAACATGAAAGGACACCTTTTTTTGTCGGTGTCTTACGCTGCAAGCCACTGCCCGAGCAACGGATTTCAATTCTAACTCCATTAACAGCGCTAAACAACAGCAACAGTGCTGACAGAGCTAACAGTGGTAACCAGGGGGAGTCGAAGGGTGGGCGCTACACTTCCACAACAACAGCATCGCCATATTAACAGTAACTGCCGTTTAAGAGAAGTGCGAAGTAGCGTTGATGAGCTAGCCATTCGTATACCGGCTTACCGCAGCAAACGGTGCTATGCTATTCTTACAGTGGCCCAAAATTCTGAAGCCCTGTTTGTCTGAAAAATGTCTCACTGGACCAAAACCCATTTCTCTGACAGCCCATTTCTTTGAAAATACACACTCTCTGCAATTTGTTTCAGTTTCTTAGCGGCGTTTGAGCCATCAACCATTGGTGTTTTTATTAACCCTTTGCGGCATTTCTCCATCATTTGAGCCACCATACCCGTGTATTTTTACCGACCAGGCTATTGTGCCACCAAACGTTGGTGATTTTAAGCCAAAATCTGGTCTTTACCCCACCAAAACCAAGTGTTTTTGTGCCTAACGTTAACCACACAGTCACCACAATGTTGCTTACAAATGTAACACATCCATGGTTTACAGATATGTACAACACAAACATTTTTTTTCTTGCAACTGGGTTGTCTAGCTGCAGTAAATGTGTATTTTTGGAGAAACAGGACTTCAGAGGAATTGGCTTTTGTTTTGGGGATAATGGGCTTTTGCAGAAATGGGCTTTTAGTCCACTGGGACATTTTTACGACTAACTGGGCTTCAGATTTTTGGGCTGTTTAAAGAATGGGCATCCCCAAAGAAGTTTAGATTAGCTCAAACACACGCAGCGGAAGCAGGATATCATTCTTTGCTCAGGACGCCATAACTCCATTATATCTTTACACAGCAAATAGTGGTTAGCTGCTATATTAATGCGCTAAATGTTGCAGAAAGAATCTTTAATACTTTTCTGTTACCCCTGTCGTATGTCTTGTTTTCATTTTCAGTGTTGTTAATGTTCCTGAAGTGCAGCATTTTCCTGGAAGACAAGCAATTATTCTTAGACTCATAAAAAGCACTTATGGAGTGTTGTGAGGCTTGCAGTTATGTCTGGCAGCATACCTCATGATCCCACTCTGCTTGTTACATTAGCATTAATCACATTATAAAAATATCTCATCCACCCTGTCGCCTTCACACTGAGTGTGTGTCCTGATCTTACAGGGTCTTTCTATTATTCTCGTCCAGGGAGAGGCTCCAGTCATTTTGTGGCCTATAGTTCCTGCTATTGTTCTTTATCTGCTTTATGGGATGCTTGTCCCGACCCCCCATGGCATGCTACTTTGGAAATGACCTTTCCTATGAGGCTGAACGCTGGCAGCCAAACCTCTCCTTGTGTCCCTGTCTCCTTACCTCTCCCATCCCTTTCCGTTAGCTGCTCCTCTCCATCAATTAGTGCCTCTCTTCATAGTGCTGTTCAGTTATTTGCATTGTTTAAGGTCATGATTCATGTCTTTGAGACGAATTCTTCCTGCCGGCTCATGAATTTGTTGTAATTTGTCACTCACACTATGCAAAGTTTCTGCAGGGGTTAAGAGCCGAGCACAACCCAGGGATTTTGTCTAACAGCCCTTTGATGTGTGTTGAAAAGTGTATATTTTATGGAAGCTTGTCAGGCCCTATTATTCAGGCAATACAATAATCAAACAAATATTGCATTGTTTAACCAACCTCAAACACTGCTAAATCTTCTGTTCTTGACTGTACCTGTAATTAGCCATGTCTTGATTTCCCAGGGCAACACACTGAAATCCAATTACTTTTTGTCAAAGATCTGTGGAGATATTCTCTGCCTGTTTCACATTGAAAATTCTTCATCTGAGGCTGTGCTTGTAAAGCGTGAAGGTTTCGAGTATTACTTTTTTTTTTTTTTTTTTTAATTTTGCGTGAGTCCATTAGGTTTCAGAGTGAGTTGGTGATTTCCTGTTCATTCTTGATGAACATCTCCTGACCTCCACCACACCTACTCTGCACTAGTTATGTCCATTCATCAAACATCTGTGTCGTGCATCTCCTGGGCGGGTAAGGCAGCACCCGCCTACATCCACAAGCTCCCCAAGGAACTGTCTGAGTGTGCGTTCACAAAGCATCCTCCACAAGTAAGTATTATGTTCTCATTAAGGTAGCAACAAAGATGATGACTTAAGGATGTCATGTCTTTAACCTTGATTAAGCACATGATCATTTCCCTCTGATTAAGCAGAGGGTGGATTATGAACAGTAACTGCTTGTTGTGCTGCTAGCAGTGGGTGTTACTGTAATTGCACTTCTTTTGGCGCAAACCAGGAATGCAATTGATTACTTTTTCAAATAAATAATGCTGTCACAATTAATGAAATTTAAATGGGCTGGTTACTTGCTGTCTTTGTGTCGATCGTGGCAGACAAAGACAATATAGTCAGTGGATTTTTTCCCACTTGTGATATAACATCACCTGTGATGCACGGCTTAGGTGAGCAGTGCTCAGCCCCTCTGTCTTGTCCTGTGTGTGTTTCAGAGAGGCACAGAGAGAGAGACAGAGTAAGGGGAAGAGACAGTGGAAGGTGGACTGTTGCATGCAGTGTTTCTGTAAGTTTTTAATAATGTAACGTTATTCAGAATGCCACAGGACCCGCCAATCAACTGATTTGGCACATCAGTATTCACCCGACCTTACTGCAGCACAATAAATGGCGTGAAGCATTAAATCAATCACTTGTTTGTCCGAGTACCTGTAGAGGTTACATTTAATAGGCCACAACATATCTATTGATATTTTTTTTGAGTCATCAAAATAGATATTATTTGACAGTTGTGTTATCTCACTGTTCCACAGAAACACAAAAACGCTCTAGCTATGCGTGCCTAAATAAGAGAATTTTAGCAGCTATTAAAAAGTAATGCAAAAGTTACTTTCCCACATAACTTACTTTTATATGCAGTATTTGGTAGAGCAATTGAATTAGAAGTAACTGGTAACTGTGACTAATTATTATCAGTAACTTTCACAACACTGGTTGCTGGTAGAGGGAATGCACGCTAAAGAGTGCTATCTCTTCTGCTCTTCCATGTTGACCAAACACACCAAAACAGACAATTAAAAGGTCAACGTCTTGCCTGAGCAGCCGGTCTATCATCTAAAGAGAACAAAAGGTGAGACCTGGCATCCCATCTGACCTCCCTTTCCTGGCTAGTAGTCACTGTCCTGTCTGGCCGCTGTCAGGATATGGTACCACACATGAAAAAAACAAACTTGTGTTTAGTCTCATCTGTGATACTTCTGACAGTCACAGTTGCACCTCTTGCTGAGAGATGAGGCATGCAATGTAATTCTTTGTATAAAATCTGCCATTATGCTCTACAGCAGTTCTGCTCCACCATTTAATCATCTCCACAATAACAATTAGATTTACTAAACCATGTAATGGAGCTGTGTTTGACCCACAGAGGGTACTGGTTATGGGATGTGTCACTTCCTAGCCCATGCCAAGGCATTGTGCAGCTCAAGTACACAACGGCGACACAGCCTTGAACCACATTGTAAGAGCCGCTGCTGCATTGTCTGCCTCACCTCAGCACCTCTGTCAGCACTAGATTCCCTTTTGGTGGTAGAACACTTATGGTGTTCAACACAACAAAGAAAAATTCCCCATGTTTTCATTTAAAGCCCTCGGGCAACACCCTACTGTAAATTCTTCACAACTGGTGTATGTACACTAGCAAAGAATAATTATTCCAAGATGTAATACACATAAAATAGTGGGCTAGGAAACAGCATCTGAAAGTGGTGTGTTGATAAATGTAAGTAAATTACTGCATAGTAGGGTACTAACAGATTTATGTTGTCTGAAAAGATGCACAAAGAACCAAATATTGAAGGCTGTGAAACAGTCATGGGGTTGAAGGGGATGGGATTTTGCGTTGATCCACTGTAGTGACTCCATTATTTCGCCATGTGCGTGAGACTCTGATGAAGTGGGTCCTCGAGAATCACCGGTGCAGCCAGGTTCACCTCAACAGAGTTCACGGCAGGTATTCTGTGCTCATTGCCCAAAAATGTTGACTCAACAACTTTTTGTCATTTGAATTTGTATGTACCAACACAGTGATCCTTGTGGTCTGTTCTTGCATATTAAGGGGTGTTTATCTGCTCAAATGTAAGCTTCAAATGTTAGCATGTTCAGCTAACTAGCTTACTTACCGGCAGCAGTAACACTAACAGAATGTTTCTACAAAGGCCATCTAGCAAATCTTCCAAGGGAGAAAAAAAGGACTGATGCACACAGATTGATTTGCAGTACAAATTGTGCAAACACAGAGACAGCAAGGTTTCAACACTGCTGTGTCTTCATCAAACTCAAAGAGGACAAAGACAAAAGACAAACATATGCATATGGTGAATTCCTTTGGCACTGGGAAGTCAGAATTTCCAAGTTTAATTAGAATGCCCCTAGTGTTGGATTTCTGACTCAGAAAATCGTAGGAACCTCACCAACCCCAACCTCAAAATCTAAGATGGCCGCTCTGCACATCAACAGTAGTGAAAGCTGCAGTAATAGATTGTCTATTAGCACTTCTGTCTTGATTGTGTCTCATTTAATCAGTCGTAGACACAGTACTGTCCAGCTTCTATCTGTGGGAATGTTGCTATGGTTTTTCTATGAACAGAATACATAATGTGTTGTTAAAAATGGCTAACACTAACTAACCCTGTATAGCTGCTGCTGATATTCCCACTTGTTTTATCGGAATGTATTTAAAAAGGGTGTGATGTCATTCTCAGCTGTGACTTTTAAATTCTGATGTGAATGTAACACAGTAATAATGCTATTATCAGGCCATTAAATTGCTGTTATCGATGGTGATAAGGGTCATAGATATGGGTTAGTTCAGTTAGCATTACTTTAGTCAAAAAAAGCTTCCATTTGCAGTATTATATTTTGTGGTATGGCTCTGTTCTGGGGCCTCTGCCTTACCTAGGCCTGCACAGAATGCCTCTTCTATGCGCAAATGAGAAAAGCCTGAGGCAGAGAGAGCAAACCTCTCTGCCCTTCCATGCGCCTACATGGAAAGCTTAAGGCAGGGAGAGCAGCAGCAGACCCGCCCTGGAAACAGAACAGAGCAAATATCAATGACAAACAGAAATGACAAGTCAGACGCAACATGAAAAGGAGGAGCTGGGGTGGAGGCGGCTGCAAAGCAGCTTACAGAGGAAGCAGCAGCAGTAGGCAGGCCAGAGCAGTTTAATTAGGGTGCCCTGAATGAGATTTGCCAATGTGTTGCATAGAAAGGAATCATGTGATCAATCAGCTGCTCCATCAGTTGATTGGGTTGTTTGAGATCAGCTGATGTAGCTGGGATGTGAGCTGAGCTTGACTTTGTGTCCTGCCTGAACTAACGCTATGCTCTGCAATGTGTTTTTCAATCAGCTTGGCATGTGATTTATTAAAAAAAAATATTTCTACAGAACAAGACAGTGGTCACTTTCTGCATTATCTTGACAGCTGATCAGTTTGAAATATTGTAGGGAGTAACAGAACAGTCAGAGGCAGCCTCCTTAAGCTGTTAGATCAATAGCTGCACGTGACAGGCTGCAAACCTCCCACTTTGCGAGGTAACCAACTTCTTTCACTGTGCCCTGCTGTCTGCAGACTCATGCCACGTGCTGCCTTAAAATAAGGTCACAGTTGCTGACAAAATGACAGAAAAAGGCTAATTATTGTCTGTCTTGCTGCCCCCAGAACTCTTTGACCTGTAGTATTAAACCTTATTTTCTGTCACCAGTAGTAACTACAGGTGTAGCCAAATCAACCAGTTTTGAAATCTTCAAGACTACCACTTCAAGTACTGAATAAAAGCATCTCACCCACACTAGACATGAGAAATTGCTTGTGGCCAGGGATATTCCTGCACGTCTTACTTTCAAAACACTTGACTCACCCTCCATTTAATGATGTGATGAAGATCTACGGACCAAAATTAATTCTTTATTCCAAGTAAGGAGGTCTAAGAGGAGCCAAAACATTATTTTCTGTCTATTACATTTTATTGCAAGTAAAAAAATAGTCTTTTAATCTTCCTGTAATAAATATTCACAGTGCAGGCCAGTACTCTGTTGGAGTTGTGATCACATGTAACCCTTATCGTCACTAATACCATTCAGTAATAATCCAACTCTGGATTTTACGGTCATCAGCCTGAGTGCTCTGTAGAGTGGTTCACAGGACTGCAGCATCGTCAGACACCCTCTGCAGCACGTACCAGGCTGAGAGTAGTGGGGTGGAGGGCAGGCAGACGTGGACCTGGAACTGTACTCTGCACATAGGCAGACCACCTTCCTGCAACGTCCGTGCCAAAAGTGAAACAAGAAAGACGGGTTTGTTATTGTGTTACATTGTGCTAAAATTAAGAACCAGTACAAAAAGCACTAAATAAAGGTATTGTGGATGTACTGTAAGGTTTTTATTGTTAGTATTATTTTTACCACCTGCATCACTTTTTATTTTAAACCAGTGTCACATGCATGAAATTCAAACTGTCAAGCCAAAGTAGCACAAACAGTGTGCTGCAAGGGTCTTGGCTGAGAGATGATCCAAACAAAGGCCGGGTGACTGCCGTGCATGACACCATTTAAAATAAAATGGTCCAGGTCAAATCATCACTGATAAACCTGACAGTGAACAATAGTATGTAACAATGACTCTCCTCAGAAGTGATACGTGTACAGTGTCTTATCAGCTTCTATATTTTTATTATGCCACTCCTGGAAGCCTTGTTTCATATTCCTTATTTTCCTCTCCTCTCCTCTTACCTCTCCATCACCTTTCCCTTGCTCCCATACGTACTTATTCAGCATCAAAGGGCACCCGTGGCACCGGCTGGGTGGCCACTAGCTTCTCATTTCCTCTTGTGCTCTCCAGCCATTCAGCGGTGGCGTGCTCCGTCAGGGCTGAGCAGACCCCAGGGAGTCCACCAGAAGCCTGCGCTCGGCGCTCACCGCCGCTTCCTGCTCATTTAAGAGAGCCCTCAGAATGGAGGACCATTGTCCTGGCTGTTATCTGATGGCCCCACTCAACAGGCAGACAAAGCCAAGAGCCTGGGGGCTCCCCCACCCCTTACCCCCCTGTACTGGCTGTGTTGAGGCTCTCCTGATTTTTTTTCTCTTTATTGTTAAACATGTCCATAGCTGTGGAAAGGAGCTCTGCAAACACTGATAGATGCATGAAAGAACTGCACATTTTCTGAGCAATTAAGGGGAATTCACAGCCTGCAGACCACACAGACATGATCAGAGTAGTTATAAGAGATGTGGAGGAACCTGATGAATGCAAGGCAAGGTATTACTGAGTACATTATATTGACGAGGCCTGTAGACTGATCAGCTAAGTGTGACAGATGCTGGAGCAGCAATATAGTCATATCAGTGAGAGTGATGACTCTCTTATAAATAAAGCATCAATCAGCAAACATAAATAAATAAAGCTTTTTTCTGCTTGATGATGTAGCAACCTTAAATTATGTGTGGTAGTAAAGTCAAATGTATGATATAAACAGAGTGACATTGATTCCAACAACATATAACACACATGCATCATGAGAGACATGCAGGCTAAAAAAGCCTGCTAAAGTAGGTGGATGTTAAATACATTAAATGTTTTAGTGTAAAGATTCTGTACCCAGACCGTGCAGATTTAGCCTAATTGCTGGCAAACAAAGGAGACTTTGTATGTTTTGTGGGAAAATTAAGGTAGAGTCCCTCTGCAGGGGGGTTGGCAGCACAGTACAACACAGGCCTGTCAAGCTTAAAGGCCAGATTGAAGTTCCTACAACAGGCAACAGAAACTTCCTTTGACCTCGTTGTGTGTTTTTAGAAATAAACTTGAGAGAAGTACACAGGATGTGCGGTGTGTCTCACCTGAGATAATCATATTCCTCCTTGTGACATCACCCAGCCATAGGTATTGGCAAAAAATGTGTTAACTGTTATCAGTGGATTATAATAGAGATTCATAAGATAAGTGACCTGTACTTAGATGGAGTGTTTATGTCTTTTTCAGAACTTGTGCAAAAATACAATCTGGACTATAAAGGTAATTTTTGGAAGTATTTACAAACCAGAGAATGAATCACTAAGGGTCAATTTATTCAAAGTAAGAACCCAGTATTATGGGTTTTTTTATTACCTGGTATAGCACACAGGGCAGCTACATGTATGTTCTACAGAATCTTTAGTGGGTTACCAAAAGATATTTCTAAAAATCTGAGGATCATTTGGCAGAAGGACCTAGGGTGTGATCAAACACTGGGAAATATATACTGTAAAGGAGGCGAGGGGAAATTTACTCACTATAAATAAATTCATACGTTTTACTTTACTTCCTCTAAGCTCTACAGGATGGGTCTACTAGCAAATAATTTATGTTGGAAATATCAGACGGAAACAGGAACATTTCTACATGCAATCTGAGAATGTAAACTGGTTAATCCATTCAGGGAAAAAGTTGTGGATCACACAGGCAAGTGGTTGGGTATGATGGTACCTAAATCACCAAGGTTATGCCTTATGGGAGACCACACAGCATTGCAGAATGTATCAAAATATGGCAAATATGCTCGACTGATCCTCAAAGTCTGGAGGTCTGCATCACCTCCAGACTTTGAAAAGTGGAAGGTCTCTATGATAGAAATTGTGTCATATGAACACACGTTAGCTAGGGTCAGCAATGAAGTTGAAAGTTTTAGAGGTCATGGGCAGGCTTATAATATGTCTGTTTAACTGTAACAATGTGGTGTTTAGTTGTACCGCTGTGGTTGCTAAATTGCTGTTATGGGTATAAGAATGTGTAGCTACCAGGTGCCTGTGGATTTGTTGAGTTCCAATAACAGCACGGTTTGTTCATATTTGACTGAATTGATTAATAAAAAAATGAATTATATTGTCAGACACTGTATCCAGATTACTATAATTTACGCAACATTAATTTTAGTCCCCCTATAGTGGTTTTAGTCACAAGTACGCCACACAAAGCTAATTGGATTGATCACAGACTGTATATTAAGAAATGTCTTTTTATACAGTCTATGGTTTTGATGTAGTTTGTGTCCAGAGGCCGATCATGACTGAAACCTCTCCAAACTTCTTGTTTTCACATTTACTTTGACAGATGTTTTGTGTGAATAATATATGCGAGGCACCACAGAACACATTGCCAGGATGAACCAGTGAATGAGTGAGGCTTAAAGGACACTGTCCTTTAATCTGCCAAATCTAGAGACTGAAAAGTTTAACGCCACCCTAAGTGAAGACATAAGGAATGTACTTTTCAGTAAAATTTCCTCTATCAATGCTGATTTCTTTTGGTTGGAGGATCATGAAATATTTGAGTTTTGTTTCAGAAAGGGAACCTTTTTGTGGCTGGATTTCTTTGCCAGGCCTGGGATAGAGGGCGGATTATTCTGTTTCTGGACCGAGTAGTTAAATAACATGTACTTTGGATTGTTACTGCAACTTCATGGTAATAGTGTCTAGTAATCCCATGAGGGTTGTGCACATGTAAGTGTGTGTGACACAAATAAAAATCAATCAGTCAATCTAACAAAACATCTTAAATTCATTCAATGATGTCTATGTCACTTTTAAAATCGGCAGCTTCTTAACAAGCAAAGCTTTCTGCATGATTTTCTCCAACATCTGCATTACTAAAATTCTTACAGCCACAGGCCTCACAGTATATAAATAGGAACAATAATGTTTTGTGGGAGCTTTATTACTCAAGAGATTTCCTTAAAAATACACAGGAAATACTGCTGAGCAGTTTCATACCAGTCTGAAGTACTCAAACTTTCTGCTGTCAAATCAATTTTATTTCTAAAGCCGCAAATCATAAATTCAACCGAAAGGGCTTCACAGTCTGTGCAGGACACAACACCCTTCATCCTTAAACCTTTGATTCAGAAAAGAACTACAATAAAAAACCCTCAAAAAAAGGAAGAAACCTCAGAAAGAGCGACACCAGTGTAGTGTATCACCGTCACTTGCTTGACTAGACTGAGATGGAACTTAGATATTGATTTTGCCAACCTAATGGTTACTAGAGTTCATTTCCATGTGAGTCTTTTTATGCATAAACAACACCATGATATAATCCTAATCATTAATTACAGCTTAATTTATTTTGATGGTTTGTTATTTGGGAACATCTTTACATTACACAAATGAATCTGCAGCCATCATGATTTATGTCGTACGTCATTTGTCTGATTAAGAGACGGATTGGTACCCTTGAAATACACTGATTCAACAAGATTTTATACAAAATTATTATTTAGACTACATTAAGATCAGGTGACACATGCAACTGGTCTTTTTATTGACCAGTGTATGTTTATATTCTGCAACAGTGCACAAGACCGGCGCAGAGTAGATACAGTATGGGAGCAGTGTCCTCTTGTGGAGAGATACTGTAAAGCAAATGCACCACAGTCTTTTCCTCTAAATCCAGACCCAGCTTTGTCTCATTTAGCAGGCCTTTTTTTCTGCTGTGCCATTTTCTTTTCTTGTTTGAGACTCTGCCCCACACACACACACACACACACAGAGGCGAGGGGGTTTCCTATAGAGACACTATTGTGTGTGCTGTATCAAAGGGAGATTTGTTAAAGGAGCTTTGGTGTGCTGTGATATCGCCCACATCAGTCAGGACTGCCCGTGCAGATGCCTGCGACCGGGTGGGAAGGGGGGGCTGGACTCACTACCTGCTCCAATTTCACCCTGAAAGACTGTAACAGCGGAGGGGAAGGTATCAAAACTGGCAGGAGTCACGTTTAATAAGTTGACTGTAAGCAAACAATACTTCCTTAAAATATATCTGTATGTGAAAATGTAAATATTTGACCCCTGTTGGGAAGTGATCCTATGTTGTTCTTTAACAGCATAGTAGCTTGTGTTGCCTTCTCAACAGCCCTCTCTAGTGGGGTGGCAATGAACTGTGTGCTACCTTACCACGTGCGGTAAAACAGTGAAGTGAGAATTTGGGTGGAACAATAATGACAAGTCCCTCTGAATCTGTTGATGTACTTCAGTAAACTCACATTCAAATTACACAAATGCACAATGAAGCAATGACATTCTCCTTCAGTTACCTAACGCTTCATTTTACAGCAGAGAGGCAAAACCTATTTGTCACAATGTCCCATATTAAATAAATATAATCAGAGTAATATTAACAGGAGCAGTGAAGGAAACTCATAGCAGTCATTTCAGCATTAAGCGAACCACAATATTTTGGTCTTTGTCAGCAGAGATTATGAGCAGCATGAGTGTAAAAGGATAAAGTCACTGCAGTCTGACATTTTGCCTTCAACAGCGTCCAGACTGTATTGGGTGTGTTTAATACATGTGCTCAAGGGTGTTGGTTTTATTTCAACATTGGGAGGACACATGTAAAATGGAGGGTTTGAGGATCCTCTGTTGGAAATTTTTGAGCATTTAACACTCAGTTTCCTGCATTATGGTGAATTTTTATGCGCTCATTTCGACATTAATTCATGGTGTAAATGTCTTTAATTTTGTCCAAATAAATGTCTTCTGCTACCTTTATGGTTTTATTGAGGGGACGGACAAATGCGCATGGCATGTGCCCCCCTGTGTCCACCCTGAAATCTACATCAACACAACACAACACAAGAGAGCTGGCACTTTGGTTAATTATCTATGCATGAATACCTGGTCAAAATATGTTGCACAAAGTTATTTTATTGCATTCAGGGCACTTAGTTGCATTTCTTTTTTCTCTACAAAATAAACACCAATATTTTATTCCAGTCATTCAGTCTTAATTAGTATTTTTTTAAACAAATACTAGTGGTAGGAGAACATATATACTTAAAAATAAAGTAGTAAAATTAATTGAGAGAGAGAGAAGGGAATCCAATTTTTTTTAAAAACATGCTTTGGAGTATCGTCCAAGCAGCACATAAGTGTATGCTTGTTTTACCTGCGCCATGAAAGAGCCCAGCACTCAGACATTAAAGCCATGATGTACAAGTAAATACACCAGATGAGAAAACGAAAGCTCATAAAACAACTGAAGAACACTCTAACTCAAACTGATTCATCCATCTAGATCTCCCCTACTTTTTCCTCTCCTCTTTTTTGAAGATCAAGCAATGGCAAAAAGTTGAATAATTCTGCCTCTTTGATCTGCACACACAAGTGAGAGTTCATTTCCATTTTTGATTTTTTTTTTCCTCCTTTCTGTAAGAGTGCCAGCATCAAGATTTACCTTGGTGTGCAAATGTGCTGGAATAGGTTAAAAGGAAATCTCGCTGCTCTCTCAAAGCACAAGTGCAGATGTTATGAAGTTAATTAAAAATTTAGCAATTCGTTTCTCCCGTCCCAATTTAGGCTGCATCAAATAGAAGAAAACAGACGGAAAAATGACTTATGAGAGAAGTCCGTGCAGTCTGTCTTATTACATGTATGGCAACGTCAACAAGGAGGAACACGTCTGTAATGTAAAATTCAGGATGATAAACCAAAGCTTTACACCTTTTGCAATTCTTCACACAGGATGTATCATTTACAAATATACTCAGTCCTGTAAGTGTAGGCTATATATTACACACAGAAAACAATTCATCAATTATGATTCTCAACATTCCCACTTATTGAATTCCCTTCTTTATTTCTCTAAATGTTTGAGTTTGGCCTGTGATGTTACTGAGAGATCAGAGTCCAGTCAGTTATCATCTGTTTTCCCAAAGACATCTCACCCAGCCTGCCTCATTTAGCAGACAACAGCAATAAACACATTTTAAAGCCTCCCCCCCATCCACCAATCTTCCCAACAAGTAACCCGGTTTTATCCATGTTTACTAAAATTGCATCAGTATGTTGACATAGGCCCCGCATCTTCTACCAACTCTTCAATCTCCTCCCAAATAATAGTGCCATCCACAGAAAGGATGTCAAGTCTCAAGGTGCTGCCCACCCCTCTCCACTCCCCCCTGCGTGGATGATGCTCCAGGAGGGTAGCGGAGAGGGGGGGTGGAGTTTCTGCGCAGGTGTTGCAGCTGCATTCGTACATAATTCCTTTCTGTGCGAGCAGTGCTCAGTGCTAGCCTCTCTGTGCTGCTTCCCCCCAGTGGGACCCCTCCTCCACTGAGTGATATTACAAGCGGCAGCCGTGCGCCTCTGATCTACATGCACTGGGCTCCCTCCTGGTCCTGGGTGAATAGCGCTTGACTTGTTCAATTTGTTTAGAAGCCGCGTTCGACGCTTTGAAGCCACACATTTTAGCATAAATCATAACCTGTCTCCTTGCTCACAACTGCTTTGAAATGCAACATCTGCTTTTGAATCCCCTGCTTTACAATTAGTTAAGCAACATCAATAGATTGACTCCCTATAATTTTTCTTGATAATGAACTGCTTTGTACACGTGCAGGGGCATTAGTGGTGGGCCCATTTGATTTTTCAAGGCCAAGGTCCTGAGACGGATCAATCTTCATCATCCTGACTGCGTCGGGGCGGCTTGAACTTCCTGAAGTGCTCAGCATGTCCTGACTACAATCCGACACACGTGTTAAATTGGGTTACCCTCCATGGTAACCTACTTAGGAAGTGTCATGGTTGTGGGGCATGTTACTGGGCCATGTTGTTTACTCTTTCATCACACTCTTCAGGTTCCCTGTTTGTTGGTTTGTTTTGCAAAGCACAGCCTTCTGTTCAGCTGTGGGAAAAGTGCGGAATCAAAGTCCCGGAGAGCAGCCTGACGTTGACACTGATAAGCTTGGCCTGTCACTATCCATTTGTCTGAATGACATTGATGCTCAGGTTGGATCTCTGGAGGAAGCCGTACACACAGAACCCAGGTGCATATGCTACTGCTGCTGTGTGCCGGAGAAAGAAAAGTCTCCCCTATCCAAGTTTGCTTAATGAAGTTTGTTCTAAAGTTAATGTATTGAATAAAGGAAATACACACACGATATTGGCAGGAGTTGCTCAATATACTGTACCAAAGTTCAAACTCTCAAAAACTGATCCATCAGTTGGAAACCTCTCATCAGGTGCATTAAGAATTCTTTTTGCAGGTTGAAGGGGAAAATAACAATCCCAAAGATTTTATTTTCAAAGGCAAGCATTTGATCAGTAGTCATCAATTAAACTTACTGAGGTGCAAATTACACCACAAGGATTAGATGAAAGAGCCTCTGTGTCATTTTCTCCCCTCCTCCTCAAAGCTTGGCTTGGTTCGCAGTACACACAAACAGCAGGCTGATCCCTGGCATGGTGGTGACAGGGTGACACTTCCCCTCACATTACGCAGGCTGAGCTGACTGAGGGGCTTAACAGATAGTGGCATCACAGGCGTACGTTTACAAATAAATCTACTGCTCTGGCTGTGCGGCACTCCTCTGCACATGTAGCCCTTGTATCTCTGCTCCTGCTTTGCATTTCTGATTTCAGCTGGAGCCTTGCCATAAGATCCGGTTACCATACCGACGTGAGTCCCTCATCCCAGATGGCATGCTGGGGCTTCCTGGGTAATATTTATGAAATGGGTTCCATGACTTTCTAGGTTTGGTTTCTTTTCCTAATGCTACTTCAGGGCCCTCTGCACACACAACAATAATATGCGACAGTCATTTTCTCCTGTGAGGTTAAACAGGGCTAAACACGATCATGATACAGAGCATTAGTGAGAATACATTCTTTTGAAAACTCATGTGATTTTATTTCCATTTCCTTCTGGAGTCAGTCCCATCTGAGTACAATTTAGATCAGACGCCAATATCACCGTGACAGGTGCTCACATCTCCCACAGCCACTGAACAAAGCCATAAGATCAGGGTCCCTGCATGCTACAATACCCACACTGTGCTGACGGTTGTGAGTGACACTGTCAAATGTTACAGCTAATTATTTACCTCTGTTCATATTTGTTTAAATGCGTTTGGAGACGCTTCATGATTGATCATGCCATTGTTTCTTTTTTTCCTTTTGTCTCTGCGTTTGCTTTTTTATTATTCATTTAATGTGGCATTGCACCGACAAGCAATTGTAGGGAATTCATCTTTTTAGGGAATTTACACAGCAAACCCTGTGAATAAACAATTCATATTTTTTTTCCTGGTAAATTAGTTATCATTAATTTTAAATGTTGTGTTGGGGGTATGCATTAACATAAATGTATTGTGCTCAGAAAGGGTGCGACAGTGGATACTTTAAGCACTAACAGGAAATTCACAGAGGATGTCAGACATCTGACATGCTGTCAGTGTCTTTAATTAAACAGCAATCACAATCAACTTTAATGGCTAAGTATGTGGAGTATAAATCATTTGACTCCACAAATATAACAAATACACACATATGACTAAATAAAGACAACAAAGTCAGACAAAGATAAGCAGACAGATATTATGTACAGGTAAAAGAAAATACATATATTTATATACATATACCTAAACTACTACTAGACAAACATATAGCATCTATAAAGAGATTAAATTGTTGCTGAAAAAATGTTTAAACATGGTTTGTTTATACGATTGAAACCTCGAACCTCCGGTGTCTGTACATTTTTCATGAAGCTGGAACCAGCAGCTGGTTAGCTTAGCTTAGCTTAGCTTAGCTTAGCTTAGCTTAGCTTAGCATAAAGACTGAAAATAAGGGGAAACATCTAGGGTGGCTCTGTCCAGAAGTCACAAAATTTGCCAAACATAATGTCTATGGCACACTAATCAAAACATGTATCTTGTTTGTTTAATTTAATGAGGTCTTTTCGTCACTATGAGGTTACCAGGCAACCAGGGAAGTAACTGCTCCCAGGTAAGAAATACTGCTAACCACTGCACCAGGAAGTGTACTACACTATGGAGCTAATTTTTGTAGAGGCCAAACTGTCAAATTACAACTTTCAACTCTGTCATGTGATGACACTGGGCCCGAGACTTTTTTCCCATAGACTTATATTGTGAGAAGGATGTCCGTAAATTAGTGGATATATTGTTTGAGCGTCACAACCCTGTGAAATGACTTGCATCACTATCAGAATTTGACTTGTCAGGGTGATATTTAGCTCACCTGGCAGACTGTGCGCCTGTAAGATAAGTCTTCTATGGTAGTAAAGGTTTGATTTTGACCTGTGGCCCTTTGCTGCATGACGGCTGCCCTCTCTCACCCACCTTTCCTGTTTGTCCTATCAATAAAAAGGCTGAACTGCTTAAAAAAAAAAATCTTACAAGGAATTTGATTCGGTCCAATAACATTTGAAAAGTCTAGAAACACTGCACAATTCAATTATTTTATCCTGATTTAGGTAGACGACTCAGCCAGTAGAAGTGCACCTGCTCTATGGTCCCAATGATGCAGAAGCTGCGCCGATTATCTGGGTAATTTTATATATATGTATATATATATATATATATATATATATATATATATATATATATATACACACACACACACACACACATATATATATATATATATATATCCAGTTCTCTTTATACATCTACACGGACACCCCCAAAAACATGTGTCATGTTTACTCTTTGGTTGTGTAAAGGGCCCCATTATGCTTTTCCTTAATTTCCGTCATATAATGTTACAATGTTGAATGTTGGATGTTCATACTGAACAAAGTTTTAAAATAATGAGGTAAACTTATAGTAATCCATGTTAGCAAGCCCCTCTTCAGACTGTTCTGAGACTCTTAATCCACCTTTTTGTTTTGTTTTGTTTTTCTAATTTTGAGAAGAGTTTATGTGAGATTGTGACAAATTTCTTTATGTGATCATCTGCTCCAGGCATGCTAGACTATGCAATGTGTTTACATTGCGTAACCTACACTGCTGCCTATAGCTACATGCTAATGACAGGGACACCTGTATTCTTGGTTCCTAGTGTTGTCAATTTCTCCTGTTCCCGATCCTGTTTCTGCTCGAGCATGTCCAGTTATGAAGATTTAGGTTTTAAAGCATTTATCAGTGATTTTTTTTTATGGCTGAAAGTGCTGCTATACTCTGTTGCAGTCACTCCCTGCTGCAAGTAGGCCTACTACGATGGGTAGCTACATGCTAACATCAGGGAAACATGCAATCTTGGTTGGCAATGTTGATAATTTCTCCTTGATTTTTAGATCACATTCCTGCAATGACAATGCAAAGATGCTGGAAAACCTGGAAACACTGACCAATCAGAGCATACTGGGCTATTTTGGGAGGATTGCTTAAAGATACTGGTGCTAAAACAGAGCATTTCATTGTCAGACAGAGGATGACCTGCTTTGTTCCAGCACAGACAAAATAAATTATGGGTTTTTTTTATATTAAAGCATGTAAACATGTTCTTGTAGAAGCAGAAACCCAACATACAAATAAGAGTCTGAAATTAAGTATAATATGTGTCCTTTAACTGGTGAGCTTTAGCAAGAGTCAAGCTACCTTTTACATTCTGTTTCAATCCTTCATGCTAAGCTAAGCTAATCGGCAGCTGCCTCCAGCTTCTTATTGACCAGATAACTAGAATAGTGGTATCAGTCTTCTCATCTTGACAAGAAAGCAAATAAGGGTTTTTCCCAAAATGTCAAACTGTTCCTTTATCTGGCTCTAAATGACTCCATTTATTTCTCTGCTACACAGTTTGCTGTAAACCATGCTCCAGGCTTCACTAGCAGCAGTGTCACGTATTATCTCTTGATTGACTACACGTCTTTTCATGCAACTTTGCCACAAGTCTCCTTTTCAGATCAAACGCCATATTTTATAGGCCGAAACCTTCAAAGCATGTCATATCCTGTCGAGATGATGAAATGATTATGAAGCACTATGAAAGTGACATTTGGCAGATGGACTGTATTCATCTTTATCACTGCAGAGTTCCTGTACTACTTTCCTTTGATAAAACATGAAACACATCCTCTGCTCAAATTTTCAGTCTGTGACAAGTGTTTTAGCTCCAGCGCTGATATATATAAGTGAGGTTATTGTGAGTCTGGAGTCGATTAAACAAAAAGTAAAAATGTCAGGTTTGTGGTTTCCTCTTACGACATGAAGTTGCCAGGTAACACGTTAACATTTCGTCGATTAAAATCTGATTTATTATTGACTTGGGCTGCCACATTCATTAGATTACATCGGTAGTGTGAAGGGCATCTCAGTACATTTTATATAACATTGCCACAAAGGTGAATAAGGCAGTGATTTCTTCAATCCATTTCTTTTATATGTACTTCCCAAACCCCTTCCATCTTCCCTGGATCTCTCCCTCTCCCTCTCTCCCCTTTCGTCTTTCGTCTCTGGGAGTATGGGTGCATGTCAAGTGATTGTTGAATTGAAATATTGATGTGGAGTATCAAAGCGTGGCGTAGCACTCCTGTGTTTCCAGAACTAACCACGAAGCGCTTTGATCAGATACTCCTGTGATCTGACTTCTGAAGTTGTTAAGAGTGCTGGAAAACAAAATGCAAACAAACTTCAAGTGCTCTTGGTATTGATAAAAGTTTTCTTTGACAAGTGGAGATGCGTGCTGTCTGCCTGTGTCTGCCCAAGACTGGAGATTTTGGGGTTTTCGTACATGCTAATGGACAAGAGATGAGGGAATTATTGTGGTTTTACACTTCTCACACACCTAGCAATGTAAACTGTAGCGCAGGGGTGGGAGTCATCACAGAA
Organism: Epinephelus lanceolatus; assembly: GCF_041903045.1. Classification (NCBI taxonomy): domain Eukaryota; kingdom Metazoa; phylum Chordata; class Actinopteri; order Perciformes; family Serranidae; genus Epinephelus; species Epinephelus lanceolatus. Next base: position 24,212,052 of record NC_135741.1, on the reverse strand, counting down.
TTCTGCTGTGATATTAAGGCACTTGAGTAGTAATGCAAAAATATTGCAATTCTGCCTTAATTTTTCCTATGAGTAAGCATGTGAGAATTTACCAGTTTATTTTGTTTGCAAATTTTAAAATATCTCCTTAAAACCTTACATGAAATCCCTTTAAGCAAATAAAGCAAAAACGAATTAGCCTAATAAATTATTAGTTGACGTTTAAGGTGTTTTTGGAGATTGAAACACTCATCCTACAGACAAAAATGTATGTATTCATATAACGGATTAAATTGAAATATCTGCACAATATCCCTGTGTGATTAGTAAAAGAAGAAGACAGGTCTTTATTTTTCTCATCACCTTCAGAGACAAATTATGTTTCTTAGGAACAAATATTATAATATGTAGGAAGATATAAGGTGCAGAGATCATTTTTAGGTTAAAAGAACAGTGTGTAGTGGTGAGAACTGCATATTTCAACCAGCTGAAACTTCTCCCATGTTCCAAGTGTGAACTCCTAGTTAGGAATCCTTCAGTGTTCATCGTTAAGGAGATTTTTACCAGGAGTCAAATTATCCGCAGAGGTCTCTTCGTCTTCACAATAAACAAACCAAGGGTCTCATTTCTAGACACTGCGTATGCACAAAACAGGGCCTGAAAGAGGCGACGTTGTGATGTATAAAGACAGACTTAATGGGAGAAACTTTGACCCATACTTACAAACATTTTTGGAGAAGGGTAATTGGCGACACAGATGGTAAGGTGGAAATCTGATTGTAGAAACTATCAAATATTTTTAGCACATGTCACGTTTGGCTTTTGTCAGTACGTACATTTTTAGTATAGATCCTACGCATTGTTTTATAAAGAGATCTCAGGTGATTTAAACCAGTAAAAAACTTAATATAGCAGGTCACATTAAAAAAGAAGTGTCTCTCCAATGGTGTTTGGCTCATCACAGATGGCTGCTGACCCAACACTCATCAATGTGTGCGCACCTTTTTTCTCTGATAATGTAAGATCCAGATGTTCAGGAGATTTTTACCAGGAGCCAAATAATCCTCAGAGGTCTCTTCCTCTATGAAACAAACGGAACTGGTCATATTAACACTGAATGAAGCAGTTTCACGTTAAAAATCCGTTTTTCCAACACTGTTTATGTCATGGCGGAGGTTCTGCGTACTATGGTGGCCGACGCGACAATGCAAATGGCCCTATGTAGAGCCAGTGCTGGGTTTGTCCATTCTGGGCTACCATTGAAAATTGGCCGTGAAACATGGCGGACTCCGTGGACCAGGAACCTCTCCCTAATTAGATAACAACTGCTCATTCAAAGGTAAAAAAAATCATGACAGTTCTTATTTCTTGATTATACACTAAGGAAAACATACTTCTTATATTATATTCCACTTCTGTCAATATATCGCCCTAAATCCTTCACACTGGACCTTTAAATGAGTTTTAGTTTCAATTTCTGAATGAGCCGACATGAAAATACAGATGACGTGGCACAACGTAAGAAATGACACATTGTGACTGAGGTGGAAAGTTTCAACATCACGTCATGATCAATGTAATCTGCAAATTCTCCAACACACTACTGAGCAAAGGCACACAAGATGAACTACAACAGGATGCCTGATCCTGAACATCGATCTCTCTGCAATATATCTCTCTGCACCTCCCTCTCAAAGACTCACACACAGACACACACATTTCTAACTGAATAGGAAACAGGAAAGAGACTCCTGAATGAGGTATCAAATTGTTGCACTGTAAAGTCCAGCTGTTGGTGTTGCTCTTCATCCCAATGAGACCGAGTGTCATGGTAATTACGCCCCATCTTGTCCTGTCTTGGATTTGAATGGTTAAAGAGTGAAGCACTGCAGTTAGCAGCAGGCTTTTACATGCTGTCTGTCTCTTCCATTAGACCACATTTGTCACATGAGGGCCATTGAGTCAGCACGGTGCTGTAAAATTGGCTTTTTGACATGGCCACCAGTACAAAAGCCGCTCTCCTCCGTGGCTGCCCTTTTTGAGTACAGATGGTCAAGACAGCTGGGACAATTTAGTGATCTGAGGCTTTTAAACTGCCCCCCAGGCATGATAAAAAAACAGCTTGAGAAGCTGCTTGCATATTCTACGTTCTGAGCTTAAGATTATGTCTGCAACGTAAACAACACCATTTGTTTTTTACGGTGGGCAAAAGGACCAAAAACTCTTCCAGGATCAGGAGATTTCAGAACATTAAACTATCACAAAAAGCCCTGTTGAGTTTTAGTGTCTGTTCTGTTTTTTTTTTTTCTTGGATGTATTTTCTTTTTCGAAATAGACACACGAGAGCGTCTGCATCGCCTTGTTGGGATTAAGCCTGTAGTTTTGAAGTTGAATTTGCTGGTAGCCACCCAGTCAGAGCAGCCTGCAACGTATGACGGAGCGGGCCTGATTACCAGCAATCTCACCAGCTGTTTAATGAACACAGGGACCTCTTTCTCTGGAAATGAGTTTTCCCTTGAAAACTGTGGAAGCCGTATCCAGGTCTATTTAAATGAGGTAACATGGGGAAGGTAAGCACCACCACATGAGCATTGTTTTCACAGTTCAAAGTGAGGAGAGAGTACTTTGCACTTCAAAGCCACTCATCTGGGAGGCAGTACAGTGGGGGTGGGGTGGCGTGGGGGAGAGGGGACAGGAAATAAGAATCAGGGTAATTAACAACTTCTGCTCTGTAATAAACCAGAGATACCTCTGCCTCCAAGATACACTCCTATTTTCATGTCCTCCGCGCTCTTTTTCTTTACTACCATTTTCTTTCATCCTAAATGTTCACTTTAATTCGGAAATAGACTGCTTTCCTCAGTGCTGCTGGAGTTACATCACATTTGTTAATATTTGCAGAGGGGATTTGTATCATACAAAATCTATGTATTTTATTTGTGTCTTATTTTAACTGTAGTAGCTACGGACCTGCAGATGTTTATCCTCTCTGAAATTATTTTGTTAAATTTCAAGCCAGAGGCATTAGGAAACATTTGGACAATTAGAATCCATCAAAAAGCATCTTGTGTTGCTTTTGCTAAATCTAATAATTAATCTGGTCCTGTAAATATTTTTTGGGGAAAAGTATTCTTATCATTTTTTAATTCCAACACACAGATTTTCAGATTTGCTCAGTTTTGCTCTGCACGTAAAATAAACACAATCTGTGTGATTTGTTAGCTGGCTGTAGATGAAGTCATTGTGAGTCTGGAGAAATCTTTTGTTTCAAACTGAGATGTCTCTCTGTCAAGGACATAATGTAAGATACACTGCCTGCTCTGCTTTCACACCAGCAACTTCAGAAAGGCCTGAACCAAATGGTAAAGTTTAGTGATTGTCTTCACCGGCTTTCATTCCTTTTTATTACAGCCAAGTGGAATTCAAGAACCTTTACATTTCTGTTCAAACTTAATTATAAGGTGTGCATTTTCAAGTTAATTTATTTCCAACTTTATCTGGCTCCTCCTCGGGGTATGTTTATTTAAGGATCACAGTCTGTGAAACAGGGAGCAGCAGATAAGTGAGGAACTAGGAATTTACATGAGAAACAGGTTCCCGGCCTGGATTTAAACTCTTAACATTGTAATGGTGAACAGACTTACAGAATGAGATTAAGCCTCAATCTGCATTTAATGGAGCAGATCTGAAGCGGCCTCTACTTGAACCCTGAAATGTGAGAATGTCACACAGGGCAGCCTATTTGACATGTCACCCACTGGTGAGAACTCTGAGGCTTTGATTGAGTTTTATCAATTAGCTTTGTGAGGGAAAATACTGTTACTGTCTTCGCAGTGTGTGAGCCTCACGCCTGCCGGGCCAGAGAGCTGCCTGCTGCAGCGTTAAGAAACAGAAAGTTTATGCGTCATCTGGAGAAAACTGATAATCAAACAATGAATTAAATTAGTGTCGATGCATTTACTCATCTGCCCATGCACACTTAAGCAGAATTATGCAGATTAACTCCAGCTTCACACTGTAAAATGCAGAATTCAATGAAAATGAAAAGTGCATGTGAGTGTGTATGTATTGTTACCAGATATTTCATAATGAAACCTAAACTACATTTTTGTCCTGACATCAATCTCTCTGACATAAAGTTTTACTGTTGCATTAAGTGATGCAAGATGTGTGACGACAACAGGGGAAATTATACTTTTATGCTTTTCTGAATCAATTATCCTTTATATTGCCTCTTGTTTGTTGACTGCAGATCATAGTTTGCCCACCTTTCCATTCAACGCTGCATCACTGACTGTTGCCAAAAATATAAAATCCATGTATTTACTATCTTTACTTGAATTGCCACAGTGGAGTTGAAGCAGTATGCAAATACTCCCAGAGTGGAAAATACATTTGACTAAGCTGGCTATATTAATCTTAGATCTTTTCACAGACTAAGCATTTTGTGCTTGTGGTCCTAAATGTAGCAATTGAAAGTTGCTGAAACACTAAATGTTAACACTTTGAAATGTTTGTTTGTTCTGTGGATTTATTTGGAATTTAAAGACTGTAAAGGTAACATGGGGTGTCCAGAGAAGTTCAAATAGATACTCTAAATGTAGATATTACAGGAAACCTCTCTTTTTTCAGAACAATTGTAGGAGGAGTCAGCTCTTGGGGTCAGCATTTGGTTGAAATTGAGTGAAATTATGAGTAGCCCAGCCCTTCACCTAACAATCCCCCCTCCTTCCTCCCTCACATCTCCTCTCTATTGACTGGCTCTCCTGCATCATACTGGAGACCCCGTTGAGAGGATCTTTTCTCTCTATAAAGAGAAGATGCAGCTCAGGCGCCTTTGAGATGATCGCAAGGATTTACTGCGCGCCTCTCTGCCTCTAACTTCAGACGGGCACCCTCGGCTGCTTCAACGCCAAACTATCTGGACTGCTAGCACGTTTAAAATACTTACCTCGCGGACTGAGGGACACTTGAATGACGCGGGATTTCCCAGTCTACTCTGCCAAACTGTCTGAGTCATCCCGAGACCCGAATGTGAGCATCTCTTTCTTCTGCGCTCCGAGCTGTTAGTTTAGACTTTGTGCGTCGTCGCCTCTCGGCGCAGTTTGTGTTGCAGGTGCGTGGAGAAGGAGCGCGAGGACAGATGGCTGCGCTGGCGATACAAAGGACTGACAACTTTTTGCACACCTTCTTACAGGTTTGTTGTATAATCATCATTTTTGACGCATTGCACGCGGATGTATTACCTGATTTAATGGTGGCGAAAGCTGCAATTCCTTAATACGCAACTTGTGCGTAATGAATAAATGCTTCACATGTTTTGGGGGGTCTGTGTGAAGACAATTAAACTTGTTATAGTGGTAAAATTATTTTTAAAAATAGGGATAACAGTCAAGGTGACTAGAAAATATCAGAAGAAAACAAATTAAATGTTAAAAATTGATAATTATTTTAAACTTTTTGGATAATATAAAGTGCCAAATTCAGAACATTTTATGATCATGTAAGGAAAAAAACATTTATTAATATCAATCAAGATTTTAATGTTGTCTTCAATGTGTCTCATGATGTGTGTTTGTGTATGGCTACACAGGACCGGACGCCCAGCTCCTCTCCAGAGGGAGCACCCAACGCCCTCTCCTTCCTGGCCACCACCTGTAGCCAGGCCTGGCAGGTGGGAGGCACAATGGGCTCTGAAGGCTCCCAGTTCCCCTACGAAGGCACTGTCAGCTCCACATCAGGAATGTTCCAGCTCTGGAGCAACGACATGGCACCCAGCACAGCCCTCAGCACACACCAGATGACCTTCACAGTGCCCAAGGTGCAGTTCCCTGGACACATGCAGCCTGCTCTGGGTCACCATCATCATCACCCCCATCATCACCACCACCATGAGCTGCCTCTCACCCCTCCAGCCGAACCTCCGTCTTCCTACTCCTTTGAACTCTCCCCTGTCAAAGTGCTGTCCTCGCAGCAGCAGGCCACCGGCCCCTATTACCCTCAGCACAACAGTGTGGGACAAAACTTCCCCAGCTTTCTCCAGAACTCCTCAGCCAGGCATCACCTGCCTGGAGGCCATGTGGACGACGGGCAACAATGGTGGAGCCTACCCCAAACCAACGCGACCCCATCCAACCATCCCTTCTCCATAGGCAGACAGCTGGTTTTGGGCCACCAGCCCCAGATAGCTGCTCTTCTCCAAGGCACCTCCAAGGGCCTGCTGAGCTCCACACGCCGCTGCCGTCGCTGCAAGTGCCCCAACTGCCAGGCGAATGGCGGGGGGTTAGAGTTTGGAAAGAAGAGACTGCACATCTGCCACATCCCAGAGTGTGGCAAAGTGTACAAGAAGACTTCTCACCTCAAGGCACATCTGCGCTGGCATGCCGGGGAGAGGCCCTTCATCTGTAACTGGCTCTTCTGCGGTAAAAGCTTCACCCGTTCAGACGAGCTACAGCGGCACCTCCGTACACACACCGGTGAGAAGCGCTTTGGGTGCCAGCAGTGCGGCAAGAGGTTCATGAGGAGTGACCACCTCTCCAAACATGTCAAGACCCACCAGACCAGGAAGAGCCGGTCTGGGCCGCCTTCACAGAGCACGGACCCTCTGCTCACCAACATCAAGAGAGAGTAATCTTTGTGCTCCATCATTCAGAAATCAACAATACACAGACTGTGTGACTCACACTTACTGCCATAGGTTTGCACTAGAAGGTGAGCACCAAGCTCTCCAAACATCTTCTGTTGTCAAAGCCCTACTTTTTGACTTCAAGTAGTACCATAAAAATATATTTAGAGACCATTTTTAATCAAAGTTATTGTGTGCTGTTTGAGGCAAGGCACCTTTAAAGAATACTTGAAGCCTTTTTCAGTGATATTGTGACAGTTTGGCTGAACTCAGTGTACTTTCCAAGACGCCACACAAACTGGTTTTATGCCTTTAACAATTTTAAGATTTGTTTAAATTGCAACTGATGTGAAAATCTAAATTTTTTCAGCATTCATTTTGTAAATATTTTATCCATGTGAAGGACGTGGCTTGAGCGAAGGCTATCCTTAATATGTTGTCCTTATTATCATGTTCAAAATAAATGTATGCCTTAGTACAGCTAAAGGTTGCTGTATAAAAATTAGAATTTCTTCGCTGGAAAACAGGTTCAGAATGGAAAGATGTTTCTGTTGCTGTTAATTAGATTTTTATTCCAAAAACATATCCTAATTTGTCAGCTTCAAGGTCGTGATCTTTTTTGAAATGTAAGTCTTTGATCTACAGATTTATCTCGCCTGCTCTTAAGCAGTAATGTGAAGCACCATTGCTCCAAATTAGCAAACATTTTAAATGTTTAAAGTCTTTGTAAATTATGTATAAATATCATGAACAATTTTATTGGGGTTATGGCCGCATGTAAATTTTAATAAACATTGTCCTTGCTAAAACAATTTCCCTGTTTCTAATAATGTTATTTTCTTACACCTTGGCGACTGATTGTGAAGTGAATATCTAATATGACTGACAGTGAGAGTCAATGGTGTTAACTCCTCTTAGCTCATTCAGAAAATGTGTGAATTCCCGATGCCCCCGGAGCTCCTTAAGATCTAACATTTTATTTAAATGATAATTTGATTGCATTCAGAATACAAATGCTGCTCTTTGTGCTGCTGGTGTGAAGGAAGAAGCTCCTAAAGAAGCCCTAACATGGTGGGCTGTTCAAAGATTTTCACACCTCAAAGTAAATACTCAATCCATTGATGGGGCTGTTTGTCTCGCCTGCTGCAATCAAGTTCACAGTCATGTGGCTTTTAATGAGTGTTTTCTTTCTCTCAATGGAGAAGATTGAGTCAACAGATGCAACAGAGGGCAGTGGAGAGGAATTCCCTGTGAATGGGACCCCTGTTGCTGAGACCCCCTCAGTGGTGACAGGAACTCCCTTTGATTTTGCACCCTTGTGAAAGTTAATACCCCCTTCTCCCCCCCTCCGTCCCCAGCCTCCATATATCACAGCCGTGTTACGATCGGCCCTGCTTTACTGCCCAGAATGGGGCTTTATTCAAGAGGCCAGCCAACCAGATGTCTGCTCATCCAGGGGTTTCTTCTCTTTGTTTTTAATCCTGTTTGAACTTTCTGCACGGGGGATGTCACAGCAAGCAAAATGCTTTGCCTTTGTCTTCGTCAAAGATTCCCAAATGTGGAGTCTGAGGACCTCCATGGGGTCTAAAGCAAAAAAATCTATACTTGCACTATAGTTAATTTAATAAGAAAGAGCACACTGTGAGAATGAGTAAGGGCAACAGTATTAATCATTATAAGGGGTTAGAAACATTTACAGTATAAGAAATCAACAGAAGAGAAGACTATTCATTTAGAGAAACACAAACACTGCACTCTGTTTCAAAAAGTCACTTTTTATTTGATATGATACAACAGTTTCTACACAGTCAAACATGGCATTAACCAACCCTCTCCTGGTTTTATGTCCTTGCTTTGGTTCTCTGTAGTGGTATTATTGAAGCAAAACTGCCTGATCAGTAATTCCCATGAACACACGCCGGTTCACATTAACTGCAGATGGATCCTGTGAGATGCTTCCACTCACCTATCAGTTTGTTTTGTGTCATTTATTATTGTTTCTGGACAGGTTATTGAGCAGCTTCGGCATCACTGTGAACACTGAAATATGAGGCCTATTGATCTTTGGTGCAGCTGTATGATCTAACTGGAAGTCAAAGCCTTGTGGGGACCTCTACTGGCCACGGAGAAGAACTGACCTGATATTGACCGGATAGCCTCCTTCATCTACTCCGCTCTCCTCTTGTTGTCACTCAGGCGTTACAATCCAGATAGTAACACAGGTATCTACAGTTGTTTTGTAAGAGTAGTGGCAAACTGAACTATAAGTACGAGCATGAAACGTATGAGTGGTGAGCTTCTGTTTTGTTTTTTTGGCACTGTTGTCTGAGGAAGAGGGAGCATGCAGATTCATCAGCGTCACTCTGTTTATCCAGCAACATATTATCCTTCATTTTAACCAGCTGGAATAGTGACACTTCTTGGCATACCGGGGCCATTCTTCATCTTACAAGTGGAAATGTGTGATTGCCTTTATGGTATGCACTGTACAGTATTTAGTTCATGAGGGCAAAAGCTAACAGAGATTATAGAAATGGTGCACAGCCTTGACATGACAACAGTGGACTAATAAAACAATTCATATTAGTTTAAACCAATGCACGTTTAAGGAGTAGTGTCCCCAAAACCACAAGCACTCCACTTCGGCCTGGAAAGAAAGATCTGTGTAAAGTAGCAACGTGTCAGTCAATCACCAAGGAGATGTTGCATGCAACACTTTGGGTCAGCACAGCAGTCCCTTTGAATGCACCTACTGTATCTTGCAACTCCTCTGGAGTTGCCCAAAGAGCAAAAAAGTATTCCGAAGTGACGTCATACCCACAGAGAACCTCCAGGGGGCTCCCTCACGCCTTTTTTGTCCAGATCAAACGAGGGCCGGTCAAACAGAATAAGAGAACACACCGGGGCTCTCGTCGCTGTGGCAAGAAAGAAAGTTCTTCACTTTCAGTTGAAATTCGAGTGAGTAAAGTCCTTGTGGCGTGTTCACATCAAGTGTTCTGCCTTTCCCATTCTTGTCAACACAAACAGCAGTTGTCAGCAGGGGAATGACAAAATGTATTAATGTAGCTGTCCTTGTCTTCACAATGGGGCATCAGAAGAAAAAAAAAAACGTTATCTAGGAATTTACCAGAGCGTACAAGAGGAGCCACTGCCACTCCTTGCACACTCTTACGCACTCAAACACATCCACACTTAGTTGCACACACTCAGGCACACACGCAACTCCAGTGACCGCCCCAATTAGGAATGGATATTTCTTCAAACAAATTCCCCTTGCCCTTTGAAAGAGAGACGAGTTTGGTATACAAACTCTCAAAAAGGTAAAAAGCAGAAATTGTCATAACACTGAGTGTCCACTGAGTGTTTTCACTGAGCCCAGTAACATCCCACTGGGTGCTGTTCATGTACTCTCGAGGTGGCCAAGTCTCACCACCTCCCACTGAATGGCTCTCTAAAAACAGGAGCAAAGTGATTTTATAGTCCATAATTCCTTCATATGTTCAGGTTCCTTCATTGTCCTGCAGAAATCATGACTGAACCAGGTAAGGGTCCAGCCTGGCATACACACAGTAGACAAGTCCTCTTGTCTCCACAGCTGTGGCATTAGCCGCTGTCTTCCTGACCCAGGAGACACATAGCATCAGAGTTCATAGGTCATCCTCGGCCAGCTGAGCCAGGTTGCTGGGGCGTCGTCCTGCTGAGGGGCCCGACATGGGAGCCTGGCTCCCAACCTCAGCAGCCTGACCTCTTCGGCAGCCCTCTCCTGCTCTCTGCTGGGGAGAGAGGGAACATTCATCACACAGATAGAAAGTATTTCTATGTTCTGACTTACCTACTAAGAAAACTTTACTTTCAAGAGCAAAGAACTTCCGCACGCTGTCTTCTACACTTGGAGTAATGATACATTATGGGGAACAATGTTTCGGTGCAGAGACCTTCATCATTTTTTTTTTTTTTTTGGTTACAAGTCAAAGGGAAAGACCATCTTAAATAGTTTGTATGACCCATCTGGACAAATCAGGCCACACTATAGACTGATGCCACTCCTTAAATAAATCATTATGGCACCATATAGTATGCTGCCTATATATATATAGACAGAAAACATCATATACAAAATGCACGCCATGGTGCCTGGATTCTTTGCTCTTGTACAGTCAGCCCATGGTCTTCTTCTGTTAACCTACAGGTGTACAAAAGTCTTGCCGGTTGTTTTTTCACTTTATACCAAACTAAAGCAGTAGAAATGAAACCTATAATATCAGCTATTTCTCATTTACACCCACAGTCTTAAAATGCGCTGGCCCAGCACAAGTATGGGAAATGATTATCTGCCTTTGATAGGCATCTCTCTGACATCCTCATCCGGCTCAGCCTGCTTCCTGTTTATTATGTACCAAGCCTATCCAGCCTGAGTAAACAGAAAGAGAGCTGGAAAACAACAACTGCCGGCCTGTCAACAACAGCCCAGTGATGACAGAGGGAGATGTCGCTAATGGTAATGTAAAGCCCAACAACAGGATGCTCCCATTATTGACCGGCCAGATGGCTAAAACCTCAAAGTGAGGGCAGACAGGCTTGAAATGGAAAATGTTACATTTTGTGTATATCACTGAGACGAGGGAATTTCCCCTCTTTGTATTCAACTAAGTGAAACAAGCACAACTAACACTGTAATCTATTTCCTTCAGAAACATCCAGATTTGTATTGATTCCTTTTTCATCCAACAGGGGGAGAAATAACTCTTCTTATGACTCAACAAATCCCTTCACTGTATGTGTCTAAATAAATGGTTACCATTTACCAAAGTCTTTCATCTTTTAATTACCCGTAATGAGCACACTGGAATTATTGTTAGTCGTTTTACAATGGCCCATTATTTCCCCGGTGGTTAGCTTCCTGTGGCTTGTTTTGTCATTAATTTTTTCCAGTGTTGGTGCTGAATAATGACTGCTATGCAGCCCAGGAGCACCATGTTCAGCTATGTGCAAAACCATTACATTCTGAATGTAACACTGAGGCCCCCATTTAGACAGCTGTGTCTCTATTAGCATGCATATACACTACCTGTGCACTTTGTGTGGTGGGTGTGTACAGCCCATTTGACACAGCTTGACAGTTTGGCTGATCAGTGAAACCCAGTTGGACATGTGACGGAGAAACAGTGTGGGGGTCAGCAGGGCATGGCTGGACCACAGTGGGCTGCAGATGCAAATAACAGGTACGTCACTCACCAACACTGTAGTGCATGCACACAATACCATTTGCTGTTTTTTATTATCCCATTTGTGCGACAGACCAGTGCCGCAGCCAAAAAAGCTTTAGAGATAAGCAGGCCTGGCGGTGTCTTAGGTGTTTCAGAAATAGAAATACTGAGTTTGAGTGGGCAGTTACTGCAGAACAGTGTCGCTGTACAGTATGTAAGGCAGAAGGAAGAGACAGCTAAAGAAACCTACGTCCCGCAGTGAGTATGTCTCGCTGGTTCCTTGGCCCTGGCCTTGGCTGGGCAGGTAGAGCGTGGGCAAGGAGGTGTTGTGAGAGTGAAGGGAGGGCAGCTTATGACGGTCAATAGAGGCGGAGGAGTGGGGCCGCAGGGCACTGGCGGCAGACAGAGGGGGCCTCATGCTGCGGCCCAGGCTATTAGACTTGCTCTCTCGTCGCTGGTACTCAATAGGAGACTGTAAGGCTGAAAGACACAGAGGAACAGAGACAGTTCTTATGAAGCTTAGATATATCTTTTAATATATCTTGTGAAAATGTAGCTTTTTAGAATTACGGGCGTTTTCATAGTAGGAACGAATAATTTATATTGTGCTTGAGTACAACCTCCTCCAACTGTCGCTCAGCTTTCACATCAGTAATGTTGTTCCGTACCCAGGTACACCTGTGTCATCATCTGCATGACATTTTGTGGTGCTACAGTGTAGAAAAAGACGCCACACATGGACACTGTTGCCCCGGGGACCATCATCAGCGGGGACTGTCAGAGCAGCGAGGCGAAGCTCTGCTCCTGGCCAGAGGAAAAGCTGCTGCTGTCAAGTGTGGAGCTCTCCAACTGCAGATTGAAGGTGACAGCAAAACTGGAGCTGGGTCTGTCAGCGGCAGGCTGCGCTGCTGTCTTATATAAAGCCACTAATATTAAATGACACTGTTTCGCAACTGGTTAAAAACTCATTGTGGTCACGTTAAATAGCAGTCGACTTCATGTTTCGGTGCAGATGGTGTTGAATCTCTGTGTATCGTTCTGGAGTACACATGAATCGTACTCGAGACCAACTTTTCAAGTGGACCAGCATGCCGTGCCCAGGTGCAGTACAGTGTTCACCCTAATCACACAGGACTTAAGGGTCAAGTCAATTCTGAGATTCCTATCTTCTCTTTTTTTTGGCTGCAGTGGGCTTCCATAGCCCAAGACTGCAGGGTCAAACAAAGCACTCATCTCAACTAACACTGATTCAACTGTGAGCTGACAACAAAGTCAATAAATGCTGAGCTGAAACATGATTTATGGATCTGGGCACACTTACCATTGAGGAAGTTGCGCTGGCTTTCCAAGATCTGAACCACATCATTGACCCAGGCCCTGCCGGTCTCCGGGGAGGACGCCTGCAACTGGAAGCGCACCACACTCCCGTCGGGGTTGCGTGACGTCAGCACAAAGCGGGCGTCATCACTGTCCATGCTGGGCTCCACCCCCAGGCAGCTCACCTGGAACATATCACATCTGATTAGCATCTGTGAGGAGACCTTCCTGCCAAGTTGCTTGTTAAATACTTCAGTAACACATGCAAGCCTCTAAAATGTCCCTGCTCTGGGATTATGTAAGATGTGTTGATTGAGGCAGAAATTAGTGTGGTGGAAATCTCTTGTGTAACTACTAACCTGGGAGTGAAATGTATTTTCTCATTATTTTGGTGTTCTATTTTGCTAAAACATCCGGTGTAGCTGATCTGAGCTGAATGAGGCAGAGCAGGTGCTCACCTTGATGCTGTTCTTAAAGATGTATCCAGGGATTGAGAAACCTTTTTTCCTATCAATTGGCTCACTAAAGATGACCAGCTGCTCAAACAGGAAGATCCGTCTTTCCTTGGCTCGGGACAAGAAACCGCTGTCCTGCTCCGTCACAGTGAAGGTGTCTTGCTGGAGCAGTTTGCCCTGGGCTGTGATCTTCCCCTGGTACCACAGCAAAGATAAACATAACAAACCGAGGAAGTGGTTACGGTTTGAGTTTCTTGAGCTGAATAGTTGGCATGAGAAATGTTTTGAAGGCTTTGAAGGATGGTTTAAATTCCTGAGCCGTACCTCGAAGCCTTGTAGTCTGCCCACATTCATCATGTCATTGCAACGTTTTGGCACAAAGCACATCACTTCTACTGCTTTCTGTTTGAAAGACAAAAGTGAGGTTGTTACCAAGAATACTAATAAAAAACATGACTTTACACACACGGAACATCACTATAAACCTTATATTTATAAATCAGGACACCCACCTCCAACTCCTCCGTGTCCATCCCAGCTTTGGTGTAATACTTCAGGAAGTCCTGCTCAAATAAACACAGCATGGTCACCAGAGCATTCCAGGTTTACTGCTCATAGTAAGGTGAGGACATCTGGAGGAGTATTTATGGGTGTTGAACCCACCTTTCATTTGAATGCCAAAGGGCAAAGTTTTAAATTTAGACAAAGTTTTATGCAAGGGATGTCATTTTATGGTCATCTTCAAAGGCTTTTTACTTATGATTGTTTAAATCCTCTGGTAAGAAACTCATTATGTCATTTGCCTCTTCCTCTGGCTGGAAAGTAGCCTGAGCAGACATTGAATACATCATCAGTGTTTCTGCACAGAGGGGTGTGCGTGTGTGTGTTTGTGTGCATGCTTATATGTTTACAACAGCGTGACTGACCCTGCTGTGTGTCAGACAGCTGCACATTGTGTGTATATGTGTGTGTGTTGGTGTGTGATCAACAGCACAGCAGTGCCCTGCTTTTCACCTTGAGCAGCAGCTGGTACTTCATGATCCTCTGGACAGGTTTGATGAGCAGGTCGTTGAGCTGCAGTCTGTGGCCCAGCTGCTGCCGCAGCTCCTGACAGTGGAGACGGACACAACAAGACGCCAGTTAACATGACAGTGACAGCATAAAACATGGCAGCTAATGGCCAATATAATCCCTCTAAGACTGTATATCACAGGGACTATACAGTTTGTCTGATAGTCTTCTGTTTGCTGTCAAAGGCAGGGAACTGATTACAATCTGAATAATAAATGGCAGCAGAAAAGACACCCACATGTATAATATATAGCATAGGAACAGTTAGACATCCATGCATATTAAAGGCCTTATTAACTACAGGTCCGAGTGGCAGGTGACCAGCGTATCATTGGCATGCACATGTTTGCCCTGAATCAATAAGTAATTCAACTGAAAAGTTTAAAAAACTTTAATAGTTGAATAACTGTTTAAATTTGTTATATAAAAATCCCAAACATTTGCTATAGCTTTTAAAATGTGAGAATCCATTTTTGAAAATGTCATATTTTGGGGTTTTAGACTGTTGGTCACCTTTTTGCTAAACATTTTTTCACTATTTCTGACATTTAGAGACATAAACATAAGTAAATATTGATTGTTTAATCATAAAATAAGGCACTCACCTCAAAGTAAGTCTCAATATACTCCGAGACGATATGTTCCGACTTGGGCTTGTTCTGACAGTATACAACGTACATATGCAGACGCCTCTCCTGCATCACAAGCCAAACATTACATTATTACAAAATCATTCAGCTGAACCTTTGACATAAATGAGCCACAAAATGAAAAAGACTTCACTGTGAGAGAAACATATCTGAAGCAACATATCTTTAATTGCATTACAGATAAATGAAAATACCCCCGAAACTGTTAGAAAACAACAATGGTGCTGTCTCAGCGCAGAGCAATAATGATTTGTGGCGGAGTCCTTTGAAGCCGACTCTGTCTGGTTAGCGCTTACTCTTCTGTGACTAATTGGCATGGGAGTGCAGATGTGGCAGTCCCCAGAGTCCTAATGGAGCTACATGTAGATGAGGATCAGGTTATGTATAATTCACCCAGGTTACCCTCAGTGTAACTGGAACCTTTTAGAGACTGCTGATATAAGGCTGTACCTAGCAACAAGCTGCACGGCTCTGTAACCTAGAGACCAGTGAGCTGCGCCACCTGAATATGGACATCGTGTAACACTGCAGGAGAGGGCTGCATGTGAAATATATGCGTATCTGTCTAACCAGCATTCAATGTGCCGGCGTGGCTGCATGTTTACATGTGTTTATATGTTGCATGTGTGTGGGAGTGAGCACACATGTTGCACATTGGTGACACAGCTCTTTTTAAAAGCAGATTGGGCTTTCTGCTTTTCATTAGGGCCGCATTCCCAGTCTGCTTGTTTTCACAGTTTGACACCGTGCTTAGATTTAGTTACAAGTTTCTTTATTCCCCCGCAGGCTTTATAAGTTGATTATCCAGTGGGCTGAGCCTTATTGAATTGTTTAAAGAGCTACACACACACACACACACACACACACACACACAGAGTGAATATAGCAAAAGAGAGACACGGACATTTCACTTAATCATCTTTAGAGAAGGAGCAAAGACAAGTTGGTCAAATTACGCGTCATGTCTGCCCCGTCTGCATGTGCCACCACTTAACCAATATATATAAATCTAATTTTGCTCCCCATATCAGCCCTGTGACCCCGCACCGGCTCAGGCTCTATTCTATTCTAAGAACAACGTACTTCACAGTGAATCTTTCTTTGCATGCATCGCTTTGCTTCATTCTTGCGCCAGGACATGTAGGAAGAAGTAGGTCGCCGTTTTGGGTGGAATAAAGCCTTCATATCAAAGAGGCTGAGCTGCGAGTTTGTTATTTCTCGCCTTATTCATGTTGTCTTTTCTGGCTGTTTTTTTCCCCTGGTGTTTCCTGACCGGTCCAACCCAGACTGGAAATGGGCCAGTGTGTCATTGGTGTGTATGTGAGTGTTTGCCGTGCGCACTGTTGTAAAAACACAGCCAGGACTGAGACGTATCAGTAACAGGGAAGTGGAAGGAGAGACGCTGGCAGAGTTGAGAGTAAGGGAGAGAGGTACGGTATAGCATAAACAGGAGCTCTGAATGTTTTCTTAGCTCTATTTACCCTCACACCAAACAGCACAAGGAAGCGGACTCACTTCCACTGATGTTTGTGTGTGTGTGCGTGTGTGTGTGTGTGCGTGTGTGTGCCTACACGGTAGTCATACTCACATGTTTAATGAAGAGCTGAGCCAGCCTCTCTGGCTCTGCTAAACACTTCTCCAGCTCTCCCAGGAAGTAGCTACAGAGAGAAAACACACACACACACACAGCCACACACACACACACACACACACGTAAGCACAGTCATCCCCAAAACGGAAGGTCAGATTTGTCTCCTGACCTATTGTTCCTTTGTCCACCACTCAGCCGCAAACACAATACTCTGCAAGTCACTGTTTATCTTTCTCTTTGAATGCAACTGGAGCAAGCAGAAAAATTTTCCACATCAAATGCATTTAAAAAATTAGAGACTTACTCTTTATGCCAGTCAAATATTTGGTGAATGTTCCCAAAAACAATCTTGTCTTTTCCCTTCATGTCCTCCGGTATACCTTTGGATTGCATCGTGGCCATGTAACCCTGCAAGGAAACAACAGAGCTGACGTCTGTTCACACCCACAAAAACCAACACCTGGCTGAGAATAACACCAGTATATATAGCTAGATTAATATAACACACTGCAACAATCACACACCCGCTATTACTGAGCTTTTATTAACTTTAACATGGCAAGAATTCTCCTCTGAACCAAAATATCTCCAGCTATTTAAGGCACCCGGGAGATGGATTGCCATGCAACATAAAACTCTTCAAGCTAATAATTCACAAAATCTGCTTAAGACTGGAGACGGTGGGATGGAGGCAGACAAAAGTGTGGAAGAAAGTGGAGGAATTGTGACGATAAGGATTTAGGGCTCTCTCTGACAGACTGGGTGGATGACTAAGTTCCTTCTTCTCTGACAGGGTAGATTGTGTGTTCTTAGCTGGCAGACTGGGAGGTTTACCTCCACTATGAGCCCCAGGTCCACCACATAGTGCTTCTCTGTCTCGACGAGTTCCTTCAGTACATACCTGTGACCATACAAATAAGGCAGGATTAGTGTTAGAGTTATGCTAGCAAAGTTATTTTGCACACAGCAAGAATCTTAGTAACACTTTATTTTACAGGTCCCAGTTTGCCTTATAATTCTCCTAATAAGGACGTGATTGCATATTGTAATTTTGTAGGAAGTTTCCTGGAAATGTGATGTGCTACTCTTTACAAGGAAAACTGAGACAGTGTTCAACGGGTACACTTTCAATGAAAAAAATCTTATTTGTAAGTGTAACCCGCAGAGTCAGCAAGCATGCAAATTTTAAGCATGAAAGTTTACCCTGGAAGAAAAGTTTAAAGAAATAATCTTAAATCTTCTTTTTGTTTTCAGAGCTTTGAACTATATCTAACAGTCTTCATCAGGCAACAGGGTTTGTTCTGTTGTCATGGAAATGGCTCAGTTGTCACATGACTCAAGTAAGGATGTCCGGACACATGAGAGCCGCTGAAATGAGCAACTGCTAATAAAGTCAACACAACTATTTAACTCATACATATAACAGTGGATCTCAACCAGGGGGTGTCCAGAAAAATAGGGAATAGTTTATTTTCATTATTTAATTCGCTATAGTGGTGAGCCCGATGTGAGTTAGAGTCATAGGTTTCACTTCCTCCACGGTTATCTGCTCAACTGTAGTTGACAACTATAGAATTCTGGTCTTCATCATATCTGACAAGCAACATCTTTTCACACGGAGGTCCCTGAAGCAAAACCTTGTTAAATGGGGGGGTCTGTGACCAAATGTGTATCAGTTTAGCCCAGAGGAAGATTTTTTTTTGCTGCTCACAACAGTCTTTTCTTTGTCTCATCAGAAATAAATCAGCTTCTTATTTGGAGTTTACTAAATTATGATCTGTTTCTCCTAACCACCACCACCACCACCCTTTGGAGAAATAAGAAGCAAGAGAATAAATCAGCAGAAGTTTTTTTGCTGTGCTCACAGGCTTCTCAGAGGTTTCTCAGCTCTGAGAGCAGATAGAATACACAGTGTTCAGACTTGAATTTGATCACTTGGACAAATTTCTGAAATTGTTCAGGGTTTTTCTGGGATCTTACTGTTACCTCAAGAGCTGATTATTTCAGACAAATAACAATTACTGCAGTGAGAGAGAAAAAAGAGCATTTTCAGATCGCAAATTAGGATCAGGCTGAGACAGGAAGGCTATTTCTCAGGGGCTGAATTGAGGAAGTGTGAGAAAATGGACAAAATCCCATATTGATATTATATTGAGGTCAGTTATGTCTGCGTGAAACAGGCTGGACAAAGAAGACATCTTATTTTGAATTCTCCTTTCCTCTGGGAGGGGTTCTTGATATGAAAAAGGTTGAGTAACACTGATATATATGACTATAACTACTTCGAATTATGTCCTGGTACTTTCTTAAAAACTCAAATAACTTTGTGAGTACTTACTTTATGTGTAGCCTACAGTCTCAGGATGCTATTTTCCCTATAAGTAATTTCAAATTACATATGTTTCTCAAGAAATCTACAGATAGTCTACAAATAGTAGCATGCTAACATGCTTATATAGGATAGTGAACACAGTAAACACTAACATCTAAACATCAGTGTGTTAAAAATTTCATTATTAGTATGACAAGATGGAAACTGTAGTATATATGGTAAAGCTGTACACATTCTTCAGCTAATATGAGTTTGGTTGTTTACACTGACAAAACACATACATGCTTTTCTCTAAGGCACTCTTCCTCTCCTCCTCGGTGTCGGCCGCAGCTGACCATTGGCTGGAGGTGTCGTCCATCAGCACAGAGCCGCTGTCATCTGGCAAAACACTGGTGGACTGAGTGTCCTGAGGAGGCAGAGACAGACAGACAGACAGACAGACAGACAGACAGACAGACAGAGAAACTGTTTATCAAAGGTCCAGTGGCAGTAATGGGGATCATGCCAGGAATAAAGTAAGCAAGGGGAGATAAAGAGCAGGAGAGAGATGATAATGATGCAGGTTGCCAAGGTGACCAGAAAGAGCAGAGAGACATGAGGAACAGAGATTGGATGATAAGGAGATCAGATTCAGATTGTCACCGTTAATGATTCGTGCTGTGCACATCAGCCACAGATAGATGGAGAGAAAGAGATTAAAAGATAAAGAGTTGGAGGAGCAACAGGCTCCATAGCTGTAGGAGATGACAAATACAGCTGTGAAGGTTCTTGATGGAGTTTCTGCGTCAGAGGAAGAGGAATACATTTACTGCATGCCCGCTGGCTATTACATTTCTGATTTATGTGTAAATTACTATTTTCTTGTTTTGCCACCTGAGCATTCAACCCCACATGTAAATACATCACAGTATTTTTTCTGTGTCTGCAGGTGCTACAGCAACATCTATGTCAGTATTTCCTACAACTGCCTTGCTGGAGTAAAGAGTGCAAACAGAGATGCATGCAGGATAAACCCAAGGTTACTCTGATCTAATCGATTGTGTTCAGGCGTTATATACATGACCTCCTTTTCATGCTTTTTCCTGGAATTGATATCATTTCCTGTGGGGGTCATGGTGCAAATATAGAGTCATTGTGCACGCCGCTGACGACTAAAATCATCACTAACTCAATGGATACATGCACACGACCCTCATGTTTGTGTAACCCATTTCTCTTGCACAACAAGCACACTTGTCCCCATTATATGGCCCTAAAATGACTCAGCGCCATGTCTCTGTACAATTATATCCACCAACAAAGTTCATCCATCTATTTTTAGCCACGCTGCTCAACCATTTCTTTTTAGGCTATTCACTCTCCGACTGTGTAAACTTATAGGAGCAGCCGTCTGTCTTCACCTAAATCCCTAGTCAAGCAGAACCTCCCCACCTTAAACACATACACAAACCTGCACACACACCGCAGACAGCCCTCAGACACCCCTTGCAGGCGGCCGCCCCGTAGAGAAATAAATACATAGATTGGATAGATAGACATTTAAGCAAATGGAAAAAGCTACAGAACTTTCTCCTCTTCCCCTCTGGCCTAGTTCAATTTGTTCACCTGCCATCTCCATGATAAACTTGTTGACGTCTACAAGTTGTGAGCTTTCTATTCTGTCACAGTGATGTGTGTGAGAGGGAGAAACATAATGAAAGAGACAAAGTGAAGTAGAGAGAAAGGGGTGTAGGGAGAGTCAGAGAGGCTCCATAAAGACCCTTGCTCCCCCAACTCGTCTTGCCCCGCTAGGAGTGCTCCAGCCTGGCTGACAGGTCTTCCTGGCTCCTTGATCACTTCCAGATGTGCTGTGGCAAAGCCCACAGGAAAAATTCCCCCCTTGTCTCCCTCTGTTGCAAGTTTTGTTTTTCTACTCAGAAGCCCACAAAAAAAAAACTGACAACAGTTTTAGTAACAGCCGAAGTCGTGCTTTTGTGTAAGACCTTAAAATAAAATCCATCCAAACAATTCCATCAATCAAGAGAAGGAACAAATTGTAATAACATATTTATTCTCAAAGTCTGAACAAGTGTCTGGGTAATAAAATCTTAGGCTTTAAGTCTCACTTAAAAAATGACTTACAATAAAACAACTGTTATTAGTTTTACAACTTCTGCTGTTTTTATTCTTGTCCCAGAGCACAATGAATAAATCATAAACTTTTTTCTTTATTTTATCATTTTATATTTATCTATTTAAGTATTTTACATGTAGTATTATAAGTTCTGCATTGCTGCTTTAAGCACTAACAAACCACTAACTGTTAGAACACCTTAAATGCCATTAAAGAGATTTTCATATAAAGAAATGTGACTCTGTCTGGCATTACGTGTGATGTTTTTAACACCAATTGTTGAGTAATATTTGATGATGCTTGAAGCTGATGTGTTTTTAAATTTCCAGTGTTGCCATCGGCAATTTCTTATTTTTGGAATGGAGCAGACTCAAAGGGCCCATCAACACTTAAACATACAGGCACAAATCAAACATATGGTGCTGTGCCAACGACAAACACACTTACATCACCCACTTTGTATGTTATCACTCAATTGAAGGGGTGTTATCAGTGGTTTTCAGTCTCATATATAGATATGGGTTAGTGGGTTCAGAAGGAATTATCAGCCATATAGTCATTCAGTCATTAAATGACCATTGTCATAAAATGTCAGTTGTCATTAGGAGCACAGGCGGCAACCTCTGGTGGTCATAGGAAGTCAGATGAGGCAACATAAAGAGCGACAAAGTCCATCTACAGAGGAGGTAGGGCTGGTGGATGGGTCAAACAAACACAGGACTTTCGTCCAACCTGGTCTCATTCCCAAATCGGCGAAATCCGGTGCTTGGGCAGTGACTTGTGGCGTCAGACACCAATGAGCAAAGCTGTTCTTTCACGTTGGCATGATACACAGCCAGTCGCCGTTATAGCTTAACACAACTCGGCTACGTCAGGGGTAAATGTGGTGGGACAAGAGTGAAAGATAGGGTGACGAAAGTCTGAGTGGGGTGGGCAGGAGGGGTGGTGGATGGGTCCAACAAACACAGACTTTCAACCATGTGAGCAGTGTGAGCGTCCCGTAAAATTATAAAGCCAAACCCTGTTCTTTTTCCTAAACCCAACCACGTGTTTGTGTTGCCTAAACCCAACCACGTATGTTGGGGAAAAAAATGTCAATTTGCCGTATTATACCAACGTAATGTGTTTATTTGTATGTAAACCTTAAATTTCCTGTGACAACGGAAGAGTATTTTGAAAGAAGACAATGCATGTAACAGGCACAACTTGACACAGCATCCCAGAACATCAACAACCAACGCACCCAGGGTACCTTGCATGTCGCATCTGGACGTGGAAAGTCCATGACCAAACGTCGATATGTGACGAGGCTGGAGTGAGAATGTGTTTCATCCAGAATCAGCGCTAACTTATTTTAACTGATGTACCTGAGTTCGCCATGTTACATTACATTACATGACAAATAAACTTATTTTAACCCAACCCATGGTCTTTTTTTCTAAACTTAACCCATCAGTTTTTGCAGGTAACCTAAGGAAATTAGACACGAAATCTAACAAAACTGTAACAATGTTAATCGACTGATAACACTCTTCTAAACCTACTATCAGGTGTAGATGGCCCTTCCTAACCCATATCTATGGGGTGATAACCACATGCCCATTCAATCAAGTGATGACATTCGAAAGAGGTGGTTACATGGTCTCAAGTGCTGAAAACTGCAATTTGATAGCACTGTTGCCAGTGTTGCAAATCAAGGGATTGGGCTTTAAAGAGATCTCACAGCACCATCTGTTTCTTTTCAATATTTCTTTTCCCGTTTCACAGGGAAACTGTTTCTAAGTTATTTGTTTGTGTCTTTTTTTATCTGCAGGTCGAGATGACAGACTGTACAAATTGTTCCTCGGGAAAAACTGTTTATTAAATACTATAATCTGCAGTTCTGGCTTCCTTTTTGACACCACATCTTGTTTAACTGCTGACACACAATCACAAGAACTTTCCACTGACCACAGAAACATTCAATCAAAAAACTATGTTCTGCTGTGGTTGTAAGATTAGAGATGACCGCATAAAGAAAAGGGGGAAAGACGACAACGCATTTAACAGTGGACATGAGGCCACTGAATGTGGGGTACAGAGACAGAACCCATAGCTTGGAGATGACTGACCTACATAATTTAATCTCCCTACCTCTACCTCTCTCCCCCTCTCTCTCTGTTTCCCTCTCTCTAAAGATTGGCAGTAAAAA
The DNA here is from genome assembly GCF_041903045.1 of Epinephelus lanceolatus. Lineage (NCBI taxonomy): Eukaryota > Metazoa > Chordata > Actinopteri > Perciformes > Serranidae > Epinephelus > Epinephelus lanceolatus. The sequence goes on along the minus strand of NC_135741.1, from coordinate 24,188,521 downwards.
CACCAAAGCACTGACCTCATCCCTCTGATGTAATCGTATTAATGGCTTTTGATGTGTTGTTGAGACTGAAATTAGGATTTAAGTGCTCTGGTGTCGATTCACCAACAGGAGACACTCCACAAGGCTCAAATGCTTAGACATCATTATTGTTTCACCGTATATCAACAGGGTTCAGGCAACCCAGTCTCTGCCATGCCTCCACCTCACAGCAAAAAAGGGACCCTCTGAACACTTGAGATGTTCCTTTGCCACGAGCAACTGACTCAGAGTGTTTGATGGAAAAATGAAAGCGTATGCGCACACAGGGTTCTTTGTCAGCTCACACAAGAGGAGTCATCTTTCATCACATCTGCTGTTTTGTGCTACAACCTATTTATTTCCAGGCATGTCCTTTTGTAGCATGTTGAAAGTGAGTCATGCATCACACAGGTCGCTGACAAGCTCTGCCCTCTGGCCCCGTGGTGCATCGATCTGCTCTGAGAGAGCCTTGTATTCATTTGGACTCCCATACATGTGTGTGCTCTACGTCTGTATGCATGGGTCTATATATCTTTGCATCCATGATTGTGTGAGTGTGTGGTTGCAGGAAGCAGTGCTCCTGTGTGCATCTGTGTGTTTGTTTTGCTTGATAGTTGAACTCCGCCCGCAGCAGCAGAGTTAGTCATTTCCAGATCTGGCTGGAGGGCCATGGAGGCAAACAGCACTGATGTCACCTCCCCACCAGGCTGAGTCCTTACTGAGAATGTTACTGCTACTCCCTTTAGAGACTGTCTACAGTAAACTGTCAGCTAAAATGGACTGTAAGTGTATTTCCTCCTCATAGTTCAATTCTCATCATAGCCAATCACTGATTGTATTAAACAGAGGGATACACTCAGGTACTCTGGCATCCTGTCAAAAAATTACGACTTGTATTTAAGCCAGAAACATCAGCTCTGCTTGATGTTATTTTTACGTGACAAAAATAATATTAGGTGATAGAAAAGGTTGCATGGTGTCAGACCTGGGTGTTTGGCAGTGACGTGCAGCCAATCAGCGAGTCAGTTATGTAGCTGGGGGACTGGAGTGTGGCTGGTGACAGGTCCTCAGGGCTTGCCAGGCCATCTTTCCACTCCTGAAATACACACACATAAACACACACACAAACAGACACTCATCCTCAGCGTCAGAATAACACACTATCAACATGATGCAAAATGTTTGTAGCATTCTGGCACACAGGCAGCTGCACAACAGCAAAAGAGAGCACATGAATCACAGAACATGGCGGCGTGAGCTCCTGCGGGCTGAGCCAGCAGTGCTGCTGTTATGTAACAGCCTCGCCACCTGCCATGATACTTAGTCCTCTGTCGAGCAACTCTACATTAAACCTGTGTTTGCACTAATATTCTTGAGCTACCTCGTGTAAACAAACCGCCGTCAGGATGTTGGCTTTAGTTTCAATTTATATAAGACTGAAGCTTTGCATGTTTACTTCGGAGCCAGTTTATATAAAGGCCTTGTGATAAGACGGTGTGGGAATAAATCCAGTTGATGAGTTTACTTATGAGGTGGTTCATCTTAAATGTGTAAAGGGGAATTTCAAGCACAAAGCCGACATGGCATCCCTTGTTTGATTAGTTCACGTGACCAAGAGAAAAAAAAGATGCATCTTTGCAACAACTTTTCACTTCTCACCAGTTCTCTGTGGGTGACGGGCAGAATGGTGAAGGTCTCATCAGGCCTCGGGGGGCTGCCCACATCCTGGCTCTGGCTGTGGGATGGAAGAGGTGGAGGCTTTCCCTCAAGTTTGCGGACCTGACGCTCCCCTTTGCCGGCGGCCCCGACACTGAGTTTGCGGACAGGGTTTGTGAGCCACTTCTTCAGGGTGCTCACAGAGCGTCTGGAGCCCGGGGAGCTGGGGGCCGAGCTGCCTGATGCCTGCGGGGGCAGGGACGCCACAGATGTGGAGATGCTGCCCTCGCTGCCTGCTGCCGAGTATGAGTCTGGAGAGAAGAGACAGAGAGAGAAAGAGAGCAGAGGGTTATTGGTAAAACAATGAGTGTCTGAGGAGGAATAATGCGGAGGTGGAGATCTGGTAAATAAGGTTTTTATGGGTCAAAGTACATCAGGACTCTCTATGCTCAGACCTCCACAATCAATGAATCAATTCATCTATGGATGAAAGCAACAGTGCAAAAAGAGCATTTTGTTCGAGGCAATAGAACTCCTGATTGACTATTAAATGAGGGCAGCTGTGCTGGTCAGTGAGGTGATGGAGGGCTGGAGGCAGACATGTCAACACCAGGAGAGAAGAAGTAAACGAAGACATAAAACAAAGGGTGGATGTATAAATAGCCTACCTCTTCAAACACAGCTGTGCAGCTGTGAGCCGTACTATAAAAGACGCACTGTTCTGTTTATGTCAAGCAGACCATGGTTTTTATGTTTGAGCTGTGCATCCAATCACATGACCAGCACACTCTGATGCAAAGCAGACAGCAGAGGTCAGACCGGTGGATGTGAAAAATACCCCAGACCAGTTGCAGGCCGGCTGCTGCAAAGTGGTGTCAGGAGGACATGGGAAGTAAGCTGGGGGGGGGGGGGCAAGTCAGGACCGGACATCCACTTTAAGCCTTTGTAGAGGGGAAGATCCTTGCTCGGGACTGTTTGTTTTTTCTGTCTTGTCCCCCATTCCCATCCTGCCTCATCCACCAAACCCTACCGCCCTTCCTGAGTCCTGAGATAGCTCTTCATCTGAGCTGTGTGTCTGGAGTGTTTTATCTGTGCAGGGTTCACTCATACCTCCCCATCCATCTCTTTGCCCTTGACCCGACCTCCGACCCTCAATCACCACTCTCCTACAGATGGAGAAACACTCTGTCCCACTAAGACTCACTGTCAAGGCTTATTATTGTTCGCATACAGCTGCTGTTTCACACCAATCTTCAGCTGAGTGTGACAAAGCTGATAACTAAACAACCTTTTGTTTCCAAGAAAATGCAATTTTCAGAGAGCTTGTATTGAGTTTGTGAATTTGTTGTTCATCAGAAGACAACACTGACCTCATTTCAGTGTTCCTTATGTGAGCCACAGAGGAAGATCTTATCAAGTGTACTCAGCAGTTAAGAGCCAGACTGCAAGAGCCACACTGACACAGCGTGGCCCATTTTGTGAGTGTACCGTCTTCAAAGGCAAAGCCAGAATAAATTCCCTCAGTTTTAAATACTTAAAGCGATTGAGCTTCTCTGCACTTTATTCATTCAGTTACTTTCCCTCAGAAATGCAATAGCAGCCACTGTACCGATCAATGAAAATGAGCTGAGGAAAAATGTCCCCGACTCTCCAGTGCACAAACCACAGTCAGTGTGTTTGAGAAAAGGCTAACCTCAGAGCTAAGCAACTCACGCTCACGACATGCCATCGCTGCCAGTGCACACAAGTTAAGGTGAACTACGTTGTTTATGGATCCTACAAACAAAGAAACCTCTAACTTGTCTGTTTGTGTTTTTTCACCACAGAGACAATATTTCCCCTGTAATCTTTCTCTCAAATGTCTCGCCATACATTTTAGGCATCGAGCATGTGTGAGTGATCCAAGGGTGGCCAATTTCCCCATCGTCTCCTCCCACTCCTATCCACATGAAAGGCTGGAGAGTGTAAGGAGATCTGAGCCTGGCAGGATGGGGGGTTAAACAGAGGGAAGAGACAAGGAGCAGAGAGGGGTTCAAAGAAGGGAGACGACTAAACTCTGCAGGGGATGGACAAAAACTCTGAACAAACAGCGGATGGGTCCACAGACAGTAAGACGACATTAAAAAGAGCAGCAGTCTAAGTTCATGCCGTCGGCCTTTGTGAAGTATCATAGCAGCAAAAGACAATAGAATATCAAAATGCATCTGAAAGCTATTGAATTTATGGCAGGAGCTGTAAAAAGCCCGAAGCAAAGCGTACGCCATATCTGATGGTCCCCAGCTAGAGAGAGGAGAGAGAGAAAATGATGCTGAGCACATGTGATAACCCCAACCCCAGCTTCTCTGACCTCTAACAAGGGCCAGGCCTCGAGGTTTGTGTTTCTCAGTGTTCCCTGCTCAAGTTCAGTCAGGCCAGGGTTTAGAGGGTCACAGTGCAGAGACACAGCCGCAGTAACACAGTTTCTAACCAGCTCCAGACATCTGCTGAGATAGCTTATCACAAGAAAGAAATGGGGGAAGAGAGGCTGACACCCTCTCTGCGCCTGGAAGCAATTAAAAGTGAGTGGAGACAGCAGTGCAGCCTCATGATTTGAGGCCCTGCGTCAGAATGACACAGTGGCTCTGTCAAATGTACAGATTTACAACGTGCAGAGTGTACATAATTTACTGGTTTTATAATCAAGATCGTTACATCTGATTCTGTCACCATGGCAACTCCACAGTTCCCCTACTGATCATCGTGCTCATGGGTTGGTTTCCCTGTTGACCCTGGAAAGCTTCATCTCTGTATTGTTGTGAGACCTTACACTCGCCACTACAGGGACATCATTAACAGTTTTTCCACAGTAACAGCGAGGAAACTGTAAAATACAAAGGGAAATGATGAGCTTCCCCTCGGAGCAACATGCCTCCGCTCTCCCTACACATTACAAGATGAGAGGAGTTGATACCATTATACACCTACACAGAGGAAATTGGGGGAAAAAAACATAATTCCTTCCCACTCTCCCTCTGTGTTGCTTCACGCTGATAGTTCCCAGTGACATTCATCTTCATAATGGTGCTGCTAAGAAAAGATTACCCATGGCTGATTTTGTTAATGCAACTTGACTATTGTTTATGTGCTGGCGATAATTAACAGTTGAAGGCACAGGGCAACAGGGCTGCATTAAGCTGGCCAGATCTGTTGTGATCAGTTAATGCTGGGCTTTCACCAGTCGCCCACTCACTGTCTGAAAGGCTGAGCGGAGGCCGGGTGGGAGGCTCGCCCAAAAAGTTGCTCCACTATGTAACTTTAGAGCCGAGTGGGTTTCTGCTACAAAGTCGTTCCAGACCTTTTCTTGATGCTGTTCACTCACAATAGTGAAGTTTGACAGCACTCATCGCCTGAGAGGGCAACTTGAAAGAGTCAAATTTAGGCAGTCTATGCTTCATTCATCCATTACCATTTTTTCATGCACTAAATCAAGCTTTTGACCCCATGTCTGCTCTGATTATTCTGGGGCTGCAACTACTGAATATTTTTTATATTTTCATCATCGATTCATCTGCTGATTGTTGATTGATTAGGTGATTACTCATTTGGTATAAAACTTCAGAAAACTGCCCATCAAAATTTCCTTTGGGCCAAGGCAATGTCATCAAATGTCTTGTTTTGTCAGCAGTGGCACCCACAAGGGGAGGCCAATGGTGGCTATGGCCATTCTAATAGAATCGTTGGTACCCTCAACTTGCAAAAATAGTAAGAGGCCGAAATAAATGACAAGATTAAAACTAGACAACCACTAGACACAGTCATCTATTAGTACCATTTTAGCATAGCTTGTCAGGAAGGTGGCTAAATTACACTCCAAATGTTGGCTAAATTTTGGCAAGGCAACAACAGGCATGGCCATTTTCAGAGGGGTCCTTTGAACCCTCACCTCACAATATCTGAATGTAAATGGGTTATATGGGTCTCGTAACCATATAACCCATCTCCCCTAAATTTGAGGAGGCATGTTCCCCGTAAATGTCTGTTAATTACCAGCAATGTCATCAAAGCTGTCTATTTTTCTTTATATGGAACCTATTTATAAGGGTAACCAGCCGATTGGAAGAACAATGAATCGCCTAAAACAGTGGTTCCTAACTGGTCCAGCCATGGGGTCCAGATTTCTCCTTAGAAATTAGTTCAAGGCCCACACAGTTTAATTCAGCCTCATGCTTGAATTTGGTCGTTCGGTCGTTGAGCTAGTTTGCTGTCTCTGTCAAGTAGCTGTCCGTTATTCGCGCACTCTACAACCGGAAATGGCACTTCAAAATAAAGACACTGTGCCGGAATTTCACTGCACTTAAAAATAAAGTGTGTTGTTAACAAACTTGACATATTTGTGAGTCACTTGGACCCCTGACCCACGTTTGGACCGCAACCCACCATTTGGGAAGATACAGACAGATACATAAATCACTGAAACAGGATTGCTGTAAACACAGAATGTTAACTTTATCTTTAGTAGTTTATGCACATCAGATAATTAGTAATATTAACTGAAAAACAAGAAACCAAAGTATTTCAGTATGCGATTCCTTTATTCTCATGTTGACATAGTTTTCAACTTGCCTTTATACTTCAACAGCATAATTGAATTCCTGAAATTTAGTTATGACTTCGGTTTTGGTGTGCCACCCCAAGAGTCTGGCAACCTCTATTAAAAAATATCTAGGGGCGCCACTGTTTGTCAGACCACAGTCCACAAAAATACTCTATTTACTATTATACAAGACAAGATAAAGCAGGAAATAGTCACATTTGAAAAGTGGGAACCATCAAATATCTGACATTTTTGCATATAAATTGAGTTAAACTAAAAATGATGAAGACTGATTAGTTGCCTGGTTGTTGCAGCTCTAAATCATTTGATGTTCATCCGTCTTTTTCATGTGGTTTACAGTGAACCATGAAGGCTCAGCAAAGTTTTAAATTTAATTGCAGCTGAATTGAATTACCCAGTGCCTATTTGCAACACAGCTTTCTCAGTCATGCGGAGAGGGAAAACATCAGATGCAGTAATCGCATGAAGGTCACAAAGGTCTGATTTGGATGTGATTGAATAAAAGATACATTTCCTGGTAATTTGTGTTTGAAACAGAAAACTAGAGGGCAAAGAAAATAAGGGCAAATCAGCCTCAAGTTTGTGGGTGGATGATGTGGATGGATGGGCTGTAAATGTTGGTCCCCCTGAAGAAGTTTGGTCTAACTTCCCTTTATTGATTAGTTGATAAGTGAGTGCTGCTGAGCCAACAAATCAGGCTAAAAGCGTTGGCTGTAATGGAGCAAACTTGTTCACAGCCGCTTCGCTCTGGAGCTCTCTGTCAATCCCACTGCCTCCTGGGAACATATAGGCAATTTAGGCATCACTGGACTCCACCAGTGCACACATACAAACAGACCTGCGGGTGCCCACACACAAAAACGGCACATGCGCATTTTCTCCAGGGTAGCTGTCCAGATGTATGGCTGGAGACTGTTCACTTGTGATATGAGCTGTCATCTATCTGTCACAGTAAACAACACAAAACACATCAGAGGCAGGCGACCTGCTGGTCTCCACAGTGCCAAACATGTCAAGCGTCCAGCTGAGTCTAAGAGACTCTTAGTGCTGCCAATCAATGCCAGCACCTCACAGATTACAACCCCAGGGGTCTGAGAGTGCAGTGGTCAGCACATAGGCACCAGATGCCCACCTGAGTCATCGCTAACAACTCTCAACACAACACCATGCTTATCTTCTGTATCCTCCATCTCTCATTCACTGCCTTCCCCACCTTATGCACTTCAGCCCAAGCTCGACTTGTATATTACATTTCACCTACTCAGAGGAAATGGACACTCTTCCCATCAACTAGCAGGACCTGAGCTGAACCCAGGCACTCAAATGTGCAGACTGATAGACCTTTGAGACGATGAGGCACTTAGTACCTGAAGCATATGACCGGAAACCCTTTAACTGTCCTCTGATGAACTTTTACAGAAACACAGTGCAAGGCAACATTTAAGATCTCACTGTGTCCTCGCAGGGCTCCAGACTATCTTCAGCTGGGAGCACTGGTTCAATCAGCATCCTCACATGGTCACACCAACATATGATTAGGTCGCTCCCTTTTGTCACTGTTATCTGAATCATTTCAATAATCTTTTTTTATCCAATAGTTGATGCTCTCATGCAGCAGCCTCTCTCTGTCATCACTCTGTAGTTTCGCTTTATGTCCCGCCCACAGCACTATCTGTTTGGTCCAACACTGCAGGCCTCTGTGCTACAGACGGGCCAAGAGACTTGAACTGCTGCTTCTGTCAGCAAGAGGAGCTGTGTGTCGAATATCAGGCAGCAGATAGTACTGAAATTGTAATAAACATCAAAATCCCCTACACTGAATTTACAAAAACACCCAGTGTTTCCGCTGCTGTTTCTAAGAGTAGATACTCTTCGAGGACCACAGGGAGAGGAAGAAGGAGTGGGACTGTGCCAGAACGAAGGTGAGAGGTGTGACGAGTTTATCATTATCATTTATAAAAATGCAACGCAATGACAATACAGACTTTTCATACACTAGATGTATGACACAGACTTGCTGATGCGCATTTAACCCACGTTGGACCTCCCATCACACTGTCACTGTAGACTTCAGTCTGCAGTGTCCTTGAGTTACTTAACTGTTAAACCAAGATGATATAGCCTTTATGATGTAGCCTACACACACTGTGCGTAGGGTTACGTGAAGGCAGGGGCACCAATGATAATGTGACCATGTTAAATTCTAACTCACACACTCACAAAAATGGTCACATATGCAACTGTTTCTGTCCCATTTTAGATCCCTGTCTTGTCAGCAGTGACTCCCAGTGAAAAGCCGATTTTGGACCTTTTGAAACTGCTGCCTTTTTTTTTTAACCTCATATCTCTGTCTCGTTCACTTTTTTCTCATTATATTTTATCCTGTTGGCCCCCGGGCTGTTTCATGTGTATTTTGTTTGTGCTGCTTCTGATTAATAAATCCTGGCACTTGGCTGTTCTCTCATTCCCCTGTCCTCCCTCTTCCCCATCTCTTCATCTTGACTCCTTCCCTTTTACAACATGCCTCCCCCCCCCCCCCCTTTTTTTTTTCACTCCACCACCTCTTTTGCACTCTTACCCGTTCTTCCCCCCTCTCTGCACTGCAGTGTTTTTTTAGACTTTGGCAGGGTCCTGTCCTGGGATCATGACACATAGCTCCCTCCTCTGATGCAATGCCCCGCACTGCCCCAAAGCTGCTGAGACCAGCACATGCTCAACGTGCAAAAACCAACTGGCAGAGAAGACAGTGACACAGGAGCAAAGGAAAAAGTACTAGGAAAATCTCTCTTCTCTTCTCTAGTGGGGATTTTAACAGTACAACTCGAGTAAATGAACTTTCAACCTTAGAAATCCTCTGGAATTATCTAGCTGATACATCTTTCCAGTGAATATGAACGTGCATATTAATGAACAGCAGAAAGAGATGGGATGATGGGAAGAGCAGGGATTATTCATGAATTAGGTAAGCAGCAAATGAAGGTTAAGCACAAATGCCAGATAGATTGAAGCTAAAACCTTGAATCAGAGAAGAGAAAGAGATACTTAAGAGACGGAGGGAAGGAGGGTAGTTAGGGCATGTATCCTTTTAAATATACTTGAGAGCATATAAGTAATGTCATGCATCGAAACATGCATGTGCAAAAGGACAACTGTTGGCATCCTTGTTTGTGTGCCATATGTGAGTGTATTTGCATTCAATAACTTTTGGAGAGTCACACTGCAGTCAGACAGACAAGTGAACAGAGATTTCCTGTCCTCCTACTGACCTAGTTTATGCAGACACACATGCACATGCACTGCTGTGATTCCAGGAGCACAGAAGAAAATACGTGGTAGACACAGTCACACAAACAAGCCATCATGGTCGATCTCCTGCATCAGCACTCTCAAAGAGACTCCGTGGCGTATTTTTCATCAGCATAACGCATCAAAGCAATGCCAGTTACAGAAAAACAGGCCCGAATATGACGCTGGCATTAATCCTATTGTCTATGGGTAACAATGTGAAAGAGTGAATCAGACACTTCTCCTGATGAGGGCTTACGAAACGACCCTAAGTGATAGATCTAAACCACCTCTAGGGCCGTTGACTGTCAAAATCAGGTCAACATGAGTATAGCGATGTATTTCAAGTGGCAAAGGTTGTGCATTTACGTCACAGCTGCTTCCAAGGTTTCAATCAATCCTACAGCACCTACTTTGCATCTGAATCGTTCTTTGTTACAAAAAAAAAGCATCAGCATGGGTTGGCAGTAGGGCTGGATATGGTTTAAAAAAATAACAATACCAGTACCCTTACAGTGATACCAAGTACTTCACTTGATACTTCAATTTTCTACTTCATACGATACTAATCATGGCAGCATTCAGTTGCGTAAAATGCCACCTGATGTCCAGGCCTGTAGTAAAGCCATACTTTCAAACATTTTGGCGGCATCTCGGCACTCTGAACTGTCAACCCTCTGGAATACATGGCACTCGACTTCACCACACCGCAGACTGTATGGGTTGTAGCTGCTGCAGTAGTGGGCCAAGCCACTGGAGTAGTTGATTGTCTGCGAGCAAAAGCATACAACTATTTTTTTGATGATCTAAAAAGGATAGAACGTAGATATCTTTTGACTGCAGAAGTTTCAATACCATCTGGCGCTGGGTTTTTTCAGTCAGCACCTTCAGTGCAAGTAGGCAGCAGTATTTTCACCGCAGACACGAGTTTTTCCTCAGCCTATGCAGCAGTAGCAGGCTCCTGGCAGTGTGAGACTGGAACCATGTTTGTGGTCACTGGGCCTGAAAACTCCAGACATTCCTCCAGAACCATTCAGAGAGAGACTTGCCAAGTCCCTGGCACCATCTGCCTTTATTTCTCTTAATGTAAGCTCTGGAGAAGTGAATGTGTCAGATTCAGGGGATTAAGGTTTCAGGGTGGTCCATTCCACGCTCACTCTGATGTTACAATTTAGCACCGTCAACAGGAGAATACAGAGACGCTGATTATGATTTACTAGTTTCATTACTGAAACTATCAGGAACCATCAAAATCAAAGCTGCAGAGACCGAGATATTCTAACTTTTATACTCTAGTATGGATCAAGCTCTAAAAAATATAACCAATACTAAATTCCCCATAATGAAATGTGTCTTTTATTAGACCCTCTATGCCTGGTAAATGCCCACAACTCCATGTTCCAAGTTTCTTTTAAAAATCTTTATTCTGAATCCCAGTATGAGATTTTTCAAACCCTGAAAACTCCCTTCATGTGAAATAATGGCCACTTAGATTTGAATTTCAAAGTAAAATATTTCAGTGTAATTAAAATCATTCATTCATTCATTCATTCATCTTCTAACCGCTTCATCCTCTTGAGGGTCGCGGGGGGGCTGGAGCCTATCCCAGCTGACATTGGGCGAGAGGCAGGGTACACCCTGGACAGGTTGCCAGACTATCACAGGGCTGACACATAGAGACAAACAACCATTCACGCTCACATTCACACCTACGGACAATTTAGAGTTATCAATTAACCTAGTCCCCATTCTGCATGTCTTTGGACTGTGGGAGGAAGCCGGAATGCCCGGAGAGAACCCACGCTGACACGGGGAGAACATGCAAACTCCCACGCCCGGGATCAAACCGGCAACCCTGCTAACCACCACACCACCGTGCCGCCCCCGTAATTAAAATCAGTTGTATTTAAATTTCAACAGCAAGCAGTGATAACATTTCAAAACTAAGTATTCAGCTGCTTAGAATAAGATTCAAATCTTTATGGCCGTTATTTGCTTCATACCTTCAGAGCCATTGTGGACATTATGCAGCTGTTTCCATCATTCCTCTGTAAGTGTGTGTCTGAATGATGTCTACCTATTGACGTCACAAATCGTAACCTTTAATTTTCCCATGCTGTGCTTGAAGTAAATATTATTGACCCGCATTGATCTGTGAGAGAGAAATCAGCCCCTGTCAGCATGGCAATAAATGGAAGCTTCTGATTCTAAGTGTTTGCACCTCGCTCTGTGTGTGTGTCTCAACAATTTTGACTCACATCAGTGTTTTTGTGTTCATAACACAAATTCTGATAATTTGGGTTTGATTTTGTTGACAAGGTTCTTTAACTTTATGTAACTGCACGGAACAATGTTTTCATAGTCAGACCTGAATTTTGATGATTAGGAACAAAGAGCGGCCATTATAAGGTCAGTATGAATCTGAATATGTTGCGCTGCCAAAGTATACGGAGATGAGAAAATCACACACAGGTGTTCATTCTTCTGTAACTTCCACAGTACTGTTTTTTTCTTCTTTCAGAAGCAGTAGATGAGCATGAGGCCTTCATCAAGTAGCCTGGCAAAGAATATTCGCTTGGCTCATTGTGATCTGACAAAGAATTTATCAAAACCGATGTCCTGTCAAGTGCAAAAGATGATTTAAACTGAACCATACTTCACTTTATATTTACAACATGTAATTATACATGAAGGTTCCAGTTCAATTCAAATCTCCATGTAGTTCACTGATTTGCAGTGGAGGAAAAATGTACTCCGATGCTTTTACTAAGTAAAAGTAGCAATACCACGGAGCAAAAAGACTCGGTTACAAGTAAAAGTCATGCCTTCAAAAGTTAACTTATGTTAAAGTCCCTCTCTAGACACTCTGAATGGCATAATTAGAAAGTAAAAGCATACAAAGAAAGAGTGTCAGACCTGCATCAAGAAGTCAAAGCTAGTTAAAGTGAAGTGAACGGATACCTTTTTAGCTTTCTTTTAAAAATATTTAGCAAGCTAGCTTCCCTGATATCTATAGGTAGCGTGTTCCCTGTTTTGGGGCGTAATTGCGAAAGGTTGCGTCCTGAATATTCTTCCGGCTGTTGCGGGGAACCTCCAATAAACCAGCAGCAGATGATCACAGTGTTCTTGAAGGCAAACAGCCTACAGTAGTTAACAAGGGCGTTAGCAATGTAGCTCGGTCCCAGCCCATGAAGCCGAGCTGCAGATTTTTGAATGAGCTGAATTCTCAGTGACCATCAAGATGGCTAGCGTTAGGAGGAAACATCAGTCATACATGTCTGAGCCTCAGTCAGACCCAGACTCATATGAAGAGTCTGTTGCGCACCAAAATCGGCAATTAGCAGAAGTATCAGAATAGTAGCTAAGTTTAGTTAGCATCATATTGTTTGCTAGCTTGTTAGCTTGTAGGCTAACTGGTAGTGGCTGACGCAGTGTTAGTGGTTGTGAAACATACAATAACATTTGCCACCATGGAGGTTTTGGTAAATAGTGGAAGGAAACTCCAAGATCCGGTTTGTATCCAGTAACTGCACACTCTGCTATGTTTGCTGTCAAAACTTTCACTATGCTGATGCAAACTCCTGCTCTCTGTACTGACAAGTCCGCTCTGAGCTGGAGGTTTCAGGTTTCTTTACTGGTGTTGTGTCAAAGTCTGTTCACCTGTTGATTTGATTTCCCATATATGACAGTGATTGGCTTTCACATTAGTGATGTACCTATGAATCAGTATAGTCAAGTTAGGACATTTCAGGAAAAATAAACACATATTTGAGTTGAAGGGGAGTACAAAGTATTAGCATCACAATATACTTAAAGTACCAAATGCAAATGTGCTCACTGTGCAGAATGACACATTTCAGAATAATCTGTATTTTTGGATTATAGTTGTTGATGCATTTGTGTGTACATCACTTTAATACTGCAGCTTGTGAAGGTGGCGCTAATACATCAGAGCACTTACATGACCTTGCAGTGTCTACATGGCGCTCTGTTTTAGTGGATGTGTGTGTGTGTGTGTGTGTGGGTGGGTGTGTGTGTGTGTGTGTGTGCCTGTGTGATAATCATAGTGATGATCAACACTACCCTTTGAGCCTCTTTAGCAGCAGGCAGCACCAGTGCACACACATGGTACTGTTGATCATCACTATGATTAACTGGGCAAATACACACACACACAAAAAGAAAGGAAGTGAGAGAGTGGCTCACACTCCTGTTTAGGGGTAAACAAGGCTGCCATTAAGCCGGAGGTGGCTGAGAACACAGAGCAAATTAAAAGCGATTGTGATTCCATATGGCAGCTGTGGCAGTGCCAGTCAGGAGGCCTGCAAGGAGAGCTGGAGACAGAGCTGTGGTGCCTGCTGGGCCGTGGGGACGTGGAGCCTCTCCTCCTGGCCCCAGTCTGCCTGACAGCTCTAGTCTTCTCAGCTCTGGGGCTCTTGCTGTTTTTCACACTGGCCATATACAAGGTCATTTCTGAACTGCAAGTAGCCGAGACTACTGTTTATCATCCTACACATTCAGACATCAAGTTTATGTGAACTTAGCATTAAAGGGTTTTGTGTTGAAACCACAGAATGAAACAAAGAGGTAAGTGTCGCTCTCATGCTGATCTGGCATGCTGTGTTGACCTGCAGATGTAAAGATGTGCTGGTACAGTTCCTCTCAGTCAGACTTGATGGGCTTTCCAGACACATATTCTCATTCCTTTCCATGGCTCTACACCTCTCCCCGCTCTAATTGCCATAGCAACGAAACCCAGAAGGGAGAGAGAGTGGGGACAGCTGCACAAAAGATTAGCCATCAGCAAGACATAAAATCAACCTACATATGTGGGCACACACATGTACACACATCTGTCTGGGGCAAACACAAGCACACAAACAATAATTATCAACAGATTTGCATCAGTGTTTATACAGTAACACACCACTTAATATTATCATGCCTTATGATTATTTCTAAAACAATGCTGTCCGCACAAAGGATGCCTTTGAAATTCTAATTCAAAATTAAAGAAAGCCATCTGCACCTGTCAGCTTTTGTCTATTTCAGATCAAATCCTGCGTTTGGAGCAGGAGCTCTCCATATGGCCATTAAGAGGGTGTTGTATGAATACGCAAAATCCATTCAAGTGTTGCAGGAAGACTACCTGTTACAGGTCCACCTGGAAGTCCATGGATTAAACAGTGTTGACTACTTTATGGACTATCAGTCCTGGATAGGGTTATACAACCTCATGATGAAAGTGAAGCAAAGCAATATAGGGTGTTACTGCAGTCTCTAAAAGCCGTTTATAACCTCATTGCTCAGTGAACTGCTTTGTTAGCAAACATAAACCAAGTCCATGTTTTTCTCCGACTGTAGTTATCAGCAGGTTTCATTTGAGTGTTACCACAGAAACACATTACTCTGATAAAGCCTGAGGGCAATGTCTTAGAATTATTAGGCTATAGCTTTTCATGTCTTAGTTTTGCTGCTGCATAGAGAAAGTCAGCTGCACAAAAATAAAAAGATTATGAGGATTTTAAGATGGGGAGCTTTGCCTTCATTATATAGTTTGAAGTGAAGATGCTGACAGGAAACATAAGGAGAAGAGGGGCTGACATGCAACACATTCTGTGTCGCAGTAGTCCTTTGTAGTTTTTTGTTTTAGGCCACCAAGACAGATTTTAAACCTCAAGTATTATCCGAAACAGACTAGCTGCTGTGTGTCTGTGGTAACAATCAATGTGTACCTGCTGACAACTGACAATCAATGTCGTCTGCTGACAAAGAAGAGGAAGACAGATCAATTTTGGTTTTCTAACAATGTAACAGAGCAGGCAGAAACTAGGGGAAAAGTTTAGTGAAGACTGAAGGGATCAGTTGGAAATGTTTCTTTTATCCTCAGCTTTCTTTATCACTGAAGTCCAAGAAAAAATAGACACAGCTTTTCTGCTGGAGTGAACAGAGTCAAGAAGCTAGGACCGTCTTGATTTACCCAGAATTCATTTGATGATTTTGTGACACTTAAGTAATTAGACATGTTTATGTGACTGATGAACTTGTTCAGCTAGCCTCTGGTCAGGTCAACACAACAGCAGTACCCCAGCAAACATGGCCGGACGGTGATGTCGTGATCCTGACAAAAAATGCTTTGACAACAAAAAACTGCAACACAGACCCTCTCTTACGAAGCATGAAATCATTGTTGATATAAAAAAGCAAATGCATGTTTGTTTGTTTTTTGTTTTTAATACAATGACATTTTGTTGAAAATTTATTTGTTTAGGTTGTGAAATAGTTGCGATCTGGTGGCCCCACTGTGACATCCACTCCATTTACAAAGACTAGTGTTACTTGAATGCAATTTCTAAAACATGAAAAACAGACCATTTTTTGCCATTTATGTTTATCTATATGTAAATTATATTCCAGTCTCATCGTTTGAAGCCTGTGGTGTTGTTAAGAGCCAAAAGTCTTTATCTAAACTGTCTTTGATTGTGCATGGGAGAAGGAGATTTCAGGGATTTTGCCAGAAATTCAGGTTATTATTAACATTATCATATTTCAGCGTTGCTAGGACGCCCAGGTAACGTCCTGGACATCGGCCCAACCTCTATTTTGGAACCATTTTTAACCATGTCCATGATTGGACATTCAGACAATGGTCATTCAGCATCTCAGTGTTTGCTGAGAACCCAAGTCCACTTCTTCAGCACAACTTCACATCGCTTTCAATATTGTCACTTTCCATTGTTTGCTTTGCTTTGCACACTGTTTTGGAAAGTTTCTCAGCGAGGCCTCTATCAAGTGTTCTCTGGGGAGAACTGCAGAGGAGAGCGGCCAGAATCAGAGCACCTCTCTACTCTCACAGCCTGCGGGGTCACTGAGGCAATCGTTATAGTTAACCTGCTGCTGAGACTTAGTGTAAGCATGTTCCAATCTCACTGGATGAAAAGATGTTCTAAATAGAAAGTGAGCAACTTTTTTCCAATGTACTCAGTCTACCTTCTGTTAGAGTTTGACAGAGCATAAGAAGGAGTGAGTAACACACCATAAGGGTTTTAATAGAGTAAAAACAAATGTCATAGACACCCCTAAAGACTGCAGACATAAAAAGAGCCATATGGGCTGAAAGTGGGGGTTGAATCGCGGGGGGAAGTGGCTCCTCTCCCCCTCTGCACTGTAGGAGAATTCTTTCTAAACAAGGTATGGAATGCACTCCTGTGTTTCATAATTTGTTCCCTCATTCTTCTCCTCTGCACGTTTACAAACAGAGCCGTGAGGAGGAGAAAAAAGAGAGGGAAAGAGAGTAGGAGAGAGTAGGAGAAGGGCATTGAAGCCCTGGAAATATGTCAGGGCAAGGCCGTTTAGTAGAGCAAAAGGGAAAGGAGAATGAACTGTGAAAAAAGGGAGATGGCGAAATGAAAAGGGGAGAAGACATAATTAATAACCGTCTGACTGGCTGTATGCCGACCAGTCTGAAAGAGAGAGTGAGAGAGAGAGATCAGTGAAAGAGGAACGAAGGGAAGAGGAGGAGAATGGGAGAAATGAGAATGCCCCAGGAATGATCTTAATGCTCCACTTGGTGTTCACATTCCAAGCCAGCAAATCATGCAGCATTCAGCCCCAAAATTAATTTCTTCATCCAGCTTTGAGACTGGGAACACTGGTTTACTTCCTCATCCTTTCTCCCACTCCATTTCTCCCTCTCTCTCTCTGTTCTTTTCTGTTGCATGTGCGAGAGAAACAATATGGAGGAGATCAGTTGCACAGCAGAGAGGAGACAGGGGGCTGGGTGGGAGGGCAAGAGGAGGTGACGAGGTGGAGGGTGGGCAGGGGTGCAAAGTTTAAAAATATCTCAGACTGCCGAACACAAGGCTGGGCCACAGCAGTCCAGCGGCATACCTTCAATTTCAGCTATTTTTGTTGCTTTTTCCATAATGTCTGAAGTCTGCCTTATAAGCTGATGACAAAGACAGTTCTCCAGCTGAGACATAAAAAGACACGCCGCTTCTGTCACGGCAATTTTCCCTCACGTTTGCCAACAAGGCTGCTTTCTGTCAAAAGCACACTCCACTTGTTATCAAGTGAGTCTCGGGGGTCTCAGGGAAACCTGGGGATCAAATTCCTGCGTCTGAAAACAACCATATACCGCAGAAGCGCTCTTGAGGAAGACACTGACCCCTACCACCTCCAGGGGCTGTAACACATCACGCACTCTGACTGGTCTGAGAAGGAGGACGAGGGGACAGAAATAATTCTCCTACAGTGATTGAGTATTTTATTTTAAATTGCCTGGAAACGGCAACAAATGAGCCATGTGTTGAAGCTGAACATGGCCAAGAAGCCGTACAAGTACAAGGGTTGGACAGAAATAACAAACACTTTACAAAGAAATGCAATTTAACATAGAGCTTAAATGACTGGTCAATAGAAATTATCGCAAAGTATTTTAATAATCGCTTAATGTATTGTAATTGTGAGAATTTGCTGCTCTTCTTTGTCTCATGATAGCAAACATATTATTTTGGGTTTTGGTCTGCTTGTTGGATAAAACAACAAGTTTGTAATTTTTTGATGTTTCATAACAAACAATCAAATTATAAAATAAATAATTAGCATTAGCAAATACTGATTTAATTCTACGCGAAATGTGTGTATGAGTTGTCTGCACACGCTTCTCAATACTGAGGTGGCTGAGCTGGCAGCTAACAATGCTAACTCCATAAACAGTGCTAAACAACAGCAACAGTGCTAACAGGGTGTAAGGTGTTAACCACGGGTAAACTGGAGGGTGGGGCTATGTTTCTGCCAGGCTGCCACCACAGTATCAGCGGAAACCACTGTATGAGAGCAGTGCAAAGCAGTGGCGATGAGCTAGTCAGTGAGATACACACATGCACTAACATACACACACACAGCTGGACAGGCTTACAGCAACAAACCATAGAGAAGCTCAGATTACAACACACACACACAGACGTAGCACAATTCCATTCTAGGCACAGGACGCCATTACTCCACTAAATCTTTACATAGCAAATAGTGGTTTGCTGCTATATTAGTACACACATACAGAACCTTTAACATTAGGTCTAACTGCCAAATGCACACACATATGGTTAAACAATGGAGTGTGAGGCTGTGCTATTTAATGTTCTGCTTTTTCATATATGTCTCTGTTTTCTGTGTCTCTGCCATTCACCCATGTAAATATATGTGTACGTGCGTGTGTGTCATTGCTGGGGGGGATCCTTGTCCTAACTCACTGCATGCATGAGTCAACACCAGCCCCCAACACTCACAAATAAGCACACTCACAGATGCACAGCAAACACATATAGATGCACGATGCAGCACGTAGCCTCTTCCTTCTGTATGGGGACATAAAGGAAGAGGAAGATAAAGAGAGAGAAAAGAAAGTGATGTGAATGGGGAGATGGAGAGATAATTGTGGAGGAACAGATGGATATTTTAGGTCCACAGATGGAAAAGTTGGTTTAGTTGCTATGCCACTGTTGCAGCTGCAGCCAAGTCATTTTTAACCTAAACTCTCAGACAGATATATCTGCTTTCTGCCTCAATGGGGGAACAGAGCAGGTCAGGGACATGTTGAGGAAAACACAATCGAATGTATGGTTAAAAAAAAGCGTGAGACAGTGAAAGAAGGCTTGAATAGTCAGAACCTTCTTGTAAAGCTAAAACTTAACACTCAGTTTTTCATTCCCTGATTATTATTCCCTAGGAAACCAGGAGTATATTTGGCATACAGTACACTTTCTATATAAAAACACATGTAAGTGTGTCTTGCCTCATATATTTTGACAACATATTGTAAAGCTTATCCAGTTCAAGTGCATTTCCTGTCTCTGTGCATGTATTTCTTATTCAAACTCCTTCATGTCTTTGAAATGCATTTTAACACTGCTGCAAATGTATGCCAAACCAATTTGAAACACATTTCAGAAGCTCATTGTCTAATTCAATTGTATATTTATTTTTGCTAAAAGCTGCTTAAAAAGATATTTTAAATGTATTTTCTTTGACACATTCAGGTTACATGCTTTTTTAAACCACATAAAAAACTGTGCTTATTCTAGCATGGCCTTAAACGCATTCTAATTACAATCTGTGATCTCACCTCAATCCCTATCTTTCTTTTGTTTCTTCTGTCTCTCTGTCAGCGTCAGATTTACCTCAGGGTGCATCCCAAATACCATTAGGTGTGTGGGAGGCTGTGCTGCAGTACAGATGCGATGTTGAAATGATTGTGTTGGCTTAGACTGACGTCGTCTATATCATGTTTAACATTACCATTTATGTAGAGGGAAAACATTGTGAGAGTCTTTGGGAATCTATACGAGCTTTTTATGTGATTTTTTTCCTTTGTTTCATAGTCGCCATTTGATCCTCAAAAGGGAACGCACATTTTGCTGCATGCTGTAGGACAGAGGTATCCAAACTTTTCTGAAGAGGAGCCAGATTAGATCATGTGAAAATGCCAGGGGACCAGCTGCTTCTCAGATTATATGGGTTAGTAAAAAAAAGACATACAAATAAGGCAAATGCAATGGTTTCATCTTTCAGCAAAAAGGTATTCAACTTTTTATCACTCGCTGTCAACTTTATGCTTGTTTGCTGTGGCCATGTCAGCTACTTAGCAGCAAATGTCTGCTGTTAGGTAACCATTTGTTTGCTTGTTTAATTCAATTCATTGAAACACATTAGTATCGCCTGCATATTTCCTTCTTGATGCATGTCTACAAACTATATGACAGTCCTGTCATCATGAGGTGAATGGAAAAAATGCAAAGTGTTTTTGCTAGATTGATTGAATTGATTACATGAACCGACCATGAACCCTTGAACAATCATGAGCAGCTAACGCTAAATCACTGTGTGGCACTGGTTCATCACACCAAGGTGACGTAGTTGTCAAACTGTTATATACTATTGAAACATATTGGTCAATAAGCTGTATTATTTCAAGTGTTGGGACATTCTTGAAAGCCACAGTTTTATAACTTTTCAAGCAACCGTCCACCTCAGAAACCACCGGCGAAAGTGCAGTGAGTGAGGCTAATGCACCTAGCCATGCTACAACTGCTGCTGACTTGGCAGCTACCAGAGGCTGTATATAAAAAGTGATTACAAAACAGCTTCCCAAAGGTGAAGCTCAAACATCTCAATCACCCCCTGGTATCTGGCTGCAGCAAAGGCCTTAAGCCCCCCCCATACTAGAGGTAGTTTCTGCCATTTTAGGTAGTTCTTATCATGTTGCTGTATGTTGACGTGTTTGTTTTTCTGATAAGTTTGGATTTAATTAGTTATTTAATGCTATAAAAAGGTGTTATGACATCATGATTGGCAGCTATGTGTGCCAATCAGTGTGCTCGTGTTGAAGGCGCTGTTGCCTCACCTGACATTGGTCAGGTGGGGCAAGAACTCAAGACCACAAAAATCGCTACTGCAAAGACTCTGGCTCCAAATGACATCACCAGGGCAAGATGGCAGCCATATCCGGGATATTTTGGCTTCAGTTTTTTACAGTCTGAGTTAGTGGAGACATGTTATCCATCTTTAAATACAGTCTGACAGCTACAAGCAAGCACTAATGAGAGAAGACCTGAAAATATTCAGCAAATTATCTTAAGTGCAACTCAGTTTTATACAATATCTTTGAGCTCAGATGTCCTTCTCCTGAAAAAAACTGAACCCTACTCTCTGATATTCGAGATACTAGGAGCAGCAACACCTACTTTATTCCACCTTTCCCTCACATATTAAAAGCCTCTCCCAAAACAAAGCTCCTGCCAGATCTGATTTGGTGAATCCACAGGTTGTGTTTCCTCCCTCTGGCCTATGGAGGCCATTGACTGAAGACAATATCAAACAATGGCACACCATCTATTTTTAAATGGTTTGTCATCAGTATTTGCTGGGAAGCAGCCCTCACTAATGGCCCTCTGGCAGACAATCTGCTAATGTGCCGTGCAGAGCAGCGCCAACATCAGAGCTAAAATGATACGTGCTTTTCTCTTTATCTCTCCACCTGTCCATCTCCCTGGGCTTCTCTATCAAGTTGAGTACTGCTGCGATCAATAATCCCACCCCTCCCCTCCCCCCCGCACTCATGTTTATATATTTCCTCTTGACTCCATTTTTCATGCCTTCTGGCACTTGTCATGCCTATAATAAACCTGCAACACACACCCTGCAACAACAAACTCCTACACACATATCACAGATAATCACGCTTAGCTACGGACTCTACAGTTCCTCATTTAATTGTACATTGATTAAGAACTAAAAAAAGAAATGTGTTGCAGAATAGTCCGTATAAGGCCACGGAGAGCCACTGATCGCTTGTTTTTTTCTGACGCACTGCAGTCCCTTTTCTGCGTAAAAGTGAATTGGCTAGAGGCAGGACTGTCTGTCATTTAATCTGAGTGACAGCAGCTGAAATTACTTCAAGTTTAGTTATTTATTCACTGATTGCTTCGCGTGAATGTGTTGATCTGAGTGCGTGTGTGAATGGAGGCACACGCCGGATACACATATGGTGTGACATAATGGCATACTGCGCTGTGTGTCATCATCTAGCGTACAAGTAAGTGTTATTATACCTAAGTAGGGAATGATTCATGCGGTACACTATCATTTCCTCTCGTGTTGTTGGAGTGGCTTTTTTAGAATCAATGAATGGTGTAGCTGCATCATGGACAGTTTTGTGTGATACAATAGACTGAGACAGCCTGTCACTGAGATGAAAATGACTACAAAGAGGAAACATCTTTGTTTGTTGTTGATGCTAGAGTCACATTAGAAATCTGGCAGCTCACTCCAAGCCATTATTTAGTATTTTCACCCTGATTATTTCAGCTTGCAGAAAGCAGTCGGCAAGTGTTTTATAAAAGAAAACTCTCCTACAGTTAAACATAAACCTTTTTCACACATAGTTTTCTGTAGATCACTGGGATAACCTTCAGTCACTGCTAGAGATTTTCACCATTCACACATGCACAACATTCAGGAACATTTCAGATTTGTTCTTTTTAACACACGCATAGATGAAGATTTCGGGGGTGGGATGCAGGGGGCATGTTCCCTTTAGTATTTAGAACATGTGCGTTTGCCCCCTTAAATAGGAGAGCTTTTATTCTGACAAAATTTGAGACATTTACACCATAAGATGATCCAGGAAAGGCAAAAACCGGTGCATACAAATTCACCAGAATGCTTAAAATGTTCAGACGAAAACCCACAAAGCCCCTATGTCATATGTGTGTCCCCCAAATTTGAATCAAAACCTACACCCTTGCACACATGCTTGGCAATGCCAGAATAGCTGGGGCAAGAGACAGTCCAGCAGATGACAACAATGCAACATTTCTGGAAGTCAACCACCATAAAATTCAGCCTAAGAAGAAGAAGATGGTCAGAAGATTGCCATATTTACAGTATGAACGTTTTTTGGCAGGAGGGCATTTTAAGTCCCCAAAAAATTTGTTGGGAAAAAGACCACAGGGTGCTTTATACACTTGTCAGAGCGTCTCCCATCAGACCGATGTAACCCTTTACATGCTTGTCCCTGCAATGTTACTGCTTTCATTCACAACACAGCCATACCAACATTTTCTTGGGGTGGGAAATTCTAGGCACAGATTTCCCTGAAAATCAGTCCCTGCTCACATCCACACATTCCTGAACTGCAAGTGTGAAAGAGGCTAGAGAGTATTTGACACTGTGACGTGTTTAACCTGCATAAACATTGTCTTGGGACTGCCGTAAATACTGAGGATCTTGGCGTGTGAAGTCAGACCAGCATTGTTCAGTGTTTTTCCTGTAAACACCACAACAGAAACAATGGGGTCCTCGGTCTCAGCTTAGTTCCCAACACAGAGAGACACAGTAAATGAGTTTGGAAAGTCAGATGTATCAGATAAAAAGTCAGAGAAAAGACGAAGAGTGCACCATAGCTGATCCTTTTCCCTCTGACATCGTGTTAATTATAGAAACTGCTTTACAGTATCGGAGAGCACTGTACAGCACGTGAGCTCCGAGTGGGACCAGACCAGTGATGGCAACATAGAAATGTACTTCACATGCTCTGTGAGAAGGTTTTATAGAGCACACGGCCTCACATTAATAGTTAAGTTACTCTAAGAGACTACTGTAGTTTTTATAATGCAGTGTCTCCAGAGGGGGTTGAGCGCTTACATTTCTTCTGCTCAGATTGTAAAAGGAGATCAAGAGGTTTTCTGCTTCGAACTGTAAAATGTAAAACATCCCATCTTGCCATGTTGGACCAAAAACAGCCTCCTGATACATTACTACTGGCTTGTCGGAATACACTGTATGTTTATTAAGATTTCTTTTAATAGCCCGAAATGTTTCATTCTTCCAATCGCCCACTTGTTTATACATCATGATCTAAGTGTGCGTGTATTTGCTATGATAACAAGGTAGAGGTGCAGTTGGGAGCTGCAGGCTATGGAAAGGGAGAATATCCATTACATAAGAGATTAAACTGAAGGAATCTGAGGTATGCATCCAACAACGCTGGCCAATAATATGAAAGCCTACTTCATGAGCCCCCCCCTCAAGTGCAGAGCCTCAGCGGGTAGGTCCACTGTTTATCCCTTTGATGTAGGCTTGTAAAAAGGTAACAACCATGCAGCACGGCACCAAAGCGTTCACTCATATTAACCAATGTTGTTGTTTTAACTTTGCATCCGAGCCACGGGAACAAGAGGTCGCATGAGTGCACAAGACAATGCAAGTTAGTGTTACAATGAGTCTCGAGTTTTGTTTAAACTTTAAAGAACGCAGCATCCGCCTCGTTGTTATTACATATCATGCCACCCGCTGCTTTTACTCAACCACACCATTCTAATGAGCCGCTGCTATGCTGCTGCACTTCATTACAACAAACAGGAGAGGGATAGAGAGAGGAGATTACTGCTGTTTTGTTCAGCTCCCTCTGTCTGGGGGTGAGCGATGTTTCAGCTCAGTCCCCCCTGTGTGTTTCATCCATCCACGTGCTGCACATACCTGAGTGACACACACTTATCAAGATGAGGACAGTCACTTTCTAAATCCCACACATACACACACACACAGTCTCTCTTTCCTTTCCTAATGATAGAAATGTGTGTGTTTCCTCCTGTGTACTCATCTGTAGGAAGGAGTCTTTTTTTTTTCTCCGCCTGCTCTGATGTGTATGTGACACACATCTGTTGCTTTAGCTGGAGGCAGCGCGAGCAGCAGAGAGGATTGAAGCTTACACTTAAACCATTAGCATACGCTCGCAGGAATGGAGGGAGAGATAAGGGGAGAGGTGGGTGGACATGTAAGAAAATGTGGAGGAGAAGAAGAGAGAGTGAACGTAGAGAGGTGTTGAATGGAAGAGGAGAGGAGTTATTGCCTCAGTTCAGTATGATCAACAAAAACACACACGTACAAGTAAGTGCTCACACACAAAATACAACAACCAGCAAGCATTGAAGCATTTTTAAAGTACAGTAACAAGCCTCAAAATGAAACTTCGACTGACAACAGTTACTCAAACATATGTGTGTTTGTAAGTGTGTGACACTGACCTCTGACTCGGGCATAGCAGCAGCCACACTTGGCCAGGACTTTACGGAACAAGTGTTGGCAGCCACAGCCTCGGTGGTGGCGATGATGATGGTGGCCCCCTTTCATGTTGTTGAACCATGAGCAAAGGTGGGCATGGCCCGGCACTCTCTCTTTCTCCCCCCTCCACCCCCTTTCTCTCCCTCTTTCTCTCTCTTAGTCTCCCCCCTCTCACCCTCACACAAGTAGAGGTTTTCTCTTCAAAGTGTAAATCCCCCAAAAGGTGTCAGTTGATCCTCCTCCTTGGCTGACTGCAGACAGACTTAAAGCCCACATCCAGACCGAGAAGAAGAGAAAGAGTCCACAAAAGCAGCAGCCAAGAAGAAATCCACACTCACAGGGTTTTTCAGATGGTGATAAAAAGCCAAGGAAACATTCCAGCAAGCTTATCGTTAGATTGAATGTGCTTCCCTTCCCTCTGCCTCTCTTTTTCCCTCTGTTTTCTATTTGGTGCTGAGCTCTCGCCTCTGTGAACTGCCTGGTCAAATGACAGACTGGGAGACTGCTTCAGAGAGAGAGAGAGAGAGATAGCGAGGGAGAGAGAGAAAGAGAAAGAGAGGGAGTAAGGGGAGGGGTGAGAAGGGTGGAGTCTGCAGCTCTAGTTGCTGGCTATTCCAGGATAAGGTTCCCACTCCCCTAATTTTCTCTCTTCCTGTCTTCTGTTTCTCTCCTCTCAGCTGTTTTTCTCCGCTGCCCTCTGTTTCCTCGCCCGTTTCCTCTGCCGTCCCCAACTATCAAACTCCGAGACCAGACGTAATGCCCCCCCTCTCTAATGGAAATATAGCTCTCCTAGAAATAGTAACACCAAGGTCTGTAATGATACATAATGCTATTTGCAGAGGAGAGGCTATGTTGGGCTGAAGGTGTCATGTATTTCCCAGTAAGGAGGCGACAGTGTCATCACCAGCATCTGTAAGTGTGTGAGACTGACAGTTTAAGAGTGTGTGTTCACTTCATGGATCATAGAGGGCTTTCCTTGCTGGGACAGATCCAATATTGATTTCTGTGTTCACTTACGATCATGGGGCCAGCACAGCGAGGGGTTTTTGTGTGTGCGTGCGTTTCCATGGAACGAGCAGGCGGTCTCAGATTTCACAATGCTGGCATGTTGGCGCGTGTGTGTGTGTGTGTGTGTGTGTGTGTGTAAAACACTTTTTATTAAGCCTGACAATTCGTACAGAGTACTCACTGAGGCACTCTGACCCAAAGAAATCTACAGATCGAGGAAATACCAGGTTTACTAAAGAGATTAAACCAACACCCGTTTTTTCCACCAAAATTGGCGCATACATGCAGGTGCTTTAAACGTGGGAAAATCTGAAAAAAAAATAGGTGATAGACTCCCTCTTTTCCAACTGCAATTAGACCAGACAGCTCTGCAGTACATTAGACGCACAGGAAAACAGGTTAGTAAACAGTAGAAAGCAGCATCAAGGCATCTTTCACACTCTATGCCAAATAATTCGGAATGTTCAAGCACTGCTTGGACGGAGAAAGACAGAATTTGTGGCAACACGTCAGTGCATAATGCCAGGAAAAGGTTGAAATTTTGCACTTTCAACAGGGTTTAATGTTTCTCTCACTGACAAAAGGAGCCAAAACTGATAAATACCCATGACTACTGCTACTACTACTGGGACTATTTGTCCCAGGAATGAAAGCCAATTGTAACCTTTCCCGTCTAATAGAAAAGCCAGATGTTAATGGGTGATAAGGGGTTTTTTGTCCAGTGGGAAAGAGGGCTTGATACTGATCCTCTGAATGAGTGATCATCTAGGATGATGTTATGGAAACTGAATTTTAAAAAAACATTAGCCCTTTTTAAAAAGGAATTGTGCAAATTTGCAGGAAAGCCCAGTCAGTCTTTTTTCAGCATTGGCAGTATAAAAACAAAATCAGGGAGTGCAGCAAAATGTCACCTACCTACTTTTGTTCATACAGAATGCGCCTTTCTCGGGGCAATGGGAGGCGTGAGCAAGTAACAAAACGTGTAGCTCAGAGTGTGACGTAAACAGTGACGTACTCGAGAGAAGCCACGACTGGTCAGTCCTTCGGCGATTCACTCATAAGTTGGCCCGTCCTTCACCGTCCCCATCATTTGACGATTAATGGCCTCTTCATTTGCAAGGGCAAGGAGAGCGCGCAACTCCTTGTCTCCCCAGTTGCTCATCTTTACTGTAGTGTCTGTCAGGTTTGTGTTTATTCTTGCTACTAGTAATAGCTGCTCATTCCTGCTATCAGCTGTTTCCTGTTTATCCACCGCCAGTGGGTCGCACATGCGGCGTCACCAACAGCTCCTCCCACAAGTCATCAACAGCCCCTCCCGTGGCGGAAGGGCGCCTCGTTCTTTTTAGCCAATATGACTACCCTATGAGGCGGAAAATTGGGCACCTCGGATCAACTCGCCAATCCGGCTCTGTGTGTCTAAACGCTCGCATGTTACCGGAAAAACGGCCCAACATTTGCCGAAAATCTGGCGGTGTAAAAGGGGCTATACAGATAAAATAACAATATGCTAATATCTGGGGTTTTTTGCTAATCAAGGAGCATGCATCTGAACAAACAAGATCATTTTACATCATCATGCATAAACCCCTTACTGCAAGAAAGCAGTCTTGCTCTTACAACAACAGTTGATGTGGTATGGTCAATGGCAGGTGGTACAGTGAAATCTCAAATTTCTCAGGCTATATACCATCACCAAACGGCAACTTCCACAGCTGAAAAATAAAGCCGATGTGGAAGTGCCAAAAACTGCAGCTCATTTAATGGCCACTTGAGACTGGCTCCAAAGCAGGGTCAGTCCTCAGAGACCCTTATGTTAAATGCCCAACTTTACAGCAGAAATAAACATGTGTACAGCCTGTACACAAAAGGTTTTGGTCTTGATAGCTATTTTCAACATTATGACAACTGTTTAGGGAACGAATTTTTATATAACTCACACATACACTTTTTATTTAGGCTTAAAGTTATGCATATTCATGGTTGGGGCCATTTCATTGAGAGGCGTTGCTCCAGTCAGCTCCACCCTCTCGTCTAAATATGGTCACCTCTGACTCCAAAAAACCAAACAGCCGAAATGCCGAACTCAAGGCTTCAAAACAGGAGTCGAAAAACAAACACATCCATTATTTTATGCAGTCTGTAATCATCTCATATCATCAACTGTGCTCTCATCAAATGCAGCGAATTAGCATATGCTTTTATGAGGTTTCACTCATCAGTGCCTTTCACCAGACGTCTACTTTAAGACTTGCTGTTTCTTTGCTTTATTCTGTCTTTTACTTTGATTCCTTACGTGTTTGACAAATCAAGAGCATCTGTGTGCATGTGTGTCTGAGATTGAATGAGTGCTTACTCAGACAGTGCATACATGGACATTGGTGACATCAGTGTGCATATCTTATGGAGGAGATGTGTGAGAACATAGCACTGTATCCATGCACACACACGCAGACATGTACGCACAGACACTTTTCATTCAGCTTTTCATCATCGCAGTCATTGTGTTGAACCTGGAGGCTGCAGAGGTTGTCTAATCGTACCATATTTAGATGTGTGCTTTACATCAGAGCACATTAAACTCAATCAACACTACGTTATGACTCATCAGCCTTCCTTACAGATGAAATCACAGTCTGTGGACATGTCAGTATGGTAGGAAGGAAACAACTCTAGACGCAACCGACAGAGGCAGGGAAAATGAAAGAGGTTGGTGATGATGCTATTGTGAAATGCTGCGTGTTCTGAAACCCAACCGATTATTTTCTGACCAGCAAACATCATTTCTTCAGCCTGAAGCTGCTGAGCTTATGACTCAGTTTGTGATCTCATCTCATTTTTGCGGCACTCATCACACCATGCTCCTCTCACGAGCTGCAACCCGGCCGCGTGGAAATCACTACCTGGTAACTGCAACAAAGACGAGCACCCACTCAGGTTCCTCTCCGGGGGCATCGACGGAAACAAGAGAAGGCTGAGTATCGGCTGGCACTGAACCAACATGCACGCTTAGAAGCGAGCACGCACATCCCTGAGGTGCACTGTCAAGTGTTTTAATGATTGGCAGGGCTGTCTCTCCAGCATCCATCTCTCCACAGTGACAGGGTGGTGGCAGATTGCCGTCAAGATGTTTCTGTCGTCTACAGGAGACAGTCAGAGCAAATAGAGAGGCCTGGCTGCCTCACCCATTAGCCACACAAGTAGAGTACACACACACACACACACACACAGAGTTGCATTAGACACAAATACACAGAGAGGACTAAAGCAACTATAACATATAAAAGAAGAAAGTTCTCCACAAGAGAAAGCCCCACAGTGACAGATATTTTATCTATCCTCAGGTTCAGACAGCACGCTGGTTTGCCATATGCAACACTTACACTCTGCACAGATTTATATCTCCCTCCCTCTCTCCCTTTCTTTGCTTATAATGGATGCTTTAAGTGACTGTGATTGAAGGGGCAATTCACCAGAGGAATATTGAACAGCGCTGCTGAATGTCTCCACTTGTCTGATGCCGATATGGCTGCAGCACTGTCTAGGCAAAGGAGCAGGATTCTAAGAAGGCTTGAAAAACAATGGATTTGACAGCAGAAGGTTTAAAAGCAACGAGATAAAACAAAGACACCAAGACGAGAGAGCGAGGGCAAAGCATTACAAATTGAGCGCACGCCGCCTGCACTGTCGTTCTACACAAACACCGACTACACAGTGGAGAGATAATGAAGAATACACTGCTCTTGGGATGCATTCAAAATTCATGAAGTGAATGCAGGGGAATCTTTTCATGTGCTCTTAAGTTAGAGGATGTGAGTGTGTTTCTACAAGGTGCCCAGTAGGGGGCATTTGTACTTGTTGCATAAGGCTGATGTTGGTTCAGGCACTTGTCAGTGCTGCTTCAAAGCACTGCAAACATGAACATTTTTGTTTTATTATACTTTCACTGATATTTTTTCCGCAATAACAGCAACACAAATGTTTGGAATATAAAACATTTCACAGATGAACACCCCGGCATTATTACAATACACAGAATGGCCAAATGCTTATTTGTGACTGAGGATCTTATTTCTCTTCAGCCCTGACGTTCACCTACAGTATCACTTTCTCAATATGGAATGAAACCTTTGAATAAGCGAACACCGAAATTGGCCCAGGAGACATACAGAGCCCTGAATGTTAACAGAAATATGGAAAAAATGTTCCTCCCCTGCCTTGAGGAGGGGGGATCAGGGGATGTGAGGTGAGGCGTGCATTAACACCCATTCATCTCTCCCCTTTTATCTCTCTCCCCTCGTTCTCTCCATCTCCCACACGAGACACACTAAAAGATGATTCATCCACACACGTATGCTTGTGCAGACGTGGAAAAAGAGAGAGACCTGAACTGCCACAGTGATAGAGGATAAATAAAATCCATACATGTACATTCACACGGGACTGGATTTAAAGGCTTGTCTACAAGATAAGCACGCCAGTAGATGGATGTGTGTGTTTTTGTCTGAGCCAAGCCGGCCAAAAAGGGAGACTGTATCGTCATTCCACTCTGTGTAGGAGACAGTCACATTTAGAAGGCGTGTTTAGAGTGGAATTTCGAGTATGATTTATGAATGTAAATCAGCTTGTGTAGATGCATTTTCTAATGCTTATTTGTAGAGACATTGTTGGAATACAGATATTGGAAACATAACACACCCTGCTGGATTAGACTCATTCATAATGTACAGTATCAATGCACACACACTTGATCTGCAGAGGGAACAGGAGAATACGCAGAATTCATATGACATAAGCATGCATACTAATAGCTACAGCGAGTCTCAGTTCAGCAGATATGCAGTTGCTTATTCGCAGTGTTCCCTAACCCCCCACTGACATTAAACTCTCCTCACCCCATCAGCCAGCTGAAATCCTGCCAAAATATGCTCACTTAGATTTTCCTTCCCCCTTCTCCCTCGCTTTTTCTCCCTTAGTTCCTCTCTCTTTTTCTTCCTCCCGTCATCTCTCAGCTGAGCGCCAATTAAGGCAAACTGGCATTCTGGACAAGCCGGTGTGAGGGGGAGGCTTTTGGTTTTTGGCTGTGGTCCCATCATGGAGCAGAAGTCACAGAGTAACTGTCCTATTCTCTCCTGTGCTGCTGGTCTGCAGAAGGCTGCTGTTTTTTTGTTCTATTAGAGCTACACCACACTGCTGGCATACACCAGGCAGGAAGACGGACAGGTGGGTTGCTCTGTCTGTGTGTATGTGTGTGTATGTGTGTGTGCACTCTACCATAAGTACCACTCAGTACCTCCCACTGTTATACCTCACTATGCAGTGCAGCTCCCAGGCAGCAGGAGCTCTGCACTACACAGAAGGGAGGTACACCACCCGAGGAGACCTGTTTCTCAAAACATCACATACCACCCATAATAACGAGCACACACACCCAGACACACTTTGTATACTCACACAGACACATTCTCCTTACCCATCCAGCTCCTCTTTTTCCAAAGAAAAAAAAAACAAAAAACGGTGATAGTATTTAAACTGGAGCTTGTCGGAGCTTTCCTCCTCTACCTGACCCACAGCCTCCCTCTTTTTATCTCCCTGGGACTGGTCTGTGAACCTTGCTCCAGAAGCAGCACTGCTAGCGTTGAGACTTTTGGGATTGCTGCTGACTGTGTTCAAGGCTTAAGCCTGAGCTAAAACGCCACCCAAAGGAGAAAATGTTAATTAAGCAAAAGCAAACCCAGGGACCACACATGGAGAGACATGCTGCTTTATCTTTGATTAATAATTACTGAGACCAGAGGTTCTGCCATCAAGGGAAAGAGATTTTCTGTCGGAAAAAGAGATTTACAGATAGTGTTTCTGCTACATTGAATTACAGTCTGAATCATGCTGCAAATCCTTACATGTACACTGATAAAATTGCATATCAGTATTCCTGATTTCTGTTGGGAGTGTACATGGCACATTTGGGAGCACATTAATGTGTGTGGATACTTGTGTGCACACGTGTGCCTGTAAGACTGTGTTTATGTGCCTCCATCTGCTTCCTTCCTTCCAGGTCAGTCTGTGGTCTGAATGCCAGCTGTGCTGCGGAGCAGTGACCTGTGAGGTGTCCTGCCTGATCTACACCTTCCAGCAAGTCCAGCCTGACCCACTTTGCTGAAACACAACATGAACTCCTACAATTTAACACTACAAAAATACACACATTCAACTCTTTTTTTTCAGCCTATGCACTGTAAAAGGGCATGGTTCACGTGTTTCAGGGGTTTTGGCACTCGCACAGTCATATCAGGACAGGCCACATGAGGTTTTGCCTGTGATAGACCTCACTCCTCACTTCTTTAAAGCAGCAATAATGGATATTTTTATAACACCAGTGTATCAAATGTGAAAGGGGGTCACTCACAGTGATGAACCTACGGAGAATTATCACCCGAATCTGCAGCTCCCCTCAGCTTATAGCGAGTTTCAGGTCATTGCTTATCTATCTGGCTTGCAACTCAAGTGTTTTGGTTCACTCTCGTCTTTTAGACACAGCAAGCAGCTATTTTAAATCAAATAAAGCTCTAAAAACCTTCTGTACATCTGGTCAGCACCAAACGACAGACAGACACAGTTAGAGAATAGCTGGTGAACATGGAGCAGCATTTAGCAGCTAAAGACACAGAAACTTTCCTCAGGAGTTGAAAGAAACCAAAAGCTGAGCTAAAACTTAAATTCTGCAGTTGGCCACAAGCACCATTCCAAATGAATGATAATGTTGCTCAGTAACTGCTGGATATGTAGATAAGCAGTTTGCAAACAAGTCCTCCGTATAAATTTGCAAGGTAAAGATATGTGTCTGGTGTGTCAGTGTTGGGTTCACAGCTGATTTCCCCTGCTGAGGGGCCGAAATGTCAGTTATTGCTGGCTCAACAGCGAGCTTAGGAACTTGAACAACACTGCCAATTGAAGGCAAATTGAATCCATGTGGTAGGAAGTGCACATACACTTGTGGTTAATTACCATTATTTCACAATGAGCTCTGATCTATAGGTCAAAGGTGCTGATAAGTGAATCAGGACTTTAGTTTGTGGACTGTTTACAACATCTGGGGTGCATTGCAAAACAGACATGGAAAACTAGACCATCTTGACAACACACAGGAACACAGGCAGTGCTTGGAAGAGGATTTCAATTAGAAATGACAGCTGTATGACAAGACAATGTCCAATAATTTACAAGTCTTCATACACATAGGATAGATCTGCTATGAAAGCAGGTAGTGCTACATTCATTTTTCAGATTCAGAATGTATGAAATCATCTGACACTGTAAATCTATTTGGCATTACAACAGAAGGCTCATTAGATATAATAATCATGTAAATAAACCCACGTTATTACACCGTCCACCTTTGTGAGGTAATTCTGTCTAATTTCTGGCCCTTGCAACACAAAATGTTGCAGCTTCAGGTTGATCTCTGCCCATTTAAGGTCACACACACACAGTTCAGTCTCAGGGTCCTCTGGGATCAGCACTCCTCCTTGGATGGCACACTCTCCCAGCCTCTCGTAAACCCAATATGGACAAGAGCATAAATTTTCACATAGTTTACCTCGCATCTACTCATGAATACGGTGAATGATGTCATTAAATTTGCACCCCAGTGAGGTGTTGAGTGATGGGCCTTCGAAACTTAACTATTCTCATAGGTATTGCTTTTCATCAGGAGATGGTAGAAGAGGCTGATTACTTTTTAGAGACTTTAAGAGACTCTAAATTCTTGTTTTGATCTCTAGTATTTCAAATACATTCAGCAATTCAGGATGTTATTTGTATAACTGTGTGTTTAATACTGTAAGAAATACCACTCTTGTACTGACTATGAAGAATGTGTCGTACAGAGCGTATTATGCAAGTGTTCCTCATATTATGTTCCCATAAATGTGCATCATCATTTCTGTATGTCTAACAGAATATTATGTTTCCTATAAATAACAATTCATTGGCATAACTTTCTTGCCATTAATAACAAGCATGTGTTGTAAATGAGTACAGTGAAAGTTAAATAGAGACGTGCATAGTGTGTGTGTGTGTGTGTGTGTGTGTGTGTGTGTGTGTGTGTGTCTGTACACATGAGCAGTGTGTGCATGCAGTTATGGGTCAGATACATCACTGTTATTTTTACTGGTTCAGTGCAGTTTCCTGTTGATGTGGCTTCATGCATTTTACCTTTAAAAAGACAACATCGTAAAAAACAGAGTGTTTGGACACACATGACCATCCATCACATATCCGTGTTATGAAACAGGCACTGTAGACACATATTGTCTGGGGAGAGTGAGAGTATATGGCTGCTGGGAGTCTGAGAAGACAAGAGAAAAAAGAAAATGAGATTTGAGAGAAATATGACCAGCAGCTCTGTGTACTTGGAGGGGAGGCCAGGTTTAAAATACCACTGCTGAAGATATTGCTTTGAGGAAAAATAAAAGGAGATACATGGGGATTGGTGAACAAAAGGGAGGGGAAAAACAAAGACAACATGATCAGAGGAGAAAAGACAGCCAAACTGTAGTAAGATTCAGTACCAAGAGGGGGGAGGAAGAATACACTGGAATTGACAAATGGGGAAAAAAGGATCTGAATTTGTGGAGGTTGGCACTGTCCTATGCTTCCTGGGAAGCCACTAGCAGGCATGTTGTGTCTAATATATAACAGATGGCCCTTGTGGCCCCATGAACCACGACTTTAAAGAAAGCAGGGGCCTCTCCTCTTTTCCCATCTCTTCCACTAACACAGCAAGGGATGGAAACAACACTTTGACCTCTGCTAGTCAAACCATAGCTAAATGGAGTCACATGCCTCACATGTTTCACATGTTTGAAGATTGACTTTAACAACTATTATATTAATTATATCAATAATAACAATAAAATATCTACTTTATGGCAAGTGTATTACAGCCAAAAAGATAATGTAGACCAGAGCTATTCAGTTGGGCCAGATTTTAAAACCAGGAAATGTGCCACGGGCCAGATATTTTCAGCAACCTATTCAAAACCTCTCTTCTTTTTTAGCTTTTGGTTATGACACATTTTAAACACATGCAAACGAATGTAGTAAAAAAAGCAACTCTATCATTTCTCTTTTGAAATAAACAGGTGACAGTCACTCATCTGACCCAGATACATCACAAAGCGCAGAAACAGACACAGTGCAGCTCTGTGCCATTAAAGCACAGAACCATAACAAGCGGCAAATATACAGTACAGGCCAAAAGTTTGGACACACCTTCTCATTCAATGCATTTTCTTTATTTTCATGACTATTTACATTGTAGATTCTCACTGAAGGCATCAAAACTATGAATGAACACATGTGGAGTTATGTACTTAACAAAAAAAGGTGAAATAACTGAAAACATGTTTTATATTCTAGTTTCTTCAAAATAGCCACCCTTTGCTCTGATTACTGCTTTGCACACTCTTGGCATTCTCTCCATGAGCTTCAAGAGGTAGTCACCTGAAATGGTTTCCACTTCACAGGTGTGCCTTATCAGGGTTAATTAGTGGAATTTCTTGCTTTATCAATGGGGTTGGGACCATCAGTTGTGTTGTGCAGAAGTCAGGTTAATACACAGCCGACAGCCCTATTGGACAACTGTTAAAATTCATATTATGGCAAGAACCAATCAGCTAACTAAAGAAAAACGAGTGGCCATCATTACTTTAAGAAATGAAGGTCAGTCAGTCCGGAAAATTGCAAAAACTTTAAATGTGTCCCCAAGTGGAGTCGCAAAAACCATCAAGCGCTACAACGAAACTGGCACACATGAGGACCGACCCAGGAAAGGAAGACCAAGAGTCACCTCTGCTTCTGAGGATAAGTTCATCCGAGTCACCAGCCTCAGAAATGGCAAGTTAACAGCAGCTCAGATCAGAGACCAGATGAATGCCACACAGAGTTCTAGCAGCAGACCCATCTCTAGAACAACTGTTAAGAGGAGACTGCGCCAATCAGGCCTTCATGGTCAAATAGCTGCTAGGAAACCACTGCTAAGGAGAGGCAACAAGCAGAAGAGATTTGTTTGGGCCAAGAAACACAAGGAATGGACATTAGACCAGTGGAAATCTGTGCTTTGGTCTGATGAGTCCAAATTTGAGATCTTTGGTTCCAACCGCCGTGTCTTTGTGAGACGCAGAAAAGGTGAACGGATGGATTCCACATGCCTGGTTCCCACTGTGAAGCATGGAGGAGGAGGTGTGATGGTGTGGGGGTGTTTTGCTGGTGACACTGTTGGGGATTTATTCAAAATTGAAGGCACACGGAACCAGCATGGCTACCACAGCATCCTGCAGCGACATGCCATCCCATCCAGTTTGCGTTTAGTTGGACAATCATTTATTTTTCAACAGGACAATGACCCCAAACACACCTCCAGGCTGTGTAAGGGCTATTTGACCAAGAAGGAGAGTGATGGAGTGCTGCGGCAGATGACCTGGCCTCCACAGTCACCGGACCTGAACCCAATCGAGATGGTTTGGGGTGAGCTGGACCGCAGAGTGAAGGCAAAGGGGCCAACAAGTGCTAAACACCTCTGAGAACTCCTTCAAGACTGTTGGAAAACCATTTCAGGTGACTACCTCTTGAAGCTCATTGAGAGAATGCCAAGAGTGTGCAAAGCAGTAATCAGAGCAAAGGGTGGCTATTTTGAAGAAACTAGAATATAAAACATGTTTTCAGTTATTTCACCTTTTTTTGTTAAGTACATAACTCCACATGTGTTCATTCATAGTTTTGATGCCTTCAGTGAGAATCTACAATGTAAATAGTCATGAAAATAAAGAAAACGCATTGAATGAGAAGGTGTGTCCAAACTTTTGGCCTGTACTGTATACAAGAGAAAGTGTTTGGAAAAAGATGTGTTTTGAAATGCGTCACATGAGAAAACACTGATTTGTAAAAAAAATATCAATGACGGTGACGCTACACTGATCCTGCCTGACCCATACAGCACATGTGTAACTCAATAGAGATGAGAGGCGGGATGGCTCACCCTACTTTCAGAATACTATATGTAGATCACATATTTTGTCATACTGGTATATCAGACTTATGTATGCTGGGCCCCTCAGAGGTTGCCTCTGGACCGGATGTAGCCCATTGGCCACTAATTAAATAGGCCCGATTTAGACTGTATAATACTGCCCATATCATTAACCTTCTGATGTTTTGGGGTTGGGTTTAAGGTTGCCAGACCTGTTAATAAGTGCGTAAACATTATGAATGTGAATAGTGTATTGGGTAAATAAAACTATTGAAATGAATTTTTGTCATAAGGTGTTGTAAAAATTCAAGGTTTTGTGAGGACTACGTTTTATGTCTTCTGCTTTGTGATCTCTGTGCTACAGGTTGATGATACAGGTAAAATGATATTGAAATAAGTATCAAAGATTCATATTGATACATTATGGTGTTAACTAAAAATGCTTGCATTGAATTCCATATGAAAAAGCCATTAAGCTCGAGGCCGTGTATGCATCCTTTTTTAAAGATCATGAGTTAATTATTTTGTTTTTGAGATAATAAAGCTTGTTACCTTGTGATAACAGGTCAATTTATGTCGATTTGAGAAAACAAAAGGCCAATTCCTTGAGAAAAGGGGATAATTTATCAAAAGAAATGGCTTGTTCTCTTGAGATCACGGCATAATTATGGAGAACTCGATAATAAGTTCATTTGATCACACCTGATTTCAGCCTGTGCAAGGATTTAGTTGAATGTTGTCTCCAACAGAAAGTCACAATGAAATTTCTGCCTTGATCGAAGTACAGTCTGATGTGTTGATCAATAACGGGTACTCATGGGTACTCCTTGATCTGAGATTTCATCTAAAAACTGTTGCTACTGTTGTCAAGATGCCATCAATGCATGCTGGCATGGCACTCCGTACTTATCGGACTCCAACGTTATCTCAAAATAACAAAGCTTATTTTCTTGAGATAACTAAATTGTTAACTTGTGATCTCATGATAAAGGCATGTAAAAAAAAAAAATATATATATGGCAAGCAGGGACAATCTCCGCTACCATAGAAAAAGTAATTTAAAAAACTATTATTTTCAATAATTCCTAAAATTAAATCTGTTTATTTAGTCAATAAAACCATGACCCATGATTAAACATTACAGGAATTTTGTCATGGTTCTA
This sequence comes from Epinephelus lanceolatus, assembly GCF_041903045.1. Taxonomy (NCBI): domain Eukaryota; kingdom Metazoa; phylum Chordata; class Actinopteri; order Perciformes; family Serranidae; genus Epinephelus; species Epinephelus lanceolatus. Next base: position 24,150,147 of record NC_135741.1, on the reverse strand, counting down.
TATGAAGAGCTGATGAATGAAAACACATCTTGTTCAGCCCTATTCTATGCTACGACCATGTCTGTGTCTTGTTGTGGTTCAGATATTTTTCCACCTTGTGTTTCATTGATTTTCCATCCAATTTCCCATCCGGAGGAAATTGGGCTATGAAAAAACAATCGAGCAAAGGAGCATGTCTGGACCTGGAATAAACTATCTCCCTTCAGGTCATCATCCTTCCACATGGCCCTGAATAATGCATTTCTTTACTTTTTTCTTGATTTTCTGAGCACCGAGCTGTGCACTAAAATAATATTTGGCAGCATTAACCTCAACAGCACACCCCATCCGAGTATGACCATTACAGATAAGCATCACTGACAGCTTCCTTTGGCCTCACTCACACCCCTTCTGTACTTCTTCTTCTGCACAACAGTTCGTGGTCCAGCCACATGGTACTTGCCACCAAACCCCCCCCCCCATATATACACACACACTCCCTCTAACCCAAACCCAGATCCAGCTACAAAGATCCTTTTGTTCCATTCCACTCGAGGAAAATGGCAAAGCACGCAACCCTTTCACAGCGAAATCAGAATAAGTGCAACCAACAGTGTTGGGGCAGAAGGGGAAGGGAGTTCAGCTGAACATGTTTTCTTGCCCCATCTGGAAAGTGTTGCATGTGTATACACACAAGAGCTCTTTCTCGAACGAACGTACTTATATATGGTACATTACAGCGAAGCAATTTACTGCTATCAGTGCTAATAGAGGATACAGAGGGTGGAGTTTAATAAGAGAAAACTACCAACACTCAGGTGACTCCAATCTGATACTTTCCCTGAAGTTATTACTGCCTAATGACCACCATCAGATATGGCAGATGGGCCTGTTTTTATCCTGAATTCACATATGGCTAACATGCAAGAGCAGGCTGAGCTGAAACTGAAGGCCTGGGCGATAGCTCACGTGGCATGTACACACTTATAGATCCAAGATTGTGTGAATCAAGAAATCATTACTGCATATTTATCAACCCAGACTGCAGCAAGGCAAGTGATTGAGTGGCTGAGCAGGCTGTTTAAGACGTCACCACGCAGAAATCTGAGACCTTTCACACAAAGAATCAAAGCTGAGTCTGGAAGTTTGTGTTTCGGTGGGTCTCTAAGCTCTGACTGGTTTGGTGAGGGACAATGTTTGGACTAGCATTGTGGGTATGTGGTCACAAAGTGGTTCAGTGCAGCCCTTTCAGGTCTTACCTGTTCTTTCTCTCCGCTCTGGGATTTCTGTCGTAGTGGCCTGCTGCTCCCAGTCCAGCCCCTCCGGCTCCCACTGGCCCTGCACAGGCCCCTTTTCCTCCTCGCTTGATGGGAGGTCCGCCTCACCCCCTTCTGAGAGCTGCACACAGAGATGCCTTTGTCAGCGGTGGAGTCCTGCTCTCAAGGAGGAAGTGATGGTAAGATTGTACAGAGTGCTTATGGTCACATAACCACAAAACATTATACCAGTGGCTGTGTTTTTCCACTATTCCCTGCATCTTTTTCATCCTTTTCTCCATTACGCACCGAGCAAGAATGCAATAGAAATCCTTGAGGTCCAACTTTTTGCCACAGAGCTTGGATAAGAACTGCCTCTCAGACAGCACTTTCAATCTATTTAAAACCCAGCAGCACCAGAGGTTAACAGAGGCAGTTATCAGTCCTCTGCAGGGATGGAGGAAGATTCTAATCACTGTTATGTTTTTTACCTCTCTCTGCCAGGGAGGAAATGATTGATCAAGATAAACATTTTTCAAAGAGAAAGCAGAGTTTCAAAGAGAAAACCATTCGGATCTTTTGGTACACCTCTGACCTCTGTGTGTTTGAATCTACCCTGTAGTTGTTGTGTCCAACCTTCCACTCTGCAGTTCAGTCAAGTTCATCGAATCCAATTTGTGTAGGAAATTATGTCAGACTCCATATTGGTTTTGTAGATCTGCATTTGAAGAGCATAACAGTAGTAATTATGTTTATATTAAAGAATGAAAATGAATGTGGCTGCCTTGGTTTCCTCCAACCCACAATAAAACGCATTACTTCAAGAAACCAGATTGCCTCTAATGCAGACATTTTCTGTTTTAATGGCAGATCAAGGAAAGAAAGAAAGTAAATGAATTTGCTGGATTGCAGTGGAGCGTTAGACCTGCATGGGTTTGTTTATGGTCAGAAGGTTTAATCACTACTACTCTGCTTCCTGTTCCTCTGAAACATCCAAGATTCCTCCCAAGCACTGAACAGAGACTAGCAATTCTTCCATTTCTCTCTCTCCCGTCTCTCCTCTTGTCCGGCTTTACCATTTTAGGTTGACCAAGTTATAGAGATGCCACAAATAAACTTGGAATGTAACGGTATGGGCCAAACACAAGCTGAGCCTCATGCTCCGCAAGCCCTTGAAAATACCTCCATATGTGCCTCCTTTCTGAATTTGTGGCATTATGCTTTTTATACAAACAGCCAGTTACAATACAAAAACAGATCTGCAACTCACCCACTGTTGATTGGGCATGGCCACGGAAGTAAGCACGTCAGCCATGGCTCCCAACATCTGGTCAGTGCGTCCCTGATTCTTCTGTAGAGCCTTCATTCTTTCCAAGTGGCAAACAAACACGTTCCTTAAATTACTTTCCCCTGCTGTTGTGACTCTCTCTTTCTCTTTGGGTCCCTTTTCTCTCTTGTCCCCCTGTTTTCTGCTCCTTCAGCTCTTGTCTTGCGGCGCACTGTGCCACAGTTTGGAACCGAGCCACCGCAGCCCTCCTTGCGCTAGCCTGACACACAGGAAACCTCATGCATATGAATAATTGATCCTGGAAGAGGGGGGCATGTTTCTGTCTGGACAGGAGCCTAAGAGCTCGTCCCTCCTTGTCCCTCTCTCACCTCCCCTTATTCAGACACAGGTGAGCTAGATGGAGGTGTCTCTAATTCTTGATTAGTCCAGTGAAAATATCCACCTTGTGCTCTCAATATAACCTTCCCCTGGAAACTCAGAAGATTTTCTTGGGCCTTCTTGAGCAGAGTCAGCCGTCCTCTTCTTCTGTCATCCCTCTAAATGAGGAGTCCAGACAGTGTGGAAGTATTTCTCTGTGAGACTGGTCTTCTCCTGTCTTGTCTGAATGCTGAAACGGTGAGCCGTGACTTCAAGAGCTGAGCACATCACCCTCCCTGGAATCCCTCTTTCTTGTTCTTCATTGGCTATAGAGGATCACCACCCCCCTTTCCAAAACCTCTCCTCCTTCCATCTTTCCTTTTCTTCCTTTATTTCCTCCTCCTTGTCTTCATTACCTGGATTTATTCCCAATCTGACTTTCTCAGTCTTTCCTATATCTCTGTCTTTTGGTGTTTCTTTGAACTATCCTGGCACCCTACGCTCTCTCCTCATCTTTGCCCAAGTCTCAGGCAGTGACACATGGATTGTGTGAACTCTTGAGCAGCGGGGCAGCCCCAAATAAGGTATGAATACACAGCCCATGAAGCGCAACTATTTAAGAGACTGTCACCGATTGCACTCACGCACATCTTACACAGCTTTTTTAACTTGTGAGGTACTGATTAGTCAAACCAGTAGTGTCTGTTTGTGGCACCTTGAAAGATTATTTGCCAAAGAAGAAGTGTAAAGGCTTCCAACATTGTTTACTGACAGACTGATCCCGCAGGCCATGAGCAAAAGCCTGTATAATGGAAACACACACACACACACACACCCTCCATTATTAAACTCCATTCATGTTTTACAGCCAAAGTCAACATTTGGGCAACAAGACTGCTGGATCATCTGTTATTGAGAATTCATCTGTAGTAATATAAACAGGTTACTTTATTGTTAATGATCATGCTATCCCACTTTCAATTTCTATGACCATTAAAGTTATCTAAAAGTTTCACTGCAGCATTTAATAGTGTTCCTCCAAGAGAAACTCGTAAATCACACTTCCTTCACTAATAGTTTCACATTTTGACTTATTTGATCACTTGGCACAGTAATTGTGTGAATAAATTCACAAATATGAGACCAATGGGAATATGTAACTTGACAATTTATGTTACTGATATACATGGTATGTATTATTAATATCGACAATTCAGTAGCAAAAAGGAGACAAAGAAGAGGTGAACAGGACGAATGCTGCAGTTGAATAACCCTTTTTGCTTAGAGAGGTTCCTCACTGAGTAAAATGACCCGATGGCAGCCATGATAAGAGCTGATCAAATTCTTTAAATGCTTAAGAAATTTGCTTCAATGCCTCCTTTCTTTTCTCTTTTAGCATAAGGTTCACTGGACCATCTTTTATGCAATTCTTGCAGCAGCAACAGTGACCCACGTCAATAACATCTGCCATTGCATAATTATATAGCCCAGTGTAAGTGCAGTTGGCTTCTTTTAACTTTTTTTCCTTATAAGTTCTCCACATCTTTCCTCCACCTCAGGACATTTTCCATCAAGGGTAATGAAAATGATTAGGAAAATACATGGGACGTACTGTTTTGACTAGCCTATTTGACTGCAAACTAAAAGGCCCAAACACACAAAACTGACATCAAAGGACTAGTGGCGACAAAGACTGACTGTTGCGTTGCTTTACGTTGCCTGTGTCTGAACCCACCGCAGAGTTTACAGCCAATGGCCAACTATCATCTATGCTCTGCGCCTGCGTGAGAGGAATTAACTCTCCATACCAACAGGCAGGGGTAAACTGTATTGGTCATTCAAAAAGGGAAACCAGAAGACGGATTCGAGATGCCAGATAGCCAGTTAGTACATTAACAACACAACCAATGTTAACAGAATAAATTATATTTACTGTGCACCAGTGAACAATAACACAAGCAGTTATGAACCGTTTCTGTTTAAGAGCTCAATAGCTAAAAAATATAGTCTTGCCTAATATAGCAAGTTTGTTTCAACTTTAGTGGTTTGTTTACTTTCCTCACTTCCATCTCTCTTCTCATGCACTGAGCAGAATTGCTAATCAGAGTGATTTCATTCACCAATAGATTCAACATGCTGAATTTGCCAAAAGGACAGACTAGTGCCATCATGCCATCGACTTGCTGTGTCAGGGCCCAAACAATCTACAGCCACGTTAGCAACTGTATGCTAAGGCAGGGTTGGTGTTAGGATTAATGGTGCTTTGAGCTAAACGCTAACATGCTGTCTTTAAAGTGATATGTTAGTAGTATATAGTATATGTCACCTCAAAGCAAGAGGGTTCCTGGTTCGAACCCAGGAGGGAGCCCATCTGTGTGGAGTTTGCATGTTCTCCACGTGTCAGCGTGGGTTTTCTCCGGGTACTCCGGCTTCCTCCCACAGTCCAAAGACATGCAGGTTAGCTGGGATAAGCTCCAGCCCATGATGACATGATGTTGACGTTAGGTAAAAAGTCAAGGGATAACCAAAGACATTAAAATTCATCCTTCCCCAATATTTCATTCAAAACCACAAATGTCAACTGTGAGGTGGTGGGATTTATCCTCTATGCTTGAACTACATTTCATACCAATCCATCCAGTGGTTGCTGAGATATTTCAGTACTAAAGGTATCTTCTATCTCCCCAGAAAAACAGCAGTTAGTCATGTTCCTTACAGCTCATCTTTTTGAAGTCTCTTTTACTCACACTGTGAGTTATGATGACTTATGGCTGCGATTATACTAGAATTCCTCAAGATTTAAGTATAATTCATGAAAGCTGTAAGGTTGTAATTTTTGATAAAAATTAAAAGTTTGCACAGACACTGACCATAAATGCCTCTTGTCAAGGGATTTATGGTCAGTTTAAAGCCTGGAGAAACCTACAAAGCCTTGTTAAACAGGTGTGTTTGCAGCAAATCAGCACACCCTCAGAAAGTATTTGTCTTTTAATAACAGGGAAACTATTATCCATGCTTCGCCTATAAATTCTATAAATCCTTGTACAACCGTCTAGGGCAGCCGACTATTTCCAGATTGCAGACGGTCCAAAATGTTGCTGTTTATGGACAACCTATGTTGCGGAGTTTTTAACTTCCACTGAGCCCAAGTGCAGCCTGAGATCCTCATGCTGTCCTGTTTTGGTCATACACAGTCTAGGCTAAGGGTGAGTGAACTTCCACCATGAGAGTCTCTACAAAATCTGAAGACCTGCCCAGCAAAAAGGTTGCCCTGTCCGTGTCTTCATTTATTTCTTGATATCATTAGTTATGTCTTTTTCTTCATTTTATTATGTTATTTCCCATTATTTATCAGTCACATTTTCGAGGGTATACTGCCAAAAATAAATTAAAAGATGTGAAAGGTGAAAGTTAGCCCACAAGTCACGTAAAACGTCTCTCCCTAATACCTTGGCTGAAAAGCATCTACACACTTCCCTTCACTGCATAAACCCAGTTCCTCTAAGCTGTCAGTCAAACAGACATGTCCAGCACACGGAGAAGAAATAACCTCCCCCAGGGAGAGGAGGAGTCATCAGTTTTCAATTAACACACCTGAAGCAATTAGAAAACAACACACCTGTTACATATGATCTTCTTTCATTCCTTCATTTCATCTTTTAAACTGGCAAAACATCAAGAGAGACACAACAAAACACTACAAGCTAAGAGAAAACAAACACATCTAAGGACATGAGACACAGCAAAATGACCTGAGAAAAACAGGGTGCAAAGCTGTCGTAAATAACATAATGATCCATTGTCAACAAAGGAGGCTGCTACAGAACATCAGAGGGCTTCTGTAATGGAGCAGGTTGTTAAGAGTCCAAAATATGAATCCAGAAAAAAAAAATTTTTTTTGGTACTGCTTAATTCTCATCTTTGTTTCCTGCTGATGTCTCCATTACTGTCTTGTTGTTTGTTCTTGCGATTTTGCCAAAAAACATATTGTCTTAAGAGCATTTTTACAAGTAAATCACATCCCAAACCCAGATGACAATTTTTTGTCACCTTTTAATGGGAAATATGATGGTATATGTTTATAATTTTGTGGTATTTAAAATTAAAGATGAAATATGGATTTGAAAACTCTGCCAAAGGGAATACTTCTTTCTATTTTTGTCCTGTTGCAGCCTCCTTTGTTGACAGCAGATAATTACGTTATTTATGACAGTTTTGCATCCCATGTTTTTTCAGGTCATTCTGCTGTGTCTCATGTCCTTAATGTTTGTATTTGTTTTTCCTTATTTAATCTTTAATTTTAAACACAAAGCCACAAACATGTGCCTTCTTATTTAGATTATAAGATAAGATAAGATTTTATTTCCATGTGCTCTCTGTGTAATGTGTATATTGGCCAAACGTCAAGAAGCCTTTAACAACAACACAGTGGAGACAGCAACAGATACAAACTGACAATTATCCAGTGACATGTCACTTTAATGAATGTTCTCTTTGTGTTTCTGCCTGATGGGTTTGAAGTATTTAAAATTAAAGATGAAATATGTATTCAAAAGAAGATTCTGCCAAAGGGAACATTTCTGGATTCATATTTTGGACTCTTAACAACCTGCTCCATTACTGAAGCCCTCTGATGTTCTGTTATGTTATTTATGGCAGTTTTGCACCCTGTGTTTTTGTTTATTTGTTTGTCTTAGACTTTTCATCATATTGATGTATTGTTGTGTTGAGTTTGTTGGGTATTTTTGTTGAACATTAATAAATAGGGCTGCACAAATAATGGAAATATTATCAACATCGCAATACAGCCAAGTGCAACTCTCAAATTGCAGGAGTTGCAATTTTTCCACTAAGGTAAAATGTGTCACAACATATTAGTATTAATCAAAAGATGCACCACCAGCCTACAAATCATACTCCAGACATAAGGGATCATGCTTGTTTGGTACAGACTCCAGCAAAAATCACATTGTTGTCACCTTATTTATTTATTTTTCAGTGAAAATTAAATGCAAAAATTACCATTACCTCTAAAATAGCAACGCATCGCAATTGCAACATCTGTCAAAATAATCACAACTTTTTTTGCATGTCCCGCAGCCCTTTAAAGAAAGATACTCATAAAGTTTGACAGCATTTAAAACAGGTGTGTGGCTTCAGTGCTTCAGGTGTGTTAATTGTAAATTATCTCCTCTTTCTTGGAGGTTATTTCTTCTGTGTGTGTTTGGCATATCTCTGTTTGACTGAAAGCTCAGAGGAACTGGGCGTATGCAGGGAGGGAAGGGTTAAGAGTGTGAAGATGCTTTTCATCCGACCTATTAGGGAGAGACGTCTTTACATGACAAGTGGGCTGCCTTTCATCTTTATCAGGGCTGAGTACAATTAGTCACCAACAGTAGTGAAATCCTCAGAGAAATTACTGGCAGAGGTGAAGATGTGAGAGCATGAGGAAACACAAAGCTTTGAGTTGGAAGACGCAACAATTGCTCTCAGCAACCACTTTGTGGTCATACAAAGTTTCCACATCACTCACACCGGCCATTAGTACAAGGTCAAGATTGTGTGTGGACACATCAGAATCACTTTCTCTAGACCAGGACAGCTACAAGTGAAGCCCACAGGCCAGTTGTGCACAGTTCAAATGAGGACAGGGACTTTTGTTGCATCCCTCTACTTTCACTATGTAATAAAAAGCCCATTAAAATAATATTGTACTGCATTGCTTTGCTCTGAATATTTCATGTGAATACATCTACAAGAACATTTTTAAAAAACCTCAATTCGAGTAGGATTTGTATTTCTTTGTTGAGCTGTGAAAATAATTATTTTCAGTAATTGCTGATTATGCCTTATCATCTTGCAGTATCAGTCTGCTCCATTTAGTGTCTGCATGACCTACATTCTTCATCATTGTGAAAAAAAAAACAATATGAATTTTATGTAAATGCACTTACTACAAAGCACAAAGAATGAAAAAATATATTGAGTGAGCTGTGGTGCGCATTTTCATACTTCATGCTTGACCTAACCTGACCCTAACCCAGCCTACAGTCGCCGACTCATTTGTTACTTGTACCTTATTCATCCACCCTTAAGTCTGAAAGCACAAACACCACAAACTTTAACTTCCCATTGCAATCATTTCTGCCAAATCCCCCAGAATCTCCTCCTTGCCTTACACGAACAAGTTGAGCTTTGTTTCCTCCCTGCTTCCTTTCATTCACCTGATCCCTGCAGGCTTTTAGACGCTTTAAAACAAGTAGTGCAGGGGGTTTCTGTCTTTTAACCACATAGCTGGAAATAATGTAGCAGATGCTCATAGAATCTGAGCAAAGTGCTGGTAAGACCGCTTCTGGAGAGATTGCCAACAGTCTAATATTAGCTGAGCACATGGCTGTCTATCAGTCACTAAGCTGGCTAAACTTAGTTTGTTGCTTCCCAAGCCTCTTTCCCAGTTCTTTTGCTCTACCACTGACCTCTGCTGGGTACTCGAGTGTCTGGGGAGAGGTTGAGCTGCCTTTTCCACTGATGAGTGAATGACTCTGTGAGGAATTTGCAGAATATAGAAGGGAAATAACTCTGACCGTAAAAGGAAAGTGTGAGTACTATCAGGAGGTGGGAATCAGAACAAAATGTTCTTTAACTCGTACATCCGATTAAGAATCATCTGTAAAAACCTGCTGGATTTTCCTCTGAGACAAACACAAACTGCTGCTGCTGAAGTGAGCTGTGTTGCCCTCGTCTGGCAAAGCTGTTAGCTCATTCTTGAATATCTAACAGGATTAAGGAAAACACACTCACCACTACCCCACCCTTTTGTGCCAAACAGACTTCCCTTTCCTCTACATGTCTTCCTATCAACTTCATTTCTGTTTTGGCCTTTCACAAACTATAAATCTTCCCCCCTAAGCATACCCTTTCTTCCTCTTCCTGTGTTTCATATCAGTACGAAGTCAAGACCCCCCACCTCAGGCTCTTGTGTCTAAACATAGCACCTTTGGAGTAATTAATCAGGTTAGTGTGATGCTACAGGTCTGGTGGTTTACAGCTGAAGAGGCAGCCCCTGATGAAGAACTGGCTCAGGCATATGATGGGATTTAGTGAAATTATGTTACTGGAGGTGTGTACCCTTCAGCTGGCTGGTATCAACAACAGTTCTCTGTTGGTTAACTCTTCAGAGCAGATCAGTAGCTATAATTCTCAGGATCAAAATGCTTTTGAATGAGTGTCCAATTTGTCACAGTGGCTTTTCCCAGTCAAGACGGGGCTCTACAGTGATGGAAATCTGATACCGAAGTCATTTTGCTCGTTAATAGTGCTGGGGCAAAGCATTTGATAATTACTTGTTAATGGTGTGTTCCACTCAAAGCGCAAAGTGGAGACATGTGAGTTCAAAGCGAACGAGATGCACCTTGTGATAAGTTTGTGGATATATTTGGAGGTTGTGTAAACAGCAGCTGTAACCTACAATGAGGATTAATTAATTCTATGACTATTTTAGCCTCTGAATATCTTGTTGAGTCACATAAACAAGGTTCATGTCCCAAAACTGCATTACCCAGTTTGAACAGAAGGGGGCAGTGTGCACATCCTCTAACAGAGAGGAGCTGAACAGGCTACTGCGCATTCACATGCACAAAGTCACAGATTGGCCCTGCTCCAGCTCACTATCAGGGTTAATCTATTCACACACACCTTTCATACCATGTGATTGACGCTGTGATGCTATCAATAAACCCGTTGACACGATATTTCTGTCCACATAGGTGTCGGCCATCAAAACAAAACAGTTATGGTAACAGTTCAAGCAGAGGACTTGTTTGCTAAGCAACATGAAACTAGGAAAAAGTTAATTCAAGCATTTTAACCTAGTTTCTGTAATTGGAATATAAGATTACAGAGTAACCAGGTTAAGGAGACAATTACATTAACTATAGGCTAGATGAAAATGTGGGTACTCTCAAAATATCATGTTAGAGCAGCATCTTTTTCGGCATCTGTGTGGGTGTAAAATGAGTTGTGTTTGTGTGTGCATAGTGTCTCGTACTTGAGCATTTGCAGGAACGCATCACAGAATGTCCATGTGTGTCTATGCGTGTCTGTGTGTGAGTCGTCCATGGGAATAATTACTAGCAAGGCCCCCTGGCTTAAGTAACAGCAGGGTTAGTTTGTTGTCCCAGCAAATGGATTTCCATGGGAAAACAGACCCAAGACGCTGTCTCCCATCACGCAGACACGCTGAAATTATTCAGGCGGGGGGTCCTCAGCAGCACAGCCGATTTGGGAGCCATAGCCTCCATGATTCAGTCACAGGCAGCACTTATTTGGACAGGGAGGTTTGCTCTGACACAACAGATTGGCAGCAGAGAGCTGTGGACGGACAGATTCTGAGAGAACTGTGGAGACAAGTGAGGGAGAGAAGAAAGAGAGAGCAGACTAACTCCACAGACTGTAAGCAGAGCAAGGTTGGCTGCTGTCTGTTTCTTTCTCTTAATCCTTAAATCTTCTATAATCAGGATGAGAGGGAGAGAGCATGTTGCCTGACTTAGGACAGCAGAGTCTATGTTGGGACCAGGACGGATTGCCAGCTGATGAAGCAACCTAACTGGCTGGTAGGAGAGATGGAGGGAGGGGGAAGGCATTCAGCTAGTGTCAGTTTGGGAAACTTTAACTTAACCAGTTTCTACCAAGAGCCAACAGGAATACAGGAGGTCCAAGATATGAGGATGGTTTAACTACTGAGAACAAGTAAAAAAAGAAGAGGACTAACCCATGGCTGGATTGTTTTAGGGTGAGACTTTACCATTACCATTTCTCCTAAGATTTATTTTTCACTTTGCTTTGACACAAATTGTTGCATATTCTTTACACTTTAACTCCACAGCTCATATTTAGGATTTCGAGGAAGAAGCTTGATCAGACTGCAAGGTGCTACTCAGCAGGAAGTGTAGGCCACAATGGCAGAGTTAAAATAGGAGCTTTCTATGTTTGTGCAGACGGAGGAAGAGAGAGAGGGAAAAGTTTGTGTGATAGTAATCTTCATTCTTCTACATGACACAATGCTGAAATAGGAACATATGTTTGTGGGATTAAAGGGGTTGAGCAGTCCTATCTGGCATTTAACGAGCGTTTATCCAAAAGATGCCATTACTCTAATAAATTGTCAGCAGGTGCAAAGCTGCTTCTGAGCAATCTGTGCAAATGTGTGCCTAGTGTGGATGTGGTGTAGGGAGCTACGCAGGGCCAAGGCAGCTTGATGACTGAAACCCTCAATCCCTCACTGGCAGAGCAATCAAGCTCTGTCTCACACTCATCTGCAGCTCCTTCAAAACATTACAAATGACTAAGTCTATCCCATTCTAAGCCTGAGCCGAGAGAAACAGTGTCATCATTGGTTTTAAAATACTTCATACAAATTTGTATTTGCATGGTTTATTGATTTATGCCAGAAACCAACTGGATACCTGTGAGTGCACTTGTATTGCAGAGCAGTGTGACACAGTTAAGACACCATTACAGATGCTGTTACTAGCCTAGTCTCCAATTGCTTGCAGCACCATGAGGCCTTTCTCAACCCAGTACACTCCTACTATGCCATCATTCACAGGACTTTCACAGACTGAGCATCTGACGATTTTCAGTGTTTCTTGACCATTTACTGCACCTAGAATCTGTAAATATACACCCATCTTACATTCATACCTACTCCCTCTCTTCTTCTGTTCTATAACGGGCTGAGCTAGTTAACAAACGTCAGCAAAAAGCATGTTGTACAGTCAGCTTACCCATCTTGTAAATCAGACTTGCGGATCAGTCACTCTAACAAGAGGGCGGAGGTGAGCTGAAAGCTTGTCATCCTCTTTAGGCATCGTGCCTTTTACACAAGGCCCGTACAGGTCATCAGATCTATTTAACACGCTAACTTCAAAGGCTGCCAGTCTTTTGTTGTTAGTTTCACAGTCATACTTGAACTAGTGTAAGAGGCAGATTTTGAGGAGAAGAAATCTTACACCATCCTACCCTGCATGGCACTGAGCAAAATGCAGATGCACACCAATATTTTCTCAATCACCGACACCTTTCACATCAGGATAAGCGTAGTGTTTTTTGACAGAAGCTGCTTTGGATCATGAGATATGTCAGGTCAGATTCTCACTGTTGAATTTTAAATGCTCAAATCAACAGCCTGTGGCCATTAGTGATATTTTTCCATCACTGTAGCACCCAAACATGGCATTGCTCACTAAAAATAAGCTGTTTGATGGGCATAAAAGTTTGATGGAGTTTGGTAATGCTCTTCACTACACCTCCTTTTAGAAACTCAGCCTGATACCAGAGGAAGTGCATGGCTGTCTCATGGATGGAGGAACAAAATCAAGAAACTGTGTTCATTTTGAATCCACAATAACATTAATGTTTCCTATTCAAGATGTGGGTGATGTGCAGAAGACCTGACACCCAGGTGTGAACCCAGGCAGAAGGGGGTCCAATGGCCACTGCAAATTATGACCCCGACTTGGGCGAAGGCCCGTCCGAGGACTTGGATAGCCTCCTGGATGATTCTGAGTCAGGGAGTTTGCTTTCTGAAGACTCAGTGCTTCCTGACTATGACAGGGATGAAGAGTGTAAAGACCCAGCTAAAACACTGTATGAGGCCTGTAGTAGGAATGACCCCAACTCCATGCGCAGGATCCTGGAGCGAGGAGTCACTAAGGACGAGGCTATGGAGCTGGACATCAACGGCCGGGTGAGATTTATCACACATGGAAAGAGTTTGACACAAGTGAGAAATCTAAATTTCTACAATGAACACTTTCATGAAGGTCAATTTATCTCTGCCTTCCTCCCCCTCAGAATGGACTAATGCTGGCTGTGGTCAAGGGATACGTAGATATTGTCACCATGCTGCACACATGTCCACTTATAGACATCAATCACCAAGACAATGATGGCAACACTGCCCTCATGATTGCTGCCCAGGCAGGTATGTCTGTTGACCTGTACAGCACATAAACATAACATCTAGTCTCAAGTCAATTCTACCATGTTAACGTTTTTTTTTTCCCCCAATCCAGGTTTCATCACCATTCTGAACTTTATTCTAAACTATTACTCTGGTGTGGACACCGAGGTCAGGGATCCCCGTGGCTTCACAGCCCTCATTAAGGCAGGTCTGCAGGGCCGAGCAGAGTGTGTGTCCGCCCTGCTAATGCATGGTAAGTTTACAGTACATAAGACCTACTATAAACTTTGTAGTATTTTTTAATTCAGATGGGAGGAACATCTGGTGTGTGTGTGTGTGTGTGTGTGCATACATGGACAATAGATTTATCCAGAGGCAGTCAGCCCAGAATCTTGAGACAAAACAACCCTGTCTCCTAGAAATTACAACTATATACAAATAATTTGAAACAACAACTCTGTGTTTTTCAGCGGATGCCCAGCAAATTATGTTTTTTTTAGATAACACTGCATTATGTAACTCTGGAGAAAGATAGTGGATTGTTGAGTCTAATTCCCAGGTTATCAAATATGACACTTTGAGTTGGTAGTTCAGTCTGACAATCGGGAATGAAACTCAACTTTCTTTCTCCAGAGTTACATAATGAAACACTATCAAAAAGAATTAACTGCTCGACAGTCCCCTAAAGCACTTGAGGAAATGTGGGAACTTAAAAATCTGTATCAGTTGGTATCATATCAGTCCCATATGGTCTAGCGGTTAGGATTCCTGGTTTTCACCCAGGCGGCCTGGGTTCAACTCCCGGTATGGGAATCTCTCTTTGGTCCAAGTCCCTATAGACTGAGTCACTGTCCCCATCGATTCAAGTCCCCACCTAGACCAGATATACAGTGTGGACTGGTAGTTGTAGAGATGCTAGGTTGACTCCTGAGCAGTTGGGGGTTTGGTGCCTTGATGAAGACATTAAACCCCCAACTGCCCAGGGTGCCTGTCCATAGGCAGCTACCCCAACATCTACCCAAATGCATGTTAAGGCCTGTTTGTACATGTGTGTGTTTTGGGCCTGTGTGTATATGACAACAAAGCGAGAAAAATTTAAGGATTAATAGGTATATCTAAGCGGCACGGTGGTGTGGTGGTTAGCACTCTCGCCTCACAGCAAGAGGGTTGCCGGTGCGATCCTGGGTGTGGGAGCCCTTTTGTGCGGAGTTTGCATGTTCTCCCCGTGTCAGCGTGGGTTCTCTCTGGGCATTCCGGCTTCCTCCCACAGTCCAAAGACATGCAGATTGGGGACTAGGTTAATTGATAACTCTAAATTGTCCGTAGGTGTGAATGTGAGCGTGAATGGTTGTTTGTCTCTATGTGTCAGCCCTGCGATAGTCTGGCGACCTGTCCAGGGTGTACCCTGCCTCTCGCCCGATGTCAGCTGGGATAGGCTCCAGCCCCCCCGCGACCCTCAAGAGGATGAAGCGGTTAGAAGATGAATGAATGAATAAGTATATCTAAAAAAAAAATCCATCAGCAAAATGTTTACTGACAACGCATTTCATCTGTTGCCACCAAAACAGGCAACTTGCAAATCACTATCCACTCGTAGTGACTACAGCATAAAGTTTTTATTATACCCTTTTTATAAACATTTAACCAAAATCACGATCTTTCCCTAACCTTTACCAAAGCACTCTTGTTGCCTAAACCTAACCATAGACAGAAGTCTGGATATGAGCCCAGGATTCTGGTGTCACAATCCTGCACCACAACATAATTACGAATGCAGTTTAGTAATATACAAATGTCATTTTTAGAAGAGTTGGATATACAAGTCTGGAAGTCTGACCTGTAAACTAATCTGGTCTTTCTCTGGGCTGCGGGGATTAGTCCTGTATAAACAGTACAGGGACATATTTAGGATAGCACGAAAAACAAATTCCAACAACGTTCTATTCAAAGTCGAGTCAGAGACAAATGACTTGGCAAACTTGAGCCAAGTGTGGAATAAAAATATATGTCTGGTGCTCTTGGATTTGTTATAAAGCCCTGATTATTCGTTAAGTGGATTGCCATAGTCTTTGAAATAGACTCTATACTCTATGAATTGTGCTCCTAAAGCGACCACATGGTGGGGTGATTTTACTGATGAAGCAGCTGATTTCCCCACATCCCTCAGCATCCAATCTTTATAAACTTGTATCCTTATTTTCACCACATTCTGATGTGTCCTCCCCTTTTTGTGTACAGGTGCAGATATGAATGCAATGGACTTGGTCCAAGGGAGAGGGCTAAAGGATTGGGTCCTCAGGACAGGAGGGTTTGAGACTCTTAACAGAATACGCCGCCTGCAGGCTCATTGTGTCGCTGAGCAGTTCTGTGAAAGCTACGTTCCTGAGTGGCCTGATCTGAAGCAACTGGTAGCAAAGGCCACTGCCGCCAAAACAGCCAGCCAGAAGCTAAGGCAGCGCTTAAAAGACAGCATTACTTTCAGTTTCCCTCAAGACCCTCAAGACAATGGGGTCATGGACCATATGGTGCGGATGACCACAAGCATCCACAGCCCCCTGATAGTCACTGGTTGCCATCCACTCTGTCCCACCAGCCCCCCAGAAATTGGCAAGCGGCGATGGGCTGTCTCTGAACTGCTTGAAAAGCATGGCAGCAAAGAGTTGGAGGAGAGCACAGTGTCCCACAGCAAAGGCCCAATCATCACCTCAGCTTCTCCCACTGCTGTGTCAGCCGCCTCTGTGTCTCTGACCTCCTGCTGCCAGGACTCAGAGCGCAGGGACAGCATGCCATCAGGTGGCATGAAAAGCTTCATTCCCCGCAGCATAGCACACAGGAACAGCATCTTCCCCTCAGGCTGTATTCCTAAGATTGAAGTGACAAAATCTGGGGAGCCCACTCCAAAGAAGGAGAAAAAGAAGAAAAGGCAGAAGGGCTACCTGGAGCCTCCTGTCTGGAAGTACAAGGAGGCCAAGGAGGAGAGAAAGAAGGAGAAGAATCAAGAAAAGGAAAAAGAGCAAGAGAAAAAAAACAAGGGGTCTAAACGAAGCCACAAATGAGGAAGTCTTCTCTTTTTCTCAGAGAATTTCACTGAGATAAAGTCAGGCAGGAGGGATCAGCATGCCATTACAATGAGGACAGTTTTACTAAGGAATTGCAAAACCAGTTTGGAAGTGCGCCGCTGGTAATTAAACACTGATGGATTGGAACTTGGGCTTGGGATGAACATGAGAAAACTGGAGTGACTTGAATTTGCTGGATACAAAGTATTTATGTAAACCAAATGTTATTTGGTTTTGGAGATATATGCTGACATGTCTTAGCATGGCTGTTTCTCATTTCAGCGTCTACCTGGTGGTAGATTAAGTCTCACAGAGATGCAAAATTGATTTGTTTTGAAAACTTTATTTCACCAATCTGTGTATTGTGAATAACTTCCAAGTAGCGTGCCATCATGGTATCCAACTGCAAAGTAACCAAAGCAATAGCAAATACTATACATACAGTACATAAGAGCAATGGCCTTCAGCAAATAAATGTATGTTATAGTTAATGAAAAAGACTGTGATGTTAAATGGAGGAAAAAGACAACACATCATCAGACTATGTGCTGTGCTCCTCTACAACACAGGCTCAAAGAGACAGTGGTTACTTTTTGTAGGACCAAGCAATGGGGGGAATGTGTCGGCACCCAACTATTTTGAGATTCATAAACTCTTGTTTCTTTTTCCACTCTGCAATAGGAGTAATGCTGTTGGCAAAAATTCAGAAACAGGAAGTAAACTGTAGCTATGTAATATCTTAATTTTGATTGAGATCACCATTATTTTCAAAGGTTATCCAATCCTCTCTGTATGCAACATGTAACATATACTGGATGCCTTTATAATGTTTTTTGACAGAATTTTAAAACTCCAAACTGAGCAATGGCATGTGAATGATGTTAGATCCAGGAAAAAAAGAACTTTTTCATTTAGTCTGATGATGGGGAAAAACTGCTCACTGTTACCTCTGCACAGCAAAGAAACTATTTGTGCATAATGTTGCTCAGGAAGTTTTTTGTTATATGTTGGGCATTATACTTTTAAGGGAAAGTCTGGATCTTTTGAAGTGGGGTTGTATGAAGTACTTATCCATAGTCAGTGTGTTACATATCAGAATCAGAACCAGAAATACTTTATTGATCCCCGAGGGGAAATTATTTATGTTACATATAGTAGATGTCTGTTGGCACACCACCAGTTTGTGGAAGCAGGCAGGAGTACTGTACTGTAAAGCCAGACTCCATTGAGAAAAACAGTAATTTTACCATGCTCAGTACAGGAGCTAATGGGCTAACGCTGCCTCAATCAGCTAATTGTGTGGCTTCACTGAATTCAAACTAACAATTTTAAATGCCAAACCCACACAATTACTGTAACTAACTAGCTGATTGAGGCAGCAGTAGCCCAGCAGCTCCCTTCTTAAGCGAGCTAAAATTAATGTTTTTGCCAATGGAGTTTGGTGGCTTTGACAAGAGCATGGAAAGGGAACTGAGGCCGTTATTGGCTGTATGCGGCAAGGTAAAGTGGTGAAAATATTCTAAATATAGCATACCCTTAAAGTGTTCCGGATTATTTTAGGTGGCTTAAATACGTTTTGCTGTCAACCCCGTCCACAGCAGTACATTGCTTAGCCTCTTTAGCGGTCCTCTTGTCTGCTTCTCCAAACTGGGGTGTGTGCCAGCTGACATCTACTGTATGTAATACACTGACTACCTCATGCAACCCCACTTCAAAAGATCTGAACTATCCCTTTCACCACCTGTCAAGGCAAGAAATGTATTTTGGGGTCCAGCTTGCACTGGGGCGTTCTGTACATAGATCAACTTGGTACTTGATAAAATCATAAGTAATAACTCAGAAAGCTATCACTGCAATATCTATTCTAATTACAGCAAAATATATTTAAATGTGTTATCTAAAAAATAATCTATTTTAGATACCTGTTCTTACAAAATGCTAGAGCATCGTTCTGGGGTTATTTATTTTGAAGTGGAAGCAAGAGACACAGGAAGCTCGGGTCTTCTACAACTTGATAAAGTGTGAGACGGATGAAAATGTGTGTTTGTATGCAAGCTTGGAATAAAGTTACTGACCTTTTCAAGTCGGTTTGTTTTTCTTCACCACGCTTCGCCTCTGATTTGTTGATCTGAAAGAACCACAACACTGTGTGTTAGTATGGTTAAAAGTGCAACACTCTAGATCAGACTCTCCCAACTGGTGGGTCGCGGTCTAAAAGTGACTTGGAAACGTATCAACTTTGTAAAAAACACACCTTATTTTTAAGTACAATGAATTTCCAGCACAGAGATCTTATTTTGAAGTGCCGTTTTCTGCTGTAGAGTGAGTGAATAACAGACAGATGCTTAACAGAGACAGCAAACTAGCTTGAGATAAACACAAGTATGACACAGAATATATTAAACTGTATAGACATTGAACTAATGACTAAGGAGAAATCTGGACCCCGTGGCTGGACCAATTGGGCACCACTGCTCTAGATGACTGTTACACGGGGAGCGGGCACAAGAGGCTTGAATGTCAAAATTGTTCTTTATTAAAACCATGCTTGGTTCATAGATAAAGAACTTCTGCAGTTCAAACAGCTGAGGAGGGAAAAAGGAGTTTAAGTCAGTATTGAGCAATGTTAAAACGACAGTCCCCAATCTGAGAGAGTGATCTGAAAGAACCACAACACCACCTGATAGAGTTTTCGGTTTGGTTACAATCCCCAATAAACATTTCGTAATGTACAGAAATACACTCTTACACAACTCCCTGTATTTACACGATAGAAATGTAACACTCCCGAAACGGACATGCATGTGATGGATGAGCCTCTTGCCTGGCACCGTGGCAACTCTCTCACAATAAAGTTACTTTGAGCTTCTTAAGGAAGCCTATAATGCGCTCACTGGAGTGGCATGGGGTGACTCTTGAACCCTGGTCTGTAATCTTTTAATCCAATGTGCACTATCATTATATAACAATTAGCTTTTATTGGTGCTAACATGGAATCAAAATGGCCACTTTGATGTGTTACATATTTCATTGAAATTATTTCTATGAAAACAGGTCAATTTCATGTTTCATATGTCGTTAAAAAGCGAGAACAGATCTGCAAACATCGTCGCATTGTATTTTCAGTATTGGGCTCACTTCCTCTTCACAGGGGGAAACTTGGTGTGTGGAGGTCAGCTTGTAAATAAATATCTCTCTAGACTTCAATGAAGCGTGACGTTAGACCAACCATGTGTAGGAGAGACAGTAAACACATATCCTTTACAGTCTTAACATATAGACTGGACCAGAATGTAGATTTTAACCTCTGTAAGGCTTGAACATAAGCCAACATTATATTTTGATTTTATGTGTCATGTTTTCCACAGCAACATATTCACAAGTACTTAAGTGGGGGCAAAATGAGTCGTCCCTTTATCAAGAATAAGCTTTAAAAAACTCAGTATGAAAACATGTCTGTTCAAGCAATATCACATTTCCTCTACTCTCGTAGATAACAAATAGAGGCTTTTTAGAACAACCTTAAGGGAATAAAACCATGTGGCTTTTTGAATCACAGAGATTAGCAGAAAAGAAAAATAAGTGCTGATTAAAAAGAGGGAAACAATTTGCTCTTTTTCCTACATGACAGCTGATGTGAAGGCTTCCAGCTGGTTCTTCAGCCATAAGCCAAAAACGGAGAGATTACGGAGCCTGAGAACAAGGAGGGGAATTTATATTACAGACATGAGGCCATCTCTCAGGCTCTGCTGAATGAAGTGTTTTCACACAGCCAAGTCTGTTTGGCATCCAAGAGACAAATGTATTTGCCATTAAGAGACACTTTGAGTGCCACAACTGCAGTATCAGAAAGGCACTCGAGAACCACTGTGTTATCCTCAATTTGAGGGGAGATGAAAGCTTTATAACACTCATCAAATGCATTAAACACACAAATTGGAAGAATATTATAATTTCTTAAAAAGAAAAATGTATCTTAAGGTCCCACTCCACTCAAATATATGTTTTGCTTATTTCTATTTTGCATGGATGTTTTACCTTCACTTTGCAGAATGATTTACGTGCAGCGTTTGACACTAAAAGGCTGGTTTGAAATTCATCTTCATTCATCTTTAATGACATCACAATTAATTTGGAAGTAAATTCAATATGCAACCAACACAAATGTGATGTTGAACCTTAAAACCTCTGATTCACTTATGAAGTAGGGGACAGCTTGTGCAGGTAAAGCAGCTATAAACGATATTTTTATAATAACAACATATCAAGTGACAACCTGAATACACTGTTAATTGCTTGTAATAATGAATCTGCAGAAAATGACCACCTGGATCTGCAGCTCCAGTCGTTCCAGGCCATGAGCCTGAAAGACAGCTCAGGCCTTTTGCCTTATTCTATCCATAAACCATCAATTAAAGGAGGAGATTGTGAGGAGCTCCCCTCAGGTTTACAAAGATTTATAGCGAGTTTCAGCTCACTCTCAGGTTGTCTGGCTCACTTCACCACTCTCATAGCATTGTTTTTGGCCAAAGCAGGCAGCTGCTTTCAGTAAAATAGCTCCAAAAACCCACTGCACACTACCTGTTCAGCTGACAGACAGATAGCAACTAGCTGGTGAACACTGTGGAGCATTTAGCAGCTAACGAGCCAGATATTTCCATTAGGAGCTGGTAGTGACCAAAAACTCATCTATCAGCTTAAAAGACTTTAGAATATGTAGGAGAATATACCCACTTCTTCCTCAGTAGCCTACTAATCTACCTAGTAGTAGGCTACACCCACCTCATCAACGACCACTACACTACTGCTGATAACGCTGCTTAATAACTGTTGGATCTGTTTGCCAACATGTTCAACATATCAGCCTATATCGGCATGGTCTCACATAAGGGAATGCAGGCACGTGACCCTCACCTGCCGAGGCAATATTCGTGCTAAATGTGGGAAGTGATGGATGTGCAGCACACAGAAAGCTAGCTTGCGATTATACCGCAAAATATGATGTTATTTGTAGGCTACATTTCCAAATTCTTACATTCCATGCATCTCTCCCAGCCAGGCACCATCTCTCATGTGGGGCAGTTTGTATTTTTCTTGGTAAATATCGTACAATACAGGTACGATCGACACAGCAACAATCACTGTCTATGTCTCCATGCATACTTCTTAGCTATTTGTTGAGGCAGCGACTTTGCAGGTCAAAGTTCACCAAGGTGGAGCTCCATGCAATGCAAAGATGCGAATTTGCTTTGCCAGCCCTTCGCTCACACTGAATGGAAGTGAACAGGAAGCAAACATGGATGTATTAAGAGACAAGGCCCCCAGGAAGCAGCTGGGCTTTGAAGCCAAATTTTGTAGTGGCCAAACAGTGGAATCACAACTCCCAGGTCCGTCACATGATGCCATTGGGCCCAAAAAAGCCTTTTTTTCCCGCAGACGTACCTTGGGAAGGAGACATCTGTAAATTAGTGGATATATATATATATATATATATATATATATATATATATATATATATATATTTTTTTTTTTTTTTTTTTTTGACATCATAACCCCCATGAAATTACTTGTTTCACTATCAGGATTTAATCCATTCAGTCTGATAACATTTGGAAAGTCTAGAAGAGCCGTAAGATTAAATCATTTTATCCCTATTCAAATTAATGGAGTGTACACCAGAAGTAGATGGATCAGCCAGCCAAAGTCTCTAATGTGCTGGCTCCATTGGCCCAATGATGCAGAAGCAGCGCTGATCATACAGGTAATTTTCAGGCTCCCTGAAATGCAGCTCAGCCTTGCGGCCAGTGGCAACTCACAGTATTGCAACAAAAAAAAAATCCCCTGCAGCCCAAAAAGCATCTTCCCCACAGGCTACTAAGATATCCGTAAAACTGATGACAGGACACCTCAAACTGCAAACAAGGTCAGATATGACTCTTTATATTATGTTTTTTTAACCATGGAGGTTTTATATTTGTAAAAAGTTCCTGGTGCCAAGAAAGTGATTTAAAAATCTGTGACATCAAAACAGACATATCACAACATATCATTAATGACACTTTCCGTTAAGCTGTTAACATTTCTGGCATTGTGCTGGATACATTTACACTTATGCATATTATTGGTAACCTTTACTGCAGAGACACTCAACTTGCTTTGCCCGGGGGCCACTTTTGCAAGATGACAGGAAGCCAGGGGCCAGACCTCTTTCTGGGGGTTAAGGGAACTTCTTTTGATCAACAAAATGCTTTTTAATGCACTCTAGCACCTTATAAGTACCAAAAAAAACAATGTGAATAAATTTATTTTCATTGTGACTTAGAAAATGGTTGGGGGCCATCCAGCACACCACCCAGGGCCTCATTTAGCCCACTGGCCTTAAGTTGAGTATCACTGCTTTACTGTTTATGTTTTGCTTATTTGCACTTTATATATCTGCACTTTTTTCCACTTTGTACTGCAACTGCTGCACAACAGTCTTCCTTGAGATAAAGTTTCGCCTTATCTTCTATCAGATTCAAGTCATTATTCCATTTTCCATATCCTAAAAAAATGTCTGGAGAGGATCTTAAAGTTCATTACTGTAGCTAAAATACATGATAAAGTCTCCACTGACATCTTACAAATTAAAAGAGTGGGTAAGGTACTGAGCTGTTGTTGTTTTTACACAGAGAGAGATGTTATTATATGGTGGGGTCTTTGAAGCACATTCCTGTCAGTGCAGTGCAGACAGCAGTCCACAGGGGAAAAAGGAAAATGAGAGGTTTAGCAAGCAACAGGAAAACCGCTATGAGAACACATTCCAGGCAGAGCAGACCCTGTACGGGACAATAAGGGGTGGGACAAAGCTGTGTATACTATTTAAAAATCTCTAATCTTGCCCTTAGATCAGGACCATGGACAACAGCTAAGAAACTCTCTTACTTAATGGGAGAGGACTTACAGAAAGCCTTCATTTGTGGGGCTCTCAAAGCGGAAGCAGGCTGGTCTGAGTCCAAACCGACGACGATGTTGTCGGTTTATCAGCGCAGATTTGGACCGAGATGAGATAGGCTTCAGCCCGCTTTCTGTTTGTCGTCCTGCCAGGACACAGCTGCCAGTTCCTCTCATTTTTTAAATGTCTCACTTCTTCCACATGTAGAGATTTCGCTTGTTACTAAAGGCTGTTTTAATTTTTGGAGCAAAGAGGAAAAACTGCGGACGAACTTTTTTCCCAGAAACGGCGGTTGGTCGTCACCGAAGCAGGAAAGGATGTGAACATCTGCAGCTGAGACGACAAGTAAAACAGATTAACTCCACTGTTGTCGAAATGGAGCCTGTTGTATTTTAAACGTTTCCTCTAAAGTTACTTCGTCTGCCTTAAACACTTGGGCAACGGAGGGACACTTTAAGCTAACTTTGATATGGGAGACGTGCGGCGTTTGCGTCTGTCGAGTTAAAAGGCGAGTTGGAAACAGGTAAAGCGTTATATTTCTCTTTCTGTGGGTGTTTTTGATTTTAACTGGCTTAAAATGTAAATTATTGTTAACACTGAACGTTAAGTCACAGCTGACAGCGCCATACATCACTCCACGTGTTTCCAGATGTGAACCAACAGGTGTCGAGAAGTAGCCGTACCTGACCTTAGACAAATTAACAACAGTGAATCATGACCTTAAAGCCACCACCTGTGTAGTGATGCTATTTTTCCTACATCTATGTTTAATACTAAGAATAGCCACAATACATTCAGTTTATTGAACTCTATATTCTGTATACCAGTGGTGGAATGTACTTTAAAGTACATTTAGCTTATATAGCTCAAGTATTGTACACATTTTAGGTATTCTCACCCATCTGATTCTGCCTAGCTAAATTTTACTTTACTGCACTTATCTTACAGTCAGCTTGATCGATAAATCAATAAAGCCGCCGATATTAGCTTATTGCAGATATCAGGCATCATGGCTGATAAAGAGAAACTACAGTACAGAAAATATGTGTCTGAGGTAGAGGCATATATTTGTTATGTGTGCATGTAAAAATCAAAGACTATATTGGCTGATATAATCGTGGCTTTTTTTGAATGTGGGACTTGTGTGGAGTGCTTTTACATTGTTTTATGGCTACTTATGCTAAAGGATCTGGCTGATATCAGCTTATTGTAGATATCAGGTATCATGGCTGATATAGAGAAACTGCAGTACAGAAATAACAAATATATGTCTGAGATAGAAACAGTGTCGTCATTCTATGGGCCTATTGTAGTTTGTCGACCAGGGACCACTGAAAAGTTTATTTATCAACTGTAAAATGTTATATATGTCACATATCTCGGCCATAACTCTTTAAGAAATATATGTAGGCCTATTTGTTATGTGTGCATGTAAAAATCAAAGACTATTGGCTTTTTTTTCTCCATCAAATATTGGTATCAGCCACAAACAATCTGTTATCACTCGAGCTGTAGCCTAAACAAACTACTTTAACAGATTAAGACTTGACATAAAAGATAATACAATCTTATAAAAATTAGTTGGTATAGACTGAACAACTCAACAGGATTTAAAGTAAGCTAGATAAAAGTAATTCCCCCTTAACTACTTACATGAACTGCTGCTTTAATATTAATCTATCAGTAATAATAGTTATAAAATACATGATAGATAACACTTACAGGTGCCATTCTGCTACATTATGAGTACTTTTGATGATTTAAGCACATTTGGTCATGATTTGTATTTTTTACTTAAAGGGAAAGTTCACCCCTAAATCAAAAATACATATTTTTCCTCTTACCTGAAGCACTGTTCATCAGTTTAGATTGTTTTGGTGTGAGTTGATGAATGTTGGAGATATCAGCAGAAAAGATGTCTGGCCTCTCTCAAATATAGTGGAACTAGGTGGCGCTTAGCTTGTGGTGCTCAAAACACCAAAAAATAGATTTTAAAAAACTCAAAAGCAATCTCTCTCTTTTAGAAATCATGACCTGGTTACTCAAGATAAATCACAGACCTTGTTGTGAGCAGTTTCATGTAGGAACTAGGCCTTTTTTCTGTCTACTGATGTACACCTGCCAACTGTGTCACCGCACAGAAGGAAGTGTGCATCAACTCATGGATAGAGATTAATTTAGAGCTAACTGATACTGCTAGCTCTCCCAACAGCACAGAGCTAGCTAACATTACAGCTCAGCTATCAAGAATACGTGCTTTGCATCCATGAGTAACTTCCTCACTTCTGCAAAGTGAGGGAGTTAGCAGGTGTAGTTCGGGATAAAGAATATAGTTCCTACATAAAACTGCTTACAACTGCAGATTATCCTGAATAACCGGGTCAGGATTCCTGGAAAGTGACATTTCTGTTTTTTGGCACTTTGAGCACCACAAGCTAAGTGCCATCTAGTTCCATTATATTGGAGAGAAGGCAGACATCTCTACAGCCGATATCTCCAACACTCAGCAGCTCACGCCAAAACCATCTAGACTGATAAATATTAAATAGTACTACAGGTAAGAGTAAAAATATATATTTTTACCTCTGCCAAGGAGGTTATGTTTTCACCGGCGTTGGTCTGTTTGTCTGTTTGTCTGCAAAATAACTCGAAAAGTTTTGAACGGATTTTGATGGAAGGGTTGATAATGGGACAAGGAACAGATGATAAAATTTTGGTGGTGATTGGTTGAAGCGAAGTGGATAAAATAATAAAATGTCGGGAAATCCAAGCTGCTTGGCGGAGGTCTGCGCTCTCCGAGTGCTCTAGTTGATTTTGGGGTGAACTGTCTCTTTAAATAAGATTTTGAATGTGGGACTCTGACTTGTGTGGAGTGCTTTGACATTGTTTCGTGGCTACTTTTGCTAAAGGATCTGAATACTTCCTGCACCACTGGCCTGTACTTTGTGGCATGATTCTTCTCTCAAAACATGATTGGGTGAAAAGTTCATACCTCATGAAATGTGCAGAATTAGCATATATCCTGGAGAAGCTAGTCTGTATCTTAGATCATGAATCATAACTGTATTTCACCTCTCTACACATAAGAGAGAGGTTTATCCTGTCAGTGTATAGGTCGTGATAGATGTGACATAGGCTCTGTCTAGGTGGGTGCTGTTGTTTTTCCATTTTTCAGGTGCGTCACTCGTTCTCATTCCCATACCCACACCTACACCTTTTCACTTTTAGTTCTTCATCTCTCGATGCAAAGACTAATTTGTGTGCGCATCATGTCTGAGATATATTCATCCTCCTCTTCCCCAGACACGCATTCATCGTAGGTATGCATGTGAGAGCATGCAGACAACAACTGAGCCGTAAAGCCTGCCAAGCCTGGCTTTGTCTATGAAATGAAGATACAATCAGTCTGTCGCTGCAACCAGCAGACAGTCGCAAGAGGTTTCTTACCACTTAAAACACACAGAACACAAGCGTTTTAAATGTGTGGCTATGTCATTAAAAAGAACTGAATGTGATGTTTTCTTGCCATTGAAACCACATAATAGAAGCTTTTACAGTAACACTGCTTTAAGTTACTTTCCAGAGACAGAGTTATAGGACTTTTTGGTGTGATGAGGCCCAGTGGAGGGGCTGTTAGAGGCTGCTGTGCTATGCCATGCCCCCACCATCCACCACTATAACCACACAGTCATCCAGATGGAATGAGAGATCTGCCTCTCTTAGTTAAAGCCCTGTAGATGAGAGGAAGAGATGACAATGGATCTTTTCCCCCTGGGTCACGAGGGTGTAGCGTTGGACAGAATGGAGACAAACAGGAGAGAGCTCAGAGAGGAAGTGTGCTGGAGTCTAAAGTCAGCCTGCCTATGATGGAGGGCGTGATTACTGCTCTCTCCTATGTCAGGATGATAAAAGTGATAGCCAGAGAAACAAGACACAGTCATGCTCCTCTTCTGGGAATATGTTGATTCTGCGGGTGGAGTTGTGTTTAGTATTCCTCCAGTGGACCCACAGATTAACCACCACCACTGACATGTAGGCTGCATGACACAGGAAGTGCTCTTTTTTCTGTTTGGTAAAATATGGCTTGTGGTTTTAGCGAGTCAGAGCAGAGTGCAGTGGGTTCTCATCTGTTGAGCTGGAGCCTGACAGCTAACCAACGTAGGGGGGAAGTCTAAAGATAGTTCGTCAGACATTTCTTATCAGATTTCTCATGTGAAACAGAAATCTAATAGCAGAGATTTCACTTTGATTTGACACTTTGATAAATATGGAAAACTCCCTTCAGAACGTGCTCTCATTTCGAGACAGCCAGCTATGTGTAATTATAGATCAGATGCATTTAAAGAAATACTTTTTAAAAAATCAGATACTCATGCTTCACACCTTCACTCTGGTTTCTCCCCAGTGACATTTGACATGACTCAATGAAATGACTAAGTTAATGCGATGGCTTCCTGTAGTTTGTACTTAAATATATCTAGCTAGATGCATCAAAACTAAAGGAGGATATCCGTAGTATTGTGCTGACATGCAAGTTCCACTGCCAGATGTGTGCAGTTCAAGGGTTATGTGCTGTGGGAGAAATGAGGTAGGATCACTTTTTCACTAAAAAATATTTGATGATAAAACATGCTGTGTTGTACAGTTGCAGCAAGTGATAGCTAATGTAGAAAACATGCCCATTATAGATAACATACCACCAGTTTCATTTACACAGCCTACAGCAGATCAGCAAATGGAGGAATCTATGTACAACTGCACATGAAGTTTGTTTTTTTTTTTTTTTAATGAAAGTTGGTACAGTGATCTGTCTTTTTAATAAGCACCACATGGTTGAGTTTGAATTTTTACAATGTGGCCAAACAGGTTTGACAGCTTTACCTGTTTGACTGAGTCAAAGTTGAGCAGACTGTCCGACTGGTGGGATTTTTTCCTCACCCAGTAGTTGCTTTTTTTATTTTTAATTACATTTGTATGTTATG
This sequence comes from Epinephelus lanceolatus, assembly GCF_041903045.1. NCBI lineage: Eukaryota > Metazoa > Chordata > Actinopteri > Perciformes > Serranidae > Epinephelus > Epinephelus lanceolatus. The sequence continues at coordinate 24,121,329 of NC_135741.1, read as the reverse complement.
TCTTGAATCTGTAACCAAAGCTACATTCGCTCTAGGCTACAAAACAACTCAAGTGGCATATAATACTAGTATTGTAAAAAAATAAATAAAAAATTGAAATTAAAGTATTTTTATATAATTGTTGAAGCCAAAGTGATTAATTGATCTATTTTACCACAGTTACATTGGCATTACTTATAACAAGAGATGTCCCAGTCCCAGACTTGTGTGTGAATCAGCCGATACTGAGTACCAATCCAATACCATTACATTAAAAAAAAAAAAAAAAAAGCTGTGTGCTAACTCTGTATGGATGTGAAATGATTGCTATCATTGTATGGCATGGCTTAGGCTGAACCATTTGTATCACGTGAACAAATACACACAGAGAATAGTGCAGCACAAGTTTATTTTATCCGGTGTAAAGCATTGCCAAATTGACACTTGTTAGCAGTTCATTGTCCACTATTTAACAGTGATCAATTCTTCTTCACTGCTCTAAAACAGTAGTCGCCAGTGGCTGCAAATCACAACTTGTTCTGTAGGCTACTGTTTTGGAGCAGTTAAGATGAACTGATATCTGGGTGAGGGTGCGAAGCTACTTTAATATTATTATTAATTATTATTAATAAATGACTTGTTGCATCGGTGTATAGCCTCGCATACTTGCCAATACTAGATCCAGCATTTTAGACAGTATCCGAGGCATTTCAGACACTGGTATTGGTATTGGAACAACTCTACTTATAGTATAATTGATCCAATGACAAGTTACAACCCAGAAGCATAGAGTATTATACTGTAGGTTTTCTGAGAGTGATGAATGATTTTTGCCCAACTTTCCTCAGCTTCAAGAGATTTTTTGTGTTTTTATCCACCATATTTTACCGACATTTGGCTGGTGGCTGGTTGCTGATTTACAGCTCTGGTAAATGTCTACCTTCAGGGCAAGAAAAGTGTATTACAGATAATCAATGTAACCTCTTTGCATAATGGTTTGCACAAGTGGTTCTGAAGATGCTCGAAGTGCATCTAAAATGTATCTCTATTGAGACATTTAACCTGTACAACTCTGAAGCCACGTGTCACTCTGTGTTGTTCTCTGGGCAGTGACACAGAGAAAAGACTCAGAAGTGTCAGCCCTAGGAATCATCTTGTTTCCTTTTTTGGACTTTAGTCATCGTCTATGGCAACTGTCTCTTGAATCTGAATGCACACAGGCTAATTGATGCCTATCTCAGTCCGTACAATTCCACACATTTCAGACTTCATTTAAGCTCCATTCACCTCAGAGATTAGAGGACAGACTTCAGGTGTTGCATAGAATATAAAATACAGATTGCAAGCATCATTTTCTCCTTGCACTCTTATGATTAAAGAAGCTGCCAGCAGGCCCTAGTAAATCCAGAGGCTGACACAGGCAAATGGTATCTAACTACATTATCCAGCTATGCTGATCCTACTCTCAACGCCTCTCAAACAATAGCATTTCCAAAAGACATGCCTTCTGAGTGGTAGGGATACTGCTGCTAAACAATGGTGAAGACAGACCTCAGGGTTTATGTGGGTGCTTGTGTTATTGTGTGCTTTTTCAGACAGAAAGTTAAAAGCATGGTGAATAAATCACCATTTTTATGGCTTTTATAATTCCTTGGTGACAGACAGACAGACAGACAGATTCAAAAAGCAATTTAAATGAAATCACAAAGAATAGAGTCTAAACTGTGCACGAGCATAAACTCAAGGGGCTTTTAGGAAACATACTAAATATGAAGTATTTTACGTACTTCATATGTAGCACAGTGCAGTAATGAAATAAACAATTTGCTCGTTTGCAGTGTTTTTAACTTAGTCTTGTCACTTTTTACTGTTTTTTTAATTAAATGTATCATGTCTAAGCTCACCTGGGTGTCAAGTTAAGAACTAGATTGTGCTTCACCAGTGAGAAAGGCTGAGTCGTGCATGAAGGCCCTCCTCCTTGCGTGACCCTCAGCACTGCAGCCCTAAACAATGAGCAGACCTGCGTCTCGCCGGCCAGCCGGGTGGGGCCACTCAATGGCAGGAAGCTCAGCCATCAATATTTACTCTGCGAGCAGGGTAGTCGAGGAGTCGACAGGACTGGAGCCTGGGTAGCACAGCGCCACACACAGCCTCAGCACACATACACAAACACTCTGGAGTGCTGTTACAGCCTCCTTCCCCTAAGCCCCCTTTTCCCACCCAATATAATTACAACACAGGCAGACAGGCTGGGCCCTTGGACTGTTGTTTTTGACCTCATAGCTTCCTCTGCCAAAGAGTCCGGGCTTTAACCACTGCTCGACTCCTCATAGACACTATTAAGTTACAGTCTGTAAATTCCAATCACAGCAGTTAAAATGTCAGGGAAATGGCCTTGTTTTTTCCATTATGTCCCAAATGAAATCTTCGGTTTCTCATTATGACAGCTCTCAATAAAGGGACAACACTAATTCTATTATCATCGTTTGATTATATTAACTGTTATTAATTATTTTGTTCCTGTTTCACAGAGATGGGAAGCTCTGCTCTGCTCACAGTGGTGCTAGTTGGGGCGTTGCTGTGGATCTCTGCTATCCACGCAGGTGAGTTAACAGATATGGAAAATGTTCAGTGCTGTAAAGAGCATTCAGTTAAAGCTCCATTACAGGAAACTTTTGATTTTGAATATGAAAGGTTCACTGGTGCGGCAGAACCCACTGAGTAAGCAGCTTTTAGTCCTTTGTGCGAACTGGAGAACCAAAACATAGACTGTATGTTTCAGTCTCACAGTTGTCACCAGTCCTCCAGTGTAAAACAATAGGTAGCTGTTTGCAGCAAACAAGCTCAGACAGGCCGAGTGCACACCACCCACCTGGCATGAAATGCAAAGGCAAAGTAAATGAGTGGCTGTTGAAGACAGCTGAATATGAGCGCAGGTATTGGTGGACCAAACCACAGCTAAAAGCCTCAGGAACATTGGGCCTCCATTTGTCAGGTGGTCAGACAGCTCTGAGTCTTTCTGCCTCCTAGTGGTCAAAATGTGTGTAATGTAGCTTTAACCATATCGAACAAATAGTCTGTTTCAAAATTCAATTCTCTTTTCCACTCCTTGGTGGGTTAAATGTCTTTTCTGCAGAGCTTGTTTCAGACAGAAATGTATGTATGAGATATGTTAAAACTAACATTAACTTTAATGCTGCTGTGTGTAGTTCCTACCCATTACTTCCTAAACACACACTGGGCTCCAGATTACCTCAGTTTTAAAGTAACAGGGTGTAAGATTTAGGGGGATTTAGTGGTTGATTGCAACCAGTTTAAACATCTCCCAGTTTCAATTCCTTCCCTGTTCATTGTCCAGGAGGTTTTCACCAGGTGCTGAATCATCCGCAGAGGTCTCTTCCTCTCCAAATCAAACGGACCAGGAAATTTAAACCGGAAAAAACATGGATTAAAGCGGTTTAACAGTACACAACAGTGCTTCTCTTACGTTCTTGTCAAGGAGGGGCTGCTAACTAAGGCAGGAAACACAAAAACTCAAATGGCCCTGCCTAGAGCCAGTGTTAGGCTAGGTTAGGTTTGTCCATTCTGGGCTACTGTAGAAACATGGCTGTACAAAATGGTGATCTCCATGAAGAGGAATCCATTTAAGTTGATATGAACGGCTCATTCTAAGGTGACAAACACACAACAATTCTTATTTTCAGGTGATTATACACTAAAGAAACTTAATATATTGTTTTCCATTTCTGCTAATATATTCCCCGAAATCCTACAATAGTAAGTACCATAATGCAGAGGCTTGCAATGTAAGAAGAGTTCAGGGTGTGAAAAGTACCCTAATCATCATGAACCTCACACCTCTTCATTTAGTGTCTGTGTCCTGTTATTTTCATGGGGATTCCCCCTTGAGGAAGCCAAGGTCTCTTTACTAGAATATTTTGTCACTTTACCACTGATCTTTAAATAATGATTTGTGTGATGAATGTTTGGCCATGCTTTTCTATTTCCATTTCCCAGATCACTCATCTGTGGTAGGTTTTTCATTTTACTACTGACGGGTAAGACTTGCCTTTCTGTCAACACTGTCTATGTGTACTTCCTTGTGCTTCAGATTCCGAAGACGATGGGAAGCTACTGTGTGCATGCGAGAATGCCAAAGGCACATGCGTGAATGGAACTTGCAGAGGAGACATCTGCTTCTACACTTGGTGGTACAGCAATGAGGAGAGGGGCTGTTTCTCCGCAGTTAACTACATGGAGCAGTGCTTCACCTCCTTCGACCGCTTTTTCGTCCACTGCTGCAAAGACAATCTGTGCAACACAGACACCACGCCACCTCCAAATATTAGTCAGTATCCCAAAGCCTTTGCTTTACAGTATTTGATATCACATCCATTAAGCTGATCACAGAGGGACTGAGCCTCCTCAGTCACACAGTTCAGTGCACGTCCTGCATTACTGTGCTGATGGGACTCAGAGCTTCCCTCTAGATAATAACTGGTTCCCCCTTGTGGTCAGTTACGGCAAATTGATAATGTTGCTTTTTGGACTGATGATGTACTGCATGTCATATAACCAGCATGTTTACCTTTAATTAAAAAGAACAGCAAACCTTTCCTCCTCAGTTTACTGAAGTGTTCTCAGCTGGTTCCACCAACTCAAAGACGTGTGTGTTTGTGTGTGTGTGTGTGTGTGTGAATGTGTGTGTATCCAGATGGAGTGCCAACAACAACGCCCCCAGAGCTCAGTCGTCCGGAGCTTTGGATCACGTTGTCTTTGCTGCTGTTAATCACGACTGTCAGCGTGTGTGGCCTGGTGCTGTTCCTGCGCTTCCGACGTGCACATGGCAGACTGAGAAACGTCAAGGACCACGATGTCACCATGCTCAAGGTCCCTAACGGAGATGAACCCACATACGGCGTAAGGGACATTCGATGTGTGACATGAGACACAATATAAAAGATGTTAAAGTTTGGGTTCTTACATTTGAATTATTTCTGTGTCTCTGTCTCAGGATATCTTTGATGAGTTTTGCACATCAGGAAGTGGGACAGGGCTGCCCTATCTGGTCCAAAGGACTATGGCCAGACAGATTTCACTTGTCCAGTGTGTTGGTCAGTCCCCTTTCTCACCGCTGTTGCTCTTCTTTGCCCTGTGTTTTTTAAATACTTTGCAGTTGTGTAACTGTGTCACTCTGTTTCCAGGTAAAGGCCGGTATGGGGAGGTGTGGAGGGGAACTTGGATGGGGGAGAGTGTGGCTGTCAAGATCTTTTCCTCTAGGGACGAGCAGTCCTGGTTTAGAGAGACAGAGATCTACAATACTGTACAGCTGCGACACGACAACATACTGGGTACGGCAGCAGATTAAAGTTGTGAAGAAATGTTTCTTGTGACATGTTTTCTGTGTAAAGAAAAGTGCATTTTCATTTAGGGCTGGGCGATACAGAGAAAATCAGATGACACATTATTTTTGACCAAATAACTATTGATATTTTGACAATATTGTAGGGTTGACTGTGTAATTGTATATAGTTACTAAAGCCCTGTTCGCACAGGGCTAGTATTACCTGGGGACATCATATGATTCAGATATAACCAACCCCACATCTTGTTTCATGCACTCATTCGCACAGGATAAGTCTAATTTACTGACATTATCCCCTGAATGTGATGTGCACAGTTATTTATAACTCCACTCTACACAACACTACTAGCTGTGATGTACAGTTTTAACCTCCTTTTTCTATTAAATGGGGTTTAAACAAACAGAACCAATTCTTCCACACACTGTCACATGTTATGTATCTCATCATCTTTCAAGATTTCGCTCCTCTGATTGATTTGAGCTTGCTTTTGCTGCAAACAGGTCTCCATGCTGTGTAGCAAGATGAGTCTCCTGCACCCAGAATACTGTCAAAACAGATTTATAATTGACAAAGCAGCCTCCATACTTCTCGATGAGAAGAGAGGCAAAAACAAGGCGTGGATAAAATGGAAAACGTAAACAGGACAAAGCACTGAGATGCCAATTCACACAGGACTAGTATGATTACAGAACCTCTGTGTTTGACTTGTGATGGCAGATTTGCATGGTACTAAGATTGTAGGTGACCTCCACAGTTATTACAAATTACCAGAGGTCCCCAGGTGATACTAATCCTGTGAAGGAAGGGCTTTAGTGGGTAAAGGCAAATAATTAAGCAGCTAGAACAGTCTGGTTAGTTCAGAAAATGACATCACTTTAATGTAGGGCAGCCTTTAAATCTAGGAGAAGACAACACTTGCTGTGTTCCGGTATCCAAAATCTAAGATGACATATAGACTTACATCACAAAATCAATATATTGCCCAGCCCTAATGTCATTTTAAAAAGACATTAGCCAAAATACAGATGTGTAAATGGTGATCTCCTGTCCTGGCTTTAGGTTTCATAGCTTCTGACATGACATCTAAGAACTCCAGCACCCAGCTGTGGCTCGTCACCCACTTTCATGAGCTGGGTTCGCTCTACGACTTCCTGCAGTACAGCAGCTTGGAGCCAGAGAGCTGCCTGAGGATGTGCCTGTCTGTGGCTTGCGGCCTCGTTCACCTTCACACTGAGATTGTCAGCTCCCAGGAAAAGCCAGCCATCGCCCACCGAGACCTGAAAAGCCGCAACATCCTGGTAAAGCGGAACGGACAGTGCTGCATCGCTGACCTGGGTGAGCTGAGTTGTGTAGAAGCAAGGACTGCAAAATCACAATTAATCCACTAGACTTCCAGTTGTATCTGTTTCCAACTTCTGCTGCTAGTTATGATTAATGTGTTGAGACAGAGCAGCTGGTTCATGGTGATTAACTGTGAGTTAAAGGGTTGCATCTGTTCTCTGTGCCTGCTCGCTGGTCAGGTTTGGCTGTGATACACTCTCAGTCCCATGACTACCTCGATGTGGGCAACAACCCTCGTGTGGGGACCAAGCGCTACATGGCCCCTGAAGTGCTGGATGAGACTATTCGTATGGACGTCTTTGAGTCCTACAAGCAAACGGACATCTGGGCCCTGGGCCTTGTCTTCTGGGAAATTACCCGCAGGACCATTGTCAATGGTAAGAAGACAGCTGCCTGTTAGAATATCTTGCCTTTAAAGTAGCTTTTTGCTTTCACTTATCTAAACGTCATGGAAGAAATGGCACACAGTGTGTTTATACATCAGTGTATCTTCTGAAAGTTGATATGTTACCCATCCTCTCAGGCACACCATGTTGAAAATGTGTTTTCTCTGTCATGTCTGCCTGGCTCTGTGTATATAAGAGGCAGTCAGTCCCGTGTCTCTCAGCACCCCAGTGTTTTCCTAGTCTGTGTCTGTCTCTACTATCCTCTCTCATGATTAGCACTGCAGTAATTATAAACAGTCTTATCTGGTGTCAGCACTCACTTGTACATAGTCCAGATGCCCGTGCACACAATTTGTAGATGCAAGCACACATCAGCGCTCAAACAACCACACATACACACAGTGGCGCTAACACAGTTAGTCCAGATGGGTAGACATTCATAACTTTATGAGTGTGTGTGTGTGTGCGTGTGTGTGTGTGTGTGCGTGTTCTCTCACAAACACATACAGTGAGCAGGCCTCGCAGATCTCCATCCCAGTGTAGTCGTCAGGGAATTGATATCTTTCCCCGCTCTCTTGTTTAGTCAAACATACTTTACAAAACTCCCACTGCAGACTTTCTCAATTTCCAAGTGTGCTATTTCAGGCTTTGCGTGAAGAGAAATGTACGTTTTTAAAAATGTATGAGGAGGTAAATTAGGGGTTTAATGTTGGTGATGAGTTTTCTTATAATGTTAACATTACAGTTATCCACTAAATCCCACAACCAATAATGATGTGATAGCTTGGTAGTTGCTCATCTGCTCAGCCGGAGAAGAAACAATGCACTGACGAGCGAATTCACAAAAGGATTGTGCGGCTTTTGCAGACACTTAACGTGCACAAAGAAGACCAAAGATAAAAAAAGTTTAATTCTCTGAGCACCCACAAAGTGTCTAATACACCCCTGACTATGACGGCAAGCAAATAGCGTCTCGGTGCTCCTGTGCTATTTGCACATATGTAAATTAGGTAATGTACTGTGTATATGTTTAGTGCAAAAGTGGCGCCTTTCTATGCAAATGAGCCTGCCCTCCATGGAAAAGCAGTCAAATTCATAGAGATCAGCACGAATAGCCACACGCAGTCACAGTGAAATGGTGAGTATCTTCAGAGAGTTGGTGGTAACTGAAGCACATTTATAGTGGGTTTCATGCCCAGACTCTCAAGTGGTCATGGCAGCAATGATTGAAGCCTGGCGAAGCTTTGAGGAATGCCTCTGCACCTCATAGGTCAAGACCCTGTAGCTTGCTGTCTTTACATTTCTGTTTTCTTTTACCCCTAGCTGCTGTTCTGCCCACTGTGTTCTTGGCCAAATGAATAATTTCAGTCAGGTGCAATAAAATGAGCAAGTTGCACTCAGCTGCAACATTTTATGGGCGTGTTTGCGCTGTAATATCGTAAGCACAGTATCTTTTATGAATCTGACCTTGAGACGGGGCAGATAGAGGTTGCAAGTGATGTCCAATTCATGGTGCTATCAGTAGCTGCAATCTATTCTTTGTGAATTTACCTGTCTTTTTTTCTTTTTTGGATTGTTATAGGGATCGTGGAAGAGTACCGCCCTCCCTTCTTTGACCTGGTGCCCTTAGATCCCAGCTTTGAGGAGATGAAGAAGGTGGTGTGTGTGGACCAGCAGAGGCCCAGTCTGCACAACAGGCTCCATTCCCACCCTGTATGTCATCTGATGACACACACATTAACGCAAACATACACATAAGTGTAACTGTAACTGTTAACTCAGAGCACATACTCTACAGGACACACAATAACGATGCCACATGTTTCATCCAACTGGGATGCCCAGGTTGTATTTTCACATTTGTCTCTTTGTGTTCAGATCCTAACGGCCATTGTGAAGATCATGAAGGAGTGCTGGTACCAGAGCCCGTCGGCCCGCCTCACTGCCCTGCGGGTGAGAAAGACACTCTCCAAACTGGACCAGGACAGTGACTTCAGCATTGAGAAACTCAAGCGGGACATCTAGACCAGAGGCATGAAGCTGGGACAAAAGATTGAAAGCGCCAGAAGGGATTATGCGCCACATTCCAACAGCACGAGGTGCATATCATTAGCATATTTTTGAGCTAATGACTCACACAGTCACGGCATTATATTAAAACCATATGACTTTCAGCAGTAGTGTCTAGACTGGCTCCCAAGGCTATTTTTTTTTCTTTTTTTTTTTTTGCTTAGCATACCCTAATTTTCATCTGCCATATTCCTCAAACCAAAAGGCCCCCAAAAGACAACCATTAAGACCACAATGTTTTATCAAGGTATATTTAGTTTATTATGTTGAGCCAATAAAAAGCATTTCCAAAGCTAAATAACACCAAACAACTCATGGACTGTTCTACACACACAGGGTTTTATTCATAATTGTCTAAATCCTCCATCGTCATAACAGAAAGGAAATCTGGCATTACTCATCATCTTATCGAGAAGAGGAGGAGCATGACATTTTAGACTTTTCTCTGAAATACAGTGTATTTGCACAAATGGTTTTTTCCCGAAAATTACCAAAGAAAAGACGGAGGCCTTTGTGTTGTTGGGGGTTTTTTTTCCCTAAGAATACAGGAAATATGTAAGTAATAACATGTTCATACCAAAGCACATTACCTGTTGTGTAAGCATATTTAACTTATATAAAATGAGCATTTATTATCTGCACACAGGCACATTGAGCTATCTAGTTGTACATATTCTAACAGCGCTGAAGCTGTTGTCTTGTATCACCATTGGGTTTACTGTAAATATATTTTTAAAGGGATCCAATATTTTCTATTATACAACAATGACACATTTTATAAACTTTTTTACAACACATTTTCAGAGATTTTTTTACATTTCTGTAGGCCAATAATTTACCATCACCATTAGTATGGTCAATAAAGGAATTCACAAACAGACATGTAATATTGTATATGTTGAATAAAGGATTGTATTTTTCAACAGTTGGCGCTGTACATGATGTTTTTGTACCACTGATGTTTACAATTCCCTCCCTGACCAGTAGAGGTCATCAGATAGCAAAGATTGATCCATGTTGATTACAGTCGAGCAGCTTACCTTTTTTATTTGTGGTGTACTCATTTCATTTTGTTAAAGTTATTAAACAAAAAAAGTTTAGACCATCACAACAATGAATTATAATAAGCACAATGTCAGTGGAAGGTAGGGAATTTAATGTTTTATAGGAGTCATATTCATCATATTTGAACAACCGTAATAGCCCACGTGTCACTCTGTGCATGAAATGTCATTAAGATAAGATAACATGTTCACATTTTCTCTCAGTCACACTAACCTCATGTAGCGAGGCGCTAAACTAGGAAATATAAATAGACTCATGGAAGACAAGCCTGACTGAATGGGGACTTCATGAATAAACATGTAAAAAGTAATTTATATATTTATATTTCTGCTTCATTTTAAGAGGAGATTGATGTGATATTCTCTTTACACTGAAAAAACTAACATAACCTTCCATTTGTTTGTCATTTTTTAAAACAATGTCAATTTTGAGGTCTGTCCACTCTGAGGAGTTTCATTTCAAACAAATGTATAGATCCCGTTTAAAAAGGCAAAAATCTGACATATTTTGTGAACAGAAACGATTCTGCTCTCAGAATCAAAACTACTTGTAAACATCTTTGTTTACACTTCAGATGAGTCACAAATCGACACCCACAACCATTTGGTTTCAGCTTTAACCCTTGCAGCCGTAGTGTACAATCAGCTGTCACGCTTATCTCATTTTATGAACACTTACATAACAACAGTATTTTGCTGTATCAATGAACTGGTGGGGGGATGTGGGCAAAGTGAGGCAGAGAAGCAACAAGTTTACAAAATGTTCAAGAAGAGTCAAAATTGGCAAGAACGTCCAGTATTTGGTTAAAAATAATTGTTATCAGCTCCTTCATGTAATATGTGCATGTCAGTGTTTTCTTTTTCTATCTGGTGTGCTTGTTCTTCCTTTATCTGTTGATGTGTGCATGTGAATGTGTGTGTGTGTGTGTGTGTGTGTGTGTGTGTGTGTGTGTGTGTGTGTTTTCTGTCTGCCTGGTTGTTGAACAAACTCCAGAGAGATAATACTCCCTCAAAGCCCCAGTCTGTCTGGTCAGTCAGATGTAGAGCTGGTTATTTTTAACACTGCAGGGGGGTTGTTCAAGTATCAGAGAGGCCAAACTCCCTGTCTGTGAGTGCAGAAGCCCATCTCACTTCTCCCTCTGTGTATTCTTTTTCACAGCAGGATCATTCCAACTGGCTCGGTAGAGACAGAGGGATTTGTTCAGCAGACAACGTAGACTGGAGAAATGTGGAGATAAATTGGACAGGGCTGATAGCAGACAGATATAAAGCCACAGAGGACACTATGCAGACACAATTAGGCTTGAGGATAGATCAGTAAGAGTGCTAGCAAGAGGACAGGTGATAAAAGCAGGCACAGATAAAGTCCCAAATGCACCAGGTTACAGGCGGACTCACCTCAGCTTGAGCTACATTTTCAAGCAGTGGCAGCTGTGTCTGTTGGTTTAGACAAGTCGGGTCCCCAAACGCAGAAAAAAATTTGAAATGAATCTGGACCGAAACAGCCTTTGTGATCCTTACATCCAAGATTATTTTATACTTTCTGACTTCAAACTGCAAGTCGCTGTAACTTTCTGAAAAATCTGATACAGCAGTTGATGTGTGATCAGATCAACTGGAATTGTAAGGATGAAATGTGGCAGGCAAGGGTGTCGGTTTTGTTTCAGCGTATGAAATGGAGTTTGAGGGTCAAAAACTTTGCAGCAGCAAACAATTTCCTGAATTTTCATTCATTTTTATGCACCAATTTGTGCCTTTGTGTCACAATTTATGGAGTAAATGTTTTAAATTTTGTCAAAATAAAAGTCCTCCACAACTTATATGTTTTTCTGGAGGGGACCAACATGTCCTCATACAATGGTTCCTGTGATATCCTACTAATTAGCACCCAACGAATGGCGTTACGTCCTTAACGTAAAGTTATGTAATTAAATAAAGTTGCAGAGCTTAGGTGTTAGCAAGTTACCATGGTTAGTTTTTGGAAAAGAAACATAGTGCAGACATACCGTAAAATGTCTCAAAGTTCACTTAAGAGTCAAACGATTCTGAAAACCAGTCTCCTTAAGTTAAGTCCGGGGGAAAGTTCTGTGTTTTTTGACCAATTGACCACCCCAAGAAGGCTGGCTGTGCTCAGCCTTAGAGATAGGGTAAGGAGTAAGTATAAGTAAGTATAGCAACTACTCCTTCTTGTCGAAAGGGGTCAGTTGAGGTGGTCCGGGTATCTGATCAGGATGCCTCCTGGGTGCATCTTGTTGTAGGTGTTTCGGGCACGTCCCACTGGTAGGAGGCCCCGAGGCAGACCCAGAACAAGCTGGAGGGATTACATATCTTGTCTGGCCTGAGAACACCTCAGGATCCCCCAGGAGGAGGTGGAAAACGTTGCTGGGGAGAGGGACATCTGGAATGCTTTGCTCGGCCTGCTCCCCCCGCGACCCAGCTAAGATAAGCGGTTGAAAGTGGATGGATGACCACCCCAGCCTTCATCCTTACTGAACAACTTGGGACTGCTTCCTTCTTTACTCTGGTCAGCACATTGGTCACATGATTTCAGCCTTCCAAAATAAATGGGTTATGCCCAAATTACTGGCTCATCATTATGTGGGAAATGTACAAGTTTTGGTGCATTTCTTTTTGTAGGAAAAAGCAGGAACAGTTCATGAGCCCAAGTTGAAATATGCAAGTTCTAAATATTAAAGGGAACGTGTCCCCTGCGTCCCCCCCGAAAAATCCACACCTATGGTGGCAGGCTCTTTTTTATGCAAGCTAAATTGGTCTCACAGGTTTTTGAGCAGGGGAGAGCTGGTGGAAGTATAGATTAGACAGCTGCAGTGCCATGAAGCTATAATATCAATAAGGGATTAGTTTGATAACTGATCAGCCATTGAATATGGATAGACAGACACATGTGTTTGTTAAAGATGAGCCTGATGCTCCCAAAGTCACCCACTGTGCATATATCAGCTCTTCCCCTGCTGCCTTCTAACCTACATCCATATTAAGAGAAAAGGTTCAGCAGTCAGTCACATTAAATTCCTCTTCCATTTGCTTTTGAGGACGATGTCATGCCTGACTCCAAATGTCTACTCTGAATGAAGATGTGGCCTGCTTTAAATTAGAGTCATGAATTTGGTGACTGACCCTTTGTACACATTTTGAAAGAACAAGATGTTATTGGTTACCGGATATGTTCACAGTTTCTACCATTGTTTTAAATTATCTTCATCAGACCAATGTTTCCTGTCATTAAAAGAGACATTCAGTTATTTACATTTTTCAGTCATGATGCCAGTGGACGGTTGCCAGTTAGACCCAGTTCCCTGAACACATTTTTGTTTCTAATGGACCACTTACCAAAAGTCCTGTCTTGAGTAATAACCTTAATCAGGAATGCATAAACTTAGCATAACCAAGTTAACCAATGTAACCACTTGATATTGTTGCTGTTTGTTTCATGCCAATAATCAGATTGGGGGGAAATTTGATTTACTGAAAACATTTAGTTTGACATGAACTGTAGGAGATAACATTATGTAGTCATACAAACTAAATCAGTAATGCAGAAATGTAATCATAGTTATCTGATTTTTTAAATAATTCTGACTGAAATCAGATTATTAAATCCCTGCTACATAATATGAGGGAAACCGACACTCATTGTTTTCACCGTCTTTAACATCACCTTTATGTGTGAAACCCACTTTTTATGTCATGAAAAGAGAGATTTAATGATTTAAATTTTCATTAGGCGTTATGATAACAGTGGAAGGTGGCAGGTTAGACCCAATGTGTTCCCTCAGTGCATTTTTGCTTCAAATACACCATTCACCACCAGAACAATCTTGAGAAACAACACTAAATCAAGAAGGCCAAAACATATCAAATTTAACAAAAACATTTAGTCTGATACAATCTTAAGAATATAAAAAGGCATAACAATGTAGTCTTTTTACCTCTTTTTTTAGTACTGTCTTTTAGAGTGAAGCTCATTTTTATATCATAAATAGAGACCTTTAAAAATGTAACATAATCTTCCTTTTGTTATATTTTGTGATTTTTCTAAAGGAAGAATGCAAACAACCTCCAAGCCTTAAACAGTGGATGGACATAATCAGGGACATCTTTCTAATGGAAAAGCTGACTTTCTCTCTGAGGTCTAGAGGAGCAATATTCCTCAGCAAATGGGAGAAATGGACTGTCTTTATTTCCAAACAAATGGATGCAGCTTCGCCGTGAATGTCTGGGCAATGAAAGGACACTTAGCATATGGACTTATGAACACTCAACCCTGGTGGCCCCACACAGTGTTTATGTTTTGTCTAAACGTCTAAAAATAGGCTACTTTAAATAAAGATTAAAAAAAGGAAGAATGTAAACATTCAGGCCTATCCAGACTATAGAGATTTATATTAAGCTAATACAGAGATTCTATTTTAAAAGGGATAAAAATATGACAAATCAAGAAAAAAAATATTTAAAATTTCAATTTTATAATATGAAAATAATTAAATAATTTTAAAAATTAGTCATAATTTTCTGTTTTCTAATAAAGTACTGATTGGATGCAGATGATTAAATCCCTGGAGGAAAAACAACAAAGATTTTAACTGTTTTCACGTCTAACGTTATCTTTATGAGTTAAACCCATTTATAATGTCATAAAAGGAGAGAGTTAATCGTTTTACACTTTCATTGGTGCATCAGAGTATAATGTGGTATGTTAGACTCAGTTTGTTCTCTAAATATATTTTGTTTCAAGCAGATCATTAACCAAATGCAGTCATACATGACCTCAATCAAGGCTAAAGGTTCAGTTTATTCATCCATAAAATCATGTGCGCCCAAAAATAAAACACAGGAACACATTTAACAGGTTTTTAATCTGACACCAGTCTTTGCACATAATAAAAATCATGTTACAAACATCACAGGTGAACTGATAATGTAGAGATGAATACGTTATTCATTCAAAAAGATGCACACATTTTGGTAGTGCTCCCTCTGTGTTGTGATGATGTGAATCTGGAAGACTGTAATTCACCCAACATTTTTATTTACAACACAGAGCCGTGACCTCGGTGGCAGAAGAGGACATGCAGCAGGCAGCCCTCCCCTTTAAACATGCACACACACACACACACACACACACACACACACACACACACACACACACACCCCTTTAAACACGTCACTCGCCAGGCTGGCTGGCTGGCTGGCTAGTATTTGGCGGTGTGGTGTGTGCGGTCGGACTGTGGTTGTGTCTCAGGTCTGGGCGCGTTGATAACGACACACTTCGGACGCATTTCCTCGCGGAGAGATGGGAATTTTGAAGCAATGGCTGTGAACGAAATTGCCCTAACGCTGCTGGCCCTGCTCGGCTCGGCGGCTGTCGGTAATGGTAAGTTTCATCCGAGCACCTCTCCGGCTTTTGTCTCGATGTGTTTTCCTGGACTGGGCATCGCCTGTTGTCGCTCATCGTGATGGCGCTCTGTATCGGGGATTTGGCTAACCGTGTCTAGCTAGCGTCGACCTCAAAACCACCGTGGCTGTTTGCTTGAACATAAAGTCACGCTTTTTGTGTTTGTTTAGGTTGAATGTGATTTTTATTGACTGACGAAACCCGCCGTGTTAATGGTCGTTATTGAACAGGGAGCTAAACCACAACAACAACATGGTGGGGCTGTTTGTTTCGAGGCGACGGCTAACGCTCGCTAGCTAACTGGATAATGAAGTGTTTAAAGTTAAATATAGTCGATAATTGAGCTCCGTTTGTCAGCGATAAGACTGAATTAAATTAATTTTGATTTGTATTATCTATTACATCGTATACATACAGAAATAAAGGCGAATGATAAGCGACAGTGTACTGTTGATGTTGAAGTTATCTGTCGCTGTTATGCTAACATATTTACAAAACAATCTCCTGTTGGCTTGTGACTGCTTATCGCTGTGTTGCCCGGGTACGGCTCCCTGTAATGATAGCAGACATTAAACATGTGCAGTGTGGTCTGCCACAGTGGAGGGAGCAGAAAAGAGTCGCTGAATGAAGGCCTAACCTACTTTGTGCATGAAATGTGTTTTTGAGAGTAAACACTGGCAGCTCTTCCATTGGTGTCCATTTGTAAGGAGTGAAAAGGCTGCTTAGTGGCCTCCAGCAGAAAGTGAATGCTGGCATAGGGTGACAACAGCCGTGCATTCAGCCATCCCAGACAGAAGTCAGAGTTGAAGTCTGGGTTCATTGTGATGGAAATGTGGCAAGTGGGGTCTTTTGAGGCGCCAGTTATGGGGCTGCTTCAGTCTGAATCCTCCCCGTCTGCTGGGGCAGCTGATACCCAGCTCCACACCACAGCCTCAGATGGACATATGTTGTGCTAAACTTGTTTGCCTCTGCAGCACATCTTTGACTTCACTCACTCAAACACCACATTTGACCACAGGAGCTCATAGATTTTCATTTGAGACACAAACATGTTTTTGGTTATGCATACCTCCATTTGTCCTTTCCTGTTGCAACTTGCCACCCAGCAGGTAAACTAAGTAATAAAAAGACAACTCAGTGTGCCAGAACAAATATCCTGCATTGTCACCTATTAAAGTGCATGTTGTGCTTTAAACAGTTGAGTCATCATTCCAAGAATCGTATAAATATGCCTCCCACGCTTAGTTTAGATAAAGGTGCAGCACACCCAAGTCGATCAGTTCATTGAAGGCACGCTAGTAAAATTGTCACACCTGAGTGATCAGTTTGTTTGACTGGGTTACTTCAATATTAACATTGATGTGTGAGTGAAGAGTGGGGGTGGGTGTGTGGACTGAGCAGACAGGGGGTGATGATGGGTTTGTCCAGCTGGCGGGGTCTGTCGTGTAAGGGGCCCACAAGTCTGTCTGGAGCCATGGTTTCACGCCATATAATGGATTACACCATGCAAGGACTGAAACCAGACAAACCTGAAAGTAGCAGCACTAGAGCGAATTCCACGCTTTTGGCAAGTGTAGTATGCATCTGGGAGAATACACTTTACTCACAGGTTTGATGAATCTGTCACGTGTTGTTGACTTCATTAGGATTAGAAGTCACTAGTGTTATGGGCATTACATGCCTGTGTGACGCATTCAGCGTGGGTGCGTTGAACACAATAGCAATGTGATATGGGTACTGTCAACCACACTGCCGTGAGGTAGGGCGCGCCCCTGTCTTTCTCCTTTCCTCCTGCCCTCGCCATTCTCTATCCCTGTCATATAAAAAGCCTGGTGCTTTATCAGAATTTAATCTGTACTTTGTTATCTGTGGTCCCACTTCTGCTTTCACTTACTCACCGCCACCATAGGGTGCTGAAGCAAGCTTTGGCATGGGCTGTTTTTTCCCTGGGTTAGATGAGCTCCTGCTATCTCTTGAACTCTGCACTCACTTTTAGTAGCCCTTCCACATACTATCAAGACTGTGCCAGAGTCTGCCTCTGTGTAAAATCAAAGACATGGCGACTGACAACAAAAAAAGTCCCTGCTTCTCAATTTGCTCAGGGAACTGCCCATGCAGAGCTTAACTCTGCTACAGGTGCTGTTTCATGTCAAATTTGATGTGAATGAGTTCAGGTGGAGGAAGCATGAGCTAGTCAGATTGGAACATGTGTACACCTGCCCATTAGATCAGAGCCAAGGGAATGCACTGAGAAAGGTTGAAACTTAATGGGTTCAAAGGTGTGTGTCTGTAAAGAAACGAGACTTTGGACAGGGGAGGGGGAGCGGTAGTAATTCCAGGCTTAATCTTGGAAAGGAGAAAGTTGTTTTGTTTTTTCTCCCTAAATGTGTAGCAGTTGTCGAGGCCTGTTCTAGATAGACAGATGTTTTGGCTCCCGTATCCCTGCAGCTAAATTATGATTAAATGAAGATGCACGTTCTCTGTATAAAACGTCAGGTTATTCCCTGGCACGGACACCTCCACCTTGAGAAATCTGTGTTTACTAAGAGTTTCTATAATGTGGCGCTGAGCCAGTCAGGGTCAAGAGAGGTCTGGGGTGGTCTAGTTTTCCCTCCATAATGACCAGTGCCGTTAATGACCTCCGCTGGCCCGGAGGCACAGGGCCCTAATTGCTACAGCAGACAGCGTAGCCTCTGACTGACCCAGCTCCGCCATTACTGATGTTGGACCACAAGGGATTACTGCCACCACAGAGCCAGCAGTTTCACCTTCAGTTGCCCACTTCTCCATGCTATTAATTTACTGTGAACACTTTGTCTTTGTGTAAAGGGTTTTTTTTGTAGCCTGTGTCGGTGGTGAAATGACATCTGCTTTTTGTGCCATACCTTAAATGTACCCTGAGAGTTGTTTATTGTCACAGTACACCCAGACAGACCCGGTAGCTATGTGAGTTCACGTCTATAGGGCTGAACCTGACACCCATCCTCCATTACATGTCTCTTTGTAGACGTGCTTGATTTGTGTTTTTGGCTGTTGTTGGAATGCAGATTAGACTTGCTCTGCCTCCTGATTTTCTGCTTGAAGGTGTGCTGTCTACTGACTGGTGTGATCCAGGAAAGGACAATTGGTAAGAAAGCTTTTGCGTAGGGAATATAGTGTGAGTGTGTATTATCTAGCAAGTGCTTTAAGTACAATTTAAACCTCTATCTCTTACTTTTCTCCAGCCTCTGTGGTGACACTGGCTTTAACAGAACCTGTGTTTCTCACTTGGCAATAAGCAACCGCTCTTGCAATGAACGTCACTATACAACATTGATTTTTTTTTAAGTTGTAAATGTAATTTTATAAGAAGCATATGATTTCAGTATGCATGTGGCAGAGCCCTTTGTAACAGCGCATTTCCTACATCAACACTAGTATCGGACTGTTTGATGATGATAACCAGAAGAAGCTGTCATGCTGACAGAATGTTATCTGATTACACACTGCATGCAAAAGACAGTAGATAATGTCTTTTATTCCATGAATGTCATTGTTTTCTACATTATATTTTTTGTTTAAAAATGATAGTCCCGATCTAGTTGTCTTGTGAAAATATTTTTTATTCTATTTTGTTCTGTTGGTTATTTAGACCAGTGGTTCTCAACCAGGGGTTCAGGGACCCCCAGGGATCTCTGAGGTAGTTCCAGGGGGTCTATTTAATTCACTCGGAGTGACTTAGTGACTCGGAGTGTCACTAAGAGTGAAGCCAGTGTGAGTAAGAGTCATGATAACCATGGTTATCTCCTTAACTGTAGTTGAACTATAGAATTCTGGTCCTAATCATTATCACCAAAATGTTTTCTGATGGAGGTCTGTGAAGCAAAAATTGAGTCTGTGATCCAATGTGTATAAATTAAGGGTCCTTGATACGGAAAAGGTTGAGAACCACTTGTATTGACAATTAAAGTTTGTGTCACCAAAAATCAATGTCATGAAATATGATATTAGTATGTTTGTTTTAGCACTGATACTAAATTACACATATTTCTATACCTTACACTGAGAAGTATAAAAATGTTTTTCTGTAAGGCCCTTTTTCATTTCATTTAACATGAAAGCCAAAGTTCTCAATTGTTAAATGTTGTCGAGATACAAGCAAACATACAAGAAATTGCCTAAATAAAAATTGTGTTTTGTTTAAATACTGGAACTATTTGATTGAAAATTAAAGGTCTAACATGTAGAAATTTAGTGGCATGTAACAGTGATGATGCCAAACTGACAAACTGTAGGAGAACTGTGGTGGCTGATGCAAAAACACAAAAACGCAAATGGCCTATCCAGAGCAAGTGTTTGGTTTGTCAGTCCTTTGCTACTGTAGAGCAAGATGGCAGCGTCTATATAAGAGGGTCCTGCTCCATGTGTAGACATAAACAGCTCATTCTGAGGCAGAGTCCTGCACTGGGTCGGGTACCCACCCGCAAAGACAGTTGATTTGCGGTCGGTTTTTAAAAAACAATTTTTTCCCAGGTTTGGATCTGGGTGGAAAAAATAACATGCAGGTCCGATCGCGGGTTTTAGATAAACACATCAGTCATTAGTTCGGCAAACTACAGATAATTATCTTGGTCATTATTTACTCTCTGAGGATTGCCTCCGCTATTTCACAACGGTCATTGGTTCAGTTGTTTACACGCGTTTTACCATCTAATAACACAATTTGTGATTGGACGACAGAATCAACATGGCTGCCACCAT
This sequence comes from Epinephelus lanceolatus, assembly GCF_041903045.1. Taxonomy (NCBI): domain Eukaryota; kingdom Metazoa; phylum Chordata; class Actinopteri; order Perciformes; family Serranidae; genus Epinephelus; species Epinephelus lanceolatus. Next base: position 24,100,967 of record NC_135741.1, on the reverse strand, counting down.
CTAACAAGCGCCGCTTCCAAAACAGTAAATAATTATTTAGGTATTTGAGAAACAAGTGGATAAAACGTACAACTATCACTTTATAATGTTTCTGAAGTGTTTCTCTGATGGATTACTTCTCTCCTCGATGGATTCTAAAAACACGTGACGGCTCATAACTGCTGAACGTCGCTCTGGACAGAAAGTAAGTCTGTTATTACACATGTAAAGTTCCTTTACATAGATTAAAAGTTTAAAAGCATTAAACGTAACGAACGAGTGCTTTTACACTCGTATGGGAGAAGAACACAGAGGGTTGATAATGGAGCTGAAGTCAGGTTTTTATTGTGCGAGCTGCTTCATTCAGGTCGTTGTTTACTTACTGGCACCTTAACTGTGGCGATATGCTGTTCAATATTCAGCCAATTTGACCCAAAATGATTACTTTAAATCCGGGTTACGGGTCGGGCTGCGGGTCGTGTTTCAACGGGTCGGACCGGGTTGCAGTACTAATTGGCCTGATGCCCGGGTTTGCGGTTCGGGTGCAGGTTTGTACATCCCCATGTCGGGTCGGGGCAGATCTTGAAAACTGGACCCGTGCAGGACTCTGTTCTGAGGTAACAAAGACACAACAAATCTTATTTTCAGGTGATTCTAAACTAATGATAACATTATTATGAATATTACATACCATTCTGCCAGTAGATGCCCCAAAATCCTACACACTGGACCTTTAAGTTAATAACGTTTGATATAGCTAATACTTCAGGTTCTTTTGCTCTGTACCAAAACATCTTTGGGGTTTGATTGCTAGTTGTAACTGTAGTCAGAGTAAATCTTATTCAATAGTCAAAGAAAGAAAAGGGAGTAATTGTTAGATTTCTAGTCTGCTTAGACTCAAAGGGGTTTTTAAGCTCAAGTCACATGGCAGATGCCCTGGCTCAACAGTACTGAAACATTCTGGGGCATTATAGAGGCAACATGGACCAGTTTGAGAATGTGAGCAGCAGCATGAAATCCAAAGTGAGCCAGTACTCACACTTGTGTGCCTTTGAACTGATCCAGGGCAGCCGACAGACAGACAGACAGACAGACAGGATGGGATGTAGCCTAGAGGCTGGTGGTTGGTAGAGATAGTAGAGGCAACCTCGGCCCTAGAGACTTCACTTTAGAATCAGATCAGTAATCTGACCCTGAGATGCAGACAAAGGTAATGACTTTCCTCCTTCCCCTAGCATTGATTAGGACACAGTTGTGGTGTGTGTGTGTGTGTGTGTGTGTGTGTGTGTGTGCGTGTGCGCTCACGCGCCCGTGTATGTGTGTGTGTTTGCACTCACACTGTCTGGTGGCGTCTGCTTGTCTTGATCAGCTCTCAGTCTGGTATCTGTATGGATCTAATTTCAGCCAGTGCATTTTGGTAATGGTGCTCTGCTCCCCGCACACACGCACGCACCCGACTGTCTCTGTCTGCGTCGCTTAGCTCCCAGAAACCCACTGTGTTTGTGTAACCCTGCTGCCCTGCACTAAGCACGCGTATTTTCCACAGACTTTATCATCTTCCCGTACTAGAAAGTTCACCTCCTGTTTTGACTGGGTTTCTCCCGCGTGAGTAGGTCTGAGCAACACATACACACACTCACGTACACGCACAACACGGTCATCAGGGTTAATGTGTAAAGGTGTTTGGAGTGGGCTCTGCTGTGGTTTTTAGTTGGGTCCAAGTTAAGGCGATGCTGGTTATGGCAACAATGTTTTATTAATCCCCTCCTCACTGTGTCTGCCATTTCCTGTCTCAACATGAACGGAATGATAGGAACTTCACACACTTGCAGCTCAAAGGAGTTGCTCTTTGCGCTGAGTTCTCCCCTTTTTCCTCCACTGTTCCCTTTTCCTGTTATTTACCCCCTCCCGTAAGTCAAAGTCTAGACTGGGTTTTAATGACGGTCGCAGCTGGTCACTTGGGCAGACCCCAGTCGCAGCTGGGGGGCCCCTGCTAGTCCCGCTTGTTACCCCCTCTGCCCCCTCCCCTTCGTATTATCCCGACCAACTCGGGACCAGCCCCCATCCTGTCTGGCCTGGAGCAGCCCCCAAATATCAGGGTTGTTACTGTTAACCCTGGCCTGTCCCCTGTGTGTGTGTGTGTGTGCCACCCATCCCCCCATCGCTGCTCCACGCAGAAGTGCGCTCCCCCACTCCACTCTGCTCTTTGTTCGTGCAGGGCCAGTCCAATCCCTCCTCATGTCGTCTTAATCTCCACACAAAGGACCAGTGTGAAGACCACCAATTATGTGGATACAAGAGCAGAGTTCACTCAAAAACCGCATACACCAGGCCTCTACTCATATCCATGTGTATTTAGGCTTGATATTATTCCCTCAAGTCCTAGCTTTGTAACACTTCTGCTCTGAATCCAGTGAGATATGCAGAGCGCTGTGCAAACAGCATGGCATTTCGGCAAATGCCAGTGGGCCACGAGTTCAGTGCCCTCCCTGTCTGGCATGACATTCATTTTTAAATTTACCTTTTATTGTAGAGGTCTTGATTTTGCATTGTGCCATCTTCTGAGAAATATTGTTAACGGCTGGGTGATATGATAATGTATTCTCTGGTGTCTCTGTAATCAGTCAGCCAGTGGAAATTTTCCTTTTTGGAGGTTTCCCTTTAATATTTCTGGTTGTATGAGGTTGTAATGAGCAATGTTGCAAATCAATGAGCAGGACAGTTTTGTGACAGTATTGGATTGTTACTCCAATGTGATGAATGACCTTAATTTGCTTGGTATTTGGGTAACTAGATCAGGCTACTTTATCTATAAATGGTTTCTATCTCTATCAATATATAAAGGCACATTATGTCATTCAGTTTCTCCACGTTGGCCACCCATAGTGTCGACGCTCGTTTGTGTGGAAGCAGGCTACACATGGTGTACTCACAAGGTAGCCTTTAACGAAAGGGAAGACTTGCCTCAAACCAAACTCTTGGTAGACCACAAACCATCGGCGGCAGAGTCGAGAAGGAGATGTGTGTGTTTTTCAGCCATGTTTGGTTTCCTTCCTGAGCTTCTGTCTGTAAGTCTGTGGACCATCTGTCTTACCACACACAGAGTCTCCATGATGGATGCGCCTGTTCATTTCAGATCACGGTGTCCTTATCAGATCACTGTTGTTGCTTTGATGCTGTTTATTGGTGCAATGTGTGTTTCGTAAGAAGTATTTTGTAACCCTCGGTTTGATTCTCAAGAGAAGAATTAAGGCCAATAAATCTAGTTAACAGCAGTGTGGATAAGAGATGAAACTGTATAGAATAGAATGATCATAGTGACCTAAATTATCACAGTTATCAGGATTATGGCAGTGTCGTTAAAATGTACTAAACATGTTCAGTACTGAAACACACACTGAAATGATTGCACCAAGTTTTACTTTGTATCGGTCCACAAGCAGCCTGTCTTTCAAATACTTGCTCAAGTGTCTGTCGCCCTTTTTACACAAAGATTGCGCTACAAAGTCCCTTCATTACACCGCCTTTGTTTTTTGCACAGAACCAAATAACAACGGCGTCATGACGCCCCAGTGTGTGATTTTTAGATAGCATGCCAGCATTTTCAAAGCTACAGAGGCATGACGGGCGTGACATGCAACACAACAGCGTCAGCCTCCAGTGTGACATATAACATACGCGTCGGCAGCTCTTTCTAAACAATAACATAGCTAGGACAGTCATATACTATCTCTGTTATATGACGGCTGATCTTGTCAGGAGCTCAAGGACTTCATTGTCTTTCCAATTTGCAGGCATTTTGGGACACTGTTTTTCCTCTTTGAATTAGCTGCTAATGGCTGCTATCTGCTTTTTAAATGTCCCACAATAACTCGTCAAAACATCACACCCGTCCTGTCCATGGTCCTATCCTACTCGCTGTCTCTTTTACACAGATGTTGATTCCGCTCTGTTACTGTCTCCACTGCTGGCTTAAAAGCGAGACAGTTCTGTCCCCCCACTCCGCTATCGTACCTTTCATAAAGAACAGTGAGGCAGAATAATGGGGGACATTCCTGCTTGAACAGGTAGTGTTAAAGGGGCTTCTATCACAGTAGATGAGGAAGCGGAACCGGTAGCATCACCCATTCTTCAAATGCTATGCCTAAAAAATCTCGAGAGCACTGTCACTGCTTTCTGCCATGTTTTTATTGACACAACAAATCCATGCTTGTGTGCTGAGCCTCTGTCTCAGACTGTTGCTAACTTTGGTCGATGCCGGACAGTATGTACTGTGTGAGGTAACAAAAAAGGGCTTTAATCATAATGAATGTTTAAAATGGTAATCGTAATTGTCACAAATTTTGCCATGCTTTATCATAAACTGGTAACTGTTTCACCCCTAGTGTGGAGGTAGTTTGTTGTGGAGAATTGCTTCTCTCAGTGATGCATGTTTTTCCTTTTTTAAATGCCACTCTTACTTTGAGGATGGATTGATCAAAATGCCTCCTGTCTGGACTCACTTGCTGATTGATTTATTTCCCTGAGAACCAGTAAACATCCAGCCAGACAAAAGAGGAGTCTAATGGAAGAAAGGATTCAGCTTGTCTGAATTTGATGATGGATATTGAGCGTCATCCAGCTTTCCGATGTACAGCTGTTGCTCCCGTCATCTGTTTTATTTGGCTAAACTATTTGCTCCATTAATGCAGCAGATTAGCGTGATGTGGCACACAGCTTGTTTTTCTCTCTTTATCAGGCCCAGCCTGCTTCACCTCCGTGTAATCTGCAGGAAATTCCATCTGCATGCGAACTGTGGTGAATTTGGACACACTCCACCAAGAGTTCCTGCCACTTTCCCGCTCACCTCCTTGAGAGCCACACACAAACATGCTCACACACAAACATTAACTGATGAGAAATATCACTGAAGCAAGTCCTCCACATTTCCAGTTACCACTCACTGGACAAGCATAGACACATCAGCATACACGCTACATGTGAAAAATGCTCCCACACAGATTACAACCTCCCAGAGTTCAGTAGAGTGGAAACCACTCCTATGACACCAGGGTTTGTGGTTTTGGCCACTTGGATGTTACATTCTGATGGTGCAATCACTGTATCAGTCATTTGGAGTATTTTTTTTAAAACTACTCTGAACAAGAGCCAAAGTATGACGACTCAGATGGTTCAAGAATGCACTAAAATCTGCTGACACTTTTTGACAGAGACCAAAGTTGGTACAAACGGGAGATCAGTGAGCTCATCTGGTCAAAGAAACCCTCAGGATAAGACACAGAGGATTAGTGGAAGCTTGCCACTCTTAAAATCTTTTCTTTCCTCTGGGCCAGACATTGTCAGTGGTCCAACCGCTGCTGAGCCTCCTCTTTTTGAGGGAGAATGGGGATTGAAATTCCTCTCTGCTTTGTGTCTCCTCCTGTGTTGTTGTTGGTACGACGGTCTTGTCTTCGCCAAGTCCACAGCGATTAGTCTTGAGTGGTCTAGCCTTTGTTTACCGACCGAGAACCAGCTCTTGGCCTGTCACGCCTCACTCACGGCCCTGTTGTCACTCAGACAGTTCGTCATTATTTAGCACTGACAGGGGTTCAGCTGAGTTTAGCAGCTTCCCCTGTGTTTTTCCCACGTGAAAACTAGTCCCACATTCATCTAGCCTTGCCTGGTCCAGCCATGCATTCTGTTTGGTCACAGCAAACCTTGGAAGAAGCCTTTTGTGCTGACCTTACTCTAAATGAGAAGCATGTGTGCTATGACTCAGAATCACATTTCGCTCCAAATCTAATCAGCTTGCAATTTCTCTACTCTCTTCATTGCCCAACCGACTCTGGTTTTGTTTTAGATGTGGCAGATTTGTGCGGACTTTCTGGCACTGACCTCATTTCAGCATGTAGATGGACCACCATAGTTTTATTATGGCGGCGGCAGGAGTTCCATTGTGTCAGCTTTAATAGGTCCCCGCGCAGGAGTGTGCTGTGTTTAATAAAACTCGTGTCTCATTAGCTTAAACAGTGGCAGCTCTCCCTGTCAGTGTGAGAGAGACAGAGGAGAGGAATGGAAGCAGAATGCTGCATTGGGGATTTGGCAGGAGCCCTCTCCCCTTGTTGGGTTTCACTTTGTCTGTCCCACTGGGCAGGTCCGTCTCCACCCTGCGTGTTTGGGTTCATCTGCAGTGAAGGATCTGATTTCAGGGCCGCCAGGGCCGTCTGGCTGCTGCTGCTCAACTCAAAGCTCTGTGCCTGCATGTCACAAAATGCTTACAACTGAATGGGACACTACATGCTTTACATCCTGTTGAAACTGTGGGGTTAGTTTGCCCCCTGCTGGACACAGTGGAGAAGTGAAATGGATCTGAGAAACTGATTTATTTACCTCTCTGTGTCTTTTCCCTCAGCTCTACGTTGTAACTGCACAAACTGTGAGAAGACAGGCTATGAGTGCGAGACGGATGGTGCCTGCATGGCCTCTACATATTACATCCAGGGGAAGGAGCAGCATGTACGCATCTGTATCAACCGGGACAACCTGATCCCCCCTGGACAACCCTTCTACTGTCTGAGTGCTGAAGGCCTGCTCAACACACATTGCTGCTATGTAGATTACTGCAACAGTATTGAAGTCCCCGGTGAGGCTGCGTCACCAAACATTAGAGAGCTTTCAGTTCAACAGTGCTGTCAATTTAAAGTAACCACCTCGTTTCGTTTTGCCCTCCTAGTTCCAACAAAGGAGGTGGACTGGACGACCTCAGGTAGCTCCTGGGGGCCAGTGGAGCTGGTAGCAGTCATCGCAGGGCCAGTGTTTCTTCTGTGTGTGCTGCTGATGGTCGGCGTGTTCCTGTTCCAGTATCACCAAAGGGCCTACAGCCACAGGCAGAGGCTGGAGGTAGAGGACCCATCCTGTGACCATCTGTACTTGGCCAAGGACAAGACCCTGCAGGACCTCATCTATGACATGTCCACCTCCGGATCAGGCTCTGGTCAGTACATGCTGTTCACCTGATATGATGTAACAGAACAGTCTTCAACATGTCATTTTATAGATACAACTGCAACACTCAGTGACAATTATTCTGACCTAGAATTTCATGAGGGTATGTCTAACAAACCCCTTCTACAAAACAAGTCTGCAGGTAATATTTGCTAATGTTTTGTTTGTCTTCCTACTGCCCCCTTCAGGTCTGCCCCTGTTTGTGCAGCGGACTGTGGCCAGGACCATCGTGCTGCAGGAGATAATAGGGAAGGGTCGTTTTGGTGAGGTGTGGAGGGGGAAGTGGAGGGGAGGAGATGTGGCGGTGAAGATCTTCTCGTCCAGAGAGGAGCGCTCCTGGTTCAGAGAAGCTGAGATCTACCAGACAATCATGCTGCGCCACGAAAACATCCTGGGATTCATAGCAGCAGACAATAAAGGTGGGGAAGTTTGTGGGTTGTGTGGAGACTTGGACTATTCACATGAATATTCAGGCATTTATTCAAAACATTGTTAAGGTGGATTCCTAGACTTCCCACATCAGCTTGTATATACTCTTACATCTTAATTGATTGTTTTCTTTCTTCTGCTCTCTTTCAGACAATGGTACATGGACTCAGCTGTGGCTGGTGTCAGACTATCATGAGCACGGCTCTCTTTTTGACTACCTGAACCGCTACTCTGTCACTATTGAGGGCATGATCAAGCTGGCACTGTCAGCTGCCAGCGGCCTGGCACACCTACACATGGAAATCCTTGGCACTCAGGGTGAGATGGACTGTCACGTTAGAAGAGTACTTCACCCACAAAATGACCATTAGTATGTCTGTTACTCACTCCATGTTATACTCAATTTGTGAAGAGGTCTCAGTTTTTCTCACATGGCCTCCACAGTGAAGGAAGAATCCAAAAACTGAGGAAATTCTTAAACTGAAGTTAAAATATATGAAAACATACAGTATAATCCAAGTCTCATTTATCCAGTCATAAACACAGTTGTGGCATGCGAAAAAAAAATTCAGTCAGTAAGTAATTCAGTGTAATACAGGGTGAGTAATTAATACACAGATGATCATTTTGCGGGCGAAGCATTTCCTTAAAGAGCAGCACGCCGTGAAATCAGTGAACAAACAAATGAACACAGCGGGGACATGAACGTGCACACAGTCAGTGATTCACATTCAGCGAGCATGTGCTGTTCCTGCTGAGCTCTATTAAATGTAATGATGTGTTGTCTGTTCTCCTGCAGGTAAGCCTGGCATTGCTCACCGTGACCTCAAGTCTAAAAATATCCTGGTTAAGAAGAACGGCATGTGTGCCATAGCTGACCTCGGCCTGGCAGTCCGCCACGAGTCCATCACAGACACAATCGATATAGCACCGAACCAGCGCGTGGGCACTAAGAGGTAAATGTTTCCGTGCAGATTCACCCAGAAGCACTAAAATGGAGATATTTATCAGGGATCTTTGTAGGCCAAGTCTGGCTACGTTCTGTGTTTGTCTTACTGTCTACATGAAAAGATGAAAAACAACAGTGAATATTGTTATGCCACTAACAAGTTTTTATATGTTTTAGCCAAATTGACCAATTTGCCTGCGCTCTTTGGACCTTTTAGAAAAGCCCAGTGATGGATGTGTAATTTTGCTGATATAATGGTCGTTGAAAAGGGGAGGAGATTGTCATGTATTATCCCAAACAACATTACAATTTGGATTCATTAAACCTTAAATTTTATGAAATAAGATCATTTAGAAGTCTATGTAAAAGGTTTAATTGGTCATATAAATGTCTCATCGATGCTGTCACTCATTGCTGCCCTTTGTCTCCACCTTCAGGTATATGGCTCCAGAAGTTCTGGACGAAACCATCAACATGAAACACTTTGACTCCTTCAAGTGTGCCGACATTTACGCGCTGGGCCTGGTGTACTGGGAGATAGCGCGTCGCTGCAATGCAGGAGGTAAGACCCCAATCATCAGCTCAAAAAAATATCTAAATGTTCTTCATGTGACAGGGACTGAAAAGGCTTCCTCATTGTGTCCCCCAGGTATCCACGAGGAGTACCAGCTGCCCTACTACGACCTCGTACCCTCTGACCCCTCCATAGAGGAGATGAGGAAGGTGGTGTGTGACCAGAAACTGAGGCCCAATGTGCCCAACTGGTGGCAGAGCTATGAGGTATTTCACACTGCAACATATACACTAACAGCTGACAGTTTTCTAAAAATACATGTAGGGGCTGTATAGAAAGGCAGTTGGGTATTATCAGGTTGGGCAGTACAGGACGTTCTGACTTGAAAATGGACTAATATTTTCTAAATCACTGTAGTGGGGGAGTATTAAATTAAGTTATCTACAGCCTACATCCTATTTTTTATATCCTTTTATAATAGTGCAGGGCTCAGCATTGAAAAGTGATACTGTGTTTCACAAATTTCCTGATGTTGCTAAAAAGCTCTCCTCTAAAAGTTGGCCCCTTCAAACTCTGATGGATCAATTTTTTCATAGACAGATGCTGCTCTCAATTTTTTTGTTTTGTTTCCAGAGATATCAAGCAGATCTGGTTGAATTTTACAGGAAATATTCATGAAATAATAGTTATCTAATTTTTAATACCTTCATACCTTCCTGAAGTTTCATCAGGGTATATAGTATGATGGTATTAATATGCAGCCTACCTACCTGTATTTTTGACAGTTTTGAAAATCATATCTTAATACTGTGATACCGCCCATGTCTATGATACTCTAAACATTTAGAAAACTTCCACTTTATCAAATAGTGCCATCGTTGATGGAAATTTATAATTGTTCTTATTATACGATACGTTTGCCACAGTAGTTAATGTTACCGGTGTCACACTGTGTTTGGGTATACACCTATTACTTTACTTGCTTACTGCCCCCACCGTATGTATTTCTTTTTAATCGATATGTACTAGGATGACAGACACTGGAATTATAAACTGAAAGTGACGGCTCCGTACAGCAGCAGCAGAGTCACAGCACAGAGCAGCAGGAGTCAGATTTCTCTTACCAGTGAAAAAAGTTCACTGTGAAGAAGATGGCAGAGGATTTGGTGTTAAAGTGAAAAGTAGAAGCGCCTCCTTGGCAATATTTTGAATTTCAACCCAGTGCTAATAGGAAACCTAATAACGCTAACAGGGAGAAAAGTATGTGGTTGCATCATTGAGAAGTTGGAGGTTGCTGCCTATCGCCTGAGGCTAATCCTTCTTGTTCCATTGCTCCCTGCAATATCTCAAAGTAATCTGCTGTCAACACTTCCCCAAAATGAATGTTGTTTTGTTTTGTAGATGCATCTGTTGATTAAAGATAGTGGTAGTGCTGATGTCACAAAACATGGCATTTCCTGTGACTTCCTCTGAATAAAAGTCAAGTTATTTTGCCAGTCAGATGCTTTTAATGCGAAGCTGCAGCAGTAGGAAATGTTTTGGTTGTATTAGCAGTAACTAAAGGGGCCGTACACATGCTGCGTTTTTTGGCCCCAAATTCATAATTTTAATGTGAACGCATGGCTAATGTGCTCAAACGCTAGAGCGATGTCATTGCGGTGGGCAGGCGTTCCTGAGCGCATATTTTTCATGGCACGAGTTCAACTTTTGGAACGCAGCAGCACATACCACGTCATGTGACGAGGAACAGCCAATCTCAGCCGACAGATATCTTTCCCTTCATGCGTAGATATCAGATGGATAAATATGGAGAAGTTGATCATGTTAGTGCAGGGCCACTCAGGGCTTTACGTCTGTCCTATGGACGATAGGCTTACACACCTATAAACGGTGCCTGGAACAAGATCAGCTCTGCACTCAGGATTGTAGGTAAATAGGCTATGATATGGTGCTGGTTAAGGGTGCTTAGCAACCTCGTATACAACCTGCCGCCATGCTCTTGAAAGCTCTCAGAGAAAAGGCATAAGAGTAGCATCCAGCGCCTGACCTCGCGTTTTCCGGGAGGTGTGTACGGCCCCTAATACAGCGCTCTACAGATAGTGCGCATCATTGTATCTTTGCTTGTGGTGTAATCTGTAACACCGGTGATGTCTGTGGCGTCCTTGTTATCAGTCAGCATTATTGTTATGTGTCTTTGTATATCTAACCTATGTCCCCTGTCCTGCAGTCACTGCGCGTGATGGGGAAGATCATGAGGGAGTGCTGGTACGCCAACGGAGCAGCCAGATTGACGGCCCTGCGCATCAAGAAGACCCTGTCTCAGCTCAGCGTGGAGGAGGACGTCAAGATGTGAGCGGCGTAAAGGCACGCTGGAGACGCACAACCAGACCACACTCCCATAGGAAACAAACACTAAAGACAGACTGCAAATGAAAACCCTGCCAGTTTTAAAGCCACACTCCAAGTTGTGACGAGGCCTACCTCACCTTTTTAGCCAAAACTACTGAGAGTCACCCTTCCCCCTTCTTGACGTTTCTGCCCCCCGCCCCCTTCGCCTCCCTTTGTTCCTCGTGTCTCCTCCCTGTTCCCTCCGACCTCCCCTTCTCCATGGGCCACAACACTACAGCACTACCACTGTTAATATCATCACACTCAACCTTTTGTTTCATTTCCCATGGCAGGAATTACTATTGTACAGCGACGGGATTTTTTTTTTGTTCAATCCTTTTTTACCTCTCTGAAATGTGTCCCATGATGGACTAACCTTGTCCAGAAGAGTCGAGAACGTTGTGGGTGTAAGAACAATAACACTTCATATTGTGTTGGCCGTGCAGCACTGTGGTGCTGCGAGCGTGAGGGAGGAAAGAGGCTGAAGCACTGTTTCTAGTCATGTGTGAAAAAAAAAAAAAAAAAAGGTGTCTGGACTACTAGCATGTTTCTACGACACTAAGATGTCCTCTGGTGTAGGCTGTAGCTCATTAGACAAATCCAGTAATGGGACGTTTGGTAATTAGGCAGACAGATTCTGCTTTTTAATCCCTCACTTGAATACCCTTCAAACCGAAAACGAGTTGCACTCAACTGTAGCTTCCTCATCGCGTGTGACACCGGCAGGTATCACACGGCAGATGTGGTCCAGTCCTGGTGTTAGTCTGAAATGTGGCAGGGATAATGTTTGGGATGGTTTTATTTATTTGTCGATAGTTTTTATTTCATATTGATGAACACTGTGAGACGAGATGTGACAAGCCAGAGTCGAATAAGACGTGGAAATTAGTTCAGTCCGAGTCTTTCACCATTTTTCAGGCGTTACATTCAGGGGTCGTTGCATTCACTTTAATAAGATACTGAGCGCAAACATGGATGTAGCCATAGGCCCCTGTTGGTGACAGGCGATGACATCATGCACACTGAGCAAATAAGAGGCGTATGAAATGGCAATGAAAAATACTGTTGTTTTTTTTAAATATATTTTTGTGTTTTGTGTAAAGACATCATGATGGGTGTTTTCTTTTGACGTTGACATTAGACACTACTGATGATGGGTACATATGATTTGTATATAAAACATGCATATGTTTTTTTGTTTTCCTTTTATGCCACAAGCAGCGGTGTGACATCTGAACAGTGATTTTGCTTGAATGGTACTTTCAGAAGTTTCTTTGATCTGTCTGCATGGTTTCGAACTGTGCCAGGAAATAGACTCTGTCATCTGCTGGAATTTGTTTGCTCCTCTCATGACAATTTGGTGGTACTACTGATCCCAGATAATTTTGCTGCAACCTGTTTTTGTCTTTTTTTTTTTTTTAATGTGTAATTGTTGGAATTGAGCTCTTCTCGGAGCTCGTTGATGCAGATCTGTTTCTACATATGTTCTCCCGGGTGACATCTCTTTCTCATTGACACTGGAATATTTAGGAGCGTCACATAACCTTGAATTCTGATACTGCCAATGGCTATTTATTCAGAAGTAAAGACAGCTGCTGACAGTTCACACACACAGGGAACATACGGATAGATGTGAAAAGTAGTCGCGACGTTTTCAGAGACTGACATGCTGTAAAGTGAAACTGCATGTTTTCATTCTAATTTGTCGTCCGCAGACAAAACTATGAAAGTATTACACTGACGTTTGTCACCGTTGGGCTCTGCACTGTTAATGTCCACATGGACTTTAGTTAATGTTAGTTATGTCATCACTTGATCCAGAAACCATGTGTCATGTTACTATCCATTTTGCATGCTGTCTCAAACACTGGGTCCTCTGCACTGAGGAAGATGAACTTAAGTCTTTTCCCCTCTTCCTCCCCATTGTTTTCTTTCTTCCTGTTTTTTGTTCGGGTCATTGGCTGTGTACCCCAGAAATGTTGCTGCTACTGTTAACATGGGTGGAAGTTCAGCGGGCAGATGGGAGGAGGAGAGCTGTGGAGGGAAAAATAGGGAGACTGCTGTCAGTTGAACCAAAATTGTCAAAACACTCCTGTCCATGTTTGGTTTGTTGCCATGGGTATATGACCATCAGACATCATCCTGTTCACGAGTAATACTTTGAGATTTCAAAAATCATGTTGTGCAGATCTTTTCAGAATTAGTTGAAAAGTGTATATAGATGATATACAATAAATTCCTCTTTTTCTTATTTGTGACTTCAGCTGTTGTGCTTATTCAAGATGCCATGTAGTGTGTTTATTGTCAACTGCTGCGCTACTTACAGAGGATTAACAAAAAAGACCACTGCAATGGACAAATGCCCTGTGTCATAATGTTAACAAAAGAGAAATCATCTTTGTAGCCTGTCTGCCCCTTAATTCAAAACCACTCTATAATGTAATGGGTTGCTCCTTGGCTCATGTCACACCCTTCCACCAAGTTTCATGAAAATCAGGCCAGTAGTTTTTTCCATAATCCTACTGAAATCAAACAAACCAAACAAAAAACATGACCTCCTTGGTAGAGGTAAAAACCATTATTTAGGATTAAAGGATAAGTTCACAATTTTTAAAGTGTTCTTTTAATGGGAACTACACCCATTTTCAAAATTCATACATTTTTCTTATGGTCTAAGACAGTCCGAAAAACATCAGTAAATACGTACCATTTAAGTATAAAGTCTGGAGCTGCTTCATAGACAATGAATTAGGATAGATATTCTAAATCAGTCCAACCACGGGGTCCAGATTTCTCCATAGTCATTAGTTCAAGGTCCACAGAGTTTAATATGTTCAGCGTCATTCTTGGGTTTGGCCATGTTATCGAGATAGCTTGCTGTCTCCGTTGTGTAGCTCTCCAGTGTCCAGCTGTTAGTCACTCACTCTACAGCAGAAAACAGCACTTCAGAGTAAAATCTTTGTGCTGGAAATTCACTATACTTCAAAATAAAGTGTTTTTGGGGGGTTTTTTTTGTTTGTTTGGTTTTTTTGTTGTTGTTTTTTACAAACAAGTGACTTGAGGTATATTCAGAATGGACCCATGACCCACTTTTGGACCGCAACCCACCAGCTCGGAACCACTGTTTTAGATGACACTGAGAGCACCAAACTTCCCTGTGACTGGCCGTTATTTGACACCATATCTCAGGAGCCAAAGACACTGGTCAGATACTAAATTGGTAACACAAATCTTTGTGTCTTCCTCAAAACTTTGGTAATTTTATAGGCCAGGTGATACTCAACTTGCAGCCTGTGGGTGAAATCCAGCCCGATATAGAGTGCCAGGTGGCCTGCCAATTGTTTTCTACTTCACAAGACATTTTTTTATTATTTTAAACAGGTTATTTTTTGTTGCCAGAATGCATTAAAAGAATCAAAATAGAGCTTGTTCACAAAAAAAAAAGTGCCAGGGGAGGATCCTCTGGACCCCCTGACAGATGTCCAGACTATTCATTTATATACATTAATTACTAAAGTGTGTCATTAACTGGCCCCTGGCCTCCTGGCATTTTGCAAATGTGGCCCCTGGGTACAGCAGGTTGAGTATCGCTGGTATAGATATTCTGTTCTGCTGGTGTGTAAAGCATCCATGTATTATTTAGAATATGTAGCTTCTTTGCAACATCTATATTTCAAGCACTGTCTGTCATGGCTACGGAAGGGTCTGCACAGACATGGATATAAACTGTAACTGCAACTTAACTGGTTCAAGAATCAACCTTAAAGCTCAGTGTTAATATTGCTTCTAAAAAATGAAGAAAGAAAAAAAAAGAGGACATATTTAAAATGCATTTTATTTTCCTTTACAAGAAACAAAAGCAGACAAAGAAATAAGATGAGGGGGAAAGGGAGTGGGAAAGCTGTATATAAAGAGATGCAACCTCTGGCGTCCTGAAAAAAATATGTACAATTCAAAATAATATCCATACAAAACATGCCACATACAATAAAAATGATCATTATATTTATTCATATTCCCTAAAAGTATCTCTGCTGTACAGATGCAACATCTTTTTAAAAAGTAGGTGAGGTTAAAAAAAACCTTCAATTTGAGCAAACTTTTATTAAATTATAAGATATGCAGAGAACTTAAATTAAGATTCAGAGAAGTTAAAAATTATTCAGGCTAAAATCCAGTGAGCGGCATAATGTCTCGTCATGATCTTCTCTTGAAATAGAAACATACCAAAAAATATATATATCACTGCTTCGGATACTTGATCAATATCTACCACTTTAGAGAAGTTCTCCGTTATACTATGAGAGTGCAATTCATTACCAGGTTAAGTATGGGATTAACTTTGAGTATTACATCATAACATACATTAGGCCAAGTAACCATTTCACAAGGTTTACCAACACATTCACTTCTATAGGGAAGATATAAAAAAGCAAAACACTAACAATAGTCTAGGGAGTTCAAGATTTTCCATTCAAGAGTATATTAATCCAATTGTGACCGATTAAGGGACAGGTTTTGGTAATCAACAAGCAGTAGCATAAATAAAAAGAAAAATAAACACAAACAATATTACATAAATACAAATGCTATGCACCATTGTACTGCTTTACGCAAGAAAGTGATTCTCATGTCTAATCGGCGACCCTCCACGTGAATCCAAACAGGCTTCGTGATCACACCGGCCTCTCGTCGCAGGTGATTGGAGACGACCGGACATTTTTTCTCAAACCTATTTTTAACAAACTTGTCTCTGAGAGCTTATAGCAAAAAACACTAATAGAAAAAACAGGTAAATGCAAAACACTCTGGTTCATATACATAAAGATATTAGTTTGCCATTTTACATATATTTATATTTATATACAGCTTTATCTTTGTTAAAATGATATCCAGTGGTTGGTTTTTTTTTTTTTCTTCAATTTTTATTTCTCTACACTTTTTGACTTTATTGATTACAAAGGGGCTGGATAAAGAGTTGCTGTCCCCCTAATGCATATACTATATATACAGTTTGTACAACTTTGCATTTTTAAATCATGTGAGGTCTTAGGTTAGGGGGAAGGAGGAAACAAAGTAGTATGGGAAGGTGGAGTTTTTAGTAAAGCTCCCTTTAAAGACTTTTTTTTCATTCATCTTACATAGAAATGAAAACAAAATGCCCTTTTTTCCAATAAGTCTTTCCCTGCCATCCGTTCAGCCTCGAGAGGACAGTACCAGCACTAGAAAAGCACACTACAGGGTGGGGGGGTGGGGGGGAGTAGAAACACTGCAGGCTGTACTCAGGCAGAGGAAGACTTACTACAGTAAAGTTTAACAACAGTCCACTAAATAATACAGAGAGGAAGAGGCATGATTCAAAGTTTAAGGTTGAGTCGTGAGAAGATCGAGTTGTGGGGGAATTAAAAAGCATTAAATGGGACAGTAGTCATGCATCCACCCGGCTGGGTCTGCAGCAAAGTGGAACTTCAAATGTATGAAGCGACAAGCAAAATGTGTACTTGGTTAATTCTGTGATCCTACAGCCATTCACTCACACCATTACTGTCTTGAAGCAACTTAAAAAGGTGGATGTTATTGTGCTTTCACACAGCTGATAACACGGTTTCTTGAGATGCATAAATAAAACGAAAAAAGAAAAAGCTACATCAATATCCAGGAGGATTTGGTGGCATACAGGACACCCGCTAAGCTTCTGATTGTGATTCTTAATGCAATATCTTATCAAAACTGTCATATATTTCCTCTGTATAAACAATTCATGAATAATAATTATGTTGGCTCATTATTGTAAATCATCATCAGCATAGAGTAGATAGAGCAAACCTGCTGCTTAAGATTCCCTGCTTGTCCGAGAAGGCTAAGCCCATAAAAACATTCCCCCCTTTCCCCCCCCCCCCCCAGTTCCACAGTAGCAGTTAACAGTTTTTATACAAAGCAGTCGCTTCCCGCTAAATCAATGAGGTAGACTGGGTCCAACTAACCCACCTTGGGACTCCACACAGTCAGAACATCTGGTGCCTCTGGAGCCACAGATCAATAGCATCTCAGATTTTATATTAACTTACATCTGTTTTTTGTTTTTTTGTATTTTTTTTTGTATTTTTTCTCCATCGATCATATGTAGTTCTTACACAGAGCCACATCAGGATTGTCTAGCTAGCCAATATCCGTGTTATCTTCATTGATGACTTGATGGGGAAAGTGCCTTTTCTGGGAGGTGAGGGGGAGGTGTGGTCAGGTGGGACGGGAAATAGGTCCGACTTAAAACATAAAAATGCATCATTAGTTCATTCTTAGTATTTTAAAAATGGCTTTTTGTCGGAGCTCCAGGTGAGCTCTGCACTACGGGTATTGAGATCAGAGGGTCAGAATCATTTGGTAGATGTTGAGGATTGTTTTCCAGCCACTGTAAGGTTATTGAGAACAGTCGAGGGGGGGAAAGGGGTTTTGGCTGAGGAAAAAGGTGATTGACTAGTCCGAACATGAAAAGTTAGCCCCGCCATCGAGCTGCTGCCGATGGAGGTGGTCGGTTGCTTTTATTGATTAATGCTCTTCAAACCTTTGGCTACAGGTGTCAACGCTTTAGTCTTTCAATGACGGAGGCCAGCCTTCCTCCACATCTTTCAGAACAGCTTATGCACTGGCTATGTAGGATTCAAAGGCTTTGGCGCAGGAGTGTTCTGGCACCAGTGAGAGGGGAATTCTCCATTTGTATTTTTCTGGTTAGTTCATCCACTTTCGGCAATTCCAGGCTCCGCAGTGGCAAGGGATCTTGTGCTGATCGTCCTCGAAATCAAACTGGTAGTCATAGGTGAGCTGGAAGTGAGAAACGGAGACGGTTAATGGATGTTGAGATTTAAAAATTAACTTCAAAAACATGGTAAAATTAAGGGAACATCTAAGAGTGAGTGTTTGCTTGTCGTATTCACTGCACCTCTTCTCCCTTGGGGATCCTGCGGCTGGAAATGATGATAATCTTGTCTTCTTTGTCAAATGTTACAACTTCTGCAACACAGTTCGGGGCACAGGAATGGTTGACGTATCTGGAAAGGAGAAAAAATAGGTCAGTTAAAAATAGGGAGTGCACTGAAAGTTGAAGATCAGTCGGAGACCCCTCATTCAACTGAGAGTCTTCCAAGTTGAGCAGCTGAAAGTGAGTGCCCTCTGCTTTCACGCTGCTCCCCGGTACAGGAAGCTACGGACGCAGATCCAGGCTGAGTCTGAGTGAGACGGAGGCAGTTGCCCGCAGGAAGAGAGGCTTTGCTGGGTCAGGCTCCGAGATAATGTTATCTTCTGCATTCTGTTTAGAAGTGGTGAATTTACAGTTCACAGCAACTTAATACAATACAGTCTGTGGCTGATCCATCGTTAGCATGCATTAGCTCTGAGGGCTTACTTGGCTTGTTATCTTATGTATGTGGATATCACTGTCACCCTGAAACTCACACCAAACCCTGTTCAAACTCTCAAACTCCATATGGAAAGAAAAAGGATGGAATAGTCAAATCCCACTTGACTGACATAGTTCTGAGTCGGGCACAGTCCTGATTAAAAAATCATACTAGACTCAAGGGTTAACAATGAGGCAACCAATAACAAATCAACACCTACCGAGCTGGGCCTCCTGTCAGAGTGGCATCAATCACCTGCTCGTTGTTTATGCGGAACATGTAGATCCCACGGTTCTACGTTAGAAGAAAGAAATGAAACAGAAAAAGGGTGAGACACACTTTTCAATTCAAAGTTTTTATTTTTTACAGACCTATATTTCTTGTTGGTTCTCAAGTGTTGTCAAACTGTGGATTAAATTTGGGCAGCTCACCCAAATATGTATTTCCTCACCCCAAAAAGGGTCATTTATGTGTGTACATTTTGTCCATTCTTAAACTTTAATCCGAAGGAACGCTTTATGTGTACTTTGCATCATGTGCCAGTTATAAATCAGCATACCTGCAACTCGTAGATCTTCTCACGGCGATTCGCCACTTCGTTGCGTATGACAGTGCCAATGTACTCGATGACCATGGTGTGCTTCTCCAGATCCTTAGCAGCGTACAGACCCAGGCCCTGAATGCGGGATCGTGCCAGATACACGTTGTTCTTCCACTCGGTCTTCAGGCGCCTATACTGGGACGACTTGGAGTGGACAAACTGCTTGCTGTATGGTGTGTTGAGCTCTCCAGTGAAGGTGCTCTGGTAGGCCTTTGACACGCTGGTGCTATTTAGAGTGTGAGGCCTTGAGACAGACAGAAAGTGAAATGTGAGACGGTATCCAGTCATTCAAGGTTCTTTGGTCAAAATGCCTACAACAACTGTACAACAAATAATTAGTTTTAAAAAGCTGTGCTTTGGTCCTTAACATGTGACTGCATTACCTAATATGTAACACTGAGTTAAATATAGGGATATCATTGCTTTATCATTAATATATTAACCGCAGAGAATATTTTTGACCAGTTAGCTGTGTCGGTCTGCAGGTTTATTTTGCTACAGTTTTGTAGCACTACTAGCACTATGCTGTACCACAACAGCACTATAATACTACACTTTTTAGCTAGCAGCCACTGTGCTGAATTGCACACCTCCACGTTTATATGAGAGCTTGCTATGCTAATGCTTTCCCCACCCATGATACTGTTGTTGCTGGTCCCCCCACAGGCCGCCCCAGTGAGTAAGCAGCTTAATTTTGTACTGTTAACCCCTTTAGCATTATCAACTACGCTATCACTGTTAACTCTGTGTGCACCTTCAGCGGCATCAGCAAGGCTAGTGGTGCTAAGATAATAACCATGTTTCTGTAGCAATGCCATGTCGCTAGCTAGTCCCTGCCTGTCCTGTGCACAGTGCAGAGTTGCTAGCTAACCAGTGGAGACCTGTGGGTGGGTAGTGAACACCATGTTATCCCATGTTAATGCAGCTAACTGGCTCTCTTACAGCATAGCCAAGAAAAATGAAATAAAAGACAAGACATTTACATCACAAAACATAAAAATTTGACACCTTTAACTGGAGAGCGCTTTAAAATGTGGTGCTAAAGTTCACACTGTGTCAATGAGTCGAACTGTGAATGAGTCAAATGGGTGTCAGGTTATAGAAAGCAGGAACTAAGTGAAAATCACCTAATGCCTGATGTTAGCAAATTTTTACTTTTTTTTTATCTACTGTGAAGGACTATGTTGCCAGATGGAGGACAAACTTTATAATTACTGAAATAATAAATAAAAACTGTATAATTATAATGCTTTATTGTTATGCTTTGCTGATAATGATGTGGTGATGAGTTATTGTGCAACACTTCTCAATTTTAAATCAACAAGCCTCTTTAACAAGCAGACATGCTTCAAATGATTTCAGCACAATCTCACAGGTTTCTCTCTGCCTGATAATGTGCCTATCTGTACAGAGCATGTGTTGCTGTAAAGTTCACTGTTAATTTCTTGTGACTTATTGCTAAATGTAGCTGCTTTACCTCTTGCACTGTGTGGGGACTTTGGGCTCAGAGCGAGCACAGCCAGTGGGGTTGATCATGAGGGGGAGCTCCATCAGTGGGTGACGGCCGTATCGGAACTGGTAGTTCTGACAGTTCTCCACTCCAGGCAACTGAAGCACAACAAACACAAATCATGTTAGTCATGCACTTTGATGTACAGGAGAACCACCGTAGCTGTAGCACACACGTCTCAACTACTGGGCTTCATTTTGGGTCTGGTGAAGCGTTCTGCATACTGTCATGCCTGCTTTAGTCAATACCAATCTATCAGGTGACGTAGGTTTTTTCATCAGTTGTCAGTATTTCAAGTATTGAACAGATTTGGCAGTTATTTCAATTAAAATTTGTTTTGACCGTCTGCTTGCTAATTCATAAGTTTATTACCCTACCCTTGGATGTGTGAATACTGGTTTGTAAAGGGTATGAATTACATCAGGGAGAAAAGACTAAATCAAATGGGAGACAAAGTGGTGCTTATTCTCGCTGCAAGTTCTTACCGACTCCGTGATCCGCATGACAGCATGAATTGTGAGGCCGTACATCTCCTCTCCCTTGACATGTTCGGTGAAAAGCTTCAACATGGATGATTCATCTCGTAGTTTAGCAACCTGCTGAACCACCCGCTCCCAGATCCCTAAACACAAAGGCGATGAATTAAACACAGTGAAAGTTTCAAGTGAAGAAGTAAAACACTGAGAAATACTATGTCAAATAAAGTGGGAGCAGTGTGCGAGTTCTTACCTTCTGGAGTAGTGTCACGGTACTGCAAATCCTCCATGCCATGCTCCAGGACACGCACCTCGAACAGGGGACGACCTTCATCCTCGTTGATGCGGCAGCGGTAACGACAGCGCTTGTTGGGCACACGCGTGCTCCAGTAGATGCGTGTGGCCTCATAGCCAACAGGGAAGATGGCAGTGGGTGAGTGGAAGTTGGCCATTTGGGATGGTAGCAACTGACCAACGGCATGAAAGATGAGACCACCAACACGGAACAGGTGGACACGGTCGCCTCGCTGTAAGATGCTGGCGATCTGCTTCACCTCATCGCGCTCGATGTAGACACGCCGCAAAACAGCGAACATGCTGAGTTCGTCTTCACTGGGGCCCTTCAGCTTGTGCTGGGTGCACAACATGGTCTTGTCCTTGAAGAACATGCAGCGTGCCCGGATGGCACAGGCGAAGTGGTAAACATTCGGGCAGCGAATTCTGTTGCAGCTGTTTGTGGCACCTGTTTTCTGGCAGTATGCGCAAAGAGTCCGCAATCCACGACGCAGAGCTACCTCCACATTGATGAGGGCACCCCCCTGCGTCTCATACACCTCTGTGGACCACAGGGCACAGTTGAGGTGCACCCACAAGTCCACATCAATGTTAAGCAACCGGGCTGGCCCATCTGTGGCTCCATCACCTTCCTCATGGCAGAAGCAGCATTTGCGTTTATCCCGAGGCAGCTTGTCTGGTCGGAGAGTAATGCGCAGGCGTTCCATTAGCTCAGACACTTCACGGCTGCTCTCCTTCTTGGACCCACCCTTGCGTATTGTGATGACAATCTGAAGACGCTTCCAGCGAATCCCCTTCCATTTTTTCACCTTGGGATGTACCACCTCCTCATCAGGGGAGAGAGGCCTGCGCTGCTTGATGGCCTTGGGGGAAGAGTCCATATTACTGGGAGAATTTTTAGGAGGTTGAGCCTCATCAGTGGCCAAGTCCTCTTCCTTGATAACAGTACTTAGATTATCTTCAATAGGAGCAGCAGGGGCAGCAGGGGCAGCAGGAGCAGCAGGGTCAGCAGGAGCAGCAGGGGCAGCAGGGGCAGCAGGGGCAGTAGCACCTGGGACTGCAGAGACTGTTGCTGGATCAGTAACTGACTCTGGAGCAGCAACTTCAGGCTCTGTGACATCAGTTGGTTGAGCAGCATCAACAGGAGGAACATCATCGTGTTCAGGCTCAGTCGTGACCTGGACGTTGGTGGGACTGGAGGGAGGTGGAGATGGCGAAGCTGATTTTTTGGAAGGTTCAGCTTCACTAGCTGGTTCAGGGACAGGTGGGGGAGGATGTGGAGGAGACGGTGATGGGGGTGGAGATTCTTCCACTGGTATACTGGGAAGGTGCCGCACATCCAAGTCATTTACTTTTGTTGTGTAACAGTGCTGGGCCGGTTTGTCTTCTTTATCTGGGAATTCCTGAAAAAAAATGCACATAAGAGATCTTCAGCTTTCAAGACATATATATTGCCTGATATATGATGATTAAAAAAAAACAATAAATAACAAAGTTCAAGACTGTAATGACTGACCTGTTTTATAAGTGCCAGAATGTCCACTTGTTTCTTTAGTGTACACCCTGGTAGAGACACGTCAAATTGCCTTAGCCACTCATCCTGACTGGGTGAAGCGCCGTCCTTTGCACACAGAGCCCCTGGAAAACATGACCACATTATTATTAGCCTTTATTTATGAATTAATAAACTTAGAAAGTCTTGCAAAGCTAAACACAGATATGTACATCAAAATAGGCTGAAAGATCAAGATTATGCTGTTTGGATAAAGTGTACATTTTTTTTGTTTAACCAGAAACAGTGTTGTTCCTATTAGCCACTTAGACACAAAACAGGGTCCAGACTCAGAGAAAAAAATTCTTAACCTCTGGATTTTTAAGTTTATTTGACGTGTAGAAAACCACACAGCAGGTCTTCAGCATGGTAGCGGATTTGCTTCCCTGTCAGTGTAAAAGTATGTCACGTTTTGTGGACACAACAGTACAATCCAAACTAACAATAATCTCTACAGACATACCCGACTGGTCGGATCCCTTCCCAGGCCCATCCACTCCAGACATGTCAGGGTTTTGGGGAGGGAAAGTCACCTCGTAAGAACCTGGCATCTTAATGTTAAGCAGCTGGGCCATGTGCACCATGACGTCGTTCAGTTTCTGGAAAAAAATGTTTAAAATAGTTTAACATAGTTCAACAATGCATGAAAATAAAGAAAGCTTAAACAGGGTGTAATGATATGGCTTAGTACCTTTGCTGCAGCAGAGGACAACGTGAAGGTAACAGACACTTCGTTGTTTTTGGCCTTGTCCCAGTGGTTGGATGTGGAAACTACCTTGCCATCAGATGCTTCAAATGGTTTGTTTTCTGGGAACGCTACAACAACAACAAAAAAAGCATAAATACATTTTTTGGGCACTTTGCATTTTACCTGGCATCTTAATAAAATCAAATTGGTCTTGAACAATAAAACTTAATGCAACACATTCAGGATGGATTTCACCAGAACATGTACACACAGATATAATACATGAGAGATGTTGCTGTTGTTTTTGAGAATTACACCAGGATGTTGTGTAATACCTGGGATGGCAGTGCGAGGTATGAGGGGGATGATGGGGGATATTGCTCTTTCCGTCTCCTCCTCTTTAGGCTCCCGTAGGTGAGGGAAACGTGGCGTTTCATCTCCTACGTTACTCTCTGGGGATGATGCTGGGATGATGCTTTCTGGGGCATCCTCGTCGTCACTCTCCATCCTGTTAGAAAGACATTTCGTACATTTATAGCCACTAAGCAACAAGAAATCCATGTATTCTGTTTGACAAAAAATAGAGAGGATCATTCTATTGTACCTGATGTCCTCATTCTGGTTATGTGGTGGGGTGGGAAGAGCTGCAAGGATGTCTACACTCTTCACATCCTCTTTAACGGAATCTGAAGGGAAAATTATATTAGAATATTTAGATAAGATATTCAAGAAAAACATTCATTTAATGCTAAAGCCCAGATTGTTTACCCATTGGCTCCTCTGCTGGCTCTGTGTCTTTCTGACCCTCGGACATCTCCTCCCCAGGAGTCACTCCATTCAGCAGCTTGTGCTGGACTGAAGGTGGAGGAGTAGGTGGCAGGGAGGATGGAGGTGTTGGTGGGTTGCTGAGGTTACTCTGTAAAGGCACGGAACATTATCCTCATAAAGTGACTGCTTTTGAAACTTAACTCAACATCCAAATGTTATCACAGCCTGCAACAGCTGAGTGCAGGTAATTGTGCAGCTTATGCCTAGTTCACACTAAACGACTTGGAGCTCCCCAACAAAAGCTAAATGACTTTGGGGATTCTTAATGGTGAAAGATCTTGTAGTGTGTGGCCCTGTGTTGCTGATAAGTCATGTAGTGTGAAAACCACAACTTCAAGACTCCCAGATACAAGATGGAAAGTTACGTACTGTTAAATTAGCTTTAGTTATACCTTTGTGAGTAACTGAGAATAGTAGTCTGGGATGTTGTCCAGCACTGCATTTCCAAAGGATCCTTTGAGTTGGGCTTTGCCATTAGCTGGGCTGCTTCCAAAAGGGGCAAACAGATCCAGACTGGCCGTGATTGAAGGCTCCATCAGGGGCAGCAGAGAGAGACCCTGGAGGGTCAATGTTCATTAGTTTACATGTTGAAGAACCACTATTTGAAATATCAATTGCAAATATTATTTAGGAAATTCATTTTAACATCCTTTTACCTGTTTGAGTTGTTTTATCAGAGCTTCGGCACTTTTCCCGACTTCTTCCTTCTTATTCTTCTTCCGTGCGTTAGGCCCTCGGTCTCCAGCTGCCTTGTTAGTGCGCTTTGGCTTTTGTGGAGGAGCCCTTTTTGTTATAGACTGTAAATCCTATAAGAGTCAAGACAAGGAATGAGGTCTGTCCCCCACAAACAACAACACGATGAGGGAAAAAAGAATGAATTCACTTAATAATAACATACCTCCATATTTCGTGGAGTCCCTTGAAGTTTTTGCTCCAACATTGCTAGTTTGCTGTTGATGTGGCCATTGATCTCATTGTGGATGCCTTCAGACGGCCTCTGAGCACCAAGCTGAAGGTTCTTGGTTCTCAGGAGTTTCTGTAGTAGTTGCTGTCCTGTCTCAGATCGGGGACCTTGAGTCCCAGGGTCGCCAGCCATGTTTCCAGCATTAATAAAGCTAGTGTTGTTCCCAGAAGTAACTGCCTCGCCCGTTGCTTCTCGCTTTATAGCCCCAGGATGATCCTCTGGTGCACCATCACACTGAACCTCCCTTGGCTCCTGTTTAATGTTCTGAAGGGTCATCTTGCATAGCTCCACTGGCCTAGAGCCCTGTTGTGTGTGAGGACCAGGGCTCTCTGTGACCTGCTGCGGCTGTTGCTGAACATTAGTGCCTTTCTGTGGACCGTTGGGGATAACTGAGGCTGAATGACATGTTTCACTGCCTGATGTCTGAGCTTCTACTTTCAGTCCTGGACAATCAAGCGGACTCTTGGCTCCAGGTGACCTGAGCGGAGATGCCTTGACATGGCTGTACGGACTTCCTCTTCCAGCCCTACTGTCGGCTATAGAAGGTGAGGAGACATGGGATGAATGAGGTGAGGCCGGGTGGGCTGGGCTCATGCCGAAGGGACCTCTTGGAGAATATGCATGGGATGGAGAACCCTGCATGCGGCCTGCTGCAGCTGCCATTAGTGCTTGTTGGTTCTGGTTGGGAGTGGGTGGACGCATGCCCATCCCTTGATTAAATGCATGCCGTTGTGGATCCCCAGGAGAGTTAGCTATGGGCTGACGTGGAGATGTTGGCCGTACCATGCGGCCCTGGTCCACAGGGGAAGGTGGCACTGGTACCTGGCCTCTCATAATATGTTGCTGCATCATCTCCCCTACTTGTGGTTGTTGTTGCCCAGGGACCATCATCCCCTGCTGCATTTGGGGAGTAATGCCAGGTTGCTGGCCCAACATGCCTGCCTGCTGCTGAGTGCCCACTGCTCCTGGCTTCCCCATGGCTCCATATGGCATCTGTGGCATCTGTCCTGGTGGCATGTGAGGCCTCAACTGACCTTGCTGGCCTTGCCCCATTGACATCCGCAGCATCTGTCCCTGTTGGAGCTGCCTCTGAGCAATCATGGCCTGGATGTGCTGTATCTGCTGGTTCGGTGGAAGATTGCGGAGCTGAGGGTTTTGGGCAATAATAGCCTGGATGTTAATAGGGGTGCGGATCTGTCCAGGTGGACCCACAGGCCTCTGTGCCATCATCCCTTGCTGCTGGGCTCTCATCATGCCCATCATGGCCTGTTGTTTTTGCTGCTGGGCCATGAGGGCTTGTTGTTGTTGACTATGGCTCATCATAACAGGCTGTGGCTGCCCAGGATGGTTCTGGCCTATCTGCTGCTGCATGTTGGGATCTTGTGCCTGCTGCATGGCATTTTGTACTGGTTGCTGTTGTTGCTGCTGAGCTAAGAAATCAATTTGTTTTCCTTCCTGTTTAACAGTATTCAAAATGGGCTTGTCAACACTGAGGGAACCTTGCCTCTGGTGAGTGAGGGGATGTTGTTGCGGATGTTGCTGAAGCACACCAACCTGTTGGGTTCCAACCAAACCTGTTTGTTGCTCAGGTACAGACTGAGGATTTGCTTGCTGCTGCTGGGCCAAATACACTGAGTTTTGATGCTGCTGCTGCTGTAACTGCTGTCGCCCCAAGTCTGTTTGATGATCAGTTGCAGAGCCTAGTTGGGACATCTGATTGGGAGTGGAGGGTCCACTCTGCTGTGGTGGTGTTCGTGAATCAGGGCTGAGGATCCCACCCTCTTTGGGACCTGAGTTTTGGTTGTCTGTAGCTCCCTGTGGCTGCGGCGTGATACTTCCTGCTGAAGGCGAGGAGCCCATCTGAGGGGTCGAGGGTTGGGAGAGTACTCCTTGCTCTTGGCTGGATTGACTGATCAACTGTGTTTGTTGTCTTTGCTGTGCCATCTGCTGCTGCTGCTGAAGGTGGGCCAAATTCTTTGCAACATTTTGCTGCTGCTGCTGCTGCTGTTGTTGAGATGCAAGCATGCGTTGGGCCAGAATGTTCTGTTGTTGTGGAGTCAACTGGGCCTGAGGACCTCTGAGGCCAGGATGACCAGGAGATCCAACCATTCCCTGCTGACCCATCATCAACTGAGGCCTCTGTTGCTGGGATGGTGGAACTTGCGGGTTCCCCATCATTCCTGGTTGAACTGCCATCATTGCTTGAGCGTGGTTAATAGGTTGGCCTCCTGCAAGGTTCTGTGGCATTGGAGCTACAGACTGACCTCCAACCATTCCTTGTGGAACCTGCACCATGGTCTGCTGACTGGCCTGGGTGGCTAGCATTCCTTGTTGAGTGTTTGTTTGTTGCTGGGCCATTAGTGGGTTCCCCATCATACCTGATGGTGGCTGAGCAATTAAGCCTGATTGTTGATTTGGGTGTGGCATGGGTTGCTGGCCCATCATTACCTGCTGCTGCTGTTGTTGCTGCTGGAGCTTTGCCATTTGCATCCTATGTTGAAGCTGTCTTTCTTGGAGAAGCCTGGGGTCTGCACCTTGCACTCCAGGCCCCTGTGGGAAGAATCCTGCTGGAGCCCCAGGAGGACCTGGGGCTCGGGGACCACCGGGTCCAAGAGCTGCAGGAAGCTGGGGTTGGGCTCCACCAATAAAGGGCTGCCCTTGGGGCATCCTGACGGGCATTCCACCTTGGGGCATCACAGCAGGGTGCTGGCCCATAACTGGTGCTCCCTGTTGGCCCATCATCATCTGGCCCGGCATTTTGGGAAACATGTGAGGGGGCCCTCCCTGTGCAGAATGACCAGGGGTAAGAATACCTGAGCTCTGCTGATGCTGCTGCTGCTTGCTTCTATACTCTGCAATGAGATTGGTGTGCTCCTTCTGCTGCTTGCGTACCTAGAGCAGAATGATTATGAACAGATATTAATTGTATATCAAGATGCAAAGCAAACTTCTCATAAATGACTCATGAAGTTGTCTTTACCAGTCTTTAAAATCTACACACCTGGTCAAGTTGTTTTTGAATTTTGCTCTGCTCTTCTGTAACCAACTTCAGTTTCTCTGCATCTGCCTCAGCAAACTCCCTGCCAGCTTTCTTTGCAGTGCGCTGTTTAGCACACAGTGCCTTGCGTGACTTGCGGTGAACTCCAATCTGTTCCTCCAAAAATTTCAACTGCATTTGTAGTAACTGCTGAGTGTGAAGAAGCCATTCTTCATATTGATGCTGTTCTGCATCGTCTGTAACAGAAGAGGATAACTTAAGACCACCATAAAAGAGTATTATGGAGACAGCAATATAACATTTCATAATATTACATTTTTAATAAGAGACACTATTGGTAGAACATACTGATTATTCCTTGCACAAACTGAGGAGGGTTAGGTCTTGACTGGGTAGGATCACTTGGTTCTCCCTCCTAAACACAAAAAGAAAGCATTTAAATAAGTCAGCTATATAAGACTTAAAATGAAAGTAAATCAATCATCTCTGAAAAGCAAGACAGCATACCTTTGGGGGTCCAGACGGAATTTGACCTGGGTCTGTGCCGGGGGCGGAGGCCAGCCTCTGAGCAAGCAGAGAAACTTGTTGCCTGACGAGACAGCAAAACATAAAAATGTATTATTATACCTGCAGCATACTGAACAATGGCCTGTAAGGGCATGCAGTTTCCAAACCACTGAGCAAAGCAAAGTGGTTAACTACTGAAATGTTATCACCACCTGATGGGTGTCCTGTGATGATATTACATTAGAGAGTGAAACTATGACACTGCTGCATACTAGGTTACTCCCTTTAGAGGAGGAGTGGAGAACAGTGGGAAGAATCAATGGGAGTGGCACATTGTAAAAACGAGCATGACTTCGAAATGGACTTGCCAAAGATTTTGTGGAAAGATTGGTCAAGAGCCAAAAGACAGCTGATAAAACATTACTTCTCACTGGTTTTAAATCATTCTTAACATCTGCTTCAGTAAACAGTTGTGACAGTAATACTAGCGATTCTATAGCAGAGGTGGTTAGTACATGTATAAACACATCTTCTAAGTAAACACACTATAATGAATCACCATTGTCACTAAATCAGAAGCTCTTAGCAGCTGACCTCCACTTACTGGTGACTGGTAGCGCACTTGTCAGCCATGACACGTTAATATCACTTCCTTCTTAAATTTTTATAAGTATCTGTTTGTTTCTATGATACAACAGCAGTAGTAATGTTTCCGTCCAGATATTAGCTAACAAAAATGAAAATCAGAATGTGTTTCCATTTGTTAGTTTTGAAGAGGGTGTTGCGAGACTACATCATTTAAAGAAGATCAGTACAAGAGTTTTCCTGTCTCTGAGGTCTAACCTCAGCTGTGCCCTGCTGAAACTATATTTACTCATTTATAGCTGAAAAACACTCATCTGGCTGTATTTATATAAGTGGCTGAACAACTTGGGTACGCAAAGCCTGAATGGTGATGTTTTTTATAACAAAATTATAACAAAATAATTCCTAAATGTCAAAACCCACATCAGGACTGCAAAAGTAAAATTGAGTATGTTGACTATGTAACCCCCCGAAACATCTGCCCTTAATACAAGCAACCACTGACACGTCCAGGCAAAGGGGAAAGTATTTTTTTGGTCTCTGTCAGGTGTAAACAGTTGGACAGAGGCTAAAGAGTGTTTAAACAAATTTCTTCCATTTCCATTCAGGTTTTTCTATGTATATTAGAATGAATCTAAAAACTATTAAATGAAACCATACTGACTGAACCGACCCTAAATAAAAACGAAGAAATGTCCAACTAATGTATAAAAGTTGTTAAATAAAAGTACCTGTTGATGCCAGAGGGTACAACCATTGGGTCCTGTGCCAGCACTCTCTTGATACCCTTTAATGCCACCATCTTTGCCTTGGCGATGGGATCCATAATGTCATCAGTAGCAAATTTGTCTAAATCTGAAATGAAAGAATAAGAAAATGGTGGTTTAATATGAAAAGAATATCATTCCATAGAATGATGACAGTGACAAGCCACAGTGCTTACCTTTATCTGGGAAGAAGTTGTTGGCCAGAGGAGGTTTAACTACTGGCTGCTGCTGCGGTTGATGACCAATACCCGTATGGATCCCTGGCTGCCCCATCCTGACCATGGCTTGTTGCTGGGCCATGTTCATGTGAGGTGGAGGTGCCATTCCAGGTCCCATAAGCCTTTGTTGCTGCTGTTGTTGCAACATGTGCGGAGCACGAGGTACCATTCCTGGCTGAGCCATCATTCCTTGGGGTGGTGGACGATGGTGGTGTTGCAGCATTATCTGTCCAGGTGCCTGTGGGTTCGGCTGTTGACTTGAGAGGCCAGGAAAATGAGGTGCCATGCCTCCCTGGTGGAGTGAACTAAGCTGTTGCTGCTGTTGCTGTTTCTGCAGCTCCTTCTTCTCATGCTCCAGCAGATCCTGTATTAGAAGAGGCAGTTCACCATCTAAAGAGCTCTCTACCTTTGCCAAATCTACAGCAGGGGAGTGCTGTTCCCCTACGTCAGGCAGCCCCAGCGGATCATCGCCAATATCTGCATGTGGAGCAGCTGGAGGAAAAGGCAATGCATCAGCTTGGCCTGGCAGAGGATACGGAAGTCCCCCTAATCGAACAGAACTGAGTGAAGCTGACTGGTTTTCTGATTGTGCAGGCTTGGCTGATGGTTCGGTCCCACCAAGAAGCATTGACACAGCCTCTCTTATTTCATCTTTCACCACAGTCTGTCCTGGGTGGAGCTGAGGCGTCAGCCCTCTGTCCTCTACTTTGACTTTGGAGTTATCAGCAGTTATTGCAGAGGGTGGCAGTTGGGTATCAGACCCCTTTTTAGAGTCAGGGGCTGCTGTGACCAGCTTCTTCCCTGGCTCCACCTTGGCTTTTCCTTCCACTTTAACGGATCCAGAAGAAGACGACGGTGCTTCACTTTCTGCTTCCACCAACCGCAGCTGGTCTGAGAAGACATCTTTAGGGTCTCCTTGGTCCAGTTCAGGATCAGTGTAAGCAAGCAGGTCAAACTCGTCACTGTTGAGCAAGTCGTCTAGATGTGGATCATTGGTTTCAAGGTTGTCCAGGTTACCCAAGTCATCATCTCCTTTGTCAGGGTCCAAGTCTAGAGCCAAATCATCCTCATCCTCCACACCTCCATCCCCTGGGGCATCCCCAAGCCCTTCAAGGTCAGGCTCTGGCAACTCCTCACTGTTTTCTGCTGTGGCAGGCTGGGGCTGTGTGACTAGGCTTGGTTGTCGTAGCTGACGCTGCTCAGTGCTAGGAATGTTTGGAGTTGAAGTAGCTGCCTGGGGCTGCATGTGGGGCTGTTGTGTTGCAGGGCCTGTAGACTGCTGAGGCAGCAAAACTGACAGTCCGCCCTGCTGTAACCCCAGCTGTGAGTTGCTGCTCCCCTCTGTCTGAATGCCACCAGCTTGAGCTATGGGATGTTGCTGAACATAAGATGCTGCCATCTCTTGCTGTGGGACAAAGAGACGTGGTCTGGGCTGGGGTCCACGGGGCATAAACTGAGGTCGTAGGGGTAGCCTCTGTGAGTTGTGTCTTAATTCAATGAACTGTGGTGGGGGTCCTTGACCCATTGGCTGCATGTTCTCTCCTCCATGTCCTGGTATCATGGCGTGAGGGTTACCCATGCCTTCCATACCCTGGATGTTGACAGCAGGGTTGAGATTGTGCCTTATGCCCATAGCTTCCATGCCAGGTTGGGGGAACCTCCTTGGACCTGCAGCCTGGCCCTGCCACTGAGGCGGGAATGGTGGACGGGCAAACATGCCCTGAGGTCTGGTGGGCCCTGGTGGCCTGAACGCCAGAAACACACAAAAGAAAAAAATATATTTCAATCTAACCAGCATATACTGTATTAAAGATTTTTGAAGATGTGAGGGGTGCGAATAATTTAGGAATGATTTTACTTGGATATGTATAATCCTACAAATACACTTTAAACATGCTAAAATGTCTTGTGATGCCATTATTAAAATAGTGGGGGTACATTTGTAATTTCTGGAAGGGTAAACTATATCTTATTATTTCACCCCAACTGTGAATTTACTTAAATGATGTGGTTACCTTAGTGCACTAGGATCCATGATGGCAGGGGTTCCTGTAGGTGGTGGGCGAGGGAGCTTGTCCTCCATACCTCCAACAGCCATGGGCATCTTCCCTGCCACAGAAGCCTGAGGTCCAGCAGTTGTAGCAGCAACACGATCCTAAAGGCAGCAATAACAGCAAAAAGAGGCGAATTTAACATTTCTTTTATTTTAGCAAACTCACTGTCTTGCCCAAAGACACATCAACATAAAGGGCTTGGTACTGAACCATCAACTCTGTGATAAGTGGACGACCCACTCACAGCCACCCCACTCACTGTGTTCTTTTGTCATTTAACTTGCACCAGCCAACAGAGAAGTCAAAGTACAGACTGAATTGTAAGATTGTGCACTTTCAGTTAATACTTCAGTTTTTTCGTGAATTCTTCAGCAGAGCAGGTATTTGCTGTAATAGTAAACAGGCCATACAAAAACATCTTTCTAACTGCTATACCACACTGTTATAAAGTTGTAAAGTAAAGTTTTGCCTGAGTTGTGTACCTGTGGATAAGGTGGTGGTGCTCTGTGGGCCTTGTCTTGCTGAAAGGCTCCCATCTCTCCTCCAGACCAGCCAGGGGATGCACTGCCAGCCGCAGCAGCAGCAGCCTCCTTCTCTTGTCTGATGGAATTTCTCTGCATTTGTTGTCTGATTAAAAATTCCCTCAGTCTCAGTCGCTAAAAAACACAAAAAGCATTGATTAGCAAAACACCTAGTAGGTGCATAGCATGGCTGTTCACTAGCTAATACTTTGTACCTGTCGGTGCTTCTCCAGCTCAGAGGGGCTAAGGCCTACTAACGTGGGGTCCTGCACTGCTGAAATGTCAGGCATTTCTTGAGTGCCTGGCAAAGCTGGCTGATGAGGTGCGTCTGGAGGGCGGGCAGCTGGTAGTTCTTGGGATCCAGAAGGAGGTGGCACCCTGGAGCTGAAACTGTCCGGCCCCATAGTCTGCTGAGTTTGTGGCTGGGGTTGCTGAAGCTGTCCCTGTAACATCTGGTTCTGCTGTTGGTTTATTTGGAAGCCTCCCGTGCTGGGGCTGCGACTGAAAGTAGGAGGTGCTGACGGTTTACCAGAGAGAGAATCCCCGATGGAACTGTTGGTGGGATGGGGTGGAGGTGGCTGGTTAGGATGAGGTGAGCTTTTATAATTTGCAGTTCCCTCTGGGGCAACAGAGGGGGGGCGAGGGGGTTTGTGGATAGTAGCAAAAGGGTCTCTAGATTGTGGCCTTGAAGGTGGCTGAGAACAAGGGTCTGGGGATTGGAAACGAGGGGTAGCAGGAGACTGGACAGAGTAAGCGTCATTGGAGAGGCCACCAGGAGTGTGAGGAGACTGAGAGCTGCCCTGGGACTGTGGGCTAGAGGCCACTCTAGGGCATAGTTCCTGCTGAGCTACAGGGTGTCTCTGGGGTCCGAGAGAACAATTGTCGCCTGACTGCGGCCTGGGAGTCAGTGGAGGCTGAGGGTGGGGGTCAGAGAAAGAATGGGAGGGAGACTGCCTGTAGCCTTCAGAGGGGTGGCTAGGGGAAGCTCCAGGATGAAGTGCCCCACCCTCCCCTTGGTGCATTCGTGGCGTCATAGGTGCCTTAAATAAACCATCTCCAGACTCCAGCATCCCAGCAGGAGAGCCAGTGGATAGATCAGGTCTTCCAACTGCAGAGGAGCGTGGAGAAGGTGCACTCATATCAGCCCTGTACTGTCCTGTGCTTGCAGGTGAGGAAGCCACTGCAGAGGGTGATGGGGATGAGCCATATTCTGGCCGTCCCATCCCTTGCTGGGTTCTGAATGGGTCTCCATAGTGGGTATTGTGGGGTGGTGAGAAGATGGGTGACTCCCCAAGCCCTGTGCCTCTTGAATGAGGACTTTCTGGAGGTCCTAGAGACTCCTGGGAGCCTTGCTGTGATTGCGGTAGATGACCCTGTTGCTGCTGCAGCTGTGATCTGAAGTAGGGGTCAACCTGCTGAGCCCGTCTGGGGGTTCCAGGAGTTCCTGGTTGCATGTCAAAGGGGCCAAGACTGGCTGGCCGTCCCTGAGGAGGACCCTGTGGGCCGGAAGCGGAATAACCTGAGGAAGAGGCCTGTAAGGGGCTGGCCCCTGCATGGGAGAAGGGTGTGTTTGGGTGAGAGTGAGAATGGGGTGACTGAGGAGGAAGCTTGGCCAAGGGATCTGTCCGGATTTCAGCTGACCCCGGGGTCTTAAGAGGTCCATCTGAGAAAAAGACAGAGGATGATCCTGAATCTGGAGGGAAGGGAAATGGGCTTTCTGCTGAGCTGGGCTGGGAAGAGATTGACGTTGAGCCTGAAGGTGGAGGGATCTGGAGGTGTAAACTGGGCCGTTCTGTCTTCACACGCACTCCCTCTGTCTTGATTGGCCTGCACACCTGACTCTCTGCCTGCTGTGGGAAGAGGAGATTACAGAGGAAACATGAACAATCTGTACCACGAATCTGCACCAAATCTTTCAGTCATTTTGACAATACAATAGGATGCTGCTGTTTTAATCACCTTCTGCGCCTTGTTGATCCTCTGAGCTGCTCGGTTATCTTTGGCCTTTTGCTACAGAAAGATAGATATGAAAAAGAACATTAAAATAAATTTAAAATGTAATTTTTACCTCTGCATAAAAAAATATATTGTGTTGGTGTTGTTTTGTTTAAATGCACAAACATGTGTAGGCTGAATCTGGATAATATTAATGCCACATTTCCCATTAGGGTTCTAATATTACATTTCTGTGTTTGGTAATCTTTCACTTGAAGCCTTCTGCATAGAAGTGAGATACCACAAGCCACAGGGGACAATGTGATCAAACAGAGAACAACAAAAACCTGGCATCACTGACTACATTTGAGAAATATGTATTACAAGAGAAGCACAGGGAAAAAAATGATTTATTATATTTTTGTAAACAAAAAAACAGAGAGCCTACCAGATATGGAACCTTGTCAGCAGCTGACACCTTCCTCCAGATCTTCATGATTTGCTTACAGCGACTAGCCCAGTCTGTGACAGGAGAAATATTTAACAGCTGCTTAATATCTAACAGAGATGTAAACCTATGAAAAAGCATTTGCTTCGTTCGGTCTAGCAATAGGTTGTACATTGGTACAGTACTTCTTCCATACTCACCTGGGTAGTCCTGTTTGAGAGTGGGAAAGTTGGTATTGGCGTAAAGCACGGGGGAAATGGTTGAAAGTTCTCCCAGCTCCTCATCTTTCTCCCAGCGCTGGAGACTGCGCTGGTTGTAGGACAGTCCATCACCCTCTGCCTCGGTGGGCGTCGGTGGGGAGGACGGGGTTGCTGGGGTAGAGGGAGTGGCCCAGGGGCTCTCCTCACCCCCATCTGGACTGAACAGTCCTCCTCGGTCCCTGCACACCATATGAGATGTCATTGTGTTAAGTAAAATAAAGTGCTTTAATGTGTCAGCAACACTGAAAAAAAAACCGACAGCAAAAAGAAATTGCACGTATGCTTTTACACTATGATCTACAGCACAATACCACTGTAGTTGGTGTCACCAGTGTTACAAGATGTTTGGGCATACATCGATTACAAAACTGCTCCCATAACTGCTTTACTTTTTTTTATATTATTAAAACCAATTTAATTAATTTTTGCAAATCAGCACCCATGTTCATCAAATGAACCGCAATTTGTTCAGTACTAAGCCTGTTATCAACACGACGGACAGTGTAATTACAAACTGAAAGTGTCAAGTGCTCCACCAGAAGCAAGCCAAGACCTTATGCACAAGGCAACATTCATGGACCCGCATTATCAGGGTGACTACAACCCAAATGTTGAGGAGAGCAAGAGGATGATAGAGAGGAAAAAAGTCATCCTCAGGCAGAGAGCGCACCCCTTGAGAGAAGAGGGAGATAAAAAGGAGAAGGGAGCTACCGCCGAGCCTGAGCTGCAGTCTAACAGAATAAAAAAACTGCAAATTTATGTAAAAGAATAGCAGATGCTGCCACAGTCACACCACTTGTTACTATTTGTTATGTTCAAAGTAATGGAAAGATATCAAGATCCAACACTAGAAATATCTACAGATATTGAGCCTCATCAACAAATACCTGTTCTTGTAAAATGTCGCTGTAATCGGTAACACTGGTGTTGTGATGAGTTTTTTTAACCCGTGGGAAGATTTCCTCACCGTGGCATCCCAAGAGCTACATACAAAATATTGTTGTAAAATAAAATTTACTAGGCAATTCCTTATTGGTCTTACCGCATATCAAAGAACGGTGACTGAGAGAGGCCAGGAAAGGCATCCATCATTCCAGCTGAGGGCAGGGACCCTGCAAGAGATGTTCCATGTTTGAATACCAAGCCGAACTTCACTTAAACCTTACTTGTGTACTTAGCCCTGAAAAAAATCCTCAATCATACAGCAAATATGGTTTTGAACTTCAAAAAGGTTTTAAGATATAATTATCTGGGGACATGCCCTTGTACACACCTGAGAGGAGAGCTCTCTGTGGCAGAGCGCTACGATTGAGTTCTCCCTTACTGCCCTCCAAGATGGGCTTCATGCCCCCCAAAGAGGAGCCGTCTGACACTCCCAGAACCTTCCTGAAGAACTGCTCAGAGTCCTGACTCTCCATCCCTTGTGGAAGACCTGTCACACAAGGACAGTAGCATGTAAGGTATGATGTTGACATCAGGTATTAAATCTCCAGTTAATGTTGCATACTGTAAACACCAAAGTATCCTCTCAGCAAACTACCTTCACTTTTTTCTGCATCAGAGTCATGAGGATCAGTTGACGCCTGGTCCTTCAGCGATGAGGATGGTGCAGAAACTCCTAAAAAGATATAATTTTAAACCAACCTGCAATTACCCCAAGACCATAACAATAACCCAGTAGCAAAATGTCCAAACAGTCACTCACCTCCACCTTCTCCCTGAGCCTGGGGGGCTCCACCCCCTTCTTGCTTGACAGGAAAATTATCTTTCACCACACAATCCTCAGCTAGTGAGAGAAGCACAAAGGTCATAAAGGTAATAACCTTGTCTACCCCTGGTGTCACAAATAATTTGAACATTTATCATGTGTCATAGGTCAAATTAGTCTTCTTACTCTCTGTGGCAGTTGTTTTGACCCCTGATGGAGCTGGTAATGAAGGTCGGGCAAGAAATGCGCCTGGTCTCTGCCCTGGGGGTGTCATCACAGCTTTCTTACTCAAGTCTATTAGTGTCTTCCCAAAGAAAGCCTCCTGCAGTCAAACAGAAACATTTCAGATATTAATATTATGTCCCTGGATACCATAAGTTTCCAAACTGTTTAACGGATGAGACATAGAGAGACATGAAACCTGGAGATATGCTGGAAACATGTCCTCAAGTTTGCTCTTCTTCCGTCCCCGACGTTTCTTTGCTTGTTCCTCGCCCTCTGGCGGTTTAGGATCCATTATGTTATCTGTGTCAGGATGAGGTCCTGTGCAATGACCATACAATTCAGCTTCCCAAATTTACAATATTCACAAAAAAACAAAAGCAGTCACACTGGCCCTAGTAATCGAAGAATGAGAAGGGATTCAGACCAATTGTTAGTTCAGTAACTCCAAGGACAAGCTGTACATTTGGAGACTTTAACTTATGCTCGACATCCACAACAGCTGCAACTGCCAGCCATGAAAACAACAAAACATGCATCACTCACACATGCACAGTAGTAGCATAGTACTTAACTAACTCCCCTTTCTTTTTAAAGAAAAAAACAGAGTCCAAGAAAAAAACATTTAACAGATTAACATAGGTGTAAAGCTGCAACTTTAACTACTCAAGTCTGAGTGTTTTGTTTTTGTTATCTAGTCCATTTAGCCGTTAAGTCACCATACACCTTCACTGAGAGCACTCATGTGATGTCCCCTTCTTTGTCAGGTAGTCAGCAAGCTGCTCCTTGGTAACCATCCAAATGATCTGCTGGATGGTCCCAGAGTGGGTGAGCTCCTTGACACTGCTGATTTCAAGGTGAAGACTCTTCGATGACTGATTTGCATTTAGTCTATGCATTTGTAATGATGCATGCTGTTTACTGTTTATGCATTTTCACTGTCTTGTGTTCTAATTGTGCTTTGGCAACACATATGAAATGTCATACAAATAAAGCTTATTGAATTGAATTGACTGATTTGGTGGATGTAACAGCATCAAGAAGAGAGTGATTATCTGTTACACACAGTGGGAAAACTGTTCCATGTGCAGTCACCTGTGGTAAGTTCTGAGTAGAGTGTAGCTAGGAAAACTGCACTGTCAATGCCAACATCAGCAGGTGCCAAAGTGCTTCACACAACTCTCCTGATACTTTCACTGCCAGCATACAGGTGAAAATCTTCCATTCTCTCCCATCAACATGACCAGGTATCTGCCTTGAGTGCCTGAGGTTTCCCATTGAGGAATCACTGAGCACCACCAGTTTAAGGGAGCTGTCTTTTTACCAGGTGCTGAAACCTCAAAGTTACCAGGTCAGACAGACTATAATGACCTCCTTTGAGGTGTATTAGCATGCAAGGGGGCTAATTTGTGGGTGTTTCTTCCTCACTTTCATTTTCAGTGTCATACTCTCATTTAACCCAGATTCTAGAAGCGTGGTATGGTTTTCAGTCCCCTCCAGCTCATTGTTCAGTTCTTCTAGCACTGCTTGTGGGCCATCAACCTTGCGAAGCCTGGAGTTACATGAACAGAGGTGCCCCCATTCATAACAAATATCACTTCACTACACCATCTTGGCTGATGACCACACCTGGACCTTTCCATTCTGTACAATCCACCTGTTTGTAATAGACTTAGTCTCCTGTCTTGGATTCTCTCAAGAGCATTCAGCTTCTGTAAATGCTCTCCTTACAGCATGTAGTGCTATTTACTGCTGAGCTACCCAAGTACCCGTGTTTGTAACCTCTAAGCTGGGGGCTGATCAGTGGGAACCAAAGGCAGATTTGGGTTCTGTGCAAATATCAGCTGGTAGGAACTGTAGCCATGCATTTTGTGTTTACAGTTTTTGCCATCAGAGCTGAGTGTAGGGCCACATCCACATTCTCTTTTAACTTTCATCAGGATTTCAGTGAGGGTTTGATGATGCCTTTCCGAAAGCCCACTGCTCCATGGGCTGCAAGCTGCGGTTGTTTTTACATCAATGCTGAAGCTTTGAGCCATGTTTCTCATTTCTTCACTGTTGAATTCACCCCCACTGTCACTGAATAATCTGCGCATAGGACCATGAACACTTAACCAGCAATGAATTAAGTGTTTCACAAACTCCCTGGGTTTCTTGGTGATTACAATGCTCCCTGCACTGAGGCGTGTGAAGTGGTCAATGGCATGCAGACATGGCATTGCGTTGTGGGAAAAGTTAAGCCAGGATCCACTTTTTGCTGGATGATCCTGCTTTTTTGTCAGACCCTTCTACATTGGCACCTCAGCTGTGGTGCCTTTTCTCACGCTTGGCTAATGTCGGTCTACAGGACCCCCCCATTTAGTCACTACTACTTTATGGATTCTGGAGTTATTTTATCATAACATTTTAATACTGGATGAAACAATTGACTGATGTTACTAACCTTCTTCGATGGTTCTCTCTATTGGCTGTCCATCTAATGTTGTCTCTCCAGCCAGCTGGGCAAAAAATTCTTTCTTCATCCGTGTGTGACACTTCCTTTGTCGCACCATGAAGCCTCCAATTCCTAGTACAATTTATAATGAATACTTGTTTACATGTTGTGAATGATAAGACATCTATGTGGATGTTATAATTTGTTTTGTGAAATTCTGGGTAGCTTACCAGGCCTGTAAGGTTTCCGCTTGCGTTTTTTGCTGTCATCTGTCTCCTCTGCTCCACCTTTGAGACCCTCGCAGTCGGCCATGCCTTCAGTGCCTCCTTCTGCACCACCTTCTCTGTCAGGGCTCCCAGGGTTCTCCATCTTGGTATCACATTCCATGGGCTCCCCACAGCCTAGATATACAAGATAACATTGAAATTGCACAAAGTCGTACAATAAAGGGAGCAAACTTGTTGATTCACCCCAGGATGAATGGAAAGTGTGCAAACCTTTTCCATCTTCCCCTTCTTCACCCTCCCTCAGATCCATTCCATCAGGACCTCCTTCACAGCACAGAGTGCCGAGACGAGAGCGACGCTGCCGTCTCTTGTGCAATGGAGACATGGAGATGCTGCGGAGCAGGGACATACCCGACTCTGTCAGCCACACACCCTCCAACCGGTAGAACTGGGGTTCTGTAAAGTGACATTTGCATATATGAGTGATTTCAGTCAAACTAACAAAAGATGGCAGTATTTAATGTGCTTGTGGTAATAAACATGAATAACCAAAATCCACCAACCTGGCTCTTTGATCTTTATTGAAGCCATAATGGCTGACTCTACTACTGTGAACAACGGCGAAAAGCAGGTAGGGGAAAACAAAAGAAAACCATGTCATCAGTAAATACAAGAATATCCTATGTATATTTTTGAAACTATAGTCGTGTCTTCATTTTTAAATAGTGTCGTTCCGCGACTCACCCACAGGTTTTGGAACATATGGGGTGCAGGATGTGCATGCAAAGCCCTCATCAGATGCTTGTTCCACCTCATCCTCTGTGTACAGACTCTCACAGACAGCATGGACCCATCTGCACAGGCACACAGAAATACACTGATACTCATACTTCTCATAACAAATCGCACCGCGAATCAAAGATGTTATAGAATAATTCATGATGTCAAAAATACATAAATAATCCA
This sequence comes from Epinephelus lanceolatus, assembly GCF_041903045.1. Classification (NCBI taxonomy): domain Eukaryota; kingdom Metazoa; phylum Chordata; class Actinopteri; order Perciformes; family Serranidae; genus Epinephelus; species Epinephelus lanceolatus. The sequence continues at coordinate 24,059,567 of NC_135741.1, read as the reverse complement.
TTCCCCGCTTGTCTTCATTAGCTGCGGTCTCATGGATACCTCAGTTTCTAAGTGTGCGCGTGTCGTTCTAATGAGCAGCACCCACCGATCGCAGTACTGACACTGCAGCAGCAGCTCCTCCTCCATGAAGTTCTCTCTGCATACTGGACAAGTGACGAGGCTGGCACAGGGACCACAGTGGGTGTAGTTGTTCTGCCACTCACAGTGGAAACCCGGCGTGTTGGAACCACACTGCACACAGCACACACACCTGCACAAAAGTAGTGAAGCACTCAGTAACAAATATACAGCTAATATGCAAGATTTAAAAAATACAGATGCTAATGTGAGTGGTGCAACATATTCTCTGCTGCTACAGAAGCAAGAGGTAGAGGGATGGGCCTTTGAATTGCTAATGCAGGGTTGAGGCATGAGTGTTTTACATAATATGCAAATTTACATGTATTCATTTCCATTTGACCCCATTTAAAGCTACAAGGCTGAATGAAGCATTGTGCTCTTAAAGTTTACATTATTTTTTACCATTTGCACTTCCAGCCACCCTTGGGAACATTGTGCAGGGGTGGGTCCAAGCAGTAGGTGTGATAGCTGACATCACAGTCATCACACAGCAGCAGACGGGAGGGGTCCGAAGCCTTTCCACACACCTCGCACACAATGCATTCCAAACAGCGCCAGCCCTTACGGAGCATCGTCTTAGTGATCTACAGAAGATAACAGGTTTAATCTATCTGGCTTTCAAAAATACAGTAATGAAAAAGAAACATCAGAAGATAACATTGTGCTTACTTTGCTGTTCACACAGTAAGGATGGTAACACTGTGCACACTGAGCACAGGCCAACAACTGTCCCTCTGCACCCTTTCCGAAACTGCCACACACAACACACATATCCTGAAACAGAGGAGAGAAAGTGAGAAGGGAAAATAAGAGAGGAAACCAAGAGTTGCATCTGTGGTTGTGCCACGGGGTAATTAAAATGTCACACAACAACAAGAGCTGTACCTGGAGCAGGACAAATTTATCAGTGTTTGAGAAAAGAACCACTGTGTTCTGCATGGTGTCATCCTCCTCATCTTCTTCCTCCTTACTTAGTCCAGTGTCTGCAGTCATGCTTAGCTGTGGACAAGAGGTCAATAGTTAGAGACATACTGCCAAAATGTGTCATTAAATTACAAATTGTGAGAAGAGTGATTATGACCATATTATAAATGTAAAAGAAAAAAAAAGAGCATCCGAAAGGCATGTTAAGTAGAGCTCACCAAGAAAGCATCAATGCAGGAGGCCATGGCTTTGAGGCGCGACCTGCCACCACGCCCTCTCCCTCCACCACCCCCTCTAGGTCTACGCTTCCCAGGAAAACTATTGCTTCGCCCCTAAAAGCCAAGAGAAAAATCCATTTCAGCGTCAACTCATGTGACAATGTGACAATGACATTTTAGAAATACAAACAAGAGCAAAATGTCAGCTGTTCAAACATAATTCAGACCAACATGGTGACCTCACCTGTTTGACCCGGGAGCGGCCTGGGGATCCTCTGCGTTTTGCCTTCTCTCTGTCGCTTCTGAGGGGTTCGAAGGGAAGCGAGTCATCAGTCTCAGTGAGCAGGTTATCTGTGTGTGAGCGACCAGCAGGAACGAGCCCAAGCTCCATGGAGAGCTGTGGATCAGGTTCTCCTGGAGAGCCCAGAAAGCCACTGCTGCTCTCGTCTCCATGGCTCATATTAGACATCTCGTCTAGCAGCAATTCCGGCTTTACTTCTTGCTCCTGCGGTTCCTGCTTTATGTCCACATTAAGTCCTTCTCCTTTCATTTGCTCATCATACTCTTCATCCTCCTCCTCCTCAGACTGAGGTAGTAACCTCCCCTCCATCTCCATAGAAGAGAGGGCCTCTTGTGTGTCTCCTGATAAAGAAAGAGGAGAAGGAGACTGAGGGTCCTGGCATGGACTTCCTTCCTGCCTATTATCCATGGGCAAATGCTCTGTTTTGTCCACAGAGGCAGGAGAAGCTGGTAACTTTGGTGGATCCTTACTGAATGGTTCTGTGACAGGCATGCCATCAGAGCCATTGTTTAATAACTCTGATGATACTTGTTGTTTCACTGAGGGAGTGGCCTCTTGCTTCTCCACTTCCATGTTCTCAGGGCCCTGCTGTGACACTGGTGTTGGTTCTGCTTTAGGGTTGTCAGACTGTGTCTCTGCTGTGGGATCCTGGGATGGGGTGGCTCGGGTCACTTGGTTGACTGCCTCCTCTGCTCTCTCTTCATCAGCAGGTAGACAAGAGGCCTTCTGTTCTTTTGTTGCACATTCTAGATTTGAGATTAAAGGAATGTGTGGTTAACATTTATAAATCTATCATTAGTTACGGCACACCATCATACAAATAATAATGTGCTGCTTTGTGATCATTTTCAAATATGTCTACAGTGTGTTCTGAGTTTACCTGTGGACTCCAGTGGAGCAGCGGGCGCCTCAGACGTCAATCCTTCTGTTGCTACCTGTGGCTCGTCTTCCATGATTTTCTCCCCACCGTCTGTTGTCTCAACAACTGCAGATTCCGTCCCTAAAGCCAAAGTAGTTAACTTTCAGAGGCACATCTCAGACATGAATTACATCACATTTATTTGGCTGGTTCCTTTATCCAAAATGACTTGCAATGAGTGCATTCAACCATGTGGATATAACCCAAAAATCGAAAGAATCATGCAAGTACATCATCAAATATGCTAAACTACTTCAAGTGCTTAGAAACAATAAGAGATATAAAGAGGTTGTGCTTTATGGATCAAGGTGCAGTCAATATTAATAAGTTGCATTCTTCTACTGGTCCAATAAAACTCGTCACTGGCATGTCTCACAAGTTTTTTCTTATGTTCCGTCTGACGCAGACTTACCTAAGTCCATTGGTGTTTCTTTGTCAGTCGTGGCCTCAGCCTGACCCATGTCTGAAGTGCCTTTCTGTCCTGGTGTCACCTCTGTGTGCTCTTCTGTCACCATGTCTGCATCTGTTTGGATTGTCATCTCTACTAAATCCACGTTTCCTTCAGTCTCTTCAGACGCTTCCCTTGTTTGTATCTCCGCCGTGATATATTGTTGAGTGACAGGCTGCTGCTGATCCTCCTTGCAAAGCCGGCAAATGCACTTGGCTTCTGGAAGCTCCCCTGGTAGAGCACACTCACTGTGCACCCACCTAAGACAATAAACAGATCATCAAGGAATATTTTATGACAATATGAGCAACAAGCCCACACATGACCGCCACCTCCAATGAAAGCTACTGCGCTTCATCATCAGACCTACCTGTGGCACATGCTGCAGCACTGCAGAGTGACAGATGGGTTGGCAGCTTTGCTGCAAACACCACACATGGAGCTGCGGTGACGCTGGCAGCCCTCACATACGGTGTAGTTGTCAAACCACTGGGCTGAACCTGGCAGGCCAAGTCCACGGACACCACACTCCGTACATACACGACACCTCTGACAAAATACAGACAAAGGGGGTAAAATGTAAACGGAAAGATCAAAGACGCAAGTTTCAGTAGTAACAGCATCTCTTTGTACTGAGGTGAAAGACAAATGTGACTTACTCTGCATTTCCATGGGTCAGAGGGAAGAGAATCCATGGCTGGCTGGAGACAGAAGGTGTGGTAGCCCTTATCACAGGCATCGCAAACCAACATTTTGGAGTCTTCTCCCGGTTGTCTGAGAAAATTAAGAATAATTCACGTTATTCAAATTAATCTTAAAAATTGGAAATAAAGCTCAGGTAAAATAGGACACGTCTTAAAAAAACAATGTAAATATAATGCAAAGCTTTCAGGAGCTACATCTGAGTCGTTTGTACAAGGTGTAGTTTGACTCACCTGCAAGTCTGGCACACTTTACACTCCGGGCACTGCCATCCTGCCCGCTGGATAGGCGTGGCACCAATCTCCAGACAGGCCGCATGATAATGTTGGCCACAACCCGTACAGAACAACAAGTCAGTGAGCTCCCCCGCTGAGTCACACACTGCACACCAAGCCTCCTCACCTGCTGTAACAAAAAAGAAACACATGAACGGTTATTAGAAAAATAAAGTCACATTAGAACAATTTCCTTCTGAGTTATTCTTAGCTAGTTACATGAAAGTCAGCAGGGAACAACCACGAGGTTGGTAGCCAGTAGCCACTTCCCAAAGGTGCCTAGTGTTTTGTTTGGGAAAGGAAGTCTTTTTTAAAGCTGAAAACACACATTTTAACATTTAGAGAGTACAGAGTACAAATGATTGCTTTATTTCAGCTTTCAAACTATGCAGGCAGCTGACATTTTACGACAAGGACTATAAAAATGCAGAGTCCACTGTCAATGAACCAAAATCAGTTTGGAATGCTTGAGTTGTCTCACAGGAACTCTGAGAGAGTGTCAAAGCTTTGGACTTGTTTGATGATATTTGCAGCTGGTCATCACCTTTGTAATGTCTGCATGGCACAAGCCTTACTGTGAGCATGTCCTACGTAATAATAATCAAAGATGCCTGATTCTCTTACCCAACTCCTCTGCCTTGTCTATGTGCTCTGGACAGAGAAGGACCAACTGCTTCATGGACTGGAAGGACCCACTGGCCGCTGAGCAGGGGAAGTGGTAGAACCGTGAGCAGCCCTCAGCATGGCATCGAATGGTCGCGCCCAGCCTTTTGCAGTATTCGCAAAGCTGAAACAACCAAATGGTGAAAAGTTTGATTTTGTGAAGCCTCTGTTAATCCCTGTATTCTGACTCACCACCGTCTCATCCACGCCTAGCAACAGTGCACTTACCCGCTGTGTCCCTGAGATAACGGCCTTATCCACGTTCTCCAGCTCCTCATTTTCCATCCGCTTCACTCCCTCCGACCACACCGCACACCAGTGATGAACCAAACAGCCCCCTGTTCAGTACAAAGCCCAACATCAGTGATATTTCTAGCCAAATTTCAATTCTGCATCTGTATTTCTAGGACCTTAAAATATGTTTAATAATAATAATTATTGTACACTCATGGAATAAGGGATCCAGAGCGCAAACATTTTGGTGGCACATGCGACCAAAAATCTGTCAGGTGCAACTAAACATTTTCATTGGGTGCACCAGTGCATTTCACATTTATTACACCGATGTATGCAATGCAGAATGAGAGTTCACAAATGCAAGTTTAGCCCGGAAACTTTCAGCTGTAGGCTGTTAGCAACAGGTGCTGAGGATAGCAAAACAAGAGATGGTGTGTAAGTCAGTCACACAATAGCATCGCAAATGATACGGTTGAGCTTGAAGACCAGCCTGAGGTTTTCTGGTCAGCCACTATAGCAACCAAGACAGAGTTGTGTATAAGACAAGGACAGTGCATCAGTGTTTCTCTAGAGCTGTAGGGTAAAGCAATGTGAATGGAAATATATCTAACATGCTAAAGCACATTTCATGGCATCACCCAGCTGTTCCACTGGGATGAGAAAAATACAAACCAGCCCAGCTCCTTATCCCTGCTGCTTTCCGGCAGCCTTTGAATATAAAAGCAGAATGGGATAAATGAAAAAAAATTACTGAAGCAATCCGCATTTACATTGGCATACAGCCACAGGGGAGCTAATTGTAACACTCCTCCTAATGCACAAGTTTTATATTTTATCAATCTATTTATTTAGTATTTTATATCATAAGAGATTCTTTTCAGTTTTATAGCCTGTTGTGAACTTTTGCCTTTTGGGGAAGTGTTTGCTCAAGGTTTGTCCAATGGGGGGTGCCTCTGTCCCCAACAACAGACATTTTGTCTGTCTTTGACACTTGCACTACTGTCAGTTCAAAATAAATTAAGAGAAATTTTCCCTGCTTTGCCGAACTCACATCAAACCATGACTCCTAAACAGATAAAGTGGACTGTGACCTCTGTGGACCGTTACACCCCTAGTTAAGAAGTTTTCTATGTGTATGGAAATTGACAAAAAAGGTAATGCTTAAACTGTATTATTGTGGCACCAAAAGGCACAGTACAAAATTTTGCGTGCACCTTGATTATTTGCTGGAGCACCTACATGATAAAGTGAAGCGCACCAGTGCAACCAATGTAAAACCTTAGTCTGGAGCCCTGGGAATATGATAGTATAATGTTATGAGTTCAACCTGAGTCGTCAAAGAGTGATGCCAGACTGGGGGAGTCAGAAAATCCAATGGAAGACAGGTCATCATTCCCAGGCTGTGGCAGTGGGGAAGCTGATGGCTTGAGGGTCGGCCGCTCAGAAGATGGCCCAAAGTGTCTCAGTTCCCGCTGTCCATGCAGGCTCCGCTCCACACAGTTACAAAGCGCACAGGCTCGAACGCTCTCTCTGTTCAAGTCACAGGCAAAATTGTTAAAAGTACAAATAGAGATTCACTGATAAGCAGATTCTTAAGATATAGACGACGACAGTTAGGATGATATCCTTTATGACTGGAATCGAGAACTTACAGAGGTGTGCTGGACGAGGCTGTAGTAGCATCAGACACGTCCTCAGCAGCAGGAAGGGCTTTGGACTCCTCAGAGGAGACAAGCTGCTTTGAAGGGGCATTGTCATCAGCTAGAGAATGATAAAAGAAATGATTTATATTAAAAAGAAATAAAGACCATAAAGATGTTCCTATTGTCACCTCTAATAAATTCTCTTAACATTATCAATTGAAGGAAAATTAAGAATGGCCTTTTGTTCTCAACCATATGCATTCCCCTTTCAGAGCAGAGGCACAATGTGATATTATTCATCTTCCTGCAGACTACATATAATTATGCATTCATAATACATGACCTTGGGACATTGGGAAAATTTTTAAAAAGATCATATTACCTGTTGGTTCAGAGTCATTCTCTTCGCAGTTTGATTTCTGCTCGTCCATCCCCCGTACTGATTTTGACCTCCTTGACAGAGATCTGCAATTTAAAAACATGCATAGAATTAACTTCTAAACGCTCAATCAGAAGTAGAATAACTTACGAAAATTATTCTCAGTGTGCAAAAAATTGCGGGCATCTGATCTGATAACTGGCTATGCCATTGACAACTGGTCTGTTATCACTGCATAATGAATGGAGAGACTAGATCTGATCATGATATGAAAAAAATGCTAAATGCATGAGATTTACGTTCTCTCCCATAAATAATTAACAGCTAAGTGGTATGTAGGTCCTCAATTACCAAATGAGAAAATGCGATTTTCATGAGCCATCATATGTTTATTTTCATATAAAAGGATTCCCCAAAATGCATCTTTCTTTACCACAACATACACCACACTAGCTTCCCTATCCATCCAAAAGCACTTTTCACATAAAGACTTACAACCAACAATGCAACCACATAAACATGACAGCTGTGTGCTCACTTTGGATGATTTCCTTGAGTTAACCTGACTAACGTTAGCACTAATGCAACCGAGCTTCCTCGCAAACTCATGAAAATAGCGCGAGGGTTACAGGAGACAAAACAATCGGAAACCGCTTTAACAATTCAAGTTATCATTTACCAAGCAATGCATAATCCAAATCGGTGAAACTGCCGCGTGAAAAAGCACAAAATGATAAAACTAAAATGGTGTTTTCCCCAAATAAAACAACCATAAATCGGGATACACAAAGAAAACACAACTTCCGTGTGTAGAACTTCCTGTTGCAGCGGAGCTCCTTTCGTGCAGAACCTTTGTCGCTCGCATCATAGTTCCGCTATGAGATCCACGCCATTAACAAAAATAGTGTAAAACAAACAATGCATGGCAGGAAGTGCTCAACATTTATTCATCCACATAGCTAATAAAAATAAGTTGTGTTTTGTTTTTAACGTTTAAAGGCCGTTAACAGGCGACACTTTAAAGGGAGCTCATCGGCTTCGACTCGCATGGTATATTTTGCTTATGGTAGCTCACCGCCTCACCAGTATCTGTTAGTGTCATCGTGAATATCCACATTTTGGAGACTAAAAGAAACCTGACAAAATCGTCCGCGGCGTGAGGCTGTTTGTCCTCATCTAACGGGCTCAAAAGACAATAAATATGTCAGCGGCTTTGACATATAGATCCAGCCGAGAGTCTCGCACGGTTTAGTCGGTTGCAAAACAAAAACTGTGCCATCTTATTCAGAAAATCCTCCTGTAAAGTAACACCATCACACTCTCATTTCGACATGTTTCCTTTTAATTCTCACTGAGGCAGCACTAAGCAGATCCCAGTCCGATCCCAGCCCGTGCGCTTCTGTTGTGTTTTTAACCCACAGGAGCAGAATTAATCACAAATTAAGATCAACATGCAAGTTATTCTCACGCCAAACCAATTACAATGCATATACATCTTTGTCAAGATTATTCAAGTATGCCTGTTCAGTTGGTACTTCAACATTACAGCCAAAACACCACAAATAAAATGCAACACACCTGCACCGTTAATTTAACCTACACAATATGTGGCACTACATTAAAACGCTGTTTAGCAAATGGCACCCAGAGGTGTTAACGACTGAATACAACCAAGCTGATGGTTAAAATGAATTTCTGTATGAAGCGTTAACGTTAAATCCTCGCAACGTTTTCTATGGCAGCAACACTGGCAACGAACTCACTTCTCGACAACTAACGTCAAATCTAACTCCTATAAAACCTAACTGCTTTTATATTAAAGTTAATGAGTGTACTAAATTAGCTTTGTCTCTAACATGAAGTTGGTAATGTCCAGAGCAAAAGTGATGACATGATGATTGCTAACGTTAAGTTAACGTCTTAACATTCTGCTAGCTAAGTTAACGTTAAAAGTGTGAACGCTACAAATTAACTTTCGCGGTGAACGTGTTTGTTTTTATTGTGTGATGTAAAGCCAGAAGTGGCTGCTATTTGTTGCAGTGCCACGGTGAAAGCTATAGAGGTTTTATAGTTGAATAATTGCAAAGCTAAGCACTATTCCTCAATGTAAACACCTACTTCAAAGGGTTGGTTCTGTCCAGCAAATAGCCTTGTCCGCGTAGCTGGCGACAGGCTGATACGGAAAAGCTAACAACTACCAATGGTGACGTAGCAACAAAGTATCCCGAAGAAGCAAAACTACGAGAAATACACACAATCTTATGCACAGGAGCATGTACTTTCAAAATATAAACCGGCTACCCTTTGGATCGTACGTTGGACACAGCAAACGAACAACATATTTGAACCTAAAGTTAGCACCCAGGTAACATAGCAAGTTCTCCAGCAAGTAGACAGCCCCATCTGGTCGAAGCTAACAGCTAATGTTACCGATAGCAGAGCTAACATTACCCGGTCTAAGGTCAGGGTTGATGTGTCTTTAGGTATGTCTGTTGCAAGAAGTTCAAATAGGCCATAATAAAAACAGCTCACCTCACAAAAACAATATCGTCTCCTCATACATCAGCAAAATCGAAACAGCCACACAGCTTCCCAAAATGCTGATGGTCGCTTCATTTTATGTACCGGACTAACGCTGCGGCTAGCCGGCTGGAGGGAGAGTGGGGGAAGTGCACCTCGGCGGAAGGCAGGCTGTGCGGTGGTGCTAGCTACGTAGCTTAACTAGATGGATAATGCTATGGTTAGTTAGCTAACCAGCAACTTGAGCTTTGTGTCGAGTGGTCGTACACTGCCGGGGAACTATTAAGCACCGAGACAAGCCTTCAACCCGTCCCGACAAAGGCTCCACAGCTTCATGCCGTGAATCCAAAAACTACCCCGCTATCTGGCTCCTTGGATAAGCCTTTAGCTTGAAGGCTAACAGCAGCTAGCTTCGGCTCTGTTCTGGAATCTAGCTCGCGAGGTCGTTACAGCTACTGCAAGTTTACACCAAACAGTGCATCCGAAAATTACAGCCCCAAACTTTGTTGACACGACTGTAAATATGTTTTCTTTTAGTTTTAGTCCACTGCAAACATTTATCTACCTAAATTTGCAGCTCAACTTTGCATGGGTACCCTTGTATGGGTCACTAGCATCGCTTCACTTCGCTGAACTGCGTTGCGTCTGCACACGGCTGTTCCGCCAAGTGGCTAGCCGCAGCTAGCTGTGCTAGCTAATAATAACTACGTCAAAAATTAATTCATGCAAAAGAACGGGCGAAAATTGTGTTTTATTACTAGATAACAGCAAAACGTGCTACAGCTTTAGTGTGGCATTGAACAACTTTGTGCGAGGGTGATTTAATTAAGCACACAGCACACGGTTTTAATCTGGAGAGCGCGGACCATTGAAATATGGTGGATATTAGATATTAGGTCATTAGATTTTCGGATCCAGGGAAGCCATTTTTCATTATATTGTTATGATTGTGGAGCCAAAGCTACTTTGACATGCAGGCGGATGAATGCATGCGTTTTGATAATCGATCACGCGATTAGGCTCATATTTCTTGTGCAATTTAATTTCGTAATTAACATAATAAATAAATGTGTTACTGTACTATTGCTAATTAGTCCTTCTCTGTTTCTATATTGCTATGCATTGCGCATTTGGTCGGAGTGACTGAGAGGGATTGGGAAGTGTAATTGATTTGAAACTGCCATGATCTGGGATCAACCTCGACCAAGTTTTCAGCAGGTTCACAGAGTGTGACCTACATAAACCTGCATAACCGTGTTGTGATGTGCACTGGCGATTTGTGGCCACATTGCTTTGTCTTATTACCCAGAGATGTGTAATTACCATCCACCTAGGTGATGTTTTTTAACCCATGAGCATGTTAATGAATGATCAAAATGAAATAACAGTAAAAATCAGTGTCAGACCTTTGCATTTATAAATGATCAATAGTTATTTGTGCATGCACTAGGCTACATGTTCAACTCAGGATAAGGAGCAATAATAATGTATACTGTGGGTGAACAAAATGTATATTATGTGGAGGTGGGAATGAGAAGGGGCCTTCTTTATCATTAGGTTGCCCTGTTACTGTGAGGAAATCTCAGTGGTATGGGGGACTTGGGGAGGATGGGTTTCAGAAAGTTGTTCTCAATTCTTAAATGTAATTTTTTTTTAGTTAAACTACTACATAGTGAGGGCATGTTATCCTAACCCTCTGCATATAGCAGCTTTTAATTGTTATGCAGAAAAGGGCAGGGAGTCCTCTGAGATGCATGCTTATTTTATTTTGCCTTTTTTTAGATAGTGTTGCAAAGCCCAAAAGAGTTCTTGCAAATCCTCTTGTATGTAGTTCTTCTTAAATGAAGGCACCAACCTCCATATGTCATCCCACAAAATGCCAGAGGCAGAACACACACTGAAGCTTGGATGTCATCGGAATGATCCTGTGAACTTGCACAAAATTAGATTTAGTAGCAGTTTGTCCCTCTGTGACAAGTCACAGGTTTGTTCCACATCAGCTACTGTATCTCTCCTGTCATGCCCCAGAGCCAAACTGTAGCTTTACTTGGGCTATAACCCAACACTGTAGAGGAGAGCATGAGCTAAATGTCTCAGGTGTAAAAGTAATGTTAGTGATCACACAGGAATGCCTGACAATACTCGTGTGCAATGTAAGCAGTGAACAAACACCTGCTGAATCTACACTGTATGGTGTCTGTGTATATGCGCAGAGGCATTTAGAGGCCTCACGGCTAAGATGAGACAACTGAAGAGAAAAATGTTGACAAAAATTCCTATCAAAAGGATAAATGTTGTTTGGTTTTTAAAGCTCCATACAACTAAACAAGGGAGAACATGTTGTCCACTGATCATAAGACTGAGGTTCAATCACTAGCTGCTTCCGTCAGCATGTAGAAGTATTCTTGGGCAACATACTGACCCCCATATTGCTCCTGATACTTGTGCTATTGGTGTGTGAGTGCATGTGAATGTGCAGGTGGCACCTTGTACGGTAGCCTCAGCCACCAGTATATAAATGTGTGTGTGAATGAGTAAGTGTGACAAGTAGTGTGAAAGCACTTTGAGTTGTTGAAAGACTAGAAGGGTGCTATATAAGTGCAAGTCCACTTACCATTCCTCTAAATGTGACCTGAAAGTAAAACTTAAAAAGCAACTGATACACACCCAAAGAATCTAGTTCACAGCCCCGATTATTCACATGATGGTGGTGAAGAGACCAATTATTATTTTCAAAATTATCATGACTTTTGCATACACCAAACCTGAAACAGTAGACAGCAGGTCCAATGAAACCAGATGAGACAACCATGTTTTTTAGGAGGCCGTGCTTTTTACAGTCATGACTCTTAAAATATTACTGAATGAGACGGACCCAAGTCACTGTTTTGCAAGTCACAAGTGAGTGAGCCTCAAGTCTTTGCATCAAATTCCAATTCAAGTCTCAAGTCAAGACTTACAAGTCCCAAGTCAAGACCCATAGCCCTTTCAGTTTTGAGTCCTTAACAAGTCATGGTGCACTTTTTACCAAATGTAATGCTACTTAACAACAGAGTGATAAGATATTACATTTACAGAATTGATGAATGCTTCCTTTAAATTGTATTTATTTGTTAAAACCAGTGTGACTTAACTTAATGATAAGAAAAATAGCAACGAGCACTATTAACCAATGGTTTACCACAACAGAATGAATGTTTCTGTCCTGTCTTGCTGTATTCAACACATCTCATACTGGAAAAATGTCAATAACTGTCTCCTCCCAGATTGGCTTTGAAGAAAGGTTTCAAGTATTTTCAAGTCCAAAGGTTAAAGTCCAAGTGAAGTCACAAGTCATTGATGTTCAAGTTCAAGTTGAGTCCACACCTCTGGTTACTAGAATCCAATGAATAAAAATGGTTTTATATTGACTTGAAATTCAGTCTGTTAAAAAGTCAATTGCAACTCAAAGTCTGGGTTTCAATCACACAGGCAGTTATGAGCTCTGTTGTCTGGGATACAGACATTTTGACTCAATTTGTTCAGGTGTGGTGTCTGTAAAGTTTAGGAAGATGTTCTGTGGCGCTCACAGTCATTACAAACCCATACAAAATTTCCACTGATGCATTTTCTTTTTCATGTCTCTAAATATAAAGGTGTGTCATAACTATTCAAGCCTGATGAAACTGCTCTGTATCAATCAGTCACAATAATATTTTGCTCAGTAAATGTGTGCATCTCAGTGCCTGAATTATGTTGGGTGTGCAGGTTTTAATTTTGAAAATAGGTTATTAGTGGTCCCCCTGACAGGATTAGTTAACTCCCCATTCAGCTTTAGCAAGATTGGATTAGATTTTGGGGGGGCTGAGACCGGTAGGAAGAGAGTGACTGACTGGCCCGTTGACGTAAATAGAGGGTGGTATTAGGATGCTGGGCTTTTCCCATTGGCCAGTCAGCAGAGCCGGTGCTTTCCCATCTGCCTCCTGTATCTCGAGGATAATCCCCTGGAATACCTCCACAGATGTTTACTACAGAGCATAAACCTGGAGAAGAGAATACAGTTTGGTTTACTCAGTATTTTATTTTTTACAGTTATATACCTCAAAGATAATTAGAGAAACAGTGAAGGCAGTTTGTGGTTTAGTTTTCTTAATATCCTATAAATTCATAGCTCTGATAATATAGTGTTGAGTACTCCAGTCAAACATTTGCCGGATTTCCAGTGCTGTAAAATGACGAATGACATCTTATTGCACACACATGGTTACTGATAAATAAATAATAATAATAAACAAATCAAATCAAGGTGTGTCTATTTATAATATGCACAAGCATGGGTGGATTATGAGACAATATGTACCTGGGCACAGATGTGCAAAAGGCCCCACCACCTCTCCTACACAGGTGTACAACACAGATTTTATAGATGTTTGGCCTCCTTTTTATTGTTGTTTTGTATTGTTTTGTTTTGTAGTTATTAAGCATTTTTTTATGGTTTTGTGTGTCTTTGTGATAATTTTCACTGTGATAATCTTGTGTGTGGTCGTTTTGTGTCTCTTTGTGGTTGTTTTAGCTCCTATTTTGTGTGTCTTTGCATCTCTTTGTGGTCATTTTGAGTCTCCTGGTCATATGAGTTGAGTGACATCTGCAGGTGAAGGCTGCGTCTGGTCTGGTGGGCCCATTCAGTAGTCCATCCATGTGTACAAGGGCCTTTGAGAAATTTTAACAAATAAAATACACAGGTTTAATATCAGTTCCTCCACTAGGGGGTGTATAACCTTGTCCTACTTGTCTTGATTGTGGCCTTACACATTATTATGAGCCATTGAGTATATTTACATTGCAAAACTGCTTACAAGCAACTGGAAAACTGCACTTGTTTAATGCCAAAATGTATAGTGCAGACTGGTAAACACAGATGGGATGCAGCAAAATAACAAAGTTGTGTAAACAATTAAGCGTACTGGTGTACGCCACCAACTGATATAGTACTTGTGACCCAAATTTGAGCAGTGGATGCTAATAAAGCTGTCTCCTTTAACTTGGAAGAGACCCAGTGGCTCCCTTGAAGCAGCTATGTGATAAAGTCTGTGATAAAGTCACTGTGGTGGCAGTGTGGGGAATATTAAGTACGTCTGGGCTTCTCATTAACCCGTCGGCCTGCTGGACTAGATTTCCACAGAGCTCTTGAACACTGCAACATACATAATGCTCATCCACCAGCCCAGAAATGATCTTTTGCATATGTTGCAGGTTTTTTTCGCACTCAGCTAAACAAGCAAAAAGACAAAATTCACCCCAGAGTTGAAGAAAAAGCAGAGAGTTGCTTAATAAAATGTCATTTTAATTTGTTTTATGACATGAGAACACGTGAGGACGAACAATACATGTAGTGGAATTATTATAAAATGAAGCATTTATATATTATGATTCAGAAAGTACAAAAATAAAGATTCTATTGTTGTGGGAAAATTCATTCCTATCCCATTAGAATAATACATATATATATATATATATATATATATATATATATTTTACATATATAACTGAAATAATTAAAGAAATAACATGATGTACAAATAGACTATGATACAGTCATGATGGCATGACCATTTTTTACATTAACCCGCTCAGACAGTTTGTCCCATCAAACTCAATCTCTTACAGAACATCACATAAGTATTAGCATGTATGACGGATGATAATGCAAACAGAGGTGAGAAAACAAAGCAAGCGGTTCCAGTGCTTTTTATTAAATGAAGAATAGAACAGGAAGTGTTAGTGTAAATGTATCAAAGCTGAGACACTGAGAGGTACGACATGTGCTGAGTGTAGAGTTTTAGGCTTTTAAGGATGAAAGGAGTCGGAGTCTAAAAAGATACATCCCAAACTGTACAGTAATCTAGCATACCAGTGCACCTCTGATGTCTGCTTCTCCTTCATTTTCATCCTCAGGGGTTCACTCAGATTGTCTTGTTTGATCAGAGTGCCGTTATTCACACATACACCTGCTTTGTCCTTTGAGCCCAGTGTGCTACAATGAAATGGAGTCTTGATGCAAGCCGTTTCAGTCTCTGTGGTCTGCTGCTCTTTTCCTGTCTCCCCCCACAGTAGCTGGCTGAATGAGGAGAGGAGTCGCACAGGTCCAAATGCCCAGTGCGCCAGCCTGTGGTTCCCCACCAGAGCATAGCTGGATGTCAGCACCCCATCGACAAACACAGTTCCAGCTTCTGTCAAGGGTGCATACACTCCCACACTCTCCTCTACTGACACTGAGATGATTCGAGATGGACGGACTTGACCCTCTGCTGAATGGATGAGCACACAGTCTCCTGTTTTGGCTCTGCTTGCAAACCGAGCCACATACTCGCTGCTGTCGAGTCTGCAGTGGGAAGCTAAAAAGACCAAGTGATGTGGAGTGAGGGCCAATCTATGGCCATCTTCTGTCTCCAGAGACAGAAACGTAGACCAGCTTTCTTGGTCCCGGTGTAGGAACAAGAGGACTTGGCTAAACACAACTTGGCCTGTCCCAGACAAGGCCATGACTCTGTCCCCTGGAGCCAGGGAAGACAGGCTCTTCTGCACCCCTCCAGCAACCATCACCCGGGCCCAGCCTGGGAAACAGCCACCTTTTTCCACTGCAACAGAGTGATCTGCAGGAAGATCAGCAGAAAAGCCAAGATGACTAAACACAGATTGTGTTCCTCTTTTTGTCTTAAATGTCCTGATACACCATCCAGTGAAATGATGTAATTTGACACACTTAACTGCATGATGGTCTATGAAAGCTCCCTCCTTACACTTACCAGCTTTTACTGAGCAGTGGATATGATATTTGGACTCGTAGTGGACCCAGTCAAAGCCAGCCTCCACAGCCAGCTGGGCTAGAAGACCATACTTCTCTGTTTCTCTGTCGTCAGTGGTTATATCCACGGCCCGGCCTTCATAGTGCAGAGAGCCGGGAGGGTGGTGGCCGTCCTCATCCCAGGCCTCTGTCACACGTAAGTGTACCCCTGGCCACTGGTTCATCACTGCGATAGCCAGCCTGTTCAAACAGTCCTTACAGCGCTAGGAACAAAATGAGAGGGGAGGCGCTCAGTTTGGAAAAGAACTTTTTTAAATATATTTTTTATTTATTTATTTATTTTTTTTCAGAATGAAACAGACACAATAAACATAATTATAAATTACAGAAAACATAAGGAAAGACAGATGCCCCCATAAAAATGCATTCTGTGTACAGAAAGCGATGGTCAACAGAATTAGAGAACAGCTTTTTAATACCAAATTAGAACTTGAAATTGAAGAATATATTAACTCCTAACCATTTAAAGTATACTTTTATGTATATTGTGAATGCTGTTAACAAATTCACATGATAAACAAAACCTACGCCATCAACAGTAAGTATCAAAATAATAAACATTTGCCTGGTTTTCCTCTCCTGACAGTAAACCTTTTATTAGTTTGAAAACAGTGTTAACTGATAAATCGGCCAATATATCGGACAACATCAGCATCAAATATATTGCTGTACAGAAATATCAAAAATATGTTTGAGGTCATTTATTGCAGAAACAGAGCTTCCATCACATAGTATGTCTATCAGAGAGCAATGACAATTTTATTTCAGCTGTAAAATATCCCACCCAGTGCATCTTGGCTGAAGATCTTTTGAACCAAATCTAGAGATCGAACATGTTTGTTTATGTTATAACTGTAATTAATCCAGTATCAGTCAAACTGTAATGTAACGTTATTCTAAAGAAAACTGCTCTTATGTGTGGGGTTATGATCAAATCACTGGGTCCATTTTGAATCGGCTTCCAAGCTGGTAAAATACCTAGATTTATTTATCGCGCCTTTTTTTCAAATAGGGAAACATAATGTAGAAAACATTCAGGTAGCCATTTAGATTTGAGGTCCAGTGTGTAGGATTTAGGGGGACATATTGGTGGAAATGAAATGCAGCATTTTAAAAGTGTGTTTTCTTTAGTGTATAATCACTAAAAACATAGGAATTGTAGTTTTTTTCGTTACTTTTGAATGAGCTCTATATCTACAGAGGGAGCGGGTCCTGGTCTACGGAGTTCGCCATGTTACACAGCCATGTTTCCAGAGACCGCTAGGATAAGTTCGCTCCTGAACGTCTGGATAGTAGGATATTAAGAAAAAAGCACGTGCACTCATTAGAAGGTGCTGAGCTAGTGGCCCGTCTGCGATAAGCCGAATGGCATCAGAGAAACTCTAAATTGTAACATGAAACTGCTTTATTCAGTGTTTTTACTGGTTTAAATAGTCAGTTTAATTTAGAGAGGAACAGACCTCTGCACATAATTCGGCTCCAGATGAAAACCTCCTGTACAACAGACACTAAAGGAGTTCTATGCGGAGCGACGCTTAGCACATGAGAGACCTTTCAACTGGTTGCAGTTTGCAATCCTGATTTAATAGTGAACATGTATACACAGTAGGCTAAACTATCCTTAAGTTCTTTAATATTAAACTATATGCGAAACTCGATCATTGTCAATAACAAACTGGAGTAACAGCACTCTTTATGTGTAGGAATATAGTGTGTGGATTATATCAATATATCTGATATTCCTTTTTACGCTTTTATTGTCTTCTAGTTTGCCTTTTGAAATGCATTGTGTGTTGGGGAAGGAGGGGAACGTAGGGTTGTTGCTTTGTGCATTATATTATACTGTTTTTCTCTTGTATCCTTCAATATAAGGGTACATAAAGGAACATTTGAAAATATTCTCAGTTTATTTCATAGGCAGTGATTATATTTTAGCTACTTTGTCTGCAGCATGTGCCGTGAACATTGAAAGGCATGTCTGAACCCCACTCGGGTAGATGTAACACTTGTAATCATTTATTAACAGGGGGGTTGGCACAGCCTGTGTTTACATTAAGTACACATCGTATGTACGCCTACTGTACACCGCTGATGATCTCAGTGCAACTCAGAGGAAAAAGAAGCATTTCAACACTGTCTCTGGCTCCCAGGTTATGATTGTCTGTCTGCTGGCATCATCACACAATCCCTCCTCTACTCCGCTAAAGGCCATCTCAACCTTGCTCCAACAATCAGAGCACAAGAACAAAGCTACTGTAGCCAGTTTGGGTGAGTCCTTGCCCTTTTCGACAGGGTGACAGAATAATCAAGGCCATTCTCTGCCCTGTCCAGATTGTTCCAGGCATGAGTTTCTCAGTTTCACCCCTGAGACATTTGATCAGAAATGTGCACAGTGACTCCTCACGCCCCCATAATGTTACAGACTGTGTCAGCATTGTCACAAAATAGCAGGCTTGAAAAATGATGACGTCAGCAAACCAAGGTGATACAGTCATTATCATCTACTGAGAGCATATTTTTCTTGTGACTTGTGATGCAGCATGTCTTGTGGCCTACCATTGACGAAATAAAGCTTATCCTGCAAAATAAGTAGAAAGAGAGTTGGGAAAGAAACAGTGATGGAGAGACGGAGAGAGGAAAAAGCTGGGTGAGAAGAAAGCAGTGTAGCGGAGGGCCGAGGTTGGGAGTAAAGAGAGAGGGCAGAGGGGAAGAATGTATGGGCACGGACTTGGGAATGTGACAGCAAGAGTGAGAAAGCGAGAGGGACAGAAAACAAACTGGCTACATTTTTCTCGCAATGCCATTGAAGAGAGGCGTTTCATTGTCAGAAACTACAATAGTCGCTTTTCCGACGGTGCCATTACTTCAGCAGGCGGGAATTTTGTATAGGCGACCCCTCCGAGTCTCCAAATGACGCACAAAGAGCGTCTTTCATATCTGGGCAAAAGAGGGGCACATGCACACGTACACACACACTCAAACTGGGCATCAGCAGGGCACACATATACGACCACAGATTTCCATCACATACAATCACACGGGGAGGGGTAGGAACACAGATTCATATCCTAAACAATCACAGAAAGCCGCAGCATCCAGAGCGGGGTGACATCCGAGTGGCAAAAAACCCTGTGGTCATCAAATTGAGCTGCATACAGAGCCAGTGTGAGACAATACTTTCCTACTTTCAAGGCTACTCCCAGTGATCAGCACCTCACTACAACCCCTCTGTGATACTTTTCTATATTACACATCCAGCAGTGTGGCATTCAAAATGTTTTGCAAAAAGCTGTCCATGTTTTAAAGAGTAATTTCTGTATTTTTCAACCTGGACCCTAATTTTTCCGTGTTTTGTGTCAAAAATGGACACAACAATTTTTTGAATGTGCATTGCTGCAATGTAACATCAATGGGCAGTTGTGCACTGTCAATGTACGTCCACTAAAGTGTTTCTTTTTTTTGCCACTGACAGGCTCAGATTGGGATTACAAGTGTCTGACAACATTATATAAATGATCCCCACAGAGATAGACCTTTTTGTTGAAGAGTAAGATCCATTTTATTTAACCAGAAACAGCCTCGAAATTGTTATCGTCAAACCCACCAGACTCCATTTGAATAAGTAGTAATTTTATCATTGTAAAACACACTTCATTCAAAGTCCACAATAATAAAATAAACCTCACAAATACCACCTTGGTTTGTTTTTCCATTGTTTCATAAATTATAAACTCTGGTTTGGTTGAAATAAACCCTTAATACACCCAGTTAGATGTAAAAATGTGCTGTCTCTATACTCACTAAAATGACTGTTTATTTATATGAAGTCTGGTGGGTTTGGCGATCTGATTTTGGGGCGTTTTCTAGTAAAAAAAAAAGAAAAAAAAAGGATCTTACTCTTTAACAAAAGAGTCTATTTCTGTAACATCCTTTCCTTTATGTTGTCAGACACTTATAAAAACAATCTGAGACCGTCAACGGCAAAACAAGCATTTTAATGGATGCAAATGGATGGTGCGCAAATGCCCTGAGTGGTTACATTACAGCCTGTCTCATGCCGGCTGAATCACTCTAGCTCGATACTAGACCAATTTAAAAAACTGTTGTCTCCATTAGTTGTTTAGACACAAAAACAAAACAAAATAGGGTCCAGGTAAAAAAAATCACAGTTACCCTTTAAATCCTCTGGGCCAATGATCGTCTTTTCTAGGCCTGGGATTTGAATTTGGATACCTACCCAGTCAACATGAAGGAATTCAAGTTCAAGTGCCACTGAGAACCTGTCATAGGAATAGTTTGATTTCCAATAACAAAGACTTTGGTTAAAGATTAAAAGGAAGTGTTCCTGAAGGGGAAGGCAGCCTCTTAAGGGGTAGTGTTGAATTACATCCTGATCTTCTTATCTCAAGAAAAGGGAGGGGAAGTTTGGTTAAAACTTACACACTCTGTGTTGAGCGTTTGTTTGTGTGTTGAGAGCCAGGCGAGGGCAGGTACGGCAAACAATGAATGAGGTTATGTGATTTGAAGGTGCCATGCTGGGTGGCAGGGCGTGAGCTGTGAACTGCTGCCTTTCCCCTCATGTGAATGTAGTTAATCAATCATCCAGCAGAGGGGTTGGCTTGAAAAGGTTCAAGAGACACCAGAGAGAGCATCCTTCAGTCAGTCTCTGCTCTGGATACTCATTTTAGTGTACTTACCAGGTATCACTGAGGTTAGTGAAGTGATCCAGTGTAACATCCCATTCAGCAACAACCTTAAAATCTCAGATGACAGAGCTGGATTAACCTCACCTTGGTCATGAAGCGGTCTGCGTTGGTGTTCTCCTCATCCTTGAAGACAATGTCTGGGTTGTAGTTGCACACAAGTTCATTGAAGCGCTCAGAGTTACGTGTGATCTTGCCCTCTGCTCTCCCGCTGGCACCGAGGTTGTTTTCTGAGAAGTTGGGGAAAAACTGCTTGTAGTGCATGGCTGTGAGTTTCCTGGGCCTGGAGCGTATGCCGTACCCAGGGCCCGGTCCGCACCCCTGGACCAGCCATATGCAGGTCCACACAGTGAGCAGGCCGAGCTGTGCCAGGCGGGCCCACCAGGACTGCTTCATTGGGGAGAGTTGGGGCTCCCAGGAGTCAGTGGCTCACAGTGATACCCCAGTGACACGGCATGTGAATGAGGGTCAAATCCTGGTCCATTCCAAATCATGTGGTGCCAGAGCTGATGGTGACAAAAATTGTTGGGACATGTAGGAATTTCTCTTTATTGTAGTCACTCTTTTTTAAAAAGTGCAGTGCAAAGTGAGACTTTATGCTTGTATTGCTTTGATGACCAAAAGTTAGTTAGACTGATCTGATTGGCTGCAAGATTTTGAACTTTGGCACCAGCTATATAATTAAAAAAAAAGCACAACAGGCTTTCTGTCCAAAGATTTCGCCACTATCAGCTGCTTCTAACCCTGCTGTGAACTTAAAGTCATTATCATACGTCCTTCGCAGGTACCTGCCTCGACGCAGGTGTTTTTTGTGGCTTTCTAGTCACTTACCGCTCCTCTCTTTACGCAGTTCCTTTGACGAGACACACAAACTGACGCACACCAAAAGCCCCCACTGCTCGCTGCAGTTCCTATGGACGCTCCCGTGGCGCTCTCATCCTCTTAGTCCGTGCAGAAATATCTCTCCTCTCCTGAGATTTTTTTTTCTTCCTCTTTCTCTCCTTCGTCCACCGTCTTCTGTCGCGTTTCGGAGCTCCTGGCCACCTTGCACCAGCCATTGGGTCTTATTAGCGTCCGGACAAGATTGCCCTCCCTTCCTCTGCGCGCTCCCACTGCGACAGCACACGCCTCCAATTCAACCTTACAAAGGACAGATGATTAGCCTTCTTATGTTAACACAATGACCCCCCCAACCCTCCCTCCACCTCATTAGATATGTAAGGGCAAATAAAACATTGGTCGTTTTGCAACTTTAACAAAAATCCCTTAAAACTTTTAAGACACAGGATCATTCAGAGCACATACAGTATATTCACAAATGAATAACTTTAAACCAACATTCCCTTGCTTGTGACAGCTCATCCCACCCATCAGCAGCAAAAGGGGTCAGCTGTGATGACCCCTGCTGATGTTATTAATAGACACAGTTGAAGGTGAGGGTCCAAGAGGGAACACAAGTGTCCAGCCTTGACACCCCTCTGACTGAGACTCTCCAGTGCTGCCTTCCTGTGTTTGGGGAGCCGGCCTGACCCCCCTGAACCCTATGCACCCAAGACCTTTGCGCTGGAAACACCCGCCGGCCACATCAACATATTATTTTTATCTGTCTCAGAACAATAGCTGGGAGAGTCATAAAAAATGTGTCAGATAATTCAAAAGAAGAAACAAAAAAAAAAAAAAAAAAAAAAGAGCAATCATTTTGTCTCGGGGGGGTCTGACATGTGTAATCACACACGGAAGCTTGAATTAATGGCAGATTAAAAGGTCGAAGTGTGTCACCGTGCTATCTGCAGCTTCCTGGAACACTTGAGGACTCAATGCATCATGGTCAGTTTTTTTTACAGTGACTTTGTTTCAAAGAATCTTTAGCCCAAACACAACAGAGCTGTTGCGCACTGTGTGGGTGTTTACATGCGTATTTTTTCTGTCAGTGCATATCTCAGTTTGCTGTGATTGCATGCTAAAGATGCTTCAAGATTTAATCACCATTAATGGCTTAAATTTTTATCATACTGTGCTTGAAAACAGCACTTAGAGGAGCAGTGTGCGGGAATTAGTGGCATCTAATGGTGAGGATGCAGTTGGCAACCAGTTGAAACTTCTTCCACATGTGTCAACTCCCTGTTAGGATTCCCTCAATGTTCATTGCTCAGCAGGTTTTTACCAGGAGCCACTTTACCCGCCGAGGTCTCTTCCTCTCCAAAACAAACGGACTCAGTGAATACAAAAAGTAACAAGTACAAACACTGAATAA
This sequence comes from Epinephelus lanceolatus, assembly GCF_041903045.1. Lineage (NCBI taxonomy): Eukaryota > Metazoa > Chordata > Actinopteri > Perciformes > Serranidae > Epinephelus > Epinephelus lanceolatus. Next base: position 24,036,417 of record NC_135741.1, on the reverse strand, counting down.
AGCAGTTCCATGTAACAAATCAGCGTTCATCCGATGCAGTTCAGTGCATCACAGATGGGCTGCTAGGTCAGCATCTGCTTATGTGTGCTCACTTTTTTTCTATGATAACTTAAGATCCAGATGTTCCAGAAGTTTTAACCAGGAGCAGAATCATCCGCACAGGTCTCTTCCTCTCTAAAACAAATGAACCAGGTGATTTAAACTGGTAGAAACAATGATTAAAGCTGCTTTATATTAAAAAAAAAAAAAAACACTGTTTTTCTGTTGCTGCTCATCTCAAAGGTGCTTATTACTTTGGTGGCCAACGTAGAAACATGGTAGTGGACTCCATGGACAAGGACCTGCTCCCAGTGTAGATATAAATGTCTCATTCTAAGGTAACAAAAACACGACAGTTCTTATTTTCAGGTGATTATAAAGTTAAGAGAACATATTTATTAAATTATATTCCATCTATGCCAGTATGTCCCCTTAAATCCTTCACACTGGACCTTTAAAATGTGCTTTTACATAGTGATGAAGCATAGGTCACTGAGCTCCACAGTGACCGTGGAAAGGCATCCATGTCGGGGAAGTTTCCAAAAGATCCCAGGATGTTATAGGGAGGGGTGGCAAGGCGAAGCTGCATCTTCCTGTCCTTATGATAAACATGGCAGAGGGATCAAGTCCAGCCCAAGCAGCGCAGATGAGAGACATCAGCCTACATGACAAACGCAGGGAATGACTCAATCAAAAAAAAGCAACAAACACTTTCATATCTACAATTACCCACACACCGATGTTTCTCTTCAAAGCTGCACAAAAGAAGAGATTTCCATCTGACATGAAAGGGAAAGGAAGGAAGCAAACATCTGCGGGTTGGAGATGGAAAGAAAGTCAGTCTTATTAGTTTTTATTTTGGTGCCCCCATCCTCCTGCCTCCCCCTGCCTCCTTCTGGCTCTTTGCATTTCACTCCCCCATTTCAGGATGGGAGTACATGGCCGGGTGAATTGTTGGGTTTCCTGCAAAGCCACAGTGCAGAAAACGAGATCTTTCCTGCCTGGGTTAGTCTACCCTGCTTTGTTCTTTGCAAATGGACGCCTGTGCCTGCACCTGGGCTGGTGGTCAAATACAGAACATACCTGCAAGCCGGGTTTATCTTCTTCTGCGGAGTCGTCAGCGACTATCAGAGTGCTAATATCGTCACATAAAGGACGTCTACAGATGCAGTCAAGGATGAATTATGATTGCAAATCTCCTTTTTAAGGGTTCAGTCATTGTAAAAGGTTTTGAAACAATGCCGGCTTTGACATCTCAAGTGTTTGTCTTGTCTCTTGGAGCTGAATAGACACTCTGCAGGATCCACTTCCTCAGATGGAGGCCGTTAGAAGGGTTGGGGGGGAAAGGAAAGTCAAGGAACTGACACCTAACCGCCTCCCTCCCCTCTCTCTCACAAACAGACACACACGTCCTTTCTCTCTGCCCACCACCACACCGCCCATTCCACTGTCTCTCACCATGTTATCAGTGCAGGAAGAGGCAGGGTGGTGCATACACTGGATGATTCTTGGCGTGTGTATTATAACTTTTGGTTGGTAGCGACTCGCCACGCTTCACCTTTAAGAACACACCAATCACTGCATGTGTCATGTGCTGACTTCGGGTGATGTGAAATGTGTCCAGGTTTAAGTTGCTTTGCTTCAGCCTTGATTTGGCCTTTGAAAAAGAGCACCAGTGAGCTGAGGCTGAGGCGATGCTGCACTGAGGTGGACAATAGACCGAGAAGGGTGGAACTTCCTGGCCCCAGACAAGCAGGTCAAAGGTCAGGTATGATGCTATACCTTGTGTTTGTGAACCTGACCCAAAAGGAAGATTATTTTAAAATATATGCATCATATTACACACACACTCCAAGAGCTCTCTTTTGAATTGAACAGTGTTATTTGACAAGTTTCTCCCTAAAAATCTACGCCACGCCATTCACCCATTACCCAATGAAACAAAGGCCAGTCAACTGTGTGAAGAAAGTGTGCCGTGAGTGTGCACGCAGGATGGCGGGCAGCTATGGCAAACGGACAGTGTGACCCATTATCAGTTGATTAGTGGGCAAGTCTCGCCTTTTCCTGTGAATGGTTCTGTATTTGCGAGCGTACAAACGAGGGAATAACAGCCCCTAATGCACTTTGGCACGGACTTCAAACGGCCGACTGTCAGGAACGCTAATCTTTGTCTTTTTCCCCCCTTCATTCTTATGTTTTGACAATAAAGATAGCCTATCTCATCCCATTACAAGCTGCCCGTCTCCCGCCTTGTCCCCGATATGCCCGACAGCTAGTCCAATAGAGTGTGTTACCCAATGGGACTGCTGGGACACTTTGATTGCACTGCTATCGACCTTTATATTTTGCTGCAGGGAGAGGTGCTACCCTAGTGTTTCCAATCCAAGGTTAATGTATGTGTAAGGTTGTTTCACGCTGTGTGTGTGTGTGTGTGTGTACAATGTACCTTAATAGAAAGAAATCATCATATTTTCTGTATTTGCTCTGCAATACACCAATAAAGTACACTATTTCGTCAAAGTGTAAAATAGTGTGGTGTCCAGACATACTTTCAGTAGCATAGTAGCAGCATTGCATCTTTAAATTCAATGTTCAGGGAGTTGGGGATAGGGCCCATATATATGTATAAACCCTTTAATATTTCATTTTCACATGATTCAGCAATGACTAAATGTGCTTCCCAAGTCATGCATACATTTCTTGAATTGTTTTTGACCCTCTAAATCACAATCTCAACCTCATCGGTCTGAATTTCTTCAATTATTCACTTCAAAAAGTCTATTTTCAAGACGCACTGATCACACACTAACCCCAGACACACACCTTATATCTGGCTTATGTGTCACTTCCTCAGAGGTAACCAGTCTCCAGATGTCCAAGTAATGTTACGGCGACATTTCAGTTCATTTCCTTTTTGCAAAGGAAAGGCAGTGCAAAACAAATCCCAAACCAAATAAGCTTAATTAAAACATCCAACAAAACAAAACAAGAAATGCAAACAAAAATCAAGAGGGAGAAATTAATCAGAGACGGGGTTTTCTTGAACTGAATTTAGAAAAAAATTAGCTGAGGAAATGAACAATAGGCGAGGAAAAGGAATGGAAGAAAGGGAGGGGGGCGGGTGGTGGTGGCGACGTGAAGGAGTGAATGTGTGGACGTCGCTTCTCTCATCCTGATTTGCAGGGTTTTTTTATCTGGCACTTGCATCAGAGTGAGGAAAGCGTGGGCTACGGCTGTAGTGGCGTCGCGGCTGGACACTGCTGACAGACAGGCCAAAATATGGCTTTCTTCTGCTTCTGATTAAAGAAGTGCAACAAAAGGGTGGAGGGATGAAGAGGACAGACGCCCTCGCCAGTCACACCCACCCACCACACATCAGATCGCTCACAATGTAATTCTTTAAATGTAACAAACAGCATCAGAGAGAGAGTTTACATGTGTATCCAAAAACTCACAAAGAAGTTAAAAACATAAGATGATTTTTATTGTTCTGCTCTTAAAACAATGGTGGTTAAAAATTCTGTTCAGAAAATCTCAAACAGAGCATTTAAAAGTAAACAAACATTTTTTTAATCCTTGAGAACAACTCTAAAGATTTTTTTGTCTCAACTGTATCACATTCAACATTTTTAACAACTGTTAAAAATCCTAAGAGTCAACGTGTTAAGTATAGATCCCAAAATGCCCATAAATAATGACAAAAAAAAAAAAGTTCATTACAAACTTTGTGTTCCCAAAAACAAAGGAAATTCCCAGAAAAATGAAATGAGTAAACCTCAGAGTGTTCCATATATATAATACATATAATAACTAAGCGGAGTAAGAGTCTCACACAACACAGAGGCTGGTGTTGGGTTTAAGAGACACTGTCCCCTGCTGGTCAAACCAACAGCTAATAACCTGCTGATACAGCAGCTAAGGCAAACGATGACGCAGAGTCACCAACACATTGATGATGATGAGATACAGCTGATAAACACATCACAATATAAAAACTGACACTGGGACAGATTGCATGGATTGACAATCACATTCGCTTTTCTATTCTAACCCTTCACCCCAGTGTCCAACAAAGAGGAATGAGATGAAAAAATACTTCACAGAAAATTAAGAGAAAGCATATAGAAGATTTCAGAAATCACTTTTGGTAAAGTTAAAAAGTGTGCGTTTACTTATAAAATATTGCACTTCCCCACATAAATTCTTAATAATTCACAGTTTGATTGGTCAAAGGCAGAAGTTCCTCCTAGTGAGTGTCACATGGTGTTCAAAAGTCTTGCATAAGACAAAGTGTAAAGCTTTCATTTTAGTGTATTTCTGTAAATTAATGAGTCATCCTCAGGCTCAGTACGCTTACTGTCATCTACAAGAGTAAAAACCCTGTTTAATGCTCCTAATTCTGCTTGTAAACTACGTTTCTCTAACACTGAGATTATGACCTCCCTCGCATATTCCCTGTGTAACCTGAAGATCCATAGGCAGACAGGGTACTCTGCGTCCTATTTGCTCCCAATAACAACTTCCTGTCATTAACTAACATAACACTGGTGCAGACTGGACCACCAAACACATGGAAGTAAGATTCCCAATCTTAAAATAGTGGTACGACCAAAGAGGGGAAAGCGTGGGGAAGTCGCAGAGAAAGAGAGAGCACTCAATCGACCTGGAACAGGAAGAGGAAATTACGTCACAGTTAGAATGTAATATTTCAAAATAACTCTGCTGACTTTCACATGTGTCAAAAGAACAACGGCTTTCCACTGGATCCTCTTTTCATGAGGCATCAGATTTTGATGGCGGGGGTTGCTCTCTTATTGTCCACTATGGCAGGACTGGCTTAAATCCCTTTTCCCCTTGTACCAGTCGTAACCACGACTCAGCTCACTGCTTGTACCAGTATTTATCCTTGCTGTCAAATAACTGCACAAACTTGGACCCTGATATATTGGTCATTAAACACAACTTCAAGCAGTGCTCCCACTGGACACGGTGCGGGCAGACTCGTCACCTCGCCGGTCTCTTCACACAGGGCGACCTGACCCATGTACCAACTGGCAAAGGGACTGAATTGCAAATGCCTTTAATCCAATAGGCGCACATTTGAAGTGGCTCGGTTTCTAAAGGTTAGGAAAGGCAGTGGCGTGGAGGAAAAGTCACTGGATTTTAGACAGTCCACTGGCCAGGAGGAGTCTGAAGGGGACGGTGGAGCGTGACACAGTTAAGGGCAATCTGTGGAGACCTGCGGAAAAAAAAAAGCACCATAACATCAGGCACAATCACAAGGTGGAGCACTAAACTTGCAAAAATAGTGATTTAGGTGAAATGAAAGTCTATTAATCTTGGAACAAAAGTGAGTTGGGAGGTAATGGGAAAGTGCAGGAGAGCTGCCATGGTGCAGAGATGCTATCTGTGCTGTGAGGAAGGGGACTGTGTGTACGTGTGTGTGCGTTTGGCGTGTCCGTGCTCTGAGCGCTTGTTTGTGTTGGGTGGAGGGGTAGAGGGTGTGTGTGCTGCGAGGGGTCTAGGGCGGTGTGCCTCAAGGTCCCTGAGGGGACCTGACTCTCCTCTTGTCCCTTTACACTTTCCTGAAAGAATTGTATTCTTTCTATCTGAGGAAGAGAGACCAGCCCATAGGGGAACGGGGCCAAAGGTGGAAAAACGTATGACATGGCTGAGCGGCAATGATTTTGGCACAACACAATCCCATAGACTGAAGAATATATGCACGCTAGGGCTGTCGAATTAGAGAGAAAAAACAAAACAAAAACAAAAACAAAAAAAACACACACATTTGAATATAATTTTCTTTGCACTATGTCCATAGGAAGGCACACCGATACAACCAGAGACGTATCTACTTGTATGCTTCTTTTTTCACAATCAAATGTCTGTTTTTTTCCACAATTCAATTATGTAACTGAATTTAGAATACTCATCGACAGCCCTAAAGCATACAAAGTACTTTCACCTTGCTTTTTAAAATAAAAATGAAAGCAGACTCACCGAAGGCACGGATGAGCTCTCTCTGTACCGCCCAGGTGACTGTTTTGATCAGGGAGGCAGATGTGAGACCAGCAAACAGCATGTTGTACAGGAAGACGACGTAGAAGTTCCCCAGCCAGTTGTACCGACCAAAGTCTCCCAGCAGATCGAAGCGGGTGATCCCTAACATGATGGAAAAGGAGCAAAAGAAAATGTTTTACTTGTGAATGAAGCCTGTTGGAGCCAGGCCTCACCTGCAGTTGCTGTATTCCTGGCATACAGATGCCCTCTTGTGGGCATGACTAAGACTACAGGTAAAATGTTGATTCAGCAACTCTCAATGCTCCTAATGTTTGACCCCTGACTAAGTGACATATTTTAGCAGCATTTCGTATTATATTCAGTGCATGACAATAACAGTACAGAGCAACTGACAGTGAGGGTGATGATTGCAGAAGTTTGTGTAAAATGAGATGGAAGGGATTCTTTCCTGTAAATATTACAGAGATGAGTTTTCCTGATATTTTAGAATCCTTTTATACAATTCTCTGTATGCATTATGTTTTGTTTTTTAACAATCCTACATACTCAATAGGCTTCTTTTTTTGACAAATCCAGTTCAAGTATAAAATGCCCTCTTCTCCCTGACAATTGGTCATTGTTCTATTAGCTCTTGAGTTGTTTTAATTGTGTACTTCTCTAATGCAGGATGAGGCTGTTAAGCAGCAAGTGAAGACTCTGTAAATATAGCTTGTGTTCTGGTCTTCACTGTGACTTTATCCCGTGAGATTTTTAAAAAAGTTTCTACCTTGAAGAATAATATAAACCTCAAAAACAACAATTTCATTTAGTTTTCTTCACAGAAATGAATGAAATCCTAAGATATAGGCATATTGTATAAGTATTTTAAAAGTTTTCTTACGATCCTTGTGACCCTGTCTCACAATTTATTTTAATGTTTTGCAGATGTGAGTAGCTTACAAAAAAAGCATACTCTAAGATCAGGCTTTTTTTTTGGTATGTATCTGGAAGTTTTTGTCTATTAAATGTTCAACTCTGAACACTCATGCTATGTCCTTACCAAGTGTGCGTGAAAAAACAGGCAGTGCTGAGCTCAGGATGAGCAGTGACACGCAGTTTGCAATTATCTGAAAAGAACAGAAATATTTTGAGATTACTATGAGGAGTAAACACCAGATTAGATTAGGTTCTGGTTACATCTCACTGTGAGCTAAGACACATGCAAAGGTTAGCTGTCATACCTGTGTGAGGTTGGTGTCCTGTGCACGAGGCAGGAGGCTGGTGAAGAGAGGAGAGCTATAAAAGCCCACCACTGAGGACACCATCAGATAGCTGAAACTCATTTTAAGGACAACACTGGAAAGAAGACTGGTAAACTCACAGAGGTAGTAAATAATATCCAGAAAGTAAATTAGAAATGAGTCAGAGCCAAATGGACAGACAGGTTAACAGAGGTGAATGGGATGAAAGGATACAGGATGAGGACTACTTGAACTGCAGCACCCAGTGAACCGAACATGGAGAAGGAGGCCATCCCCAGGTGAGGGTCCTAGAACACATAAAAATAACAATCATCAGTGTACGCCGATAACTGGCAGTCCGAGCATGAAAGGTTAACAGCTTCTGTCTGTAATCCTCACCTCCATTCCTCTGGGCATTGCAGTCTCATCCAGGAGCAGCTCCAACACATTGAAACAGACCATGAGTACACACATCACCTGAAGAGATATGAAAAGTAATTATACGACGATTAAAACAACCATCAGTGGTGATAAATAAGTTAAAACAGCCAGTGAGAATATATCAGTAAATGAGCGTGTACCGTCAGTGCGAGGAGCATGAGCATGGCCAGTGGATAGCCCAAGTTTCGCTGCCACGGGGAGGCTTTCCTGCGCATTTCTGTGAGGAAAGCGAGAGGAATACAAGGGAAAAGGAACAACAATCAATAACTGTACAGCAGCTAACGTAGCTCTCAAATAGACGCTGGGTCTTGTTACATTGATGCTGCAAAGCTGTTCATTTTCATAGAGGTTCTTTGGACGTTTAACACCTCTTAAAGCTCACCAAGTTGTTGGCTACCTGATTGAGCTAGTGCTAAGCTGCTTCTATCGTGCACACAACTGTAAGTGTTAAAACTTCTGTCAATATGGACACGCTACACATCGTTAGCTCTGTTAAATTCTCAAAAAATCAACCGTCGGCCCAGGCTATTACTTGAAGTTTTACAGTATACAGTGTAATCACAGTCTGTTCAGTCAATCTTACCCAGGGCGATACGCTTGCTCCGAGCTGTTTGGTACTCTTTTTTCATCGCCTCCATGTTCAGCTTGACCCAGCATGACGTTGTGCTGCCACCTTTGATCAGACAACGACACATGACGCAGACATTAAGTCAATCAGTCAAATTTAAATTGAACAAAATGGCAAAGGAGTGTTTTCACCGTGACGCACTCACATTTCAGCTTCCTGGAGAGCGAGTCTTCCTCAAATGCAGTGCAGCTCAGGGTATCTTCTACATCTTCCAACAGCTGAGGGGGATAAGAGACATCAATCAATTCAGAAACTTCAGTTCACAGCCATGAGACAAAGGCTACTCTGTGTGACGTGGGAAGTGTTGTCACTGGGTCTGTGACTCACCCGTGGTTTGACCAAGAGGCTGCCAGTTACACTGAACATTCGGGACAACCCAAAGGGAGTGCATACTGAGGACGGAAACAAACAGACGGTGATATGCAAGTGTCATATTATATACAGTAGTCTGCAGCAAAGTGATTGACGTATACTCACACAAAAGCAGCAACACTCCAAATAGAGAGATGCCTGAGTACAGGTAGGGAAGGTAATACTCCCACAGGTCTGAAATTCAGAGGAGGACAGTGTAAGCAACTCAATTAAAAACTGTAAAACCAGTTGCCGCTGAGGGATCTTCAGGTATAATGCATGTGACTCACCATAGAGGCTCTTCCTGGCAATGTTGTCATGGAGGAGGGCTGATGCCACCCACACAATGCCCAGCACAAGCAGAGCCAGCAGCAACAGCAGCACAACTGCTTCATACACTCGTGCCATAACCCCCTACACAAACAAAGCAAATTCTCTGTGATGCACTCACAGTTAAGTCTTTATTAAAAGGCTCTGGTGTCTACAGATGCCATATGTGAGGGAAGTTATGTACCTTTCTGGAGCCTGCAAATCCCTCAGACTCCGTGAAAAAGTAGGCAAAGGGCATGAGGAAGACGAGGGACAAATTGGAGAAAAGGAAAACTAGGTTCCACAATCCTGGCAAGAGACAAAAAGAGTTGTTTAAATGTTATTTTTCAGTGCCAACATTCATTAGAGATTAAACTGCAGTGAAGCAGTACTACTATCAACCACTGGGAGGCATAGTTCTGCCACACTGTAAATTCTGAAGATTTTTTTTTTCTTCAAATCCACTCATGCAGTTTTTACAAAGATTCTAACATTCACCAGTGCTTTCCTATTTGAGATTTGGTACCTGGTAGTGCAGGCATCTCATGTACAAAAACTAAGTCCTTGCCACAGCAACCCAGACTCAATTCCAACCTGGGGCCCTTTGCTGCATGTCCTTCCTTCTCTCTCCCCCTTTACATGCTATCATATCAAATGAAGGCAAAAATGCCCCCCCAAAGATCAATTAAAAAAAAAGAGCACACTTACACACTTTTTGTGCTGACATGTTTGTACAGTACATTGGATATTGCATTTTCCTCAGTTCTACAATTGTATAGTATTACGGGATTGAAAATACATTAACATTTTTAACATTTACAATATTTTTTAAATAATTATTTGGATTATTGCACAAAAAGCTCATGGTCTTTTCAAATAAATGCTACACTAACACTTCAATTCACATCAGTTTTGCCATCTAATGAAAAGTGATTGATCAGGCTAGAAAATCAGTGATTTGGGCAGGTGGGACAGTAAATGACGAGCAGTGTTCAGAGTAAGTTGTTAATAACTTACAGAAACATTTTGTGCAATATTCCACCTTCTCTTCCCCTTTCGCTTCCCTTTTAAACACACCCACACAAACATACTCAGCCAGTCCTCAGTCCTGACAACTGTGCTACTATAAAGGATAAAGTTTACAGACTAGGGGGTTGATTAACACATATTTTTAGCATCTGATACATTTTTTTTTTTTTTTAATATCTGCTCATGACAGCTTGTTTGGTGTTTGTCTTTTTCTATTTCTGTGTGTGCACACAGCCCTGCAGTCTTATGCTCTTTTATGGGGACTGGCAGGGCGTTAACTGTTTACCTATGTTAACTAGCATCAGTTGGCACAGACTTTTAAACTATGAGGACAATGGGATTTGTCATTTTAAGTACACAGGTGTGAACAATTATGCAGTTAAAGAACACGTCATGAATCAAGTAGACTTTTCTTATGACCTTTCTTAATTAAAAAAAAAAAAAAAACGTAGAAGATATTGGTGAATGAGGCCCCGTGTAATTAGCCTGGAGTTGGACGGCTTGACTGAAGTAAACAGCAGCAGTTGGATCATTAAAAAAAAACAAAAAACACAAATAACACACTGAGCAAGGTCACAGCCACTCTGTCCATAGTAATTATCTGTTTGGACACAGGCCTGTGGTGTATTGATTTGGATGTTTTCGATCCTCAGTGAATCTGATCTAGTTTCAGACAGTGATGCCTTCTGCTGCTTTTTATGATTATCAACTGCTTGGTTTTGTCAACTAATAAAAACAGCAAGATGTATACCGTGGATAAGAGATCCATTGAGCCACTGCATGTAGTAGCTCTGTGGGAAGGTGAGCAGCACCTCATTGGACAGGATAGAGATGGGGAGAAGGAGCACAGCACACACTGCAACAGACAGGGTGAACGTACACAGCCACAGCCTGGGAGAAGGAGAGAGACAAGCTATCAGTGAATATTTGAGCTTATCCGCACAGCTCAGGTGAAAGGCTAGGGTGGCTAAGGTAATACAGTGCCAGCGTGTCGGGGCAAAGGGTGGAGTGACACTTAAGTGCCCTCGTCCCAACCAACAACCACATAAACACACACAAGACAGGGCAATAAATTTACAACCAATTGGTCTCGGGCCCCTCCACATGTCACGCTGACGAAGGTATCTGTCAATCATTCACGCAGACACTAATCCAAGTCAGTGATTGGGAACAGATTGCTGTGGATAGGTTAATCATTAGAGGTGTTCACTTACGCAATTTTGTTGACGGTGGCATCTTCAATATCATCTGAAAGAGTAGAGACATAAATAGGATTTCATCTTTTGTTTGTACAACTTGCCACAGACATTAACAAACCTATTTGCTGTAACTTTGTGACTGATGTAGGCTGAAAGGGACATTTCACTCCAAAATCAAAAATGAATATTTTAACTCTTACCTGTAGTGCTATTTATCCATGTAGAATGTTTTGGTGTGAGTTGAATATGCTGGACTAGATGGCTTGTGGTGCTAAAAGTGCCAAAATTGAAAAACACGACAGCAATATCCCTTTTCAGAAATCAGGACCTGATTACCCAAGATAATCCGCAGACCTTGTTGTGAGCAGTTTCATGCGGGAACTATTTTCTTTGTACCAATCTACGCCTGCCAACCTTTTCAGCGCACAGAAGCAAGTGTGTATCTACTGCGAGCTCACATAGCACCACTGAGCTAGCTAACATTACAGCTCAGCCAAGGACGCCATAAAGGTTTACATCTCATGCTGTCACAGGCATACGCCTCTCACATAAGTCTGGCACGTGTGGTTAGAAAGAAAGAAAATATTTCCTAACTGAAACTGCCCACAAGAAGGTCTGTGGATTATGTGGAGTAACCAGGTCATGATTCCTAGAAAGAGACATTGCTGTTGAGTTTTTCAAATGTATTTTATTAACATTTTTGGCACCACAAGCCGAGTGCCATCTAGTTCCATTATATTTAAGAGAAGGCAGACATATTTATCTCTAAAACTCTGCATATCGCACCAAAACTATCTAGATTAATACAACAACACTACAGATAAGAGTAAAAATATGTATTTTTGATTTTTGGGTGGCTTGTCCCTTTAAACACAGGTTATTTTGACTGCATAGCAAGTCTGTGTTGGTAAAAGCTGTCTGGGGCAGTGTGTGTGTGCACTGTATATATGTATAGGGGAAAGGTGTAATAGAAGCAGTCCATATGAGGATGAAAAAGGTCTCAGTGGTCTCAGATTGGGGAGTGAGTGGGGGGTGAGCATGTTGGGAACATTTTGTTCAAACAAGAACACCACTCTATTAAAACCTAAATTACATACGCTATGAGCAGGAAACTACAGAGAGCAAAATATTTAGAGTATGAAAGGAAGCCATCTATAAATGTTATGTGCCCAAAACACTCTGTTAAACCCCCAAAAACTTCTAAGTATTATGCAACTTTCTGTAGATGTGTAAAACTATACCATGTGAATTGCTATTCTTTGCCAAGCAGTGTTCATCACTGTGCAGGATACTGTAAATTGCTCTTATGCAAAGGTTGCCGCAGCTCTTTAATAATAAGGTAAAGCCTGAGGAGCAGAAACCAGTTCTTGATTCCTTATTGTCAAAAACAACTCCATAGAGACGTATTGCACAATCTGCATGTCGCTGCAGGGCACAACTGTTCTGCTGTTGTTGATGCACAGACAACATTTGTAACAGGGCGCTAATACATCACAGGTCCTTAATAAAAAAAAGGGAGAAAAGGAAAAAAAATAGTTGGCTATGTTCCAGGTTTCAGCCCAGCCCAGCCACAGTGGAGCACACAGACCTGGCTATTTGGACATCCTACATCTGCTTCCAATAGTGGCAAGTTATGGGATTTGTTATGTAACTGTCAGCTCAGTCACCCCGCAGAACTTTAAACATTTTCTCACTCTTAAAAACAGAGAACATATTTTAGATTCAAATGCACAAGGTATGTTGCACTTTTGCAAATGCATGTCAGCTACAAAGTTGACGACCAAAACATTTTTTTTAACTTTGTTCCAGCTGTCAAAAATTAAAGCCAGTAACTGAGAGTACTGACAGATTAAGCTCGTCTCATGATTTTGTTTGTACAGTATGCTTGTTGGGAAAAAAAAAAACAAAAAAACATCTCGTCTGAGATGTTTCTGTCTGAGTATTGGGGCCTGAAGCTACGACTCAGTTTGTCTTGTAGCACATTCCTCACCGCCCCTCCACCATCCTTATCCACAGGGAGACTGCCTGAAGCAGTGGTTACATGTTACAAAACATGCAGGAACACATTGCTCCAGCCAAGGTCCAGAGGTTGAAACTTCCAGTGTTTTAACCTCAGCTATGTTTACATGTAAGCAAACACAGAAAACCTCTATTATTCAAATCTAAAATATCTATGCGTAATATCTTCTTCAATAAAATAATTTAAAAGTATGATTAAGGTTTGTGAAAATGGCGATATTCATTTTATTGCTTGAGCATCATCTTGCTCTCAGATGACCCTGTTGCCTTATGCATCCATCTACCCCCCACACAGTATAAATATGGGACCATTTACTCAAAATAAAAAGAAAACAACGTGTTTGAACAACACCTGTGCTTGCTTGAGTGTGGCCTACATACTGTGTGAAAAAAAAAATCCAAACACCAATGTAATAAGTAGACTTGTCAACACCATCAATTCCCCTCCCGGCAATCCTCCATGATCCTTTGAAGGAAATCTCTCTCACAAAGCAGCCTTTGTTTGCTGTACCTGTTAAATCCAGGACAAGAGCAACTTAAAAACTCACCTGTGACAAACTCTGCAGCCTTCTTGAAATGGGTAAGTATGAGGTAGGACACCATGTAAAGGCATGTAAACAGGAGTACACATATCTGCAGAGGCGACAGACAGAAAAAGAGATAGTGTTATGTCTTTCACTTCTGTACACATCTAATCGCATAAAGGAAGTGCAGCTTTGTAAACAAACCGTCATGTTCTGCCTATTACTACTGATGAGCAACACATGTATCTAGGTTGGCTGGTATCTCTGATTTAGTATGTTGTGATAGATTTTAAAAGTGGGGGTGGATATGCTGCACAGATACCAAAAACTTAGAAGAGATAGAGAAGGCACAGGGAGAGGAGATGACATGCATACGGTCACGTCTGCAACAGATTTGTTCCTCACAGAATATTCTGACAGAAGCAAAACAGGCTGTGTGTTGCTACAAATGCAAACCGCCAAAAACATTCACGGTTCTGCCAAGGTCAAGAGAGACAGATGGAGTCTGAAGATTACCGATTTATTCCAACAAAGAGTGAAATGGGAAACAGTGATAAACTAGGAGGGATTAAGGGGAGTAAAAGAAAGAAGGGTTAATACCAGTGACAGATAGCGCCCCCATACTGCATGTAAAGATCACTGTCTGACATTACACTAAATCTACCCACAAATTTGGGCTTAATCTATATTCACTCAGCAATCTGTTGTCTGGCAAAGCTGTCAACATTTCATCCTAAAGCCTGAAGTTAATGCTTGTATGAACAAAATACAAAACATCAGAAAACAGTGACCTTAATGAAACTTAAATTAAAAAAACAAAACAAAAAAACAGATAACCTTGAGTCTGCATCACCTAGTCAATGCTCAGACACACACTCAAATATTTCTCAACTGTGTGAACCTGTCGGGACAAAAAAAGGTGACGTTGTCACAGCAAACAAACTGACAGACAAATCTCAAACACATCCGTGCACAATGCCAAACTTGAAACTTGTGTTTCAAGAATGAGTATGATTAAACTGAGCTATACTGCCAGTCCTCTCTGCCACTGAATATTGGGTGCTATGAACAGGAAAGTTTCTGGACTAACCCAGTGAGTGTTCAAGTTTCACAGCTACTGTCCCAAGTACCTCTCTTAGTCTCTTAGCAACATCCCCACAATACCTTCACGCCAGAAAACAAAGTTATTTCATGGACAAATTTACTATTCAATCATTACACCTCATTAAAAACAACATTTAAGGCCTTGTTGTCAAAATTAAAATAATCTACTCTGTTCAGAGGCATTTTAGGATACCCAACTCTTAGCTAGTCTGGGTCAGGTCTATGTTGTTCGCCATTAAAGCACCACCCTCCCTTCCAAATGATGCGAATGCACCATTGTCCCCACTGGTGTTGCTGAATGTAAACTCACAGGGTCAACAACATCATCAGGATTTATCCACTGTGGATGAAGAATTTCTGTGGTAAGTTTCATGTCCATTCAATCCATTCAACAGTGTTGGACAGACAGATGAATGAAATGATGATGCCAGATTACAAAACATTTCCACATGGCGACTCAGAGGGTGCCAAGTAAGGGCAGCAGGATGAAGAAGTTTGTCCCTGAGGTAACTTCAACAGCAAACAAAAAAGACGGAGAGGCTCTCAGGAGCATAACAGCATGTGACAACATACTTAAATCGGTGCAAACATAAGCACATGTTCACGGTAAGAACAAAGAGCCTAGAAATCAATTATTTCTAAGCATCAGGTTTCCATTAAATTGACAACAGTCAGTCCAATACGTACTGTGAGCAACATTAAGTGCCGGAACAGTTGAGGACCACGTCAGAACTCTTCATGTTGAGACAGAGTGCATTTACATCAGTGTGTCTATTATTCTAACTTCATAACAAAAGGGTACTTTAAAATGGATCACTGGGACATATGGTGCAAAATAAATGGGGTTGGGATACAGGCTTACACCCCTCCTCCTGCGTCGTTCCAGGAAGTGCAAGATGTTGACCCACTTAAAGATGGAAACAAAACCCTTAAAAGAAAATACAAGAACAACCCACAAACTTGCCTGATATCACACAGAACTGTCAAGTCTTTACACTATGTTTCCATCTTTAGTCTGACACTGCCTACACTCTAACAAATTTCCTTGGGGGAGGGGAATTTGATTTTCCCTAACCAGTTACCAGAGACCAACATATCCACCTGAATCTGACATCATTTTAAGTCCACGCTGATGTGTAGCCACGCCAAAATACTTGTTACGCTGGGATTTTAAGAGTGGAGTGGAGCAAATTAAAGCAAACAAGAAAGGTAAGGTGATACTGAGACGAACACCCTGTTGGCACTGTGTATCTTGTCTATGGACTATTTCATTCAAGCCCTGAGGAGCAGTGCCTGGCCTTGAAGCCAATTTTACATTAGTGGATAAAAGTGGAGCTACAAAGACTGGGCTTGCCACGTGATGTTTGGGGCCAAAAAGACCTTTTCCCATAGACTTACACTGGGGAAGAGGTGGCTAATTTTTTTGAGCATCACAACCCCTGCAAAATGATTTGTTTAACTGTCGGTATTTCATCCATTCCATCCGCTAACATTTGGAAAGTCTACAAGAGCCGCACAACTAAATAATTCTGTCCCTATTCCAGAGGAGGGCTTAACCGACTGAATTGGCCGAGCTTGGCCTCTGCTAGTCTCCACTGCGCTTGTTCTATGGGCCTCACAATGTGAAAGATATGGTTAATTTCATAATGCGGAAATCAAGCTTTTGTTGCTGAATGCGCCAATGAGCAACTTTCATAGGAATGAACAGGCTGCCTCCAACGCCGTATCCAGGTCTCCTTAAACATCCATGGTTTTGTTGCTAGTCTGTTACTAGGGCAACAGCTTTGGTCCCTGTTTGCTTCCTGTTAGTGGCTACATTAACAAATGCAGTGTCTCAAATCGCATACTTCTGTACTTACACTTAATATTTTGAGTGCATAAGCGCGTTCACACTGAGAAGTATGGAAAAATGCAGTGCACTATGAGTACCCGGATGGTGCACTCAAAACAGTCAAGAAGTTGAGCGTGGAACTATGGACACTTCTCGCCCTTAATGGTCGCCATCTTGGCTACGTAGCGGAAGGGGAGGAACCACTTTTCAAACTGGAAATAGTGGCTGAGGACTGTGTGACCGTGAACGTCTCTGCATTGTACAAATACATGTGTTTTTTGCACTAAGCACCACTATACCGTTGTCAGGTATAAGCCAGCAGTATGTTTATTGTGTTAATTTAACAGTCTGTAGTGATTTGGTACCGCGAACGATAATGCGAATGCTAATGCTAGTTTGCTAACTAGCTCATTTGCGGTCATCATTTCCAGTGAGTGCACAACGGCCGTGTTTGGTTTGAGACAACACTACCCTGTCGAAATTTGCGCACTACTCCAATGAGTACATAGAGCACTTAGTATGCTACATGGAAGTGTACTAACAGAAGTATGTGATTTGAGACACACAAAAACATTCAAACAGGAAATACACTTGGATCCATTTAAAATATTTATGTTGTCAAGTTTAAAACAGTATATAGAGCTTGTCATTGTTATTATTACTTCTCATTGGTTCCGGTGTGCTGCTTGACAACTGCCTTTTCCCCGCCAACGGCTTTGATTGGCTAATAGTTCATACCCCCAGGGCAATTATTGGATCAGTTTTTATTTTAACCTAGAAACAGCTGTTTTGTGTCACCATGCCAGCAGAGTAGGGTACCAGACCTTGGAGTCTGGACCCAGGCAACGTATAAGTCCTCATCTCATCTGTGCAGATCAGTTTTAAATAACAAAGTACCAAAAGTTCACGTTAAACTGCTCAAATTAGAAATCAGGTTTCTCTTCTTCATGGTATCTATAATAATGTTTGACAGCTACTATTTCACTGGTAAAGCCCCAACATTTCTACAATAACAAGCAAATATAAAAGTCAACCACATTATGTAGTCACATTTTGCTTAGACCTACCTAAGATCACTGCATTATGCCCAACAGTTCATCTGTTGAGGAGTACAGTGTTTTACTGTGTAGGTGGGGATGATCATTGGTAACATACAAGCTGCATCACAAACAACAATGGACTGTACCTAATCAGCTCAGTGTGCAAAAATGTTCAGTTCTGCAGTCTAATTTGCTCTGGTTAATCCAACAAAAGGAAAAGTAGGGAACAAAGGATCGGTTTTGGCTGAGGAAAAAAAACACTGATTTAGTCCACATATGTGGGGACACGTGCTGATTGGCAGTGTTAAGAGCTGGCAGCACATAGCAGGCCACCAAGAAGAGAGTTAAAAGGAATTCAGCATCCAGAGGGGGACATCTTTGTGCTGAACACAAAGCCCCGGAGATCAGAGTTCACTCGGAGCATTTTAAAATTCACAGAGTGACCTAAACATCTTTGTGCTGACTCAAGCGAAAAAACAATGACGCTCACATGTTTACACATCTTGCCTAACCTTGTAGTTCCTGTACTAACTAAAAGGAACGGGAGGTTGGCAGTGGCACAGCACCTTCTTGCAAAATGTCAAGTGGACTCCCTTAGAGTGTGTTATTTAAGGGGCAACCAGCCTCCTGTCCAGAGAAACACGTAGGCAAAGCATGCAACCTTTGTTTATAATTAAGAGGATAGATTTAGCAAGACCTATTCAAGATTTATTCAACAGCCAGAAATAACTTTAAATGTTGCATGAGCAAAGCCATCCTAATCTAAAGAGAAGGTGGGCAGCTGCGGTACATTGTGTCGGGTGTTTTGATTATTATACAGGAATGTGTCATGCAATATTTGATAGCTTAGTGATATGAGATTTCAGACAAGCACAACTGAAATTACAGTAAGATAATTGCATCCTTGAGAACAGAAAATGTTTGACAGCAATGTGCTTTAATTTGTTTTCCTCCGACAACGAAGCCATAACATAGCCTCTCCTTAAAAACTAAAATAAAACAAAGTAAGAAGCAAATTTGAATGCGCTGACAAAATTACAGATCATTAATATCTCAAAATTCTATAGAAAGTGATTTCTAAGACACACATTTGGATTAGATAACGTGGTACTCAAACAACTTTTCTCAGGGTGACTTGATATCTTAATTTGTGCTGATGCTGAGTGCTCCACATCTCTACTTATCGTGACCTTTTATTCAGCCGATCATTGATCCTTCTTGATCCCTTTAGGCTTATGGGTGTGCACTCCTGGCTCTCACATTTACACCATCTCACATAAACAAATCTCTTCAATCTACACCTGGTACACTTGCCACATGCTGTGATCTAACATGATTTACGATGTTATGTTAGGCCTTAATTAAAATGTTTTGAGTGATTAGCTGGCGTGTCCTGTTGAGCCAATGTATGAAATATACACTGCTTGCTTACTTGGTGTTGTTTGTTCCAAATGAGGAATTCAATGTTATCTATTCACATTCTGGAAAGAGTTACTGTTGACTTGTTGGACTTGTTGGACTGCCGTGAGGCTCCTGACCAAAAGCTGTACAAAGCCAACATTTCCATATAAATACTGCCTTTTTTCCTGCCAACCAAGCACTACATTTTGACACTGGTCTGTGCTCTAACAACATATTACACAGATCACTATGATTATGTAAATGAGTCTTTCTGTCTTCTGAGCACTGACGGATTACTGCAGGCGCTCTTCTTGCCTTGGCAATGTTTGTCCTGTGACTCCCCCAAATAGTTTTATAGGTCATCTCAGCCTCGGATAATGAGAATTAATGTAACACATGCCATTTTATATATCCAGATGGTTTTCAAATGCATTTGAAAATACCTTTAGCCTGATTGGTTTCTGGATGCTCAGACAACCAAGGTTGAAGGTATTTGCAGTGTGTAGGTTTAGATCAGTAATAGGTCCTTTTCATGGCAGACATTCTGACAAGTCTTGGTAGAAGTGTGTGCAATAACATTATAAGGGGAACTTCACCCATATTTCAAAATCATGTATTTTATTCCTATGGTCTGTAACAGTCTAAAATATATTAGTAAAAACAAACAACTCTCTGTTGAATCCAAAAGCTAGAGTGCTAAAACTCAAATTTGTTATATAATAGTGTATAAAGTCTGGAGCTGCTCCATAGACAATTAACTGGGAAAGAAGTCCTAGATGACACTGAGAGCACCCTCGGGAATGCTGAGAATATATGGGTACATTTTTTGTTTCAGTACTGAGAACACTACAATAAAGTAAAGCTCATTTGGGTATAAAACAAAGAGAACGAACATTCTGTGTGTCCACAAAACCGTTTATGGAGCAACTCCAGACTTAATGCTTAATGACATTACAAGTTTGAGACTTAATTCTCTGGTTTCTGACTTTGAGAAATATTGACTGACCTTTCTTAGGCCATGGAAATAACACTAGTATTCTTTATTTGGGTGGTGTTCACTTTTGATGATGGCTGCATTCCACTTAGGGGAGGCCCTGGTATTGTGCACGCTAGCTCACTTGAATAGCTTACTGAGACACTTAATGTAACTGAGTCATCGTTGATGTTCTCAATTTCACCTGTGCTTTTTGGACTATAACAAGTCAACATGTCTGCTGGGAAAAAGTCTTTCGAGAATATCTCATTTCAAAACATGCTTGGTTTAATGAGATGCCACAGGTTTTTGATGTATACTGTACAAATTAGTTTAACTTTATATGAGACAGCTCTCTATTTTGCCCTCTTTGCCATCTTGTTTTCATGTTCTTTTTTTATTTATTTAACCTCTCTTTAACCAGAAAAAACTCTTGAGTGTTCTGGCCAAGACATGCAGCAACATAAGTTACAGACAGACAACACAGAATAAAAAAAGGTAAAGCTCTAAAACAAGCGATATTAAACACAAAATGAAATTACGACAAAGAAAAGCCAAAAAACTATGTTAATATGCCAGAAATGAACCATTAAAACGCAAAAAAACCCGGCAACTACACATGATTACAAAGACCAGCTAAGACACACCATGACATTGGCATATCGAAGATTGTGTACAAAACCTGCAACGGCCGAGAGGAACCAATGAGTGCAATTGTAAGTCCTTCTGCAGAAGACTCCACATATAAGAAGCTGCACATATAAATGCTCGCTTGCCAAACTCTGTACGCACCCTCGGTACAGACAACAAAAACATCTTCTGTATTAAAAATGCTCAGATCAGAAATGTTATATTCAAAAACTTCTCTTATTCTGCTATTGCTGTATCCACCTATCTATGGTATCTATCTACCTGGTCTTTCAGTGTGACAAGTGTTTATCGTTTGGATGCTTTACTATGCAAAATACTACAACTGTATCTACACGTGCTCTTCCATTTAAAATGCGCTGACCAATGATAAGCTCAGCCCAAAGCCATTAATAACCAGAGATGCAGGGGCAGCTGACCAGCCTGACGGGGAGCATTGAGGAGAGATAGTAAGCTGGAGACTCGAGGCCGGCCAGTGGCTTAAGAAGGGGGTGTCGACTAATAGCATTAGGTCTGTAGGTGAAAGGGACAATGACACAACAAGGGCAGAAGAATTCATATGGGCACTTTAGGAGCTTCTGATTTTAGGTTTTTTCTACACAATTGAAAACACATGTCTGCAACTACGAGCATTACCTGACATGGGATTGCCTAGAGGACACCTAAAATGGGCAGACTGATCTAATCAGAAACAACTTTAACAAGGAAATAACCTACAGAACTAAAAAAGTTGAGGAGCCAAAGCAGTTTTAAACACACCTTAAAATGCCTCAGACTATTTTGCTCTGGCTGTTTTTATAATTTAAAAGTGACGTCACAGCAGAGATGTTGATTTGTCATAGCAATAAAGGCACAGGTGCATCTAATGACACTAACACTAGAATACTAATACAATACTAGAGCCCTGCAACTGGGACAGCTAAATAAAAATGGTGTTATTAGATCCACCTGTGGTTTAGCTGCTATTACATGTAAAAAAGGTCCTCTGGCTTTCCTACTTAATTTACTCCACCCTATCATTTGCTGTTGTAATGACTCAGTCTCCCAAGGCGATCATTCATTTTTATTTTACATAATTCATCTATAAATGTACGCCCGCTGCAGTTTCTGCTCATCCTCTTATACTACAGTACTAGTACAATGTGAGCTTTTTCTTATCTATTTACAGCGGAGCAAAACCAGGACAAATTGATAAGTCAACCACTGATTCCAACACATACAGCAGAAAATATATTGTTTGACATTGTCCCTTATGTAACACTGTACCAGAAATATCTCCAATCTTAGGAAACGACCTGCCTGTGAAATCTGATTGTACTTTTGTAGGGTTAAAGGTCAATATCCATGTGCCTTGCTGTAAGGGAACTGGTCTTTCAGGCAAGTCTGAAGTTCAACATGATGTTGCACAAAGCAGAATCAGCCAACAGGCAAAAACCACCGCAGTAAAAGTACAATGCATCATGAACTGTGTGGTAAAACAGAAAAATGTGTGAAGTAGGGTGTGAAAAACAGGAAAATGAAGATGTGAAGAGAGTTGCAGCTCTTTAGAAACTCATAAGGAAGTGGCCCAGATGCTGAGTAAGCTCCTTGATATCTCTGAGCCTCACCACTACCAAATGACCAGCTGCATCCGTGCAGTGATTAACGTCTGTACAGAAGCCAACAGCCACTCAAACATTAAGTTATCCACAAGTTAAACTTACTGTTTCAGATACTGATGCTTAACGCTGAAATATGAGACTTAGAGAACTTAATAAGAGAGTTGAGCAAAAGCCAAGTCACGCGAAACAAACACTTAATCGACGTGGCTTGTTTGTCGTGATTAGGTGGCTGCTTGTATTGTCGGAAGCGACCCCTCATATGCATATTAACCGACGGTTACATTAGCGCAGAGTTACTTACTATGGTCTCCCGGACGCGGTTGTGGAAAAGTTGCTCTCTAACCGACACGTCGTCCATTCTCCGAAACCATAACAGTGTCCCCAGAAGCGCTGAAGGGGCGGAAATGGTTAAAAAGTTAAAACTCGGGGCATGTTGTTAGTAATGCCGTGGATGTGAGGCTGTCCAGCCCGGGTGCATTTAAACGGCTGAGCTAGCTGCTGCTAGCTACACTGAGCTGTGTGATAAAAGACAAACAAGGAGGGGTCGCCGGGCGGGGGGCGGGGCCACACTGAGCGGAGGGAGCTCACAGTGACAGGTAGCTGTCAGTCATCACTGTCATTAATACACTAACGTCATCACCATGAAATGTCATTCATATCCAAAGGTGTGTATGTACATAGTAAGCATATCAGAGATGCCATTTAAACACTGAGATGCTCACGCACTTTGGAGCGTGTACAAGTATTTCATTGTTAGGTGCTCCAAGTAAAAATAGACAAAGAACACATTTACATGGCCAGATCTACTGATGAACTGCAACACACTTAAAGAGAGAGTTCAACCCAAGATCAAAAATACATATTTTCCCTCTTACCTGTAGTGCTGTTTATCAGTCCAGATTGTTTTGGTGTGAGTTGCCAATTGTTGGAGATATCAGCTGTAGAGATGTCTGCCTTTGCTTGAATATAATGGAACTAGATGTCACTTGGCTTGTGGTGCTCAAAGTGCCAAAAAATACATTTAAAAAAACTCAACAGCAATGTGTCTTTTCAGAAATCATGACCCGGTCACTCAAAACAATCCACAGACCTTGTTGTGAGCAGTTTCATGTGGGAACTATTTTCTTTCTACTGAACTACACCAACCACATCACTGCACAGAATGCATCCAGTGTTAGCTCACCCAGCACCATTGAGCTAACCAACATTATAGTACTGCTGAGGACACTACTAATCTTTACATCTTGCGCTGTCACCAGCACCAGCCTCTCGTCCATGAGTAGATCAGGCGCCATCTTGTCATCCAGTATCTAGGATTTACTTTAAATCTGTGGAGTAGATGCACACTTCCTCCTGCGCGGTGATATGGTTGGTGCGTGTAGTTTGGTAGAAAGGAAATAGTTCCTACACAAAACTGCTCAGAACAAGGTCTGTGGATTGACTCCACTACAATTCTATAAAGGCTTTCATTTCTTGTTACATTTGCTTTTAAGTCAGCGGATGATTTTTTTTCTTTTCTAAAATGCAAAAGCCCAAAAACTGTGATTATGCAGTTCTGTGTGTGGTTGTTTGTCGAAGCGGTGCTCCTGTACCTCTACCTCATGCATGTGCTGCTCAGATTGGGCAGCTCATCAGTAGAGACAGGGGGAGAGGAGAGGTCAAGCTGTTTCACATTTATGATGGTGCTGTGTATTAGAAGTTGAATTAACCCAGCCTACAAATTATGACTTGTTTACTTGCTTTACTTACAAATCAGTGCATTCAGTGGGTTGTTTTACATGGATACATAGCTAGATCTATTGGTGAACTGCAACACACTTAAAGAGAGAGTTCACACAAAATACAGATTTTTCCTCTTACTCCTTTTTTACCTGTAATCAGACCTCCTCTGAAGATGGTCTGAGTACAGTTTGCTTCAAGTCCATGGTACAGCTCGCTTAACCTGTGCCTTGTGAACACAAAGTGTCACGAGTCAGTGCATTCAGAGGGTTATTTTAGGGTGTTTTCACATATAGTCCTTTTTAAACAAATCGAGCTCAGTCCTCTTAAAGTGCACCAAAAAGTGGACCAACAGAAAAGGGACTCAGTTCTTCTTGTGTTCACATTGTCAGCTAATTTAAAAGAGGGCTCAGTTGTCTTTCTGTTCTCACATTCGCCTAGGTATAATTGGTGTTTGTTTTTGTTTTTTTTCCTTTGACATGGCACTGCACTGTGATTATGAAGCCCATCGCTTTCACATGAACTTAAAAATGGAGGAAAACATCAGTGTTTCTGTGCTGTAGACTGTTGCTGTTTGAGGTATTCTACAATCCAGATCTGGAGAACACCACTTTGACAAAGTACCACACGCAGAACTGCACGATCACAGATTTTGGACTTTTGCATTTTACGAAAGAAAAAATAATATCAGCTGATTTCAAAGCAAACAAGAAATGAGAACCTTCACAGAAATGTAGTGGGTAAAAAGTAAAATGTTTCTGAAAAATAATACATCAACATATATTTGGCTATACATCAACATCAACCTTTTCTTTTTTACAACATTTTTTTCTAAAGTACCTCTATAACTGTGATTAAGTTCAATTCTGAGGTACTTTTAACCTACTTTTTTGAGTTGATTTCAGAGGGAATCATTGTATCTTTTACTCAACTACATATATATGACAGACATAATTACTTGTTAAATTGTACATTAAGATTTTTAAAACCGACAGTGAGCATATAAAATATGACACACTCTTACAGCAAATTAAATTACCCAACAATAGTTTAAATTAGCTCAATGACCACCAGATGAAATGGTTCTTTTGCATCAGTAAGAGTAATCCAACCTCAGACATACACTGACACAGGTCATTCTCTCAGTAGACTTTCGTCATAGCCTACTTATGTACTGTCAAGTAAAATTTTAGTTTTACTTGTAGAGTGATATTTTTACATTGTGGTATTGTATCTTTTACGTACAGTAAGTAAAGCATATGTTAGGATTTCTATATTTTTTGTCATTGTTCTTGCACACAGGGAATTTAGTATAAGGCTTTTATTTAGGGTTTAATATTCTTTATTTGTGTATAGCTCTGTTTGCAATGCATTCATTTTTAAGAGGTTTATAGAAGAGCTTAAGGTACTCTACAGCATTAAACCAGTGTCCTATTGCTCACAAATGTCCCTCTCAGACATTTCCCTCACCTTATCAGTTCAGATGATCAAGCGACTGAAACACTGATGAGGCCACAGTGTAATATCATTGTCATGATCCAAAGTCCAACTGTTGCAACAACATGCAACTTCAACTAGGCCTAAAGAAAGGACGAGAAAGGATTTATCGGGATAAGGATTTGAAATCATGGGCTCAGTAAGTAACCTAGTTTTTCTTTAGATGTATTTTATTCTTAAATGTATTTTAAAAGGTAAATATATTGAACAGTTAGTCTGATATAACCTTTGGATTGACTGAATTGATTTATAGAGAAAGACTGGTGCTTATGATCTCAGTGTCTGAGTTCTTGTACACATGTGGTATGTTTTCTCCTTAAAAAACTACATGTGATAGCACTGACTGTCAGAACTTGTTTTGGATCACGTAATGGCTTACAATGACAATGCCCATCATGAACTAAGATAAATCCCCCTTATATAATATATTATTTAACCAGGGATGTGGATTGCTGAGATTAAAAATCCCTTTGCCAAGACACAGCAGCACGCTGATGAGGGGAAACACACAGAAATGTGTAACACTGACTTGTAATGAAATAAGTAAAATAGATCATGTAAAACTGGTAATGCAGCCTTTAGTAGTCAATATATCTTAACAAAAAATGAGAGGAGGTAAGACTAAACTTTTCCCTTAATTCAATGCAGGTACTCATGAAGGATGACTAACCTTCACCTGTGCAGGGACTGATCCACCGAGGCCAAAGGATGGTAAAAAGTGTCATAGTAGCCTACGCCCTGTGGGCAGCAGGTGGTCCTTTGGGCCTTCACCATTTATACTTAGGAAGAGACAGCCATGCTCTGCTATGGATGCTAACCCTGGGAGGATTTGGGTTTGGCTGGGTCAGAGAGGTCATACGTATTCCTGCATATGTTAATGAAGCCAATCGAGACGGAGACAAAGAGAGAAAAACACCTCCCACCTCAGGCCTTCCACCTGTAAGCCCTGTCAGATTCATTGGGCAGGTGTGTGTTGGAATCTACTTTGGCACGGTGGCTCTGATTGGACTGAACTCCCTCAGTTTCTTCTACTTGATCGTCCTGCCTTTATGTGTGGGTGCAGGGGTGCATCTGGTGTCCTGTATTGGTCAGCAGACTTCTGATCTCCAAAAAACATTGACTACTTGTCTCATAACCTCCCCAATATTCTATGGTAGCACCTTATCACCTCTCCCTATAAGCCTTGCTGCCAGTGTCACTGCTGCACAATACCGAAGGGTCAAACCTCCACGGACACCTGGGAGCACACAGAAACTGGGTGAGATGATCTAACAAATACATCAACATTATTTGATTTCATTTCACGGCTTAATAACATTGCCTCTCTCTGAATTTTTAAGGTCCACTAAAATGTTCTTCTCTTGTGCAGGTCCACGGCTTTACAAGCTCGGCCTGGCCTGGCTGGCCTTCTCTGCTCCACTGGGTTACTGTATTTTCCATAACACCACAGCCACACTGTATTACCTGTCTGACTGTGTAGCAGCACTGCTGGATATTTTCTGGTTTCTCCCTTGGCTCAGAAATGTGTTAGAGTACATTCTTTTAATTCCATATCGGGTCTTGTGTGTTCTTACTGGAGGGGGGTACTACGAAGACGCTTGGAGGAAGGTGCTGGAAATACTGCTCAAAGAGTATACTGAGAGAGAAAGAGAGGCGCTGCAGGTGAGCAAGCGCATAACTCTGGAAATGCTGTATAAGGGACGAGTTAAAGGCTAACTTTGGTATTGTCAACTCGGACCCTATTTTCCTGTCTTTTTGTGTGTAAGGCCAAGTTCAGACCAAAGACTCACAACGAGATGAAACCATTTTAGAAAGTTGCAGACAAAAATTGCAACACTGTGAACTTGCCGGTCACTGCTTCACAAAGGTTAGCTGATGATGTCACCTGCGACTCAACTTGTTAAATTGCCAGTGGCTAGGTTTAGAACGTAAGGCACGTCACCTGTTTTAACAGCCTTGTAGCAAAGTCCTCTGGGCAAGTCACTAAAAAAATTGCAGCAGACGGTGTGTTCACTTGCTGGAGCATTCTCTGACAACAGCTGTCCGTCACCGTCGACGCCAAGTCTGTCTCATTTACATCTCTGTGGCTGTTGACACATATGTCAGTCTCAGTGCTCACAGTGTATTGATGTCAGATGTTGGGTATCTGCTGGCTGTATGTGTGCATGTCACACATACATACTCACTGACTGATTAATCGAAAACTGGCAGGTTTTCAGAACGTTGCACATTAGCATGTTGCAAGTAGTTGCAAGTTTCAACTTGTTTTGTATCGAATCTTTGGTCTGAACTAGGCTTACGTGACAAATGGGAGCAATAATTTTTGAAACTGGTTCAGTATTGAGT
The DNA here is from genome assembly GCF_041903045.1 of Epinephelus lanceolatus. Classification (NCBI taxonomy): domain Eukaryota; kingdom Metazoa; phylum Chordata; class Actinopteri; order Perciformes; family Serranidae; genus Epinephelus; species Epinephelus lanceolatus. The sequence goes on along the minus strand of NC_135741.1, from coordinate 24,008,474 downwards.
GAGAGCACTGCAGCTGGCAGCAGCTAAACAACTGGAGGCTACTGACCTTACGTATCATATTATTATTTCATATTTTTGGAAAAATGAAACAGTGATTCCAGAGAGAAGCAGATAGAGGGGTCTACAGTCTGTGTTTGAAGGATATATCCAGGATGTCACTACAGATCACAGTGTAAAAGTGAACCACCACATCACTGCTGATGGCCACAGAAGACAATGAATATAAAGGGAAACTTTGCTGATATTGAACCAGCTGTGTGACATCACAGTGTGTGCAGATGAACAGTGTTTGGCTTCACCCCTGTGCCACTGTCAGCACCCGGACCTCCACCGCCGGACGGGCAGGGTTCTCCGGGGGAAGTCAAACAATGTTCATCTGTGCACAGTGCAATGACAGACAGCTGGTTGAATATCAGCAAAGCTTCACTGGTTCCTGTACAGTCTAAATCCACAAAACCAGCCTGAAAATGAAGGAAATCTGAAACGACTGCATTAGAGTCAGTGGCGCACAGCTATGTTGTTGTTGGACCCTGGTCTGAGCCGGCCCCATGCTATGTTATGATTGGCCAGTCAGCGTCCAGGGGCGGAACCTTGCAAAGGGTCAATTATGCACCATGATTTACATCCACTAAAATGCTTGTTTTATGATGGCAAAATTACTGTTTATTTCAATGGAGTCTGGTGGGTTTGGCCATAGCGATGTTTAGGCTGTTTGTGGTTAAACAAAAAGGATTTTACTCTTTAACAAAAAGATTGATCTCTCTCTTTTCCATAATGTTGTCAGACACTTATAACAACAATCTGAGCCTGTCAGTGGCAAAACAAGTCCTTTTATTGGATTTACACTGACAAAGCACAATTGCCCCATATGGTTACATTGCAGCCTGTTTCACCGCTGCGGACTGCAGCACTGTCACTCAATACTGGACCAGTTTCAAAACTTATGTTCCCCTTTCATCACTTAGACAAAAAGACACAGGATAATAGGCTGAAAATTATGAAGTTACGCTTTAATATAGTTATACCATAAGGGATATACAGTGCATCAGTGTGAACACTTTCAGTGAGTTAAGTCATTTCTCTGGCATCGTCATAATCTCTTCTTTGTATCTGGATATATCTATGTTGCAGGTATTGTCATTAGAAGTAGAGGCCTCTCTTGAAGACATAACCCACAGCTATAGGGAGCTGGCCAAGACATGGCATCCGGACCACAATCCCGGCAAGGATGCTGAAGCAATGTTTCTGAAGATCAATGAGGCTTATGAGGTCCTTCTGCGACGGTACAGACCTCATCGATTCAAATAGTTGCCCTTCATTTCTCTCTGAGTGGCCTGAATGGTTACAAGGGCAAAGTGAGACTCTTGATGGCATTGTTTGTCAGTCACTGTGTTTCTATTCTTCAGTGTTGCATGCACAGAGACTCTCATAGCATTTCACGGATGTCTGATTGGTTACTTGGAGTTGGTCTCAAACAGCACTTTGCTGCCACATAGTGGTGCTGAATGTGTACTACCGCCATAAACTATTTCCTCACAATTTTACTTGTCTTTTAATATGTTTGCCTGCTACAAAATACCAAACTAACACCACCATGTGCATGACATTTAATTTCACAGCATGAACACAAAATATTAATACAATAAAAATATATTTAATGATGTTATAATCATGTAATACGGGTAAACAGACGCCAAAGAGAGATAGATAGAAATTGGAAAATAACCCGCCTACTTCATTTTCCACTTGCATTTCCGGAAGAGGCCTTTATCATACACAGTTATGATTTTTTTTTCCACTGAATAATTTTACTAAATGCAGCATACTTACTGTCCATCTTGTTCTCCAGTATTTCACCAAACAACATGAATGCGCAGCAGCCTATAATAACCTTGTGTTGAGCCTGTTAGTTGTCCTCATGGCATATATTTCATCACATTTTTGCCACCTGTACCCGCAGCTGACATGCATCGATGCATTCGACAATCACTGAATCAAGAGCTCTGTTGTACAATTATTCGGTCTGTATCCCAGCATGGGCCCGGAAGTTCTTTGGGATTCCCAGGTAAAAAAAAAAAAAAAAAAAAAAAAAAAAAATCCCGGAGATGCTGTCGTCGCTTGGGAAAACAAACAGCTATCCAGACAATTAAAAGGGAAAACACCGATCGGTCGCCAGGTAAGGAGGAGGCTTGTGGACTTCACCGCGGCGCTTGGTAAGACCATCCATCGGTTTTAATTTGGGAGTACGGCATGTTTTTGAGTAGTTGGTAGGGTGAATGCCATTTGTCGTGTGGTCGGGTGCCATAGCAACGGCTCATGAGAAACATTGTATAGCCGTGGCCAGTTTGACGTGCTCGATGTCGGATGACAGCTGCGTTCATGCGGACAATTTGGACTGTGGCAACTCCTGCAACAAATTGCCGTGGTGTCTCGCCGCTGTCTCGACCGTCCATGAGCTGACTGGTGTCATAACGGACCAAAGCAGCACCGAGCAGCTAAAACTAGTAGCCGCGCATACATGGAGAAGCATGATAGTTATTTGAAAATGTAACGCAATATGTTTTACTGCACAGTCAGTCGCCCAGGAAAGGGTCGGCGCTGGTGCGCGTCCCCCTCTCTTTTTTTTTTTTTTTAATCGCCGTGCCCTGGTGTGACTGGCGCGTCTCCCGGCTGCATCAGCGCCTGTTGCTCCCCATGCGCGGCCAATGCCAGGATATTAATTTTCCCTGCGATGTGTTGTCTCCGCCCCCCCCCCCCCCCCCCCCCCCCCCCCCCAGCTCGCTCCACAGTCTCCTCTGTCCATTGTTGTTGTCATCCATTTGAGCAAAAGGTGCAGCATTGTACATCTGGGTATTATTGTGTCTCTCTTTTCTCTATAAACATGACATTAAATGGGGAATCACCTTAACTCTGCTCACATGGAATCAACATGTTATCTGTCTGTTAACTTAGCACCGCCCGTGTTGGAAATTGGTGTAGTCTGCATACCTCTTTGCACTTAACAGTCTGCTGCACCATGTCACCTACAGTGAAATATTATTGGCCTATTGCACGTATACAGAGGGGGTGGACAAAAAAACAGAAACAATAAATAATAACAGCAAATAAATATAACCCACGAACTTAACCTCATCAAAATTCAACATTGCCAGATTATGAATTTATAAAATATTATAACTGTATATATTATCAATGTATATATCATATACATTTAGATTATCAGAAAACTGCTAATAATTAAGGTAACGTACTAGGCCTACATATAGCTTTATAGCTTGGATTTTTTTCTTCTGCATTATTTCCTCTCTACCTCTCTGGTCATCCTCATGTTCTTTCTCTAAAGTTAAATTTCCCCCTTGGGATTAAATAAAGTTTGATGTCAACATCTTAATACATCAGAATCAATTTTATTGGGGAAGTACTATGTGTACATAAATAGACATGACAGCTGGGAACAAGGATAACAAATCTATACAAATAAAAGCAAAACATAGGCAGGATCATTATGAACACAAATATTTTAAAGAATATGTGTGTATATAAATATTCTATAAATATATATAAAAAGCACAGAGGACCAGTGTTGAATTTTGTTGAGATAACATCAGTAGTGTAAGGTGTTCCAGCTATTTTGTCCACCCCCAGGCGTTTTAACTCCTCCTCCAACACTCTTGGCCATTTGGTTTCTATAAATGCAGGGCTTCTCATATTCATTTGCTGGCCATGTTGCAGAAGAATCTACATGATACAGAAATAGCAGGGCAGAGCACAGGTTTACTAAATTAGTTTATTAGAGTGAACTTATTATTAGACACTTGGAAGTGAGAGCTTAAAGCTGTTTCCTAGCCTTATCCTTGTCACAACAAACAGCTGGTAAGTATATTTTCTATGGTCAGTGACAAATGTGTTTGTGTTAATGTGACTAAGATATTTTTATTATGAGTGGGGAGAAAAGTAATTGGAAATGTGTTTTTAAATGATATTTCTGTAGGCATCTGGTGAGAGAATGAATGCTGATGACTGCAATGGACGCTCATATGCACAAGGTAAGTTTCCTGAAAAGGAAGAAACTACTATACATTTGTGTGTGCAGTCTCCAGACTTTAATGTTTACTTTAATAACATGGGCATATTTGTGTTTCAGGTAATGGAGGAGAGTCATCAACCGAACAGGATTTTTATGGCAGGTTGCAGGGCCCTTCGGCAAGATCTCCAAACAGTCAGCAGTCGTCACCACACCGATCCCTTAGTGGTCAGTTATCCTTCCCTTGTTTCATTGTGCCTGTTTTATCTGTGTAGAATTCTTCATTAACATTATGTATGAAAGCAAATGTGTTTTTGCCTCACCCTCTCTCCACACAGCAAACTCCATCAAGGTTGAGCTGTGCAGCGATGATGAGTCACCAGGTGCTCCACAGCCAGAGAACAGAGAGGCTGTGAGGGACGATAGCAGGAGGGATGACAGAGGGGACCCCATGGAAGAAGGGAGCGCAGAGTACGCTGGGGCTGGAAGAGACAGAGGGAGCGTTTACAATGAGATGGCCAGTCCAAATGCTGCTTCACCAGGACCTATCCGGCTGCCCAATGGGAAGCTCCAGTGTGAAGTGTGTGGGATGATCTGCATTGGACCCAACGTGCTAATGGTGCACAAGCGTAGCCACACAGGTGAGAACAAGCCAGCAAGGCAGTGACAACATTGTTTTACTTATTACACTAAATGTCTTTAAATAAAGGAAGTTCTTTGTTCATCCATATGCTCATAGGTGAGAGGCCGTTCCAGTGTAATCAGTGTGGAGCTTCCTTCACCCAGAAGGGGAACTTGTTGCGCCACATCAAGTTGCATTCGGGAGAGAAGCCTTTCAAATGTCCTGTTTGCAACTATGCTTGTCGCCGGAGAGATGCCCTGGCTGGACATTTACGCACACATGCAGGTAAGTGAGTGTGTTTTAAGTGTAATACAACAGTATCTAACTGTTGATATATTTTTCAAAAATGTGCTTATTCAGCTATTGAATCTGATGGATGCAGTTGTTAAATAACAATACTATTCCTTGTTATGATGAGGTATGATGTTTGAATCAACGGTAAGTGGCAGAAGTGGGGATTCATTAGAACGGCCCCCTTCTGTGAAACTCAGAGGAAGTAGGTTCTCACCAGAATCTACTGTAAAACACATGACAAAATATGACATTTAACAGTTTGAGCAAAACAGGAAATCCTGTTGGCGCTTCAAATTGTGAACACACATTCAACAGGTGTTGACTTTTACAGTCTTGGTACAGTAGGTCTTGGCCGCGGGTCTCAAGAGGTTCATTTTCGAAGAAAAGATTCTTTTCAATCTGGATTTCAGCGAATTGACGTCAGTCTCTCCGATGGCTTAGTAAGAGGAAATGTTGCGGTGGAAGGCTGGGCATTTTTCTGTCGTCATTGGCGAGCAGCGTAGAAAAATTTCAGGAATTGCCAATCAATGGGGAAATCCATTCTCTCAAACCTAGCCAATAATAATTTATTCTTTATAAAAATCCCCTCCCACAAACATATTAATATACAACACCAGTATAGTAGTTTACATGACTAGCAAATTACATTAGATCAACAGTATCCATCATCTAGAGTGACATTTTGGTCATTTTGTCCATCGCAGAAGAAATCAATTTAATATTTTTTCTCTCAATTGCAGCTTCTTCTCCAACGGTGGGAAAGCCGTTCAAGTGTAGCTACTGTAGTCGCAGCTACAAACAACAAAGCACACTCGACGAGCATCTAGAGCGCTGCCATAGTTACCTGAAGAGTCTGGACCACCAGACAACAGTCAACGCACAGACAGCACAGGGTAACACAACAAACACACATGAAACTCACTAAGTTGCTGCATGACTGTAAATGCAAACAGACCGAGTAATGCAAGTGTGTTATATTGATGACTGTTTGCAGGTGAAGAGTCAGTAAATATGGAGGCAATTACTAAACCTGTGCTGCAGCCATCCAGTGAAAAAATCCAGTTTGTGGATAGACTGGCTATCAGCATCACCACCAAACGCAAGAGGTCAACGCCACAGAAGTTTCTGGGTGAGTTTTTTTTAATGAGACAATCCATGTGTAAATATATATATATGTAAAACCTATTACATATGCACACTTTATTTATTAATTTAAATTATACGGTAATAACAATATATTTTTAGCTTGATAATGGGCTGATTAAGTACAGTCAGCCAAATGTCAACTTGCTGTTGCCAGTTTGGTGACACTTTGTCGATGTTGCTCTGTGACAATGGGCCAGATGTGGGGACCCTCCATCTTAATGTTTGCTTAATACTGATATGTCTTTTTTTTTTAATAGGTGAAAAGCACATGAGCCTCGACCTACCTGAAGCACCTTATGAATTGTCCTCTGGCTCTGAGAAGGATGGAGACCTCATGAGCTCTCAGCCTGCTGGAGACTCTGCTGGTTTGGCCGGTTCACATCTCCAACGCAGCAGGGCTAAAGGGGAGAACCATGAGCCGCCTGCACTGTCTCAGCTCCATCCTGCCTTCCTGTCGGAGCTACGCACGGTTATGGGCTCCATCAAAAGCAACGTGACTCCTCAGGGCCCCCGAGCCCATGGTGGAGGTGGGCTGGCAGCGGTGTCTCTTGGCCTGGCTGGGCGGGAGGCAGGTGAAGGCCGCGATGACCAGCGCTCAGCCCATAGCCACACCACCTCACCCAACGGCTGCCCCGACTCTACAGACACAGAGAGCACAGCAGAAGAGCAGAGCACAAGGGCTACAGCCCCGACAAGTACCTCCAACAACCACCACCTCCACTATCAAACCCCAGCACTGCCCCGCAGCCATCCCACTTCCAGCCCCAGCCAGGCCAAAGACTCGGACCCAGAGTGGGAGAGAGCGTGTCCTGTACCCCCCATGATCGCAAAGAGGAGCCCTGTCTCGCCCCTTTCTTCCATGGAGACTGTGCAGGTGTTAGACAGGGACGGCCGGCCTGTGCGCAACTTCCACTGCCGGCACTGTCGCATCCTCTTCCTGGACCATGTCATGTTCACCATCCACATGGGTTGCCATGGCTTTCACCAACCCTTCGAGTGCAACATCTGTGGCCACCGCAGCCAGGACCGCTACGAGTTCTCGTCTCACATCAGCCGCGGAGAGCATCAGGTGGGCTGAGGAGAGGTGACCGCTGCTCTCTAAAGATGTAGGCTCCTGTTTGTTCTGCACCAGATCAGTTGCTTTAAATCCCTAGTGTAAGTAAAAGGATTTGTGGTTTTAACGTGAGAATATTTATCAAACTAAAGCAGATGCGAGTGAAGAATCTTTTCACCGCACCATTTAAAGTTTAGAGGAGGCAAATTATATTCTATGATTGATTGCACTCCCATATCAAATCATCTGGCAGAACTACTGGTTCTGCTTCAAAAGTGCCTTCTTTGGGGGTTTCCTCTTAACTACAAAAAAAAAAAAAAAAAAAAAAAAACTGGAGGGGATCTGGTGCTCAAAAATCTTGACTAGCCATCTTTTGCTAAGTGATTTTGTTAGCACTTTTGAGAGTTCATGTGCACAGGCAGTTAAAGGAAAGCATGGCATGTACATTTTAAGAATTCTATTCGGTATGCACTAAGAGCTTTGTTTTTGTGGTTGAGGAGGGTACTTTGTGTCGTGTGTCAGGTAAGCTTAATATGCACTGAGAGCTTTGTGCCTCTGGGTTTGGGATCAGCTTTTGTCACAGACGAAGCACAGAAATGGATTGCCTTAACTTCTACAGCGGCTGTACGCTGCTGTAGGAATACATTGTTTACAGCATGTGTGAAGTCACCTCAGAGGGGAGAGAATATTTTGCAGCTGCACGGCGAGACTATCAGGACAAAGCAAAGTCACAAGGGAAAAGAACTTGAAAACGTTCAGGGGCCTTTAGGGCTCGTATGTAAAATAGGTTTTTGGATTTTAAAGTGAGCCTTAGAATACTGGTGCAGATCAGACCACGAGCCACGTAGTGTACAGTAAGACCCTGACTAAGATGGCCTGGGGTGCTATACCTATACAGGATTGCACTTTTAGGTTCCCTGCTTATATATGAACATCATTGCTGAAGCACTTGATGGCTTTACAAGTTGTTTTTTTTTTCTGTGATTGTTCTACTGCACTGATAAATCGCATAATACTCACAATAATCATCTAATTTGCAACACCAGTGTATTTTTAAATGGAGCCGGCCTTCTACAGAATCCCACAGCGTTGCACTGGTTTTGTGGTCTACACTCAAGTTTGCTGCAATGTGTGACTGAGAATTAAATATCAGTTCGACTATGACGATTCTTTTGTGGTTTTGCACTCAGCAGTCGAGGCTGGGATTTTAAACAATTTGCATCATGTAAGTGGATTAACAAATTAATTATTTAAAAGATTAATTAACAAATCAGTTTGGATCTGTTGAGTTATCACTTGTGATTATCTATTTAGTGTTGTTTGTTTCAGCCTTGGTGTATTTAATCAGCTATATTCCAAATCTTATCCAGCATATTCCTCAAGTCCATGAAATGTTACCTCCTGCTTCTTTATAGCACCCAAATACCTTATTGCTACAGTATGGTGAGTTATCTGATAATGTTAATATTGGGAACATGAATGAGACCAAACTCAGTATTCTTACTTGTTATTGTGGGTTTGCTGCTTCATAGTTTAACTTAATTTCCTTCGATCGCAGGCAAAAATATACTTGAAACTGTTTGAGAAAAAAAGTAAATCTAAAAATGCACTTGGTTTGATAAGTAGAGAAATGTGTGTGAATGGAATATAGCATGTGTGCTTGTCATTTTCTGCTTTTTCCCTGAATTGTTACTTTTTTCTTTTTTTTCTTTTTTTTGAAAATGTGAAGTAATTTCAAGAAGTGAAAATGAGGCATGGGTTTTTGTCTCCTCGTGTGGACTTTTCAATGTTATATGATATTTTGTGAATGATGTAACATGACAAAACACTTTACCTCAAAGTTAAAGATGTACAACTGCCTCATTATTTCAACAAGTCATGTTGCTTTCCGAGATGTTCTTGCAGTTACAGATGCGTGCCCCTCGATATTCTCAAAACTTTTTACTGTCAATAAAGTTGAGTTTATTGTAAAAGTGATTTTCTGTGGTTCGACTATGATGGCGTCCACAACTTTGTGCTTCACTTGAAATACATTGAGTTTGTCATTAAGCTTCTCTCAGTCTCCTGTGTGACAATGCAAAAAGGAGAAGACTAGATATCTGAGAAAAATTTCAAATTACGCATCATAGAGGCTTTGCGAGGACATTACTTCATAGATATACAGATCAGACACTATTCCTTTAACTGTGCTAACTGCAACCAAGAATTTAATTTTGATTTATACAGCTGTGTCTGTCAGTCCATGTTAGATATTAGGGTGTAAAGAATTGCCTGTAATATGTATGGGATATTTAGCTAACAATAACAGACACGCTGATATTGTCATATAGCATTCGACCTGCCTATACGAACCCCTGGAGATTTTAGAATATAATTGTAACAGCTAGAGCAAATATTCCACTGTTATTTAACGCTTTCTGGGGCTGGACTCCCAAGTATGTATTTTGGAAGCCAAATAATTTATTTTGTCTTGCATTTTTCAACCTTATTGTTTAAATTTTCCTTATTTTAAAAATGTTATATCTTAAAAACAATAAATGTTAAATTGGTGTCACAGAAAACGCATATTTATCTTGTAGCCTCAATATTAAAAAGTAAAAACATATGCTTTATATACATTTGTTTGACAAGATTTAAAACCACAGTGACATGCTCTATATGTAAGATATTTAAAACTGTCGAGGATTCAAATACACAAAAAAGCATAATGGTTTATTTCGTCTGTTGTCGTCTATTGCAGTACAAGATGGCGACTGAAAAGGAAAGTGTCAGACAAGAGTGACATTAAATTTAAAAAAAAAAAAATATATACCTTATATACCTACAAATTAATCGACAGCCATTTCTTGAGCTCCGATTCAAAATTCCTCTCAACTGGGTTTAAGACAGACAAGGCAGCTTGTTCCAGTGATATGTGGCTGTATATAAAAAGTATTTTCCCAAAGAAGTTTTATTCTAATCTTATAGGAATACATGTTAGACTGTCTGTAGTGTTGTGGGAGTGGCTGTTTGTTACTACATTAAAATATTTGTATAGGTAGGGAGGTGCAGATTTGTAGGCAAATAATATTTAGGATATTTTACACTGTGTATTGAAAGTCAAAACTCCAAAGTTACAAGTTAGCAGTGTATTTCTTCCATAGAAACAAATTTAACTAGAGGTAGTTAAAGTGTTAACAGTGAATAGGGCTAATCTTAGACTGCTCTCTCTTCATATGACCTTTCAGTCTATGTGACATACTTCTGTTTTGTCTGTTCAAGGTTAGTTTTGACCTTTTTCCCCTCTGCAGTGGAAAATCTGCCTTGGCTGCTCCTACATACAAATTCCAGGCGCAATTCTTCAAAAAGTGCATAAACAAAACACCTACAGTGAATGACAACGTTCAGGAGTACAAAAAGTCATACCATGAGAAAGCCACATAACCCTACATGGTAGTCTGTCTTACTTTGACAACACACACTCAGCAAAGTGTCAACCTGTGTGACCTTAAATGCACCCATCACCACCCTGTAAAGCACGTACGGCATGGTGTGCTGAAGGAGAGTTCTACAATGTGTTTAATATGATAGACAATCTTATCAGCAGTGACTGCGTGCGCAATTCAAAACCACTTCTTAGTGCCACTGTCACTAGATGTTTTTTTTAATTTGCACCCTTGATGTAAACAGCTCACAAAAATACCACATTAATGTCCCCACCCAAAGCCCCGCTCCTGTTTACCATTCTTCAGTCTGGCTGTCCTGGCTTTAAAAAGTGTTTACATTGTCACACTGTAGGATGAAAATACTCTGCGGTGAAACAAAGCAAAGCAAACAAGATGGAGCATTTTAATCATTAAAGCTAATTTGAGGATTTGACACTACTTGAGAAACGTGCGTACTTGTGGTATGTGCAGCTTTTACAGTTCTGAAGAAACAATCTGCTTGTAATCCCTGTGTGAATATGCTGAGTTGTGAATTTACAGTTACAAAGAACTGCTCAACTGCCTTCAACAGGAAGTTTTCAGAAGTTCCTCTGATTAATACTGTAATTTGCTTGTTTTTCCATGTTTAACACAACTTACAACACATCCATAATACACAACAGCTGATAGTTTCCAAAGAATAAAGTTCTTTCTTTTTTTAAGCATTTTTCCTATATTCAAAGTAGCCACAGCTTTGTTTCCATTTCCTTCTGCTTATTGCGTTGGCAGCAGGCTAAGCAAGGTAGTCCAGACATCCCTTTCCCAGCAACACTTTCCAGCTCCTCCTGGGGAACCCCAAGGTGTTCGCATGCCAGATGAGATATATAACACCTCCAGAATGTTCTGGGTCTACCCCACGGCCTCCTGTCAGTTTCATGTTCAGGTTTCTATATCGTTTGATCTCATCAAATACTGGCAGGTACTGCTACTCATCGTCTTTTATTATTGTAAATTGTAAATATACATGGTTTTTGGGCTATCACCTGAGGCTCTTGGAAATTACAATGGACATTTTTCATTTTTTTCTGACATTTTATAGAATAATCAATCAATAGATTAACAGTCCAGTGTGCAGGATTTAGGGGCATCTATTGGCAGAAATGCTATATTATTATTCATAACAATGTTTTCATTAGTTTATTATCACTTGAGACTAAGAATCAATGCGTTTTTACCTTAAAACAGTGGTTCCCAACTGGTGGGTCGTGGTCCAAAAGTGGTTCGCAGGTCCAGTTTGTAAAAGACACAGAACTTTTATTTTGAAGTGCTGTTTCCTGCTGTAGATTGAGTGAGTAAAGGACAGCTACTTGACAGAGACAGCAAACTAGCATGATGACATGTCCAAACACAAGAATGACGCTGAATGTATTACACTGTGGGACCTCAAACTAATGACCGAGGAGAAATCTGGACACCGTGGCTGGGCCAGTTGGGAACCACTGCCTTAGAATGATGAGTATATCTATATACGGAAAAGGTCCTTTTCCACGTAGTCCGCCCTGTTGTTCTACAGTAGCCCAGAAAACAAATTAAACACTGGCTCTAAAAAGGCCATTTGCATTTTTGCATTGGCTTCTGTAGATCTCTTGCAGGCTTGGCACACAGGAGAAATTTCCATTCTGCAACCTCACCACTAGATGGTGCTAAATCTTCCACACCAGACCTTTAATCAAAGAAATGGTAGATGGATTAATCAGTTATGGAAATAATTGTCCATTGTAGCTCTAGATTAGAATCTCAGCATACTGTCATTTGAAACAAGTGCTTAAAGATACTTAAATAAGAACCTATGATATGTTTTGGGAAAAGTTGGTTATAGTGTAAAAACTGAATGTGATTTGTAATTGATAAGATTAACACACAAAAACAGCAGACTGGCCCTTTAATCTCTTAACTTCAAACAGTTAAGGTTAGTTTTTTGTCTTCACATAGTCAGATAATTCAGATCAGATAGTCAAGATGGCATCACTAATGGTCGCCAAGGCTTTTTAGTGTGTGTTGTTTTGTCTTGTTTTGCTTGTTATGCCACTGAACTTTTGCAAATCCCCCGGTTAATATTTTTTATGCACATCCTGCCCAAACTGTACAGCTTATTTTGAAACACCTATATTTTACATTTTTGTTATGTTCTAGGATTTTTATATAAGTATCTTTAATATATTTCATGGTCATTTTTCCATTCTACATTCATGTTCTTCAGTGTTGCAGTACTTTGCCTTATTTTTATTCCTCTTAAAGTGTTTATTGTATGTTTAATGTATGCACCAAAAACAAAGCAAAATCTTTGTAAGTGAAAACCTACTTAGCAAAAAACCCTTTTATGATTCTGATTTCTGATCATTCATTCTTTCATTTTCCATAACCGCTTATCCAGGTACAAGGTCATGGGGGGGGGGCTGGTGCCTATCCCAGCTGACACCAGGCAATAGATGGTGTACACCCTGAACAGAGCTGACACATAGAGACAGACAACCACTCACTCTCACATTCACACCTACGGGCAATTTAGAGTCACCAGTTAACCTGCATGTCTTTGGACTGTGGGAGGAAGCCGGAGAACCTGGAGAAAACCCACACTGACACGAATGGGGAGAACACCGAATCTCCACACAAAAGGGCACTGGCCGGCTGGTGGATTTGAACCAGAACCCTCTTGCTGTGAGATGACAGTGCTAATCAGTGCACCACCATGCCACATTTCTGGTCAGTTAATGATTAATACAAATTACCATGAATAAAACCCAACAACAGCATGTTTCTGTGTCATCTACTTTGATGCACTGTGTGTTATCGGGTGTCTTTTTTAAGGTGATGTTCCACAACCAACACAAGACAGGATAGATTACATTATACTCACAGGTGGCCTGTCATCTGTCTTCCACTGAAGTCTCCAATCAGGTGATATGCAGCGACAAAGTCACCCTGGCCTCAGTGATAACCCACACAGTGGCAGCATCCACAATGTCCCTCATGACAAACTGTAGTTGATGGTGTCCTGGTGCAGCTGGTGCAGTGGATGGACATGATGCCTACTGCCAATCTTGGCCACGTCCCACGGTGGTTCCCTCTGATTTTGGTCTATAAGTTTGTTTGGGATACAGGAACAAACAACTTACTTACTTAAAATAATTTTTTTCTCCAATTCTTCAGTTTCTTCTCCTGTTTTCTGGTGATTTTTATATTCCTTTCAACTTTCACTTTTACATCACTACTTCCTAAATAAAATGTTTACCTTTACTCCACTACATTTCCTTAAGCATCTTACTTACTACGAAATAGGGAAGGGGGAGGGAGGGGTGGATTTTTAAGGTGGTGTACATGTTAAGAAGAAGCCACTGTATTCTCCAGAAGCCTGTCTGTGTGAATATGTTTTATTAGCACAGTTTTGCTCAGCCTGGATGCACCAATTCTAATCTATCGTTTTAAGATTGGAGACTCACAGAAGAGAGGGTGAATAATAACTCGAGGAGATAAGGATTCGAGACTGCGTGGTGACTGCTCCACTGTAGTCTATCAGCCCGAGAGGTCAAAGCCTCTAAGTTGTGAAGAAGATCTCATTTTTCTTCAGGGGAAACCCCCACTTTGTTTGTTTACTTTGTTATACCCAAATGAGTTTATTCTATTGTAGTGTTTTCAGTTGTGAAACAGAAAATGTCTCCGTATACTCAGAACATTCCCCTGGGTGCTCTCAGTGTCGTCTAGAACATCTTTCCTAATTCATTGTCTATGGAGCAGCTCCAGACATTATACCCTATGACATCACAAATTTGACTTTTAGCACTCTAGCTTTTGGATTTGGGGGAAAGTTGTTCATGTTTACTTACAGTACAGGCCAAAAGTTTGGACACACCTTCTCATTCAATGCGTTTTCTTTATTTTCATGACTATTTACATTGTAGATTCTCACTGAAGGCATCAAAACTATGAATGAACACATGTGGAGTTATGTACTTAACAAAAAAAGGTGAAATAACTGAAAACATGTTTTATATTCTAGTTTCTTCAAAATAGCCACCCTTTGCTCTGATTACTGCTTTGCACACTCTTGGCATTCTCTCCATGAGCTTCAAGAGGTAGTCACCTGAAATGGTTTCCACTTCACAGGTGTGCCTTATCAGGGTTAATTAGTGGAATTTCTTGCTTTATCAATGGGGTTGGGACCATCAGTTGTGTTGTGCAGAAGTCAGGTTAATACACAGCCGACAGCCCTATTGGACAACTGTTAAAATTCATATTATGGCAAGAACCAATCAGCTAACTAAAGAAAAACCAGTGGCCATCATTACTTTAAGAAATGAAGGTCAGTCAGTCCGGAAAATTGCAAAAACTTTAAATGTGTCCCCAAGTGGAGTCGCAAAAACCATCAAGCGCTACAACCAAACTGGCACACATGAGGACCGACCCAGGAAAGGAAGACCAAGAGTCACCTCTGCTTCTGAGGATAAGTTCATCCGAGTCACCAGCCTCAGAAATCGCAAGTTAACAGCAGCTCAGATCAGAGACCAGATGAATGCCACACAGAGTTCTAGCAGCAGACCCATCTCTAGAACAACTGTTAAGAGGAGACTGCGCCAATCAGGCCTTCATGGTCAAATAGCTGCTAGGAAACCACTGCTAAGGAGAGGCAACAAGCAGAAGAGATTTGTTTGGGCCAAGAAACACAAGGAATGGACATTAGACCAGTGGAAATCTGTGCTTTGGTCTGATGAGTCCAAATTTGAGATCTTTGGTTCCAACCGCCGTGTCTTTGTGAGACGCAGAAAAGGTGAACGGATGGATTCCACATGCCTGGTTCCCACTGTGAAGCATGGAGGAGGAGGTGTGATGGTGTGGGGGTGTTTTGCTGGTGACACTGTTGGGGATTTATTCAAAATTGAAGGCACACTGAACCAGCATGGCTACCACAGCATCCTGCAGCGACATGCCATCCCATCCGATTTGCGTTTAGTTGGACGATCATTTATTTTTCAACAGGACAATGACCCCAAACACACCTCCAGGCTGTGTAAGGGCTATTTGACCAAGAAGGAGAGTGATGGAGTGCTGCGGCAGATGACCTGGCCTCCACAGTCACCGGACCTGAACCCAATTGAGATGGTTTGGGGTGAGCTGGACCGCAGAGTGAAGGCAAAGGGGCCAACAAGTGCTAAACACCTCTGGGAACTCCTTCAAGACTGTTGGAAAACCATTTCAGGTGACTACTTCTTGAAGCTCATCGAGAGAATGCCAAGAGTGTGCAAAGCAGTAATCAGAGCAAAGGGTGGCTATTTTGAAGAAACTAGAATATAAAACATGTTTTCAGTTATTTCACCTTTTTTTGTTAAGTACATAACTCCACATGTGTTCATTCATAGTTTTGATGCCTTCAGTGAGAATCTACAATGTAAATAGTCATGAAAATAAAGAAAACACATTGAATGAGAAGGTGTGTCCAAACTTTTGGCCTGTACTGTGTATGTTTGGTCTGTTTTAGACCATAGGAATAACATGTATGAATTTTGAAAATGGCCATATTTTAATAGTTGACTTGGCAAATCTGAACATTGGATTAAGCCAGGATAAAAAATATTGTATAATTTTGTTGACATATTAGAATCAAAGGTTTTTTACAGTGGGGATTTTGGTTATCTTTTTTTTTATCAATCTGAAAATACTGCCAACAACAATAAAAAAAATGCCATGTTTTTTTTTTTTTTTAAATAAAATGTTATCACCTTCAAAATATAGATAGGAATAAGACTATACTAGTTTGGTGTGTAAGCTGTAACGTTACTTCTGAAGTGAGAAAAACTCATTTTAAGAATTTGGAGCTTGAAAATTAGTATTTAATTTATTAAAAGTATTGTAAAATTCCATAAATGTATAGACAACAAATAAAACACTACAGTAAAAAAAACAAAACTACTTACTCAGGTGTGGCGTTCAGGCACTTCATCCACCACTAGCTAAGCTGCCACCAGGTGCAGACGTTACCTGTTAACGTTGGCATAACGGCTGCATATCCTTAGAGACCGTTGATAAACGTTTTATATTACAACGGGAAGGAATTGCTTCGAGGCTACAGGTAAACGTCAATTTAATGTTATCAACTGCTCGTTAAAAGCGGTTAAGGTCAATGCTTATAAGTCTTTCAGTTATTTTTTCCCGGTAGACTAACGTTAAACATGTTCCGGTCATAGATATCAAGCTAAGCTATTAGTTAATTAGCTATTGGCTAACGTCGGTTAATAGCTTAGCTAATAGCTTAATTTAGCCGACGGTTAAGTTAATGTTGGGACATTCTCAGGCAACTAGCGAACGTAATACTCACTATTCCTGCCTTAAATGTACGTTAATTGTTAGCTAAAAATATAAATTTATATTCCTTTGTACTCAATGTGTTTATTCCACTAACGTAACAGGTGTGTTGCTATTGCATTGCATGTGTTCATAAGTTGTTTGAATCTCCCAACTTAAACTTTGTAATTTGACCTTTATTCCACTAGATGGCGGCAGATAATAACTTCCAAGTCAGCACTGGCTTGATTCTTTAGGGTAACAAGTGTGTTTATGCCCTCAGTGATGTCTGAAGGCTGCTCTACACAGAGATGATGACCTACGACTGCACTGTGGTAAAAGCATACAATAACTGCCAAACAAGGCCACAGATGTGTTTAGCTTAAACGTAGTGCAGGTTCTTGCTGCATGCTTCCTCACACTCCACATGAAGGGTAATTTGGAAACTATACTGTAATTTGGGAGACTTACAAAACCTGAAATGTATACATGTTTGACATGGTTGTCTACAGCTACTACAGATATATTTGCTTTTTATTCAGCCATATTGTCTCTGTTAGGGTTGCAAAGGTATGAGATTTTCTGTTTTAGAAAATATCATGGTTTCATGTTGTGTGCCACAATATTTCACAATTATTATTATTTTTTATTATTAGTTACAGTGATCCTTAAAGGCATGAAAACAGGGATGTTTTGGTTGAACACATGCAGGCAGTGGAGGGGGAAAATAGATGTGCGCAGATGACATTCTCTATCCAGTTGCCTTTTTTTGTTCAATACTGTAGGCAAGCAAATATACACATTATGATAACCGTCCATTTTTATATCATGGTATATGATTTCAGCTGCAGCCCTGGTGTCAATTAAGTCAATCCGGATTGGGGTTAAAATGTCAGCAAGGCTGACTGATGTCTGTTTGTGTGAAGCACCCTTTCCTCAAAACTAACTCATAAACAACCAGAATACGTCAAAAGCACCGGTCAGAGATCCTCAGGGGGATAAATAATCTCCTTTTCTTCTCCAGGGGAGCATGCCAGATTCTGTACAGCCTTGAAGATGAAGATAAAGATGACAGAAATAAATTATAAACAAGGAAGGAGACCATTAAAGCTATCTCCAGACCCCTGCAGTGCAAACAACGGTGGGTACTCGCACAGCCTTATACCTGGACTCATGTGCGGACACAACAGTGCACAATTCACTTGACTTACATCTTTCCCACACCCCACAGTTCTCCATAAGCCACCTCATTCACCTACTTCTAAGAAGCGAATCAAGCTGAAATCCAACAAAGTTGTTTATATCCCAGAGGATTTTCCAAGGAAATCTTCTGGCTGCTGGATAATGTCTAGCTGGTAGCCTATCAAGATTAGAACAATTATTCTATCAGGCTAACACACCCATTTGTCTTTTAGATGATCCAGATGCCAGAAAAGTTTATGACTAACAGCCAAGCAAAACAAAGATGACTCCAAACATGCTTGCAGTTCAGAGGAGCTGTTCACTGCAGCTGTATCCTGAATGGGCTACAATATGCATGTGACATTAATTAATGCATTTATTGTGCCATTTCAATTACACAAAAAATGTGTTTATTTTTCAGCAGCAACCAAGGGCACATTCAGGTGCTCTCGGGCGCAATTAATCTTTTAGTAGTCTCCTCTGCAAGGCAATGTTGAGGGTTCAGTGCCTTTTCAGCATTGCTTATAGCTGCAGCGTCCCAAATGATGACATTTACGGAGCAATTTCCCTTATTTAACTTTGCACTTTGGACATTGCCCATGTCAACAACATTCAGCATTTAATGTCACTAAATTAAACACACTTGCGCATAAAATCGCAGCACTTACGGCTCCTGCAGTGGAGCTCACCCAGCTCATGTATTACACTCACACAATATTCATTTAGGGGCCAGAAGGAACTTTTTAGGGTGCAAAATGTACTGAAAGGCTGCTGGCACAGATTGTAGGACAGCTCTGGCTCTGGAAGCGATTAGCCCTCAAAGCTTGGGTGAGTATATTGCAGAGAGACAAGGGCGGGTGGGAGTTGTATCGTGTGTGTGAGTGTGAGAGGGACATGGAGAAAGAACTTGTGTGTGTGTTTTTTGAGAGAGGGAGATTGGGGCAGTTCTGTTATGCAAGCAGTTCTCAGTATGCATGTAGATTGGAAGATGTGTGGCTCCTGTGGTTGGCTGTCCCCTGTGTCACTGCCTTTAAAAAACAGTTGCCAAGAGAAATGTCTTCTTTACAGGCTTTGGCTGCCAGATGCTGGGGATAATGGATAGGACTGCAGAAGGAAAGATGGAGAGGTGTGTGCAGCCAGCCACACAGACATGCAAGTGAGCACATGAGCATTAGCACACACACACACACACACACACATTTGCACACTTTGTGGGCAGGGGATCACCATAATGCTGAAGTAAGGCGTGAATAATTCATCTTTAAGTCACTGTTGTACAACTGCCACACACACACACACACACACACACAGTGACACACAGGGGAAGTATTAGGCCTACTAAGTCATGTCACACTAAGTCGCCATGAATGAGCATATGGTTTGGGCATGCTTACAGATTCCAGAGGTGCCACATTTTGTAGATGTGTGCAGGAGCTGTTGGGAGGGAATAGTTGTGTGTCTGTGCAGCTGTGAACCAACACATGGGGCGCCAGTGTGTGAATGCGATAGTGTGTCTGTGAGCGGGATAGCCAGTGACACAGGAATGTGTCATAGTTCCTGCAAGCCACTCAGCTCCTAAACTGCAGCAAATAAACATTCCTCTACTGCTGTGTCAGTGCTGAGCCCTCGCCCACTGTCGCTGTAAAACACAGCTTGTAATTAAAACCAAAAACTGAGCATTTCTCCTTTTGTTTCCAAAAGTATTACTAGTTTAGAGATAATGGCCCCATGCCTTCAGAAATTTCTCAGTACTGTTTATTGACTCAAAGATGGCTTGTTGTGGTCCAGATGATGCCGAGGTGGGACAACTGATAATAAAACCGTCAGAACCATCTTTATTGGTTAAGTGCGGTTACAGTAATTCTGATTTGCTGTGGTTGGTCATATTTCACTGTGTAGCACAAATGATCTCACATCCATGCAAGAAAAACAGCTATATAGCACTACACAGAAACATCATAGATTCAAACCTAAAGTCAGACAGATACAGATACATTTGGACGAAGAGGAGTGTTAACATTCAATATTGCCAGACACATATTGCTGTAATTTATCACTGACTCGTCTGGTTGATTTGAATAAATGCAGGCTTCATCCCTGCTGACAGGTGAAATGATGCGCAGGCTTATGTTGTGTCACATAGATTCCACCACAGTTTGGGCTCGTATTTTATTTGGATCTCAGAGCTGAAACGTTGTCGTGCTGTACCCATACATTGTCAGATGTCTGTAAACATATTCTACTGTTGGTTGTCCTTGCCGAACGTCTCTCCCTGTCATTACAGCTCTGTTTACAGGAAGACTAACAGTGTTTGCTAGCACGTGATCTCCCCCAGAATATACAGTGGTTTAAAGTCGCACTCTGACGCACAGTTTTCCACCTAAAACACTTAATCCCAATGGAACCAATTCTGACATGTCACTTTATCTGTTTGTTGTCTCTAGTCTGGTTTTGCCAGGTTAACATTCACAGACGTATGATTAGGGATTTTAACCCTTTGTTGGATAACTACTGCCTGTGCATTCCTTTTTTTGACAAATAGTACTTGAAGGTCCAGTGTGTAGTATTCAGGGGGATGTATTGGCAGAAATGGAATATATATGATAAATTATTTAGTGTATAACCACCTGAAAATAGGAATCATTGAGTTTTTGTTACCTCAGAATGAGCTGTTACCTACATAGAGAGCGGGTTCTCATTCACAGAGTCCGTCATGTTCTAGAGAAGGCCATTTGTGTTTTCACATCACCCACCATAGTTAGCAGCCTCTCCACAACGGTTTAAATCAAGTAGTCAGTTTGTTGTGAAGATAAAGAGACCTTTGTGGATAATTTGGGCTCCCCATAAAAAGTCTGGATCTTAAGTTATCATAAAAAAAAAGTGAACACACATAAGCAGATGCTGGGCTAGCATTCCATCTACAATGAGCTGAACAGCATCGGATAAACACTAACTGACGTGAAGCTGTTTTATTCAATGTTTTTACTGGTTTTAATCACCTGGTCCATTTGTTTTGAAGAGGAAGAGACCTCTGCGGATAATTTGGCTCCTGATAAAAACCTCCTGAATTAAGAACACTGAAGGGATCCTAACTTTGAGTCCACACTTGGAACATGGGATAAGTTTCGGCTGGTTGCAATCTGCAATTCTCACCACTAGATGCCACTAAATCCTACGCACTGTTCCTTTAAGAAGTTTGCTGAAATGTTCATTGTAAAATTGTTCATGATGAGCCTGACTATGACCATGTAAAATTTACTGTCTCACTCCAAACATCATCTGACCTGGTCTGACCACAGCTGTGGCTGAAGTGTCAAGAAAGAGGGCAATTACAACAAATGATGCAGGAAAACATTTTAGTGCTGACAGGAAAAGAATGGCGCATGCAGTTTTAAAAGTTACATGCACCAGTGCACATACTCAGAAAAAAGTATTTTGATCCCCGATGGTGATGAGGTGTTTATCTCAGCAGTCTTGAGGTTGAGAGTATTTAATATCAACAAAGAAAGGGCCAGCAGAGAAAAGGGCCATCACGCCAAAACAATCACGATGTCATGCTGTGTATGTGCAGAAGGTGAAGAGTGTTGATAACTCGAAATATATTATCACCCCATGCCGGTTCACTCATGCCTATGTGTGTTCACACACAGGAGGCTCCTACTCACGACATCTTTATGTGAAGAGTGCTGGCATATCCCAAACGCACACACGCACAAACACCGCAAAGTTAAATCCCTCCCACCTTAACTGCAGGGCTCGCTCTCCATCTCGCTCCACAGGGGCACAGAGCCTGACCACAGACATCATACTGATTGCTCACCATGGTCGAGTGGTCTGTCCACATTCCCACCCTGATTCACTATGTGCAGAAAACCCAACAACGGAAAACAGTGGTTTGAGAGTGTCTGGAGGTTTGCGGACAGCAGTGAGTGTCCACTGTGTCTCTCCTAAATCTATCCTCCTCTCATCCCCTTCGACTGCCCTGCTGCATACCCCGGGAACATGGGAACAGTTGAGGGCAGACCCAAACTGATGTGTGTGGAATGTTTTGGAATCGAAACGAGAGGATTAAAAAAAAGAGAGGACACTTGAGTGCATGTGTCTGCTCGCTGGGATGAATGTAACCTCCTTCCTTCTCTCCTGTGTGACAGGTTGTGGAAGGCCGGTAGATGATGAAGTGATGGAGATGTTAGGAGGCCACGGCCATTGTGATGCTGGGTGGCTGTTACTCTGGAACTGCCATCTGCCGAAAAGGTCAGTTGCTAGGGGACGATTCTCCTGGACCGTGTCTGCCTCCCAGCTGCCATCCACACACCCACACAAACTGGATTGAGTATGCACACAGACTCTCACACACATATACACACTTGCACACTCACGCTCTTTTCATTCTTTGCTACAAATCTGAATTGAATTTGAGTGAATCTGACCCACAGTATTGACCGCTATTAATCCACTCTGTAGTTTTCTGTAACTTTAGGTGAAGTTTAGTTGATTAAAATTCTTTATACGATATGTGTGTGATGAGGCTGTAAATGCATGTCTTAATACATAATAGCCCTGTGGTCACTTAATGGTACCAAACAAATGCTTCTGATTATTACATGAGCAGTGTGAGGGTGTTCCCGTCATAACAATGCCCTAATTAATTGGAGCTCAGCCCATAATCGAATGCCAGGATTACAATGAAATGTCGAGGCAGCACGGAAATCAAATCAGTATTGTGCGCCAGATCCAAGCCGTGCCACATTGTCCATCACAACCACAGCGAGCAGCCTATCATTCAGTGCGGTGACCCAAACCCAATTCTAAATTCCTTATCATACGCCCTTCAAATTAAAGCCAACTCCACCCAACGGGCAAACATTTTTCCACAATTTAGCAGGAATTTTAATATGAAGCTGCTGTGCATTCATTATGCCGTATCATCTTCTCTGCATGTTCTGTGGTGATTGACCTGATTATTACAAGGAGCACAATGTGGGCAAGTGAGAACTGTTTCCTTTCTCAAGCTTGAATCATGAACGTTGTTTTTTTTTAACATGACACTCACTCTCAGGTCAAATACAGAGAGTGTGGCTGTATTTCTTAGTGTCAACTTACTTAACCCTGTGCTCCTGTTATGGTGCCCCCATAGAAATAGAATGAGAATAGAACGGACATTGAACTGTTTGTCGTGGTCATTTGACGAGTACAAAAGAAAACAGCGATTGTTGTTAGTCGTTATGATGACAATATGCCATAGGGGCTGTGAAGTGTGTCACACTCGCTAGTTTTAGAACTCCGCTTTGGCCGATTCTTACACCTGTTTTCCTTATTAAACAGAAATAAATGACCATACACCAAACCAAGTTTCTCTCTTTCACCAAGCTAAGATAAGCATCAACTTACTTGCCTTGTTAACTCATCGTAAAACACACTTCATTCAAACTCGACAGAAACAAGATAAAACTCGCCAAGATCGTCTTTGTTAGTCTTGTTAGTCATCTAGTTAGTTAGTCCACTGTTCCAACAATCAGCAGTTCTGGTTTGGTCGAAATAAACCCTCAATTCACTGAGTTAGATGTTAAAATGTGCTGATCTGCACGCTGCTTATCCCCACAGTCTCTGTGTCTCAGCTGTTCACTGAGCAACAGCTCTTTAGGGGCAGCCACAGTACATCATGTTTCAACGAACATGGAATTAATCATAATACTGCCACTTGCCGCAAGTTGGTTTGTTTATATCCAAGTTATACCCCTTTACACGTTTGCAGTGGCAACAGTACAGATAAAAATGGCCGCCGTTCAGACCATCCTGCCGCGTTGATTTGAATGGGAATGTCTGTTCTACTCTAATTCTATTTGTATGGTTTGTATGGGAAAAACATTTATCCTGACAGGAAACTGATCATGTAACAACTTTTTTTTTTTAATGACAGCTTCGAAAGTCACAAAGTAAATGCTGCTGAGTAAACGTAACAATATCATGCACCACTTATTCTGATCAGGAGCAGGCCGCAACTTGGTGTCAGTGTGTTATTCTTTTACAATATTGGCAATACAGTAGCTGACAGGGTTTTGTGTCATCTCTATTTCTTTTTTTTATCCTTCCTGTCACACTTTCCTGCTCCTCTCCCGTTTCCCCGCCTCACGTCCTCACCTCCAGCCTGCCCTTCTCCACCAGCCTTCCAGAGACAGTGACTTTTGTGTAGCGGAGCTGTTGTTTTTGTTTGTGCCCTTCTCACCATGGCTGCCTGCTCGCCGCCTGGCAGCCCCGTGTGTCAAAGGTGGCTGCAGCAGAACAGACTGTGGGAACAGCCGGTTAGCCTCCCCTGGTCCCCTGCTCCCC
Source organism: Epinephelus lanceolatus (assembly GCF_041903045.1). NCBI lineage: Eukaryota > Metazoa > Chordata > Actinopteri > Perciformes > Serranidae > Epinephelus > Epinephelus lanceolatus. Next base: position 23,984,082 of record NC_135741.1, on the reverse strand, counting down.
AACCAGAGGGGCAGCCATCAATCCAGCGCTCCCCCTGCCCCTGCACACACAAAATGCCCAACCAAACACACACTCACACAAAAAGCCTACAACGCTCACACCCTCTCCCAATAATCCTCGGAAGCAATTTCATCTCGACTCGGGTGGCGGCCCATTGTCGCCAGCCCCTTCAATCTTTCCTTATTAACTCTCGCTTTGTCCCGCATCCGAGCTTCTGGACTCATCTCTCCTACATTCCGATCGGTGCTGCTCCCAGCACTCCCAGGCAACCTCCATTCGCTAATCCCACTGCCTCCCCCACCAGCCGCCCCACCCCAAGGAACTCTTACTGCTTTTTTTTTTCCCAACCTGCCGATCACCTACTTACAGAGTAAGGTAGGGGCATTAACTCCATGGGTTTTCTGAAGGCAGAGCGTGAAGGCGGGGTGGGTGAAGGAGGAGGCGGCCACAAAGTGACTCCAGCCCAGACAATTAGAACAATGAGCTGGGCCTGTAGGGGGCTAACTCGCTGCGTCACGCCTGGACGGTGGGGTATTTTGTCAGTTTAATGAATTGTCCGTCAGGCCAGGGCCACATTGCAGGCTGCGCAGGGAGAGGCCAGCAGGGACCCAGACACTAAGTCGGTATTTATTACACTGCCTTTGTCACTAATTGAGCTAATTATCACTGACTCCTCAGCACTCCCACAGGCAGCACCCCCTCCACTACTCTCTCTACCAACTCTCCCACCTCACTCTCACGCCTGGGATTTGAACTCTGCCTTCCCTCTTCTTTTCTTAAATCTGTCTGCCACTTTCTCTTTCTTTTGTTTCTTTCTGTCTATCTATGATCGCCTATCAATTCTCTCTCAAGTCAGGATTGTATCATTTTCATATTTTTCTGAATTTGTTTTTGTATCATATCGCAAAATTATCATTCAGTAATCGTGTGTCCACCCATTATCCAGTAATACAAGACAGAAGAGTAGAGTTTTGGAGCAATCAGATGTGTTACCCTGTGATCAATATACATTTTACATGCTCATCTTTCTGTTTTGGTAGGCCATCCACCCTCATGTGACCCCCATAATTCGGTTCAATTTGCCCTTTTTTGTTCTTTGTATTCTCCTAAGCCCCCTAAAGATGTAAATGTTTTACTCTCTTTAAGATACTGACCCGTCTCTGCTCAGTTTATTAATTTATTACTTAACTTGTTGTTCTCTGCCAGCAAAGTAGCTGCTTGTGATCCCTCGCTTCTATTCTGTAACATCAAGACTGTATTTCAGAAAATATCTCAAATCAATGTCACCCTGTCTGCCCTGACAGCTACAACTTTGTTGCTCTGTTATTTGGACCTTTGGATTTTAGCGTGGGTGTTGGTGGCCTTACTGTGCTCAGCGTGGATGACCCTGGCTGCTCCTGTGTTGTGGTGGGCTAAAGAGAGAGTGCAAAGCTTTCCAAACTCCCGTGGTTAGTCAGGTTGCCAGGGGCGGGGGGAGACTCTAGGTTTTCATGATTTTTGATGCTATTTCTTTATTTCTGTCCAACATTAAGCAAATGAAGCAAAACATTCAATGCTGTAAAATCCTATACTGTATAAAATAGGGTATGTGGCTGGATAAGCAAGGGCCATCTCTTGTGGTTGGAAGCACAGATGCAGGGATTTTTTGTGAGCTGGAGAAAGAGGCTGCTTTGGCGGTGGTAATAGGATTAGGCAAAGGACACCCAGGGACAGGCTTATATGTTCACTTGGTTGGGTGTCAAAACTATCTCAAACACAGAAACTACAACAGGCATAATAGCAACTTTTGACACATTCAGCAGGGCAACTTAATTGAAAATATAGACTTTATTGTTCTATCATACAATACAAAACCAACTGGAGCCTAAATCTTTTGATTAAAATCTAAAAAAAAAAAAAAGTTTCTCTTACATCTCTCTATAACAGTATAAAAATCCTCAGAAATAAATATTTTGTATTTACACTAATTTAAAAAAAAAAAAAAGGGGGAAATATTCAGTGCATGAACACAAGTGTTTGTACAGGAACAAGCAAAGACGTAATAATGTTCTGTTTCTAGCAAGAGTCGGTTTTGTGTTGGCTACGTTACACCAAAATAGAAAAAGGCATAAGATCAAAACATCTCCTGACTTGACACTAATGATAGCATATTCTCCAGCCACTGACAGGTGCATAAATCATTCAGCAAACTTACAAATGACGTCATTATAAATATATTCATATATTTTAATATTTACAGCATTTGGTTCTCATAGCTGATATACAGAATGATTTCTTCAGCAGAGGCTGTTCTCTTCAAAATAAAATGTAACAGCCTGAAGTAATACACGTACACCTACTTTAAACCTGGACCAGTTTACTGCTACACTCATATATTAACAGGAATTTAATGTCTTTTTGTTTTCTTCAATGTTCGTCTCAGAATGGCATTAGTTTTTATTTTGAGAGTGTGGTGAGATTCTGCATGTCACATTTAATTTATTTTTTAAATATTGGCCCCTCAGATTTGCCAAACTACATCTAGTCATGCCATGATATTCAGTGTATTGATAATACATTCAAATTACATTGCCTCGGCAAGATTTGTTCAGTTGGTTTCTGTTTTCCTTGGCGGAGCCCTGGCCCCAGCCGTGTAACATCAGGACCATCGTGTGGTAAGTCAGAGTGGCAAATCAGGGTTGAGGTGTATTCAACTCCAGAGAAATCTAAATAAAAAGGGCAAATGTGGTGAGGAAATTATAAGTGGTTGGGCTGCATCCAGGGCCTAAGTACACAATTTGGGAACAGACAGCCCATCCCTGGAGATAAACTTCACACAGTTTCATGTGAGAGAAACCAAACTTCAGCAAACGAAAACAAAACAGATTTTTTTTTTAAATAACTCCCCTCTTGTTAGAGGTCTTCACCAGTTTATGAGAGCACATGTTTGTGGCTCTCTGGCCACAGGAACATCTGTGAAACATTGTGTCCAGTTTCTGCCCTCAGTGGGGGAGAAGAAGGCTCTAGTAGTACCTGGTTACAGCAATCGATTCTCCGCCACATCATTTCGTCCCTTTACTTCTATTTATCCACAGTGTAAACACTTGAGGGATGTGGGTGATTTCCATTCTGCGTGGTTGTAGTGTTTAAATACCCTCTTAATACTGTTTAGCATCAAAGGCAGGGAGCAAGCACATTTACTCCCTCTATACCCTGTTCATATATTTGTGCTTTTCTCCATCTCCCTCTTTCATAAACACTCATTGATTTTTTTTTTGTGCCAGAGAGTTCCCTGTATCAGTTTACCCGCCTCGAAGCTTCTCTAGCTCCTACCTAACATCTGCGTGCTGGTGGCTTTCTCAGCCAACTACCTGTTTTGTTAAGAAGTTCTTCTTTGCCTTTTATATATGCCTCATAGACACTGGTGTAACGTTCGTGTACTGGTGCAGTTCAAGCAGCTGACATGACAGCACCAGTGGAAGGTGCAGTGGCAACGTTCAGTCACACTCTCAGTCCGAGTCTTAAACCCACGTCCACAGCAGAGCAGCTCACATCCGTCAAGGCCTGGAGAGGAGCTGTTGCATGTTCTCCCAGAAGTTCCCAAAGTGCCAGTTTTGCCATTGTAGGAGCAGAAGTTTGGTGATTTCTCAAAATAGACCAGGTCCATGGCAGAGGGGGGTTTGTGAGCCGGGTTTTCAGGCTCCAGATGTCTGGGGTCGGCTCTGTGAGAGGCGCGGTTGCTTCCCTTGTTGGCATAAACGACTCTGGATGCACCATCAAACCGGTCTTTAAGGAAGTCTCCCACTGTGCGGAAGCTGGGCAGGCGCATCCAACAGGTGCGCACTGTGCAGGAGCCTGACATGCCATGGCACTTACACTCCTGACGCATCTCTGATGACACAGTCTGCACAGAGGAAGAACAAAGGCTACTGATGAAATCATACAAAGTGGAAATCACAAGACATTTGAAGCTTTTGGGAGTTCTGTAAAAACAGACAAGTGTGGCGTGTTGGAGGATCAAATTCTTACCATTCTGCCAGCCTCATTATTGTGTAGGTTGGTGAGGTAGCGCAGGTCTCTGCCCCTCTCGCTGGAGTCCACAAACTCACGGCTGAACATCCGGCCAAAGTCCACATTGTCACTGCAGCCCCCCCAGTGCCAGTCTGGCCCTCCGGGACCTCTGCGGCGGTAATCACATGTGCACGACTCAATGGCCCCTTCCGAGCAGGAGCGAGCCACAGCGTGGGTCACCCCTGCGCTGGTAATGGCAAATACAAATGCTGTCTCTCGGCAACCTGAAGAAACAACATCAAAACTTCCCATCAGAACCACTTCCAGCCACTTAGACTCGGCTTTGCCAGTTTTTTTGCCAAAAATTGGAAAATATTTAGAGACAAAGCCTTTTAAATGTGTACAAGAGATTCCATTACATCCTGGCCAAAATTGTCCAAATAATGCCTGGTGAGAAAAACAACAGAGGCTCACCACGATTGACAATTTTCCCAAAAACTGCTGGGCTGTGGGTGGTCGGACAGTTCCAGCGGCGGTTGCGGAACTGCCACTTGCACTCCTTTATGGCAGTGTGCAGCCCAGCGGCGATGGCGTGCAGGATGCCAGGATTCTGCCGAATCAGCCGGCGCTGGCGACGACTGAGCAGGGCCAGGCTCGGGTCCAGGACCAACTGCACGTTTTTGGAATTGGTGAGGAGGTTGGACGAAGAGGCCACATTGACAATACCCCTGGCACAACACAAGGACAAGGGATGTCAGAGTCAAGGAGCTGGCAGTTTGTGCATGTAGCTCCTTCTGTGACCCCTCTAAACTCTGAGACTGATGTGTCTGGCTTCTCATGATTGCTGTGCCTCTAAAATTACAGTTTTCATTATGTACAATAGTGACACACATTGTTTCAGTGAGACAGCGAGTCTCTGAGTCAGAATGCCAGTTCTGGCTTGACAGATAACATGAAACTATACTTTTACCTCTATAAATCACATGTCAGTTTCATTATAATGTAACCATATTCCTCTGCTAAATATTCAGCATCTGTCAAAGCTGAGCGGCACTGTTGTCCTGTTAAACATTTTCTTTTCTGTACATTTTCTCTTACATGTGATGAACCAAAAGCTGAGAAGAAGTGAGTTTACTTTAAGATTTAAGTGTCCAATCCCACCCACAAATATGTCTATTCTGTCAAAATGTTTCAAGTCATTAATACATTGGGTTTGTATGCTGCCAATGTAAAATTCTCTCTTACAAAAATGTTTAACTCATTCATGCCATTCTACTTATTTAAAAAAAAAAACCCATAGTATTAACTTAATGTTGTCCCTCTGCTTTATCATATTATAAATACTCTGGTGTTTGGCTTGATAAATAGTCAAATCATGGCACCTGCACTTCTCCAGTTTTGTACAAATTTCACATCACTGAACATGGTCTAAATGCACTACTTTGGTGGTCAGATTTCAGAGCACTTCTAGTTTGAATTTTTGCAGCACACAGGCTGTATAATTTTCCACTTTATCTGCTGGCAATTTCTGTGAGATTTCTGTGTCAACATTTTTTTTTATATTCCCATGTAGTGTAATGGCTGCGTCTTCTGTTAAGCATTATCATCCGGAAAAGCGGGCGAGCCTTGGCCTGTTAGAGGGCTGACCCAGACAGTTGTGTGGTGAGGCCTGGGAACATTAATAATAATGTCGTCTTTTTTGGATGTTTTCTTCATTCCAAAAACTCCGCGGTGACTTTTTTTTTTCTTCCCTCCTCTTCCTAGATGTTTTCTTGGATTTCAGCTGACATTTTAAATATTTGCAAACGCCTGACGTTGCGCGCAAATACTGTCCATCTAATGGCACCGCAAACACGACAGAATCTTTCGTTAAATCATTACTTAATTAAACCCAACCCACAGTTTATAGACTTTTAAACAAACGCAAGACAAAACGCCCACTGACGCAAGAAACTACACAGATCTTATTTTTGTTTTCTTTAACAAAATAGTGTGGAATTGGCGTGTTTTAGTTTTTGGGTCGCTGTATGGACAGAGGAATGTGTTGTATTAGATCAGCACGACCCTGAGTGAGACCTCGTATGAGATTCCTTTCAGCTATGAAATAAATCCATATTTAATTTATCCCACATTGGACTGAAAAATGTTGTCTCGTTTTCAAACCACAATGTCCAAATGACAGGGAAGCAGCCAGAGAGGGAGAGTAAATTAAATCTACCGCAAATAAAAGGTAAACCTGTAATTATTACAAACGTAATTCGTTTATTGTTAAATAGTCTGCTGTTGCTAATTCCAATGAAAGAGCAATAAATTAAAAAAAATCCCACAAGCTTTAATATCATGCGGTTATATTTTTTAAAAGGCTGAACAGAAGTTGTGATCGGTGCCAAAACTAACACATTATTTGGAGCATGGAATGTAGCAGCCCAGTAAAGCACCGGTCAGACGGTAGCGCAGGCTCTTCCCTGCTCAAACAGGCGTTTAATGCAAATTTTGTGAATAGCAGGATGCTGATAACTGAGTGAATGTGAACTCACCACCACCGGCCGCTGTTGTTGACGGCCCCTGTGCCTGAGAGCGAAGACACCAACAGGATACAGGCGGCTTTCACCCCTAACAGCAGCGCCAGACTCCTCATCGTGTCTCCAGGTCAAATAGGAGGAGGAAAGTGTCAAATGGATTTTTGCTCAGACAAAGTTTGAAAGTCTACTTTTTTCCAGTGATTCATCTGAACAGTCTAGCACAGATATGCACATTTTATAACAAAATGAAAATAGCCTTAAAATAAACCATCAGCCATAAACACAAGAAAAATTGGCACAAGTCTGGCATTGCATTTTTCTCCTGTCGCCGCGTCTTATAACACATTACATGTGATAATATATTTAAATCATAATGATCTATGTTTGTCAATGTATATAAAAAATGCTGCAAGGTGTAGGGTGCATACTCACCACGCCACAGTCCGGTGAGAGGACTTTGAAAGGTGAGAGAAGCAGACAGCCCTAATTGACTTAAATGGATCTTGAGTGGAGACAGGTTGCTAAATGATGTGAAGTGTCCAGGCAGGATGCTACTGCTGCTGCTGCTGCAGTCCTCTTCACTCTGTCTCTCTCAGTGATGCTCTGCACGGCGCATTGAACGCGTGGGACAGTCCCGAAGACTTGATCCCCTCGGTGACTGATAGGCAACACATTCTTCTCTTATTGAGCGCTACGAGGGGAATAAAAAAGGGATTTGCTGCTCTCATCTCCCTCTGTTTTTTTTCGGAGCCTTTTCAATAGGATTGGAGGGAGGGATAGTTAATGCTCTTCATAGGGCGCACAATGAATAAGGAAACACAACTGGGCAGAAAGGAGAAAGGAAGAGAAAGAAAAAATAGGGCAATCCACAGAGTTGCGCATATTACTTGAGGAATCTCACGGTCATCACATAATCGATTCCCTGTAAATGTGTGCGGCTGAGATGTATTTTCCCACCGGCCGCGCGCTCGCTTCCACATCCAGTTGTTGCAGAAAAGGAGAAGTGCTCCCTGAAGCAGTGATGTGTTGGTGCAGATGCTGTGGGTGCGCCCGGTTTGGTGCTCCGCCGCTGCTCAAAGGCTGGTGTCACGGTGCAATACAGTTACAGCGGAATATGAGCCATCTAAAACTGCCCTTTTTACCCGGTGGTTGGATTAGCCTACTCCCTAACCGCATCTCCTCCTCCTCTCTCCAAATGCGCTCTCAAAATGTGCAGTGACTAAGGACATTTCTGCTCATTTCGTTTCCTTTTTCCTCTAATCCCTTCACAAACACACCCTTCTTTTACACCAATCATTATTAACATTTAATTAAAACCTTTTATGAGGCTCTTTTAATACATTTTGCCGCTAATTTAGATTTGGCCCAATAAACAAAACTATTATCACCAGTCTTTATAGCCTCAAAACGCGCGCGCGCACACGCACAACGGAGACGCAATAATAAGCTCTTAGTTGTCATATAACTCACACCGCCTGCTGGGCTACTTAAACATTTTTTTTCGAGCGCGGGAGAGATGAAATACGGTCTCCAATCAGAAGTTTGATGTATGATGAACCAGGAAAAAGAGGGGGACGAGTAAGAATAAAAACCATTCCAAACATCTGGCCTGCAGACCTCCCTCGACGCACATGTAGCTCAGTGTAATCACAGCTTGAGCCACTTTGCGGCATCTCCATCTAACCCCAGACTAGGAGCAGGCTTCAATGTCCCCAAACTTCTCCATGTTGGTTCATGGGTGAATGTTTCATTATGTGACATTTATCTGCTAATTTGCATGTTCCACATTAGTCACTGCAGCGGTCGTAGCTTGAATAATCTCCCTCCCCTCCTTCTCCATCTCTCCCTCTCTCCCTCTCTCTCTCTCTTTCCCCTCAGATGACAGTAAAAGGAAGTGGGCTTTTGTAAAAAGGGATTTAATGACAGCCATCCTACGTTTATACTCCAGCCTTATATGAAGGTGCTCAAACGGGTTTCCTGGAGCAGTCATGCGACACCGAGCAGATTAGAGCTTCAATCCGGATAAAGGGGGCCTTTTATATACAAATCAACTTCAAATCACTTTTTAAGCCACTTAGATATACACGCCAAGGCAGAATGCTAATGCACTTTTCATTGCTGCAGCTTAGGGAATGGAAGGAGATTAGATGAATTGGTGTCACTATGCGAGCCGTGTTCGAGGGGGGTTTTAACTTAATTTTATGAAAGTAGCCCACATGCACCTTCCAACAGCAGCGTCTATTATTGTTTAAAGTCTGCTACAGAAAACAGTTTTAATTTGTGAGATAATTGGCAGTCCCTCTATGTAAGGTGGTTGACCTGTTGATTCAGTAGCAGCCAAATTGGGCTTAATTTGGATCAATTTACTGATTGATTCAATGCCGAGCTGCCACATCACCCCAACCAAGTCCCTAACAGAAGGCGTGAGTGTGTGGTTTCATAGGCATAGTCATTACTGAGCTAAAATTTGAATAGATAATTGAGATGCTGTTTGGTGGTGTTCATATGCATACAATGCATTTAAAAGCCATTAAGGCCCTACTTCCTGTAAGGCATCACATACCCATTTAAGTGTTATTTGCCATTTGATTTTTGTCAGAGCATGCGACGCCATAATGTGATAAATAACCACAGAAAATAATCAGACCTGTCACTCCTGCAATTTATAATTCCATGCTCTGAAATAAAGACATGGGAGTGACAAAGTGAAGTTGTTTCAAACACAACAATGAGGAACAGCCGCTCTGATGGAGGTGGGAGGAAGGGGGGACCACATGACTAAAAACAGTATTGTTGGAGGGTCTGTTAGCGGAGCCGCCTGCCTGCTGCTGCCTCCCTGTCGTACAGTGGAACCAGCAGCTCTCCCCTCCCCCCATTCATCATTTAACTCACCCCATTATGAACAAAAATCCTCTGTGACTATTCATATTTCATTTTACTGAGCGTTTCATTGTTATTTCGCTCTAAAAAAATGAACTGTATTCTACATAAAGTGCCGACCCAGAAACAATAAGCATTCAGATTTCGGTATCCTATTAAATATGTTTATAGGATCCAGTATTTTAGATCACCTACCAAAACTTGAGACGACTGTGCGCACGGGTTAGAAAGCGGTGCTTGTGCGTAAAAGTTTGGAGACGTCATTTTACGCTCGGACGAATGATCACGCTCTCAAATGATAAAATGATCAACTGGTGATCCAACTTTCATGTTGGCTAATATTTTGCAAACAGCCGCCTGTAGAGGCATCTCTCCCCTCCCCTCTTTCTCTCCCCCCCTCCCGTTTACTCTCTCGCCCCCGAGCTCCTCTGTTCTCCGTCTTCACTCTTCGGTCGTTTGGCGGTGCATCGATAATACTCCACTCTTCTCCTTTTTTGATATTCTTATTCAGTACAGGACTTTATTACCAGTGTTTTAATGTCACGTCGCGAAAGACTCTTAACAAAATGGAGCTATCAAACAAACTCCGTTGGGACCAATTCCTGATTTTGGCAGCAGCACTTATGTCACCTGCATTAACGTGAGTGCACTTGAGAGCGCCAGGAGAGTTGATGTTACATGCGGGTTCTCGCTACATGGGATTCGGCAAGAGTTGAGGGAAGTTTACTGTCTATGAGTGTGTGATTTAAACGGATATTTAACATATTTAGGTAAAAAGTGAAACATCTGCCTCTGATTTTACGGTCTGATTCTATGTAATATTGAAACATTGGCATCAGTCTTTACAAATGTTGTAGCCTTCGACAGGTCTGAGCTATACCATAGAGAATTCATTATAAATATCACTATTGTTAATCTCTCCATAAGATGTATTTGGCATGTTACTCTCTGCTTTTGGGACTTCACAGCTGGATGATCTGTTTAGAATTATATTTTTCCCTGCTTTAAGCAACATCTGTAGAAACTCTGTATTAAATACTTGTGCAATTGATTAACACATTTTATTGCTAAGTGTGCTAATCCCATAGAGATGAGATACATTTTGCAGTGCATCCTTAAATCTTCCTGGTTTTGTATTTTTCTGATTTCCTTCAGTATCCAAAACATCTTTCCATTGCCACATACTTCTCTGGATTTGACTAATGAACTCCTGACCAGCCCTGATGACCCCCCCACTAACTCCCTCTCTTTCTCTCTCTCTCTCTCTCTGCAGGGTGCTGTGTAATGATATCCTCAGCCTGAAGGTGGCAGGAGATCCAGTGCTAACCCCCAACTCGGTGTGCCTGAGGCTGGCAGGCCTCAGTAAACGTCAGATGCGGATGTGTGTGCGGAGCCCCGATGTCACGGCCTCCGCTCTGCAGGGCATCCAGGTGGCCATCCATGAATGCCAGCACCAGCTCCGTGACCAGCGCTGGAACTGCTCCTCTCTGGAGGGCCTTGGGAAGCTTCCGCACCACAACACCATCCTCAACAGGGGTGAGAGCCCGAGGCAAGCCAATGATGGTCCAAATATGACCTGGGTTTATGGGGGTGTGGGTGTAGATATGAGAGTAGAAATTGTTATGCACACAGACACAGGACTGTTTTAGAGCTACGCTGTTTATCAGTTTCAACTCCTTGACTGTGTGTCTCCTGCTCCCAGGTTTCCGTGAGAGTGCCTTTTCTCTGGCCTTGTTGGCAGCGGGTGTGGCTCACTCTGTGGCCTCGGCCTGCAGCATGGGCAAGCTGCGGGGGTGTGGCTGCGAGGCCAAGCGTCGCCAGGACGATGACAAGATCCGGCTGAAACTCACACAGCTGCAGCTGCAGACCCTGCAGAAGGGTGGAGTAGGCCTCGGCATGACACGGTCATTACCCTCAGGGCTGAACGGTCACCATGGCGACCTGCCCGCTAACCTGCGCTCCACCCACCCCTCCGCCCTACTCAAGCCTTTACCAGATGAGCTGAGCTCCATGCAGGAGACGTGGGAGTGGGGGGGCTGCAGTCATGACGTCCGTTTTGGTGACCGTTTTTCCAGGGACTGGCTCGACTCCCGTGGGTCTCCAAGAGACATCCACGCTCGCATGAGGATACATAACAACCGGGTGGGACGACAGGTGAGTAATGTGCTTGTCCACTGTGTTCTTCATGTTGCTCAGAGACCAGTCTCGCTCCTCATTGGTCTATATAATCATCAGGGTCATTGCTGCATCTCTGATCTGTGACATCATCTTCTTTCTTCTACACAGATAGTGACTGACAACATGAAGAGGAAGTGCAAATGTCATGGCACATCAGGGAGCTGTCAGTTCAAGACCTGCTGGCATGTGTCTCCAGAGTTCCGGCTTGTGGGTTCTCTACTCAAGGACAAGTTCCTGTCAGCCATCTTTGTCAACTCCCAGAACAAGAACAATGGGGTTTTCAACCCTCGAACTGGAAACGGTGCCAGCGGGAGTACAGGGGGACTCAACGGAGGTCGCCGCCGATCCATGTCCAGAGAGCTGGTGTACTTTGAGAAGTCTCCTGATTTCTGTGAGCGCGATGCATCAGTAGACTCTCCGGGTACACAAGGACGCATCTGCAACAAAACCAGCTACAGCACAGACAGCTGCGGCTCGCTGTGCTGCGGCCGTGGACACAACATCCTGAAACAGACACGCAGCGAGCGCTGCAATTGTAGGTTCCACTGGTGTTGCTACGTGCTGTGTGAGGAGTGCCGTCTCACGGAGTGGGTCAATGTGTGCAAGTAGATTCTCCCAGTCCCAGTTGCCTTTACTCATCCAGGACTCAAGATGGCGAGCCTGTCCCTTCGCCCACTCCTTTTGTTCAAGCATTTGTTTTGCTCCTTGTGTAACTCTCCCAGAGAATCTGTTTACCCCCCCTCTCTCCTATTTTTTTTTTGGTCCATCATCTGGGATCTATTTTCTCTTTGTAGCCGCTGTTATTCTCAAAATGCCAAGTCAGAGATTGAAGAGGTGACTCATGTCATTTGTCTTGCCATGGCCTGTTTAGACGCTGCCCTCTCAGCCATGAAAACAGCCTATACCCCATCTTCTCTATCCCACAAAACAAAGAGGAGCAACAGCAGAGAAGCTTTCCTGTTACACTGTCTACATGCTGACTCATCTCATTGTACAGTAGTTGTGTATTTTAATGTGTACATGTATATTTGTAAATGTATTATTATTAATATTATTATTGTGTCAGAGCCTGTCTTTTTGGTTCTAGTTACTGACAGATTCGTGCTGGCTGAGTAGCTCAGGATGGTGAACCAGTGCTGTTAGACAACTAAGTCTCATCGCAGCTTATCTTTCATTTAACCGTGCTCTTCTAATGATAGAAGATATTTACTCCATTTGTATATTTTGCACCTGTGACTCAGACAGAGCAACGGTACTTATATGGGGGTCAGTCAGAAAATGTTAATAGACAATGGTTTTACTATAGAAGAAGACAAGATTAAGAGCAGTGTTTTGTGGTTTCTGAAGGACTGACACATCTGATAGAAAGCTTTGTTTCCTAGAAACAACAGGACAGAAAGCACATAAACTTATCAACTTATCAAAGCTTGTATACTTGTAAAAGTCAAGATGGGAAAGTTTTGGAAACAAATTCAGACCTTCGATTCCTTACGCTGAGCAACTAATCATTTTGATTTATTTACACCATTGTAACAATATTGATTACTTCATGAGAGTGGTCTCGAGTGGTCGTGTTTTTCATGAATGTAACTGTGATGTGATGCGTGTCACTTTTCCTATGAAACCGTGACTGAGCTCTTGTTTCCCTGTGCTTGCTTTTGTCCATTTCATCAGTCCGAGCTCTCCGTAGATTCTTCCCACATGTAGTACATGTCAAAGTGAGAGATGGACCTGCTTTAGTCTGATGCTGAAGGGTGTGTGTATGTTTGACTCTGTGTGTGTGTGTGTGTGTGTGGGTGTGTGTGTGTGTGTGTGTGTGTGTGTGTGTGTCTGTTGCTGTGTAAATGGAGGTGGGGGGGGGCAAGTTCTACGCACTACAGATTTGGGAGGTGAGAGCCTTTTTTATGGCCACTTCATGCTGAGAGAAGGACTTTTTATGGCTGCAGGATATTGTTTCCTTAAAGTATGACTTTTATTACTGGAGAGGAGCATCAAGAGAGCAGAGAGTGGGGGTGATTATACCAGTCTTTGCTGTGTGAGCATCTGAGGGGATCATCTGTCCAGAGTTCATAGCCGAGGAAGGGACTCACTAAACCACGTGGGACGCTATGTCCTTGTTACCTGGGAGACAGACCACACAAACATAAACACAGGCACATAAACACATGCATGCGTTTATGCGCAAAGACATTCGCATGTAGCAATACTGGCACTGGTGCACAATCAAAAACATGCATGCTGGTGCGCACGTATGAACTGTCAGACAGAACTCCTGGTGACCCGAGTGATTTGCACTTTCAGTCTTGTTACACTGCAGATTTAGCAAAACTCTCATGTCAACACATCTGAATTTATGACAGCAGCATTCCTCGATATCTCAGATGATCCAAACTCCATTTTCAGTCTGCCATTTAGGATTTAATGCAAATTAAGTCTTGTTTGTGTGGACTTTGGTAAATATCCCTGACTTCTGAGGAATGGTGGTGCCAGTGGCTGAATTGACTGTTCTGTCTGTTTGGTATTTAGCACGGGAATAAAACGGAGACAGTGACTGGTATGGAATGATAAGGGACTGGATTTCTGGTTTGCATTTCTTCATTCCTTTATCATTTCACCCTGGAGCTGCTGCGAAAGGGAATTTCCTGTCACTGTTTCTCCCATGTGTGAGACAGAGGTTGGTGGACAGCCTGGGATTGGTTTCTCTCCCCTCTCTGCTCTCTTTTCCTCTCTTTCTCTTTCTCCCCCTCATCGCTGCAGACATAGACACATGCATAGCAACACATTGACTGCCCCCCGAGTAATGATAACCAGACTGGGCTGAAATTAAAGAGAGGGAGCCAGAGAGAGGAAGTTAGGAGAGATAAAAGTTACCCACTTTGATTGACAGGATGATTATATGTATAAAGTAAGGCGATTTAGTGTGTTTAGTTGGATATAAAGATAGGGAGATAGATCCTTGCTGTACGTTCAGCGGAGATGCAGAAGCAAAGGACAAATGGGGTATGGGAGAAGGGGGTGAATAAAGTGTACTCTGTATAAATACATGCCTCAAAACATCTGCTTCTCAACTCCCCTTTCATTTTTGATGTGGGACAGGCAGAGAAGGAGAGCGGGAGAGAAAACACAAGGAGCCAGCTACCCAGAACATCAAAGCCCCTGCCCTCAACGCGCAGGCCCTCATTAGTTCAGCTAGCAGAACCAACGAGACTTGTGATTGTGTTTGCTGGGGTGCACGCTGGCAGACACTTCAGAGGAAAGGCTCCTTTAAGTCATAGCTCCCCACCCCACCTCTCCTGCCACCACCCGAGCCCGCTGTAACCCCCCTGTAACCCTCTCGAAACTCCCCGTGCACACAAACTCGGAAGGCTCCCCCACCATCCACTCCACCCCGTAATCTGGTCTGCAGCTGCAAACATATGTTCCCCTCTTTATTCCTCTGCCTTCACCACTGAGTTGATAAACACATCTATCACCTGACCACTGACTGACACACAACAGAGAGGAAGAGGGAGACAAATGTTGGATTCACCTATAAGTGTGGGGCTGCTCTCAGGCATGTTGTTTTTATATGGTTAATGGATTAAACCCACACCTGGAGGGAGGTTCCTTCCTAACTCCTACATGTATTGCCACCTGTAAAACCACATAAATGCATAGTATCTCCTTTTGATACACATGATACCATAACAAATCAGTATTCAAGATTAGTAAACTGCCATAAGATTGATTCTGTGTATGTTTTGTTGCTTCCTATCACCTCATTAGATGTGACACAGAGGCCTGCTGCCAGGAAGTATCACTTGGTGTCCTATTACAGTCAGCCATTTACTTATTCATTAAGATGATTCCTGTTTTAATTATTCAAGCATGTTTGCCTGCAGACTCTCTGTTACAATTCATATTGGTTTAGTTGCTGTGAAAGCACACAGTCACATTTAAACACACAAGCTGTGTCAATTTGTCAGATAGGAAACTGTGTGTGAATAAAAGCTGGACACTATTTGATCTAGAAGACATAAATAAATAAAAGGAAGTCTCAAAGCAGGTCGATGCTGGTGTTACTTACAATTATTCATGTGGTCATAAACAGACAATGAAATTACAGTTGCCCTCCAGCAGTGCTCTTTGCTTTTCACAAGTCATCGGAGATGGCAAACGTGAGAGGTGCTCTTGACAACCCAACCATCGCGAGAGTACACGGCTTCCCAACCGTTGCTCCTCGCGAGACTATCATCCAGTCCTCTGCCTGAATCCAGCTGGTAGCCTGCCTGCCGTTGACGGGTAAGTGTGAATGAGATGCAAATGGTGAAAATGCTCAAAGATGTATACGAGTAATAAAGGTGACCGCAGCGTATGTGTGGCTGTTTTGACGCCTCGTTTAACGTCTCTCGGTAAAATGAACCGCCGGTAATCGACGACATCAGGCCGACTGGTGCGCTTGTCGTGACTGTACGAGGGGGATTACAGCACACAAATTGACCCGGAGAATTTTTTTTCAATGCTTAAGACGTTAGCTAATATGGTCGCTAGCTAACTGCGCTCGAATAACCGTCGTTTCACGGTGTAAATACGTAATTTGGCTCATTCAAATTCATCGTCTGTCTGGACTGCAGCAGCAGCCGTCTTCCCCTCGCGCTATGACAGATGTAGCGTTACATGGATGTGCGGCCACTGCAGCTGTAACAGGCTATGCTAGCAGCTATAGCATTTGCATTCAATATAAATGAATGGAAACGTGGCTAGGCAGTGATAGCATCGGTTACATCATCAAAATATAAGCGTATTAGATTAGTAGTCACAGCCATGGTGGGCTGTGGATGCATATTTTTGCTAATATTGGGATATCCCTAAATTAGCCCCCCCCCCAAAAGCCCCTCAGGTAGATGTTAGCACAAGTTGACAGCAGAGTTGGCCTGTTAAAGGGACCATACCAAGACAGAAAAGCCAAATTCAAAGCCTCATGCTTCTATAGTCTATGTGCATCATACATTCTCACAACCCGAGGTTATGTGTCATTTAATGTAATATGAATTGATTGTTACAAAGGCATTTATCCACTTGCCAGCAAACAGCATAAAAGGTGGTTACTCTGCACCACATGAAAGCTGATCCACAAAACAGAGATCAAGTATGGCTGCCTGTTTCCCCTGTGAGTTGTCAAAGTGTAAAGCAACAGCCCTCAAGTCAGGTCAGCCGCCTGCCGAGGTGTGAAGTATGCTTTTACTGGTTCTCTGAGGTGGCTTCAAGCCCTAACGAGGTGGTAACGTTGAGAGTTGCTTTTGAAGAGCTACTGTGTCTCACCGCGTGATTTTTTGGTGTGGTTTCTGACTTTCTGTATGTGGTTGACGGTTTGTTTTGGCTGCTTTGTTGCTATGTATTGCAAGTGGTCTCTTGAGTTCCTTGTGTAACAGTTCTGTTGCAGTTGAGGTGAGAGCCGCCGGTCATCATGGGGAACATCTTTGGTAACCTGTTGAAGAGCCTGATAGGCAAGAAGGAGATGAGGATTCTCATGGTGGGGCTGGACGCTGCCGGGAAAACCACCATCCTCTACAAGCTGAAGCTGGGGGAGATCGTTACCACCATCCCCACAATTGGTGCGTGGATTGGATTTGTTACTGACAGTGTTAGGTAAAAACACCTGTCACTGAGTTGTGTAACTCATTTTTGCTTTTTTTAAAATCAGGTTTCAATGTTGAGACGGTGGAGTACAAGAACATCAGCTTCACCGTGTGGGACGTGGGTGGCCAGGACAAGATCCGTCCCCTGTGGAGGCACTACTTCCAGAACACTCAGGGTGAGACACACCAGCAGCCCCTTAGATGACGCACCAGTCATTCATGTTGGACTAAATAGGGCTGCTCAGAGCTGTGGCAGAGCCTGCAGCAATTGCTCGCCCCCAGCACCTGAGGGCATATCTGACTAATGTTTTAGATGAGGTCATTTGCATACAGCCTCCAACTGTTTCAAATTATTATCGTCTTAGTCATGTTGAAAGCCTCAGCAATAAATAAAGTTGGTCTAGCAATATGGTTTTTGAACAGTATGATGTCAGCATATTTTTAACCAGTGTGGTGAAACCATGGATGTATTACTACAGTCACAGGCTCTGGGGCCCAAAGAGACACAAAATGACTACAAGGACACACATAATGACTACAAAGAGACACATAAGGACTACAAAGAGACACATAAGGACCACAGAGACACAAAAATGACTACAAAGAGACACCAAATGACCACAAAGAGACACCAAATGACTACAAAGAGATATCAAATGACTACAAAGAGATATCAAATGACCACAAAGAGACACCAAATGACTGCAAAGAGATACCAAATGACCACAAAGAGACACCAAATGACCACAAAGAGATGCCAAATGACCACAAAGAGATGCAAAAAGACTACAAAAAAATGCTAGCCAACTACAAATAGACACAATACAACTACAAAGAGACACCAAATGACTACAAAGAGACACAAAATGACCACAAAGAGATATCAAATGACCACAAAGACACACTAAATGACTACGAAGAGATACCAAATGACCACAAAGAGACACCAAATGACTACAAAGAGACACAAAATGACCACAAAGACACACAAAATGACCACAAAGACACACCAAATGACTACAATGAGATACCAAATGACCACAGAGACACCAAATGACTACAAAGAGACGCCAAATGACTAGAAAGAGATATCAAATGACCACAAAGAGACACCAAATGACCACAAAAAAACGCCAAAAGACTACAAAGAGATATCAAATGACCACAAAGAGACACAAAATGACCACAAAGAGATGCAAAAAGACTACAAAAAATGCTAGCCAACTTCAAATAGATACAATACGCCTAAAAAGAGACACCAAATGACTACAAAGACACACCAAATGACTACAATGAGATACCAAATGACCACAAAGAGACACCAAATGACTACAAAGAGACGCCAAATGACTACAAAGAGATATCAAATGACCACAAAGAGACACCAAATGACTACAAAGAGATACCAAATGACCACAAAGAGACACCAAATGACCACAAAGAGACACCAAATGACTACAAAGAGATATCAAATGACCACAAAGACACACCAAATGACTACAAAGAGATACCAAATGACCACAAAGAGACACCAAATGACTACAAAGAGATATCAAATGACCACAAAGAGACACCAAATGACCACAAAGAGACGCCAAATGACTACAAAGAGACACCAAATGACTACAAAGACACACCAAATGACTACGAAGAGATACCAAATGACCACAAAGAGACACCAAATGACTACAAAGAGACGCCAAATGACTACAAAGAGACAAAAAATGACTACAAAGAGACAAAAAATGACTACAAAAAGATCCTTACCAACTATTAAGAGACACAAAACCACAGAGACACAATAAGACTACACAAAGGTACAAAACAACTACAGACACAAAACAACTACAAAGAGACACAAAATGACCACAGAGATTTAAAATTACTATAAGATGGCACAAAATTACCACAAAGTGGCTACAAAGAGATGCAAAGCAACTACAAAGAGACTAAAGATTACCACAAAAAGACAAAAAAATGACTGCACAGAGACTATAAATGACCACAAAGAGAGACCACAGAAAGAACTACAAAGTGATACAAGGGGAGTACAATAAGGTGTAAAACAACTACAGACACAGAACAATGAGACACAAAAACCAAAGAGGCTTACCAACTGTAAAGTCTATGTGTCTTGCTTCTAAGTAAGAGAGGTGGTGGGGCTTTCTGCAAGCCCAGGGGCTTATTGTCTCATGGGTGAAACTGATTCTGGGATAGCAGCGCTAATGGTTTTGGTTTTATTTAACCCTTTTAAAGACAAGCTCTCATCTTTCCCTGCAGGTTTGATCTTTGTGGTAGACAGCAATGACCGTGAGCGTGTGAACGAAGCTCGGGAGGAACTGATGAGGATGCTGGCTGAGGATGAGCTGCGGGATGCTGTTCTGCTCGTCTTTGCCAACAAACAGGTATAAGCTTCCTTGTGTCTTCCCCTATGTGTTCCTTACTTTATGCAGTTTTGCACCAACGCAGGCCCACTGTTTGACACACCTGATGTGGTTTCTTTCAGGACCTGCCCAATGCCATGAATGCCGCAGAGATCACAGACAAGCTGGGCCTTCACTCGCTACGCCACCGCAACTGGTACATTCAGGCTACCTGCGCCACCAGTGGAGACGGTCTCTACGAGGGCCTGGACTGGCTGGCCAATCAGCTGAAGAACAAAAAGTGAGGAGTCCAGTCGGTAGAGTGGGGAAGAGCCTGGGTGCCAGCTCCAGGTAGTGGTTATAGAGGATCCATTGTGTTTACATGGAGAGGCAGTGCTGAAAAGCTCCCAGGGGGTGACTCTCAATGGCTTTCCCCCAAAAATACTCGTTTCATTTCTTTATTTTGATTAATTTCATTTGTTTTGATCTGCGGTGAGCGTTTTTAAATATTTACAAACCAACGGTGTTGACCTAAACGACTTACATTCTACACACTGAATACATAAATATTGGGATGTAATAGTATAATGTTACTGTAAAGGCATATGTATTTCCCCTACTTTGCAGTCTCTTTGCCCTCCATCACCTTTTAATTTGTTCAGAAAGCGTGACGATGTAGAGCAACCTTCCCTCAGATACTTTAAACTTAATGTAAATTATAAAGAATGTCATAATAGTATAGTGAGACTACTACTACTGTCTCAGATACTATCACATTGTTTAAAAACAGTATACTCATACAGGCTCAGATAAATGTAAAGTTGTCATTTTTCCGTCCATACTTGTGTTTTACCACCAAATTATGCGCTTCAGAGCTCAATTTTTGCTTCAGTTATCTTAGATTTTAAGTTTATTTATCCTTGATTTGAATTTTATTTATTTTATTAGACACACTGGAAAGTCTTAAACAGTTTCTATTTTTGTCGACATGTAGTTATTTATTTATTTATTTATTCGTAAGTTTGCTTTATTTCCTAAGTGCATCATATGGTTTCTCTCCCTTTATTGCAATGTGCATTTACTGCTAAGGCAGCTGGTGAAAAAAAAAAGAAGCCCTAGTATCACTGTATATTACCGCTTCCCAATCTGCATGGAGATATCCCAGTACTGGCTCGTGGGCTTGTAAGAGCTGTGAACTACCGCAGGCCGCTGCTGTAAATAAAGATTTGTTCTTAGTCGACTTGCCTGGCTCAATAAGGGTTAAAACAATTTGTCTGGCATCAGCGAGGTGTGATAGCTGAACTGATACAGATGACAGAACAGGAACACTGTACCAGCTCTGTGGCTTAGGGGGTGGGGAAAAAATGCTGCTACTGGCCTGTGAAGAGTGATGCAGCAGAGCATGTGATTGGCAATATCAGAGAGCTTACATGGTTTTCGAATGTTTATTTTTTTAAGTCAGTTTGTGCAAGCAGCTGCACTATATCTGTCAAGAGAACTCACATTGCTTGTCATCCTGATTTATTCATCCCTAATTGGCGTGACATTACATGTGTTTCTTGTGTTAACCGTATCTCACTGTATTACGTTGCACAGAATAACTCTAGATGCATTATTGTTGTACAAAATGTCTGTTTTTTTTCTTGTATTTTTGAATGGAGTATTTATTCATTTTGGACCAAAAGGCAAGTGTTGATTTTAGTGTCGTTTTTTTTTCTTTTCTTAATTTGCTAACTAGATCAGATCGTTGTCTTTATGAGTGTTTACACAAATCACATAATTTGAAAAAAATAGGAGCGAGGATGATAGTAATACTGCATCATAAGGCATGTTAATAATGTACAAGATCTGTAATAAAAGTGAATTATAATAGCCTGTTTCCTCAGACTATATTTGTTAGTCTAAATTACTGCTGCTGGTTGGAACAACGCTGTACTGATAAATGTTATGGATTTAGTGTAAAGTTTACCGAACAACCTTCTAATATGCAAAAGCATGCTTTTCTATGTCAGCGCAACTGTATATATGTTTATGTAACGAGAAAAGTATACCATGGTATTCGCGGTCAAATTGAAAAGTGTTGTTGATACACCTGTAGATATTGGGGTCAGTGTGTTGGCAGATATGTATAACTGACAGCAGCTTGTGTGTGTGTGACGTGTCCTCTATTACGTTCAGTTTGGTGTGAAAATTGTTTTTGTGGCCTTATATTGCCAGTGGTTAATTTCTCTTTGATAACAGGTTTGTATGTAGGAATGTCTGACATTCAAGTATCTCACCTATGATCTGTAACACTGATGCACTCACAGTACTGTTGTGGCTAAACCATCCTTCTTTCAATGACTATTGGCAGATTTTAAACTTGAAACACTGTAGAAAAGAGAGACTGCAGAACATTCCAAACGATAAAGTTTATTCAAAAAAAGGAGCAAACGGAAAATGGATTTATTTAATCAAATGGAATATTATCAAGGAGAGGAAATAAAAACAACACAAACTGGTGCAGAAGTGTTGAATGATTTAATGATTCCTGGCACTACGTCGATCAATCAATAAAAAGACCAAAACTCAAAGTTGCTTTGCCTTACTCATTTTTTCCTTGCTGGACCCAGTTCCTCCGCCACCCTAGGCATTTCCCCACTTTTGATCAAACACAATTTAAAGAGCCCCTCCACACACATTTTTTAATTAAATGAAAAAATTCTGTTTCTTAAAAAATACTCTTTTAATAATGTTAGCCACCGCCAACAGGGGATGCTTCGATGTGTGTTGTGCAGGAGGAAGGATTACTCCGGACAAGGAATATAATGTCTGGGGAATGCTCTAACTCCAGTGCAGACGAACTTTGAAAGTCCACACCAGAGCCAGCGAGCAACCACGACAACATGTACAAAAATGTTAAAAACTTAAACACACCTACGTAGTTCCGGTAGAGAGGTAACATTTCCATAACAAATACTGCTATTATTTCAACATGCTGTATTAGACAAATATAACAGAAATGCTTTACCACATTACATGGGGCATAGGAACACTAATAACAATAACAGTACCATTATTACGATAATAATTTTTCATTAATTCATTTCCGTAACCGCTTATCCTGTTGGGGGTCGCCGGGGGACTGGAGCCTATCCCAGATGACATTGGGTGAGAGGCAGGGTACACCCTGGACAGGTCACCAGACTATCACAGGGCTGACACATAGAGACAGACAACCATTCACACTCACATTCACACCTACGGACAATTTAGTCTCACCAATTAACCTGCATGTCTTTGGACTGTGGGAGGAAGCCGGAGTACCCGGAGAAAACCCACACTGACACAGGGAGAACATGTAAACTCCACACAGAAGGGTTCCCTCCTGGCTTTGTACCAGGAACCCGCTTGCTGTGAGGTGACAGTGCTAACCACTACACCACTGTGCTGCCCACAATAATAATTTGTGTCTGATAATTGTTTTCCCACGAAAAGTTTAATTATCTAGTCCAGTGGTTCTCAAATGGTGTGCCGTGATGCCAATCCAGCTGTGCCATGGGATTTTGTGATAACCACACATTATCATTGCAATATTCAACTGGACCTAAAAAGTTATGAATTGATTTTAAATTGACTGTATCAGTATGTTGTGCACACCCATTTCCAAATGAAGAGGCAAAGTCTAGCCAAAAAAATTAAATCTAATGTAATTTAATTTAATTTACTTCAAATAACCTTCATGGGGAACCTATTTGTCACCGTTAGTGCATGGGAACTATTAGTGTGTGACACACCAAAGGCCCTGATTGTCAGCCAGTGTGAAGGATGATAACATTTAAAGGAGAAAGGTATGAGTTGGACAAGGGATCACTTTATTGTACGGAGCAAATTACAACAAAGCACCAGTGAAGACAACCTACCACCGAAAGAAAAGTGATAAGAGTGATAACACTCATTATAGAAGCTAATGTGCACAGATGTAGATACATGTGTGCCTTGAGATTTTGGCTCGCCTGTTGGTGTACTTTGGGCAAAAAAATTTGAAAAGTACTGATCTAGTCAAACATTCTTACAGCTACATCCACTCCTTCCTCATTGAAAAACCTAGAATCTTTTGATTTAAAGGAGCAGTATGTAGGATTTAGTGGTGAGGACTGCAGATTGCAGCCAGCCGAAACTTCTCCCATGTGCCAAGTGTGAGTTCCCTGTTAGGATTCCTTCAGTGTTCAATGTTCAGGAGCTTTGTACCAGGAGCTGAATTACCCACAGAGGTCTCCTCCTCCTCTCCTAAACAAATGGACGCTGTGATTTAAACTGGTAAAAACACAGAATAAGGCAGTTTTATGTTACAATTCAGTGCTTCTCCAAGCTCTTCAGCTCATTGACGAGGGGCTGCTAATGACGGTGGCCGACACAGTTTAGTTTGTCTGTTCTGGGCTACTGTAGACACACTGCAGTGCAACATGGCCCGCTCCCTTTGTAGATATAAATGGCTCATTCTAAGGTAACAAACACAGGACAATGTGTATTTTTAGGTGATTATACACTAAAGAAAACATACTTATTATATTGTATTTCTGCCAATCTCTCTTTCTAAATCCTTCACACTGTTCCTTTAAATTAATGAATGAAATTGGTCAAGATTCTGACTTCAGGATTTGCACTAGCTGACAACCAAGACAAAAGCCAGATTAATTAACAGCACATATTACAAGCTTGCTTATTGAAAATGTGCCGGTGGACATGGGCTGCCTGGGAGAGAGCAGGTCAAGTAGGTGGGACGGACATGGATCTTTGTGGTCTTTCTCTTTTGGCCTTTCCTAACTGCTGCCATCAAGAGAAGTTTGGCATAATCAGGTAGTTTCCCTGTGGAATTGCTGCACTCCACAGAGAGTCATTTTGTCTGGGCCAATCAGAGGTCCGTGTAGGGGAGAGTGCTGCTGTGTCTCCAGGGGTGTGACAGCAGTATGTGGGTCAGAGCTGCTCCCGGGGCCACCAGCCCCCAGGGCCCCCTGCAGGACGGCCACAATAGTAGCCCCAGGGCGGATGCCATAGCTGGGATTCCCACCCGTAACCGGGACGCCTTCGCCCAGGGCACAGACACACTGGCAGCAGCCCCACAATCAATTCATCAATCTCTGAAGGGAGTGGCAACCGCAAAAGGCCACAGCAGTCACCCCCACAGCTCGCCTTGGAAGGGACAGGGCCACCAGGGCTGACACTGAGGCTGACACCACGGTGGCCAGACGCTGCAGTAACCATCAGGGCCTTTATTGAAGCCACTTTTCTTGACCTGACAACAGAGGAACCCTCCTGAGAATGTGCACATAATCACCGAACACTCATTCATTTAATTTCCACTGTGATATTTCCACTTTATAGTGTTTCACTGAGCAAGAACTCACACTGACTTGCTGTTTATGTAACTGAGTCAAGCTGTGAGATTTTCTTCCAGCTCACTGAGTAATGTGGCTCCGTAAAGTTTTCCATCATTCGATAGGCAAGTGGACAAATCACAGCTGATGATTTTACTACGAGAGATTGTTCTTAAACTTACGGGTCAGAGAGTGATCATGTAAAAACAGCCATGTAGGTGCAAACACTGGCCGAGAGTCCACCTCCCACAGACCCTGCTGCAGCTCTGATATCTGAGCACCAATCCTCAGACTCTGTCTCCTCCTGCTGGACGGAAAACTGCTGGCTGTGCGTTCAGCTTGATGCACAGATAATTCATGTGTACCTACACCATGTTACATTTAAAGAGGCTTTATTTCTTAGTGACTTGGTGATCACATCAAAAGAGATCAACACTGCAATCATATTTTATAATGATTAAATAGTCCTGCTATTAATAAAATCCCCACATACTTCCAAACAAGCAGCAACTGTCCAGCTATCTCTCTCTCACACAAAATAAGATTAACAGTACAAGTGTCAGAAGCAGTTACTGATATCCATCCATTAGTGACTCGCAGCTTCTTGTTCAGGAATCTCGCCTGGTCTGGGGCCATTTTCTCAAATTAAGCGTGTTCTTGTTTTGGGTTCAGAAGTCACTTGACCATCTGACAATGTGGCCCATTGTGACAGGCTGCTCCATACGCATCAAAGAGGTGATTAACCAGTTGACAGGGCTGCTGGGACAATACTGCTCTTTACAGGGGGAAACAGTGCAGCCACTCACAGCACTGGGCTGCTGACTGGGAGACCACAACACTGCTTGCACATGCAGCAGCTGACAACATGAAACCAAAATAACTGCACATAATGGGACGTGTAGGGAACATGGTGTTCACAAGGATGATTTGTTTGCCATTTTAGAAGCTGCATATTTGTATTAATTATATTTCCTATGTCTGTTTGGAGGTATTTTATTTGTTAAGAGAAAATAAAAACAATCTTTTACCATAAAAAAAAATATATATTCCTTATGTATCTTAGAGGCTTTTACCCGCTTGGATGCTCGGTGCAACAATTAAGGCAGCAGCTCCTGAAAAAATGACGGACCAGTCTCTGATTGGTGCATACATCGGGCTCCTGGCCAATCACATGTCCCTCTCTGGGAGGGGAAACCCAGCTTCAAAATAAACTGCCACTTGTTCGTTGTTTGCAGTTTTGCAATTGGCGCGATTTATCTGCACTTATTACTAATGTTTGGTGCGAAGTTTTAAAGGAGGAGTTGTATTTCTCCTCCACTTTGACCACATGATATTGGATTATTTTCTTCCTCTGTCTCTCTTTATATCTCGTCTTCCAGAGACAGAGCGTGGAGCCTTATTATTTTTGATATTTTTTTTATACACATCCATACTTTGGCTTCTCGGAGGACTACCTAAAGCTGTGTGATATGATAATATATCACTGAATAGATTCGACTACAACATGATCCAGTGGCAAGTCATTTTACTGTGTGTGACGTGGAGGCTACAAACAGCATCATGCCAAACCCATGAAGGTAGGGGGATTGTTAATTACATATCAGAAACTTTGTGGTGCATGTTTTAATTAAAATTGTTAAACCAATTTTGATTTTTATTAATTATTTTATTTATTATTATTATTTTCCTGCTTGAATTCACCTGTTGGCACTTACTCTTCAGCATTTGTCTGCCCTTAAAGGTCACAACTTTTAACACGATATGCAACTATATATTAGAACATAATAGAATAATTAACATATATGTCATCTAGACTCGTTGGAGGCCAAGATGGCGGCATTTTAAAAACTGTAAACCTTAATTTCTTCCTTTTTCTTTTTATTTGTCATTATCATCATTATTATTAATTATCTAATCAATTATTTCCTGCTTGAGTCCACCTGTTGGCACTTAAGCCTCAGCATCTGCCTGCCCTGCAAGGTCACAGCTTCTAACATGCATTCCTGGAGTACAATATATAACATGATAAAATGAAACACAATTCAACAGAAGATACTATAGTAATTAACATGGATGCCATCTGGACTTGTCAGAGGTGAAGAGGGCAGCATTTTAACCCTCATGTCTTCTTTTTCCTTTGTCTCAGCTCACACAGTACTCACTGTACTCTCCTCTCTGAGAGCTTTTTTACTGTTATTACCGGGCTCTAATCAAGGCCTTTAATGCAGCAATATATCAGCACTTTATATACTGTTAGTGACAACTTGCAGCAACATTAATGTCATGCTGGAGACAACATTGCCTGCATGGCAACAATCCCCTAGTTGTTAAAAGCTACCGAGGACAGCTGGTCCTGTTCATGTTGATGTAAATGCAATCTGCAGATGATTGTTTTTGTGATAATGACAGTTTTCTTTTTGAAATGTTATTTAGTTGCTTGGATTATGCAGGCATTTTGTGCATGTGTAGTCAAAGATATCATGCAGTTCTCTCACTTAAACCCTGAGTTCGACTTCTATTCTATGTTCACTCAAGAGAACCATGCATAAAAGTAAATGTATGGGGATATGTTATGGTACAGCAACATGCAACGAGCTTCCAAGGTTGTAAGATTCTGGTTTATACCTCTGCATGTTCCCAACGGAGACAGGAGATGTGACTTGTGTTTATGGCTGCAGGTGCCACATCTTTGCACATAAATGTTCAGCCCCACAGTTTTTGTTGGTCAGTACGAGATGGTGTGCATGTCTCCTTCTGTTCACGATATTTCCCTTCCCTCTGCCAGAAAGTCCTACTCACACACAGCCCATTGTCTGTTGGTATGATCTCAGCAACGCAGACACACACACACATACGTACGCACCATGCGCACACACAGAAGCACTGTCTGTCACTGCATCACTCTTCAGTCACTGGGGCACACTGTCCACATTTATAGCTTTACCACAATGAGGAACTTTGTCTGGGAAGAGCCCCTCTCCCTCGACCCTCGGCCTCCACTCCATCAGCCTCAGGCCTGGACTGCTCCGTGTACCAGGGTTACAGCCTGCCTGTTCTACTCTTCTTCACATCAAACTCTCCAGTCAGCACAGCAGCACACACAGTGACAGGAAGACTCACAAAACCTAAAAATACTTCAGAGACATATATAACCCCCACACACAGACATTCATAATTTTTTCCATTTAAAACACCATATTGTGTTTTTGATTTGCAATTTTCAACTGCATGCTACATTTTCAGGTGGAGGACCCATTAACCCCCCATCTTTATCTTATATGTTGAAATGAAATCTTCACCCTTGGTTGTATTGTAATGCAGTGCATTATGTTGCGATGATAATGTAACCGACAAAACATAATACAGACTTGATGTTCTTTGTGGTGGATAACACTACTAAACACATAAGAGCATAGTTTGCAAATTAGTTAGCTGCAATGTAAAGTATATGGTCTGTAGTACAAGGAGTTACATATCTAAGGTACAAAAATCCTTATCTACTCTGTGGAAGAAATAGCTGTAAAACACAACTCAAAGAGGGGCCTGATTTCACGATTCTACAAAACAATCATAGACAGCTCCCAAAGCTCAAACACAATCCATTAACACCCATTTTAAAATACTCCAATATAAGTGGGATAATGAGAATATATGTAACTCCAACCATGTTAAATGAATTCAATCCCAATACCCCTGACATATGTAATAAATATGGAATAAAGGGTACGCTATTTCGTTGCTTATGGAACTGCCCAAATATCCAGGTATTCTGGATAGTGTTTTTGGATATCCTTTCACATGTCATAGGTGTCAGGTTGTCTGTTCGCCCCAAACTGTGTATCCTTGCAATTTTTCCCGTAAATTGTAAGCAAGGCAGATAAGAAAATGACACGCTACTGCTTACTACAAGCAATACGCACTATAGACAGATTCTGGAGATCTACTATGAGACCAAGTTCACAAACCTGGCTCACTGGACTGCCACACACTGTTGCCCTAGATAAACGTACCTTTACAATTAAGGGTAAATATTCTACTTTTGATAAGATATGGGGTCGTTTTATGGCATTTCTAGAGGCGGAGAAGGCTACAGACATCTACCTGTCTTAATCTCTTGAATGCAGAATTGTTATGTGCTCTTTTTCTTTCCCCCTTCCTTTCCTTTAGTTTTTCAATATTTGTACAGGAAGCATTTCTGATTTATTTATTGAACCTTGGAAAAATACTCACTGTATTGCCCTGTCGTAGCATTTGTTAATAAGATGATGCCTTACTGTTAATGTTTTCTTTCATACCTTACTTGTTTTTAGTTGTTGTTCTTGGATTTGTCCTTAAACATGTAGTATGGCGGGTAAAAAGTTTTACATTGACCCACAGTTCTCTTCACCAGTCTCTGTATAACTCTTTGAGTATCTCTTGTTCTAATATGTATCTTTCTTCACTGTGTACGTCAGTGGTGTGTCCTGGTACGCAGAACGGACTGAGCTCCACAGGTTCTCAGGAGACTCAGTACAACCTGATTAAGGACCGCTATGACAGCTGTGAGATCATCATGGGAAACCTGGAGATCACTCAGATTGAGAGTAACTGGGACTTCTCCTTCCTCAAGGTAAAAAAAAGCATCCTCTTCCTCTCTGCCTTGTCTTTTATCTTATTCATATGTGCAAAGCGTAGACCTGTGCTCCTCTTCTTTCCCTCCAGACAATCCGTGAGGTGACTGGCTACGTCCTCATTGCCATGAACCACTTTCAGGAGATTCCTTTGGGACAACTACGAGTCATCAGAGGAAACAGCCTCTATGAGAGACGCTTTGCTCTCTCTGTCTTCTTCAACTACCCCAAGGACGGTTCCAATGGCCTGCGGCAGCTGGGGCTCGCAAATCTGACAGGTAGAATAACCGATAAAAAAGAAGCATGGACTAAAGCTGTCCTATGTGCAAGATTTGAAAAGCATTTTTCTGAGATCTAAGGCCTTTAAAACAGTGAGAACAAAGGCATTAAGACTCAATAGCATCAAAAAGAAAAATGCTGGCCGTGCTGTCAGTGGTGCCTGGGAAATTTTTCACAGGGGTGGCCAGATGAGACCACAGAAAATATTGAGGTGAAACACCAAAACCAATTTTTATGCAATTCAGCCATTTACATTTTATTAAGGCATATTT
Source organism: Epinephelus lanceolatus (assembly GCF_041903045.1). Lineage (NCBI taxonomy): Eukaryota > Metazoa > Chordata > Actinopteri > Perciformes > Serranidae > Epinephelus > Epinephelus lanceolatus. Next base: position 23,954,013 of record NC_135741.1, on the reverse strand, counting down.
AAGGGTATGGCCACTTGACTGACAGGCTGTGTGTGAGGCATCACTACAGTCTATAGGTGTTTTGCAAAGAAATCTTGCACACTGTTTAACTGTTCTATTTGTTGTGAAAATCCGCACTATGTGCCGAAATCAAAGGACACATTTCCTCCTTTGTCTTGCTACACTGGGGTCACCTGTCTGGCTGGCACCACTCCCTCTCTATCTCCACATTCTGTGTGTGGTCCACATCCTTCTCCTCGTTATCATCATCCACCTGAATATTACTATCTGACCTGTTGAAAGTGAGCTATCTGAGTTATGAAATGATTCTGTGCACCCTGTTCCTCTGTCTTGTTGCGGCTGTGTCCCACTGCCACATTTTCTTCACCAATTCTTGGTCAAACGTCTCTAAAGTCTTCTGATGGATGCAGATAAACACAGAAAATCCAACCTGTTTGGAAACTTTTAATGACGAACGAAAGTTTCGGACTCAGTGTGCAAACGTGATTAACACGACATGAAGTTGTATTTATTTTTAGATGTGCAACAATTTCGGACAAAGTGTGAGTCCTTATGAGTCAGATCCACCCCTTCACCTCCACAGCTCTACCTTCTCATCCAAATGTGGTCACCTGTGGCTCCAAAAAAACAAGATGGCAGCAGCCGAAATGGCAAACTTGAGGCAACAGAACAGGAGTCGGGAAACTACTAGGTGACATCATCGCAGCTGTGTCCATACAGTCTATGGGATAAGCCTATGCACGTTTAAAAACATCCCATAGAAGCGTCTAATTATTTTTTGATTACTTTGGGGTGGGAGGCCAGCATTTGTATCAGGGTCGCCTTGCCCCCCTTGGCCACCCCTTGAGGGCACCACTGCAGGCTGCTCCTCTAAGTAAACTTATTTTAGGTTTGTTGATGTGCCATTTCATTGGCAGAGAAATTCAGATGTTGACAGATGTTATAGTGTAGCAGGACAAAATGTAGTTCCTAAGTGGTATAAAAACCAGATGTGGTGATTTATGGCAAGGCATGCAAGGACTCAGTTTTAGTCTCCTCTCCCTGATTCCCCAAATCTCTGACATCTAAGAGGCCTTTTTCACGGCACGTATTTTGACTAGTTGTAGCAGGAAAAGCACAGGTGTTACTAATAACATTAACGTTGGCTGTGTTCTGATCAAGTGTCCCTGTAAACCCTGACAGTGTGACTGTGAGCCAGTGTGCACAACACCAGGACCAGGGGTCTCATTTATATACATTGCGTATGCACAAAATGAGTCCTGAAAGAGGCGTACGCCATTTCCCATGCAAAAGACCTGGTAAAAGAAACTCTGACCCATGCTTACGAACGTTTTGAAGATGGGAAAAGAGAAATGGAAGCGTGATTGTAGAAAGTGTTGAATATTCTTTGCATGCAATTTTTGGCTTTTGTCTGTACGTATGTATTAAGTATGGATCCTACGGCTTGCTTTATAAATGAGACCCCAGGACATTGTTGCTGTAGCTATAGACATATTTATGTTTTCAAAATGATGATAAAATACTGAGGAGTGGGACAATTTCGGTTCCAAGAATCCATTTAAGGATCAAAACAGATATTAGAAAGAACCTATGGGGCCTCGCAAATATTTCATATGTATCCTAATTAAAAAACAAGATTATTAAGGTTGTTTATTGCCTGTACTTCCACCCTTGCACCCACTGGTATACACACAGGAAGCATTTTATATTTTACCCAGTGACTCTGATTCGTGGGCTGCAGTCTGAGCATCTGCTGAAGGATATCCTGTCTACTCTCTCTCTATATAAATGCAATTTTTCACACATTTCTTCACAGAGATTCTGGAGGGAGGAGTGCAGATTATCAACAACAAGTACCTGAGTTATGGCCCTTGGATCTTCTGGCAAGACATCATCAGGGACAACAGTGCTCCTATTGACATCCGCTACAATGGAGAGAGAGGTTGGTGCTGGTCCTATTTCACATATCCCCAAATTATCTTTGGATTGTCTCTTTCTTATAAGTGCTCCCTGTCTTTGTCTCTCTCTCAGGCCCATGCCACAAATCGTGTGGAGATTACTGCTGGGGGCCAAATGAGGACCAGTGTCAGATCTGTGAGTGCCCAATTGTTCTGATTTTCTCTCTCTCCTCTGTTGTCCTCACTGTGTCTCTTTTCATAGACAGAAAAACACACACACAAAGACACAACACACACACATGCACAGTGGTGACCTCTGTTCAACCCCGTCTCTCCTGTGTGTCTCAGTGACTAAGACGGTGTGCGCTCCACAGTGTAATGGCCGCTGTTTTGGGACGAGCCCCAGGGACTGCTGTCACATAGAGTGTGCAGCGGGATGTAAAGGCCCTCTGGACGTGGACTGTTTCGTAAGTACTTCATTTTTGATGAAATGAAGAGAAAGGCAGTCTTTGCAGACACACTGTGGGTTTTTCATTCTTCAGTAACAAAGGAAGCTAAAAAGAAGCTTTGGAAACAATGATTTCACTCCTAATTTCAATTATATGCCTCCAATCCCATTTGATTCTATCATAACATATACGATTTTAAGGACCTTAGTGGTGGATTTTATCCAGTTAGAAACTATGCACGCACTTTTGATTAAACTCGCATCTTCCAGGCAGCTAATGGTTTTTGTTACAGTAACACTGTACAGCAGTGTGGTATGGAAATCCCCGTTTGGTAACACACTTCACCATACAGACTGTTTTTAGATCTTTTTGTTTTTCGTTGGTTAATCTGGTATTTAAGGCAGCTGCTGAACAGAAACAAATGGATTATTCTCTCTGAGACATCAGCTTATGTTTTGAATTCTGGGTTTGATTTTCAAACAGCATATGAAAACAATAGTTCATGGCAGCTGACTTTACAGAACTGAGTGCCTGGAGGATAAACAAGACTAAGAGACTGAGTTCACAGCCAAGCTAGCAGCAGTGTAGGCTCTACCATGGATGTATAGGCTGAAGAGAAAACAGCATTGGAGGCTTGGCTCTGTTCATTCCTATGATAGTTGCTCAGTGGCGCATTAAGCCAAAAACTCTTCCTGCGTGTAAAATAACCTGGATCTTTCTTTCTCTCTTGAGCCAACTGGCTTTATTCACATTTACAGCCTTCTGCTAACTTGAATGGGGATAAAATGATTTATCCCTGCAGCTCTTGTAGATTTTCAAAATATGTTATTAGACCGAATTGGAATTTGGGATCAAATCCCAATAGTAAAAGAGGTCGGGGAGGGACTGATTTATAGAGGACAGTTGTTGAGAATTTTTCTATTGAATCCTATTAAACAAAGTTTTAATGCCTCCGTTAATGCACAATGATATCACCAATATGCAAATGATCATATGAAATCAATCAGCGGTTTTTAGTGACTATTGGAGCTAGTGCTGTCTACTTTTATTTGAAAACAGTTGGCAACACTGTTGGCCATTTCTTATATTGGCTTTAAAGTCCGACTCACTTCCTGGGGGCCTGGGCTCCACTACCAGAGGTACTTCAAACTAAATGCTAACTTTTAGCATGCTATCATGCTCACAATTATGACGCCACAGTGCTGACAGCGGATATAATATCAACCATGTTCACCATCTTAGTTAAGCATAATCGCATTCTTTAATTTGCTAACTGGAATATCATAAAGATAAAATGGAGTTTGACCTGATTGTGCTTGATGAAAAGTCAAAGGTCATCATGAAGAGAGTATGAATCTGCAAAATTTCACAGCAGTCCATCCAAAGTTGTTGAGATTTCATGAAAAGCAAAAATGTCTCTTGGTGGCGCCAGAAAAAAAAAAAGTCAGAGGATCACCAAAATCACCAAAATAATCTACTGAGTGTCATAAATTTCTGTACAAGATTTGTTCTGTAGATATCTGAGTCAAATATGACCAAAGTCGGACATTTTACATCCCCATAGAGCCATGCTGCTACCACGGCTAAATATCAGCCTAAAAGCTTATACAGTGTTATTTTGGAATGCAGTTAGAGGTCATATTAAACAGAGGTGATTTGTATGATTTTAGCAAAAACCTGAAAACCATGGTTATAGGTTCCTGTGAGATGATTTTTTTACTGTGTGATCCGTAATGGATGATGACAGTAACCATAAGTTTGACTCATGTGATGTCATGGTTTTTAAACAGATATTTCATTTTGTAAATGTAAATGTCTGTTTGTGTCTGTGTGTACTTGTATAGGCATGTCGTCATTTCAACGACTCTGGAGCCTGTGTGCCTCAGTGTCCCCAGACTTTGATCTATAACAAGCAGACGTTTCAAATGGAGACCAACCCTAATGCCAAATATCAGTATGGATCCATCTGTGTCTCCCAGTGTCCCAGTGAGTCGCCTGTGCTTGTTTGTGTGTCTGCATTCTCAGCATGTTGTCTTATGACTTTTGGTGCAACATAAAACGTAGCCTGCTTCAAACAGATTCTTATGTGGATGTCCAGACCTCAGTGTTGATGGTAAATGTAGTCAGCTGAAGCGATCAGTTCCTCAGTGTGTGCTATGCTGACAGATGAAGCAGAGTACTCCTGCTCACCGAGCATTTCTAGCAGCACCTACATGTACCACGATGCACTGTGTGCAGTGTATCACCACCAGATGCTATTACTTGGTTGGCACAGACATAATATCTGTCCTCTCTTCCCTGCTGGTCTTGGCTGTCTTTTCCAGTTTATCTTTTGGATCCGGAAAAAGGTCTCTGGCACAACTCTGTCCAAGCTAGGAGTAAAACTTTAGTGCATAGTTACACATCGGCTCTCTCTGGGATGGTGTCAGCACCTGCATCCAACAAAAACTGCACACAGTGAAAGGGAAATTCACTGCAGCAGAATGATTCAGCTTCTGCTGGCATTGGAGGGCAATTTGAACAAAGGCACCATCAGCCGGTGTTGGCTCTCGGCAGTTCAGGTTCTTTAGGGTCCCTAGTGGCCATATCCTCTTGCAGCTGCAGCCTCTGCTTCTCTCTGCTGCATTACTTTGGCTGCTACGTTAAACTATGACTCGACTAACTATGGCTGAATACCTGAGTCAGCCAAAACACTGTAAAATGTATCCTCTTCTGTAACATCCTCTGCACTTTTGGCTGCCATTTTTGCTCTTGGAAATGTAGCTGGTTTAGAAATCGAAAGCCTTTATTGTCATTGTAATGCATACAATGACAATAGAAGTGCTGCTTCACTTGGTGCAAGGCAATCAAAACATGCACACACACACACACACACACACACACACACACACAGAATAAGAAGAAAATACAATGCAATACAAGCAAAGAGAAAAAGGATGTTCTGTTTTTGAGCACATCAAATGACGGCAAAAGATGCAAGCAGCACAGATTTTTCAGCAACCGTTATGACACGGTCTGAGGAATTCATTGATCCAATCGACTACGTTTACCATCTACACTGATTGGACATCAATATAAAAGGTGGTGAATTTGACCTTTAACCTACTTCTCCGATATTGCAAACCTGTTTCATCATGGGTTATCTCTTTCTTTCCCCTTGCAGCCCATTTTGTGGTGGACGGCAGCTCCTGTGTGAGCGCTTGTCCTCCAGACAAGATGGAGGTGGAGCGAGAGGGCCAGAGGCAGTGTGAGCTCTGCAGTGGACTCTGCCCAAAAGGTTAACACTAAAAAAATACTGTTTGGTTTTTACACTGAGATTATTTGTCAGTCATCGAAGCTAATGATGGTCGTCCCTGTAGTGTGTGAAGGCACCGGCGCTGAACACAGGCAGACGGTGGACTCCAGCAACATCGACAGCTTCATCAACTGCACCAAGATCCAGGGCAGCCTTCACTTCCTGGTCACAGGGATTCTTGGGTAATTGTCTGCCCTGCATGATGGAACTCAGAGTGTGGCAATGTACAGTCAGGTGGTTAATATGATTTGTTGTTTTTATTCTTCATAGAGATGACTTTAAAAACATCCCGCCCCTGGATGCCAAAAAGCTGGAAGTGTTTCGCACCGTCAGAGAAATAACAGGTGTGTATATATATACAGTAAAGTGTACTGTTCAAACTCAACCATTTTTCCAAGTGTACCTGTATGTTTTTAAATTGATATCCTCCCTAGTTTGGAATCATTTAGTGTACCGTAATTTTTTTAGACTGCTCCATGATCTTGTCAAAGTTACATTCAGTCACATGTTAATACAGCTGTTTATAAATAAATACCATAAAGAGAAATAAATAGGGATGGGTGATGCCATTAAGTTTGGTTTTCATCTGATACCATGCAATACAGGACCTGAATCACCAATATCAATACTGACACTTTTAATTATTAAAGGAGACTTATGTTCTTTCATGTAGGAGAGAGCAGTGTGCTTATGTAACAGTGAATGATAACCAGTTACAGTTTGAAAGTTTCAAATTAACCAATACTATCATCGATCTGATTTCACTAAAATATTAATTTCAGTACTGTACACCTGGATATTTATTGTCTGAGCCTCTCTGAAAAGACTCTGCCAGTGAACTCTGTCTTTGTGTCAGAGGTCTGGATGCTGAGGCATCTTCCTCCTCCTCCCTTCTTTTCCGTTTTTCTCCTCTTTCGTTCAGTCATCGCTGCATTTATGTGTCAGATTAAACTAGTCAGGGTGCACACCACTATGCAAGAAACATCTCCTGGATGCACTGGGACGCATCCTCAGTGATGTGGATGCTGGTGCTGATGGCTAAGGCTACGCTCTCAGCAACTGCTTTGAGCACCTGGTCATGGCGCCAACGATAGCAGCCATCAGCCAGGGCCTATGGGCAGTTGCCACAGTATGTAGTGTGTGTTGTTTGAGTGCACACAACATGACAACAGCAGTGAAGAAGCAAAAAGAACATGCACTAGAAGTGTTCAATGGAGTGTTTTTGGCAGTGACACTTTTAGTCTTTACTACAAATGGGTACATAAGAAGAAGAGAGAAACTGATCCCTTTTATATTGGTATCGAACCTATTAACACTAAAATTGATCTTCAAAATGAAAGTGTAGTATCTGTGGTATCTATATTTTGTTGTCAATCCGCCCACCCTTGGAAATAAGTCTTGGATACAAGACAGCAGAGTGTGTGTTGTTGTTTTCTACACCTAAGATACCTATTGCATTTGTCCATCTAATAATCTGGGAGATTGTCACTACAGTATATGCCACTAATTCTCAATCCGGGTGGGTCCCAGCACCCATTAGGAGTTGCCAAAGCTTCACAGGGGGTCGCTACACTTTCTTGATTTTAAGGGGTGTAAGAAAACTTCTAAAAACATACATACAGTAAGCCGATATCTCAGCATATTGTGTATTTCTTAATGAACTTGTTATTTTTTAAGTTTATTTAATTTTTTTTTTTTTAAATTTAAAATAACATTTTTAAAAAAAAAATATTACATACACAGTTTATCAATTGTTCTGTACTGTTATTTTTATGCACTGAATATGATATTTAATATCCATAAAATATGTCATCTATCCAAGAATCGTCAGTTTACTCAGTGATCGAAAAAGGTTGGGAATCGCTGCTATTTGAAATATGCTATAAATGGTCCATAACAGTCGACAGTATCTTTATAATTCTAATGTTTAAATGTTATCACTGTGTTTGATTGTCAGATATCTTAAACATCCAGTCGTGGCCCAAAGAGCTGAACGATCTGTCTGTTTTCTCGAGTCTCACCACCATTCAAGGGAGGTCGCTCTACAAGTAAGGCCTGTTTACACACACTCATGTGCATGTTTAGAGTGGAAGTTGATGTACCTGAAAATTAAATCAGCAAAAGCCAAAATAACCTGATAAAACACTCATCTTGTTTAATTCTACCTTATTTTTTTGTTTGGCATCATAGTTTGTCTTCTATTGTGATATCGCCTCTGAGATTTCTTGCTTCTGTTTTGCTTTGTTTGCCAGAACACTTTGTAAACCCTGTTTTTACAGGTGATAATTATTATTATCATAACATGATGAAGAGTAGATTTTCAAAAGCCACCAAAGCCTTTAAGATGTAATTACACCTGCTTTTGGCTTCAGGCTGGTTCTGGTTCTTGTGTTTTACCTCATGTTGGTCTGTATTACATGTGGAGTGTGTTGCATAAGCGTGTGTCATCGCTGCTCTCTCACACACTCCACACCCTCCTATCTGCTATAAGCTGCTCTCTGTGTTAACACCTCATGACGAGCCCCCGTGTATTGTGCTGACACTTTCTAACCTCTCTTCTCTCTCTGTGCTGCACAGCTGTGGACAGGTATGGACTTCATGTGTGTGTGTATGATCCCTATAATGTAGATCCCCTAGCTGCAATATGCCACTCGGTTTAGATCTAAAACAACATGTTATCCTTTGCTATATGCTCGTTTTCAAATATTTCTCTGACTGATCTGAATGTATTTTTCTTCGTTTTCTTTTTGTCTGTCCTCCTCTGTCCTCCAACCCTCCAACCAAAGGCGTTTTTCTCTGATGGTGATGCGCATCCGCACTCTTACCTCACTGGGTCTGCGCTCTCTCCGGGAGATCAGTGACGGCAGTGTGTACATCAGTCAGAATGCCAACCTCTGTTACCACCACACCATAAACTGGGCGCAGCTGTTCAGAGGCCGCAGAGTTCGAGTCAACAACTTCAACAACAACAGGCCGCTGGCTGAGTGCGGTGAGGACAGACTGAACACAAACTGCCCATAATCCAAATAAAACATTGATTTATTTTGTTATTCTTTGAGCTGCTTTCTCTGGGACTACAAATACTGATTATTTTTTTCTGAAAGACTAAGATAGCCTCCTCAAATATCTTGTTTTATCCACAACCCAAAGATATTCAGTTTACTGTCATAGAGGAGTAACGAAAACCAGAAAATATTAACATTTAAGAAGCTTGAATCAGAGGATTTGACTTTTTATTTCTTGAAAAATTACTTAGGCAGGTTAATCAATTATCAAATTAGTTGATTAATGTAGTAGTTGAATTTAGTCTCTATATTGATATATTACATATATTTTGGTCTGTAAAATTAATTCCACACGTCATCTTCTCCTTCAGTTAACTGATGCTCTTCTCATGTTGTTGTGTGTGTAGTTGCAGAGGGCCATGTGTGCGACCCACTGTGTTCAGACTCAGGTTGCTGGGGCCCGGGGCCTGACCAGTGTCTCTCATGTAGGAACTACAGCCGAGACGGCACATGTGTGGGCAGCTGTAATTTTCACTCTGGGTCAGTAAATCCATGTATTTGTTCATTCTTGCTGATATGTGTTGAATTTATTCATCTTATCTGACTCTATATTTTGAACATCGTGTCCCCAGAGCTCCGAGGGAATTTGCAGGATCTGATGGCGAATGTGCCGCCTGTCATCCAGAGTGTAAGCCTCAGAGTGGGAGAGCCAGCTGTACTGGACAGGTAATCACTTTGAGTCATTACCTTTGTATGGATTCTGACTTGCATTTGTCTGTTTACCTGATCTTAATATTGTGGGGGGCCTGGCTCTACAAATGTACATAAAACGTGTCCTGCCACAGTGGTATATATATAATCCTTTTTTATCCTACTTCTTAACAGTTTCACTTTGTTTCACTGAGTCTCCCCTCTTCTAAACTCAAATCTACAACCCTGATACAGTTATAAACCATTTTCCAGCAGAATTAGGGTGAATATGGGGGTTATTCAAATGCGTGAAAACCCACTTAAAATAAGCAATAGACTCATTTCCTATAGCCAGTAGACCAGAGCAGTGTACACGACCCTGCAGCAGACCAGTATGCCTTTCTGGGTTTTTTTAGTGGTGTATCTCATTTGACGTCACAGATATAAATATATAGAGCCAATGAAATTGTACGGGGAAAACTTCTTAGTCAGTCTCTTCTTTCAAATTCTGCACCGACTAATTTGGAATGATGTTCGAGTGCTGCTTGAAAGGAGATGGTCAGAATTTGCGGTGGCAAATAATTGCACTGTTCAGCGAAATGGCCGAAACTAGCATGTCCAACTGGGTGTCATGTTTCCATCACTGCTGATCAGTGGTGTAAGGTAGTTACAGTGGGCCCCAGTGCACGTTATTATGATGGGCCCTCGTGCACACTGATCTTTTCATAGATTATATATAGCTTATGTTGAATAAGCATATGATTTTGTTTCAGATGCTACTGACTATTTTCCAACAAAGGATTGTATTGCCTTTTTCAAGGGTATATATATATATATATATATAGCAAAAGGCACCTTTTTGAATTTAAGGAGAGTTCAATCAGACAACTCATGTTTTAAATGTTTGTTTCAACAGCAGAACATAGTTAGAGTTTGGCGTCTAGAATATTCCCCCCCTTGGCCAGAGCCTGCAGGTGGATGCTGGGGCTGAAAGACCAAGCAGCAGTACTGATGCAGGGCAGCAGCAGCAGTATAGACAATGCAAAGGGAAAGCTAGGAAGATTTTGCAGCTTAAATAGACCGCCATATTAGGAGGGCGTGTTTTGTAGATGACATATGTAGAGTGACGTATGACGAGTGTGTAAGAATCAGTGCAGCTTGAGTTGACTTCTGAAGTAGCTTGCAGGTGTCGCTCCATTTCTTGTTTGAATATAGGCATATTTCTAAGGTGACAGTCACTCATAAGGGCCCAGAGAATGGGCCATTTATATTTATGCCCTGCTGCCGATCACAGGCAATCAGAGCTGGGGCTGATAAATACACGTGACTACTGCAGAGTCAGACAAAAGCCAGATATTAATGGGTGTCAGTGTTTTTTTAATCCAGTGGGAAAGGGGCTATATAAATACTGTCTAGACATGAGTTACTGTTTGCCCTGCATTAGAATAAAATTGCTCTGCTGACTATCTAATCATCTTTAAACCTCTGACGTCCTTGAGACACCGGCTGTCCAAAGTAAAATCTACAACTAATCTCTACAAAATGCTGACGAAGTCGCTGCCTGCTTCCATTAAGACATTTTGTATCGACTCTCTGCCACTCCTCGTCCATTATATATAAAATCATATGCAGCAGCTAATGGTCTTAATCATTTACTCTGTGTTGGAATCAGTCTGTAGGTAGAACACAAACGCAGTTTCTTGCACCGTAGCCCAGTTCATTGCAGGTTACAATGCCTCCCCATGGAGTTATAAATAACCTCCCTCATCATATTTTCTGCCTTCCTCTAATTCTACGACAGGGTGCAGATGAGTGTGTGGAGTGCGCCAACCTGCGAGATGGTCCTTACTGCATGTCGTCATGTCCCACTGGTGTGAATGACGGACAGAGGGGACTGATCTTCAAATACCCCAACAGGGAGGGTCACTGTGAACCATGTCACCACAACTGCACACAGGGGTGAGACTGGATTCAAAGTATATCTTTGTATTTTCATGAGTTTATCCACAGATGTGTCACAGTAATTAAATAATGATGTGTTTATCTGTTACAGGTGCTCAGGCCCAGGGTTAAATGATTGTTTAGAGGCAGTCAGGCTGGCAGTTAGTAGGTGAGTGTTTCCCCCTGCTGGTGAATATAAAACACTACACTGTTGCAATTCCTTCTTTAATATTTTCCTTAGTCCTATCTTGGTCTCAGTTTAGGTGGGATTGACTATAACACTACCCATATGTGCCCAAAACTATATGTGGTATGATAAGGAAAAATGCCACAACAATTATTTAATTATTCATTAGTCCTGAAATCTGGTACCGACATACTTTGGGCAGTATCTAACAGTACAACTTGAATTTTTTTAAATTACATTTTGTTTATCAAATGATTTTGATTTTGTTTTTATATTCCATATTTGCGCATATCTTTAATATTCAACTTGATATGAGTGCATAGATACCAAAAACTTGATTGTGCTCCCTGTAGTTTCTGAGATGCAGCCATGTTCTTAACATACCTTATTTGGTCTTTGGGCACATGGGACTGCTACTTTTACTAACATATGATGGAATATTAGAAAAACTGTGGTCCCATGTGCCTAAACACTTGATATAGTATTATAAGAAAAATGAATCTTTCAGCTAAAAGGTTTGATTATTAAAATTAAAAAAACAATAAGAATTTGGTTTGCAGGCACAAATAGGTTACGGAAATGACCCCCTGTCTTCTGTCTCTTCCGTCTTCTCTGCCCAACAGAGCAGAGTGATAAACTCAGTCTCTGCAGTCCTGTGCTTCTTTCTATTTTTCACTTATAGATCTTTATACAGTAATGTAAACTTATTTAAAACCCCTTTAACATATTGATCCTTTGCGTAAGTTTCAATTCATATATCTCATGTGAGCACACTATCTGGCAGCACTCAGTGCCCATGGCCTGTGACATATTATTGAGAAGTTGTTTCATCCCATAGAAATCATGCACACAACTAATGAACTAATGGAAACTGTAATGCCAGTCTATTATATATATGTTTTGTTTAATATTTCTTACCGACCACCTCTTGCAGTGTGAGTATTTATGGACATCAGTAACTTTGCCCTTCTATTGGCTTAATGTAATTGGTCTGCTTCTGTTTGTGCACGACATGCATAAGAATTCATTCCCTGTTTGTTTATTGATCAGTGTCTCAGCTGCTGGAGCAACCAGCTGACCTCACATCGACCTTGAAGAACCCCAGTTTTTGATGAATTAGATCTGCTTGCTGCCTTTGCCACAGGACATCAGTTTCTGACAAAGCAAAGCCTTTTTTTTTCCTCTTATCAGCATCTCTTTCTGCTTCACTCTGCAGTGGTCAGATCACAGGCATCGCTTTAGGTGTCCCGGCTGGCTTGATTTTCTGCCTGGTGTTGTTTTTCCTGGGTGTGCTGTACCACCGAGGCCTGGCCATCCGCCGCAAGAGAGCCATGAGGAGGTACCTGGAGAGTGGAGAGGTAAGACTTCGGAGACCATCCAGCCTCATAAGATAATTCTGCTTTGGCTGCTGCGTGCATTTGTATTCAGAGAGGGAAAAATCATCTGGGAATTGATCTTGTGTTTTTGGCAGAGCTTTGAGCCACTGGGTCCTGGAGAGAAAGGTACCAAGGTACATGCCCGCATCCTGAGACCCTCAGAGCTGAAAAAAATTAAAGCCCTTGGCTCGGGGGTTTTTGGCTCAGTGCACAAGGTATTTATTAACCTCTTAACTATATATGTGCAGATGTAGTTTTAGTCTGAGGCCTACCCAAGTTTCACAGACTCATGTGAACTGATTCGCCTCCTGCTGTACATCTAATTGTGTTTAAGGGTTTTTGGACTCCGGAGGGAGAGACAGTGAAGATCCCCGTGGCCATTAAGACCATCCAGGATAGCTCAGGCCGACAGACCTTCACTGAGATCACTGATGTGAGAATCAGAGCTTCACAAAAGTTATAACATCACACAAATAGCAATTAATGTGACATATATATGACATTTCAGAAGTATAAAAACTGTTGCTCTCTGTGTAGCATATGCTTTCCATGGGCAGCTTGGACCATCCCTACATCGTTAGGCTGCTTGGCATCTGTCCAGGTCCCACTCTGCAACTGGTGACCCAGCTCAGCTCACAGGGCTCCTTACTGGAGCACATCAGGCACCACAAGAACAGCCTGGACCCCCAGCGCCTGCTCAACTGGTGTGTGCAGATTGCTAAAGTGAGTGCATCTGGACTTTATGAGCGACCAAATGTTATGAATACGAGATTATAGAGAGCATATACTGAACGTATGTTTGTGTCTCAGGGTATGTACTACCTGGAGGAGCACTGCATGGTCCACAGGAACCTGGCTGCCCGCAACATCCTGCTGAAGAATGACTACCAGGTCCAGATCTCTGACTACGGTGTGGCAGACCTCCTTTATCCCGACGACAAGAAATATGTCTACACCGACACCAAGGTTGTTATGACTTACTGAGTTTGAGATACACTCTGAATTGTTGAGTCAGAGCTAAGTGTTTTTCACTGTCTCTTCCAGTAATGTAAACAAAGCAATCTGAATGACTTGTGTGCTATTTGTCTCTTAATCCAGACACCCATAAAATGGATGGCTCTTGAGAGCATCTTGTTTCGGAGATACACTCATCAAAGTGACGTTTGGAGTTATGGTAAGAGGCTGTGTGTTTGTGTGAGTGTGTGTAGTGTTACACACTATGTACCAATAAAATAAACTTTTGGCAGGCAGTGTTTAAATGTGGCGTCTCTCCTCCCGAACAGGGGTGACAGTGTGGGAAATGATGTCATTTGGGGCGGAGCCTTATGCATCCGTACAGCCTCAGGAGGTGCCGAGTCTGCTGGAGAAGGGCGAGCGACTGTCACAGCCCCACATCTGCACCATAGACGTCTACATGGTCATGGTTAAATGTGAGTGTGTTAAAACATTGCAGCCAGTATGCACATACACACAAAGACTGGATCTAAATTGTTTTGCTTCTTCTCTTTAGGCTGGATGATTGATGAAAATATAAGGCCGACCTTCAAAGAGCTGGCCAGTGACTTTACCCGCATGGCAAGAGACCCACCCAGATACCTTGTCATCAAGGTGAGGCAATCATGGTCATTTATCTTACAGCCAGGTGCTGAGTGGGGGGTCAGGGGGGTGGCTTTTGGGGCTCCAGCCTTGAGTGTTTACTCAAAGGAAATCTGTGTAAATGTTCTAATGTTTGATTTATGGGGCGTCCGGTGGCTTAGTGGGTAGATAAAGCATCCCATATACAAAGGCAATGTCCTTGCCGCAGCAGCAGCAGGTTTGATACCAGCCTGCAGCCCTTCGCTGCATGCCATCCCCCCTCTCTCCCCGTCAACACCCAGATCATCCTATCCGAGGAAGAACGAAACCATCCTATCCAGCGAAAAATAATCTCTAATATACGATTCAGTGTGCTGATGACCACATTTACTTGGCATTGTAATTTGCAATTAGGACAGCCCAGATTATTACGGCATACATTTAAATGTGGCATATTTGTCAGATAAACATTCATTCTGTGAACTACACTCCAGCGTAGCGTAACTAAAATTGGTTTCAAGATTAGAAATGCTGCTTACGTAAATTCCTACCCTACCTATGTAACTTGAAAATAGTAACATCAGCCAATTTTTGTCTCTTTTTAGGTGGCAGGACTGAAAATTATTCATCTTCAACATTTGTTGTGTGACGGTTTCAGAACAATGACTGTATATAAAGATGGATGATGCATCTCTGCTTCCTTCCACTGTACAAAAATGAAGCCAAAATGTCCCGGATATGGCCGCTGCCATGTTGTACTTGTGACATCATTTGGAGTCTTTGCAGAGGTAACATCAAGATGCAGTATCACGTTTGAGCCATCAGACCTATTTCAAGCAGCACCACTGATTGCTGACACTCAGTTGACACACAAAGCTGTCATCAAACCCCTTTTACAGCATCAAAAATTAATTAAATCCAGTCTTATCAGAAAAATTAAAACATAAGCATGCACCAGTGTGATAAGAACTACCTAAAATTGCATAGACTATGACTTTGAAAAAATTTATTTTGATCTTTTAGTTTGGCTTAGTGCAGGCTTTATGAGATGTACCGCAACCATCCACTGGGGGTGATCGAGATGTTTTGGCTTCACTTTTGGGGAACAATCTTGTCGTCCATCTTTATTATATAGTCTATGTTTTAGAATGATGAAGACAGTTGTAGAAAAATTAGATACAAAATAGGGAGGAGGGTCTACAGGATGATATTTTAATTTGGTTAAAAAAAAAAAAAAATTCAAATGGCTTGAAAAAAAAGTGCATATATTTGCCAAAAATAGGGGAAATATCTCCCTGGGGAGCCCAGCTGCACTCCAACTTGGGCAGTGACTTGCGGGGTCAGAGACCAACGAAAAAAGGTGTCCTTTTATGTTGGCATGATGCATGGCTGGCTGCCATTATAGTTTAGTGGTGCCCAGTGGTGTCAGGGGAAAACGCGGCAGGACAAAGACTAAAGTTAGGGCAGCAAAAGGCGGGTTGAAGGAGTGGTGGATGGGTTCAAACACCGACTTTCAACTGAGAGAGCGGCGTCCGCGTCCCGTAAGATTTTAAAGCCAAACCCTGTTCTTTTTTCCTAAACCTAACCACATGCTGCCTAAACCCAACCATGTGTGTTTTTTGTTGAAGTTAAAAAAAACGTCAATTTGTGGTGTTGTACCAACGTAGTGCGTTTATTTTGAAAGAGACTGTATGTAAACGTTAAATTTCCTGTGAAAACAGAAGTGTATTTTGAAAGAAGACAATGCATGTAACAGGAAGAACTTGACACTGTGTCCCAGAACGTCAACAACCAACATGCCCAGGGTACCTTGCACATCATATGTTGACGTGGAAAGCATGCCTCCGGACCCCCTAGGTTTGGAATTTGCCCCAAATGTTTACAACATCTGGCTCCGCCCCTGCTTACAGCTGATTACTTTGACTTTAAACCCTTTACTTCCATGTATTTCTGTAGACTGAAGGAGGAGAAGCTGCCTCGGTAGAGATCCATCGAAGAGAATCCGAGCGAGGGCTTCTGGAGGAAGATTTGGAGGCTCAAGACGAGGAGGGACTGGAGGATGGTTTGAATACTCCTCCTCTCCAACACTCTCCATCTTGGAGTTTGTCTCGTTCACGGATTAATTCTTACAGGGTAATGAAACACACCTTAGATTAGATAGTCAGATACTTTTTTATCATATTTGTGACTGGAGCAGAGCCAAGAAAACCAGCACATAACACTTTATCTTCCCTGATTTGTAGAGCGGTACCTCTCAGGCCGGACCTATTGGATACCTGCCAATGACCCCCAGCCCTGTGGACAGTATCCGCCAGGTGATACACACTCACACATTCACACAAACAAACACATTCCCACCCTGTAACTGCACAGGTGATACAGTGGATATATTAAGCTGTAACTCTGAACAGCTTCTCTTTAATCAACATTATTACCACACTTTGCAAATAGCAATAAAATCAATCTTACGACCCAGCCCTGCCAGCAGGTCATTACCTCAGGGAGTGAGACACATTCAACGTGTCATTCTGCTCCCATTCGTCTTGTTTAAAAATAAAAGGATCCATTATCTATGAGCTGCTGCATCAGTTTATGTCTTTCTGTCTCAGCTGTGGCTTCAGAGGTCTCGACTGAGCTCGGTGCGGACGCTGCCTGAGAGGTCAGAGTTCAGGGGGAGCGGCAGAGAGGCAGAGCTGCGTGAGGAAGGTTTACGGACTGGGAGTCTTCACAGATCCAGGTTTGGCTCAGAGAGGGGTACGCCTTGTATATCCATCAGCCGGCACAGGAAGCTCTCATCAGCATCAAGTCCATCCTCGTATAAAGTGTGGACGGCGGAGGAAGAGGACGAGGTGGACCACTATGGCTACGTCCTGGCTGGGTCCCCTGTTACTCCAGAGAGAGGTAATGTGTCAGCAATAAGATGGGAGTATGATGAGTCATCATATTACTTGCTTGACTCAGGGGCTCGCACACATTTTACATTTCAACATTTCATACTTTTCCAGATGTCTTGGGAGATTTTTCAGACCATATTTGACGTCTGAGTACAAATTACCTGCCCTCATAAAACTTGCATTTACCCACTGTGCTGTTCAGCTCACACTCCTACACAGAACGTTTGATAACGTTCCGCTGTTGGAAATCTCTGCGGAAAGAGGAATTAAACTAACCAGTGCTACCTATAAATGTATTATTTTCCTTTAAGATATTGAATAAATTATGTTATATCCTGCTGAGACCCTGTGTCCTAATATGAGGCCGTGTCTATTTGCAATTCAGTGATATTGCCACATTTTCTTTCAAACGAATTTGGTTGCAGACATCTGGATTTGGGTAGGACGCTTACTGGGACTTGGAGGATCTGGTGGAATTTCTTTTACACCCTCTTAAGGAGAATTTAATCTTTTCCAAATGCAGGTGGTACATCCCATCCTCCAAGAGGGAAGAAAGGCCAGGATCCCGTGTTTGCTTCCAATTTAATAATATCAAGTCTGCGTGCGAGTAGGGTTACAAATAACATCATATTATGTAAGATCAGAACCTTTAATACCAAACAGTGCGATCAGTGGATCTTGATCCACAGGTCTACTCAGTACGTCTGATAGTGACTGAAAAACATTTTGCAAATATGTTGTGACTCTTGGGCAGTGCCAAAGCATTGGGTTAGTGAGGCTGGTGACTGCCCACAATGGTTGCACACTGGACTAATATTTGGATACATTTTACAGAGCTTACGTTTTGTTATGTGAAGTCTATGCAATATTTTAAATAGCAAAAGTCCACATCTAGCACAAACTTAGAAAGAATGTACCAGTAAATGGGCTTTTGTCCATGACTCTTCTGATATAGCAACCCCCAAATCATTTTCCCAGGCTATTTTTGTATAATCTTGATAAGCAATACATAATCAAGGCTTCTTCCCTCTGATCTTCTCCCTTCTACACCCTCACAGTTTGCAGAGTCTCTCACTCTGGGCGAAGAAACTCAAGACTCAAGAATAATCTGTCTCTTGTGGTGATAAATCCGTCTCAGGAGTATGAGATCATGAGCAAAGGGTCTGGTGCTCCTTCTTGCTCCACCAGCGGCGTCTCATCACAGGCAGACGCCCCATCTGTGGCAGTTTGTCGTAAAATGTCACCTTTACCCTCTCCATCCATCATGGCTCTGTTACCTGTAGATGATGCGCCTCATGTGGAAGCTCTGACGCCAGTCTCAGCTGCACGGAGTAAGATAGTAGATGAGGGTTGTGAAGGAGGTGCTGCAGAGCAAAGAGACTCCACAGAGAAACGTGAGCGCACTGAGGACTCTGACAGCGGGATCAGAGGTGTGGATGACCAAGGGGAAGCAGCTCAAGGGCTGGGCAGGTATGAATACATGGATATCAGGCGATCCGACTCCACAGAGGGAGAGGATCCAGCATGGGAGAGACGGGGGAGTCAAACATCTGCAAACAGTGCAGGGGAGACAGATGAAACAGACCAAACAGTGGAGGTGTTGAAAAAAGAGCTGGAGGAGGAAGAGGAAGAGGAGAAGTACCACAACACAAATAAACAACATGCACTTCAGGGGAGTGTGAGCGGGATGGTCATGCCCAGGCCAGATGTGCTCACAGCTGGGGGGGAAACGGTGGAGGAGTATGAGGAGATGACCAGATTTGGAGTGATGCCAAGCGGATGGGAGCAGGCGGACTACCAGAACCTCCCTGTGAAGGGGAGGGCTGTTCCTGAGGAGATGGGCAGTGGCAGGTGTGCCGGGATCAGGGGATACATCAAGGTGTGTGCTGGCATGGGGGAGCCTGGCAGCAACACATCATTTGATAACCCAGACTACTGGCACAGCAGACTGTTCCTCAAGCCAGATGCTGTACGTACTTAATAATGTGGACTGGGACAGAGACGTATAACTTTACTTCCTGTCATAAATGTGGCTGTTTTTTTAAAGTTTCCCAGCTTTTTATATTTGATTACCAGCATTCAATAAACTTCAAAAGATAGAAGTGGTGAAAGAAATACACCCTTGAACCTCATGTCACAATTTTAAACAGCAGAAGTGGGTGTATGTCACACGTCTCATGCAATTCTGAAGTTACTGTAGGGAGAATAAAGCAACACATGTCAGATCAGACAAGTCACAAGTCAAGTCATATGAAATTCTGATGTTCAGGTCATATGTTTGACCAGCCAATAAAACAGTGAGTTAGCTAAAAAGACACATTTGTGTGCCTTTGTTTTGTCATTTTGACAGCCAAAGTTGGATGTTGTGGTGGTCACATTTTTGAGCTGTAGACGTTAGATACTGTTCTCTCCTGGTGCCATTGACAACATAATCCTCAAATCCATATTTAGTATTTTTGGACAGCTGTAGCCCCCACCATGGCAGCTGCTGCATGCCTTGGCCTCCATTGGCCTGCTGCATCCTAGAGGGTTGCCATGTTTGCATGTATTGCACCAAAATCACCCATTTGTGTTTCAAAAACAAAACTTTTCAATATCTAGACCAGGGGTGTCAAACTCATTTTAGTTAATGGGTCACATGCAGTCTGATTCCATCACAGGTGGGCCAGACCAGTAAAACCATTGCATGATATCCTATAAATAACAAACATCTCCATTTTTTTTGTTTAAAGAAGTACATTTTAAGAATGCTCATCCATTTACAAAACAGATGACAAACAGCCTGCGATGTCTTCAGAAGAATAAATGTCATTTCAGTAATGTGTCTCAATTTTTTCCACAATCATTTTCCACATTTTTCATGTCGTGATCCTGACGTCACCACACCAAACTGAAGTGAAAGAAAAGATCTGTACTCTGGTCGGGGTGGAAAAGCCTCTGAAGCAACATTTTATATGACGAAAGCGACTCAGTGTTTAACTTGCGCCTGAAACTTGGCACTTCTAGACCTTCACAAGTGCATCACTATTGTTGTACAAAATCATCCAGTGGGCCGGACTGGACACTTTGGCGGGCCGGTTCTGGCCCTGGGGCCGTATGTTTGACACCCCTGATCTAGACAAATGCAAAAATTTAAAGTGTTTCAAGTTTGAGTCAAGTCTAAAGTCATGATAACCAAGTCAAAGCCAAGTCTAGCCTCTTATCAGTGTTGGTCAAGCAAGTGTCAAGTCCTCAGATTTGAGACTTGAGTCTGACTCAAGTGATGTGATCCGAGTCCTCCATCTCTGTGATGTTTGTGAAACCAGCTGTGAGTTGACACAGAAATAAAGAGGTCAACACTTGCTGGAGTTTCGACCTTTTTAGACTTCTTTCTCCGCTCCATGCACCTTGGAAGAAGGTGAAGTTGTGCCAGAAGCCCCCACCCCAGAGTACACCTGTGAACTTGAAGTGTATGATGAGAAGTCCCTGAATTTAACAGGCATGTAAAGTTGACCTTACATCTGTATCTGTATTTTTACTTGATAAATTGGTTTGTTGGATACAGTGTTATATGTCTCAGCTGCCAACTGTAAATCCTTTGTATCTATGATTACTTTATTGTGACAAGATGTGTGTGTTGTGTTGCAGTATGAGGTCACCATGTCCCATTTATAAGAACCAGTCGTTTTGTACAATTTATGATACTATGAATTATTATATTAATGAATAAATGCGATTATTTTGCAAATAAAAAATTAGGTGTCATTGATTTATTTGGTACAACAATAAAACACTTGAGCCTTTACATTCAGTTGTTTTTTAAAATCATGTTGCAATATGATATTCTTCATTATAAATTATAAAACAAAAAACGAGTTATTTCTGCACATCTCCACCTTGTGTGCAGTCACACTGACACAGGCAGAAGATGAGATGGAGGCATGTGAAGCGCTGACGCACTCGCGCGCGATTTGGTCAGAGGTTGATCAGAGATGATCAGAGAAGTGAGAGAGTGACGCCAACGTTATTCCGGTTTCGTTTAAATCCGGTTTAAACTGATGGGTTTATCAAAACTCATAGTGCAAATGTTGAAATGTTCTTAGATGAGAGATTAACTTTATAATATACAGTAATATGACCTCTGTGAACTTATACAAAGATGAACAGATTATTGGTACAATTAATAGACCTATCTATAACATCAAAATCTCTCTATAACATCAGGGTGAACTTGAGATATCAGGTAATAAAGGACAAATTAGGTTTTACATCTTGGACCCTTTAGTATTAGTAGCCAGTTACCAAACATGTTATTGTATTGTTTCTACAAATGTCCTTCATGTGAAAAAGTCATTTTTATTGGTCTGAGACTAAAAGTATGCACAGAGCAAAGAGTCAAAAAATAAATAAAAATCACTGGTCCAAGAAGTTGCAAGGTCAGCCATGCAGCATGCTGATTTTCTCCTTTGGGTAATATAAGTGCTGCAGCTGAATCAATAACAGTATCAAATGCTTAACTTGTGATAGAAATGTTTTCATAATTCTTCTTATTTTAATGGGAAATGGTTTTGAGTGAGTACTGAATGCATTCAGGTAAAATGGGGAAAAAATTAAGCTCAAATGGGACATTTTTCTGAAGTGAAACCAGCATGTTTTGAGCGTACCAGGTGCCATAAAATCACGAGTTATGCTATTGTGACCCACCCTGCCATGTTACATAGCATTTTGTCACTTAAAAAATATTAAACATGATGCAGTGAGTCAATGTCAGCAACAATAGTAAAAGATTACCCATAATTGTTGCACGTAAGCACGTCCAAGGAAACAGGAGAGCATGGCAGAAAAGTTGGATAATCTTTTCTAATGAATAGGTAGGTTACATAAATGATTTAATAAATCAATAACTAACCTAGATTTAACAATTTAAAACACTCAAGCATGACTGTACCATTTTACCTGGACATGCCATTGTGCGGTAGGTGTGCTTGAGGTCAAAAGCTTCTAAATTATTTTACTTGGCAACATATTTTCTTTTTAGAAATATGGCAAAGAACAATAACACATTATAAAAGTAAGTTTTTTTGTAATCTACAAAAACTATGTTATATTCATTATATTAACTATAAAATATCTATCATTTTGTTGTTAATGGTGTGAAACATAAGACTGAGTATGTACCCATTTAGTGTCCCAGTAGGCTGTATAAACTACCAGTCATTGTGGTTTCTGTAACTCTTGATTTTGTTAATTTAATTAGTATAATAAAGACACAACAGCTGTATATCAGCAGACATCCTGTTGGCTACTAATATAGGTCCATGTTCTAATTTTAAATGCTGATGATGATATAAAATAAAAATACCACGCTTTCCTTATTCGGTTATATCACTTAACGCACCCAGCTTGGCGGTGAACTATCTTGACGGCGGAGTGTATCTTTGGCAGCAGGCGGGATCTAGAGCTCGTAGGCTGCCGAGCGGAGTCGGGCGGGCCGGTGCGGAGAGCAGCGTGGTCCATCCTTTGACTGACTGACACCCGCCGGGGAAAAAGTTACTGTGAGTTCGCGGACACACTGCCAACATGTCTGGAGATGACGAGACACAGGAGCAGACCATCGCCGACGACTTGGTGGTCACCAAGTACAAGATGGGCGCAGAGATTGCGAATCGTAAGTGAAATGCGGCGTTTACGTGCCGTTTGGACTCAACGGTCCAGAAGTCTGAGGACCCGTCTCATGTTAGCTAGCAGTGTCAGCTAGTCATGCCCGGGCAGCAGCTGTGCCATGTGCCGCACCACTGCCAACGGTAGAGCTTATTAGAAAGCAGGGCTTTATTTAATATGAATGAAACATAACGCTTGGTGTATATTTAGGTCGAGCTTTTCTTTACAGGAGCCCGTGTTTGTTTAACGAGCCGCTGCTGTCACATTAGCATGGGGAGCTAGCTAAGCAGCTATGTGGCTCAGCTACCTGACTAGCAAGCGTTAGCTAGCTGTAACTGCTAACAGATGTAACAATGACAAGTACAAACTGAGTCACACTATGGGGCTCTTACAGATATTGAGTAGCCGGCATTTAAATTCAAGCATACAAATAATTCAAAATACGTTAAATGACAAATTAGTCGTACAACAGACTGGGAACCTGGGTGTCTTAAATGGTGCCATTTAAAGTCATATAGTAATGACGTTAAGCAGTTTAACACCCAATGTACTGCCTTAAATTACGCCAATTTTAATGCATTTTGAAGAATTGAATTAAATCATAAACTCCATTTGAAGTCATCAACATAAGTCATAAACTGCAGTAATTTCTTACAGTTAAAGCTAATATTTAAGGCAATATATTATTGTCATGGCCACCTGCACACATTATCATCAGTGTGATGTCACAGTCAGGAGTTATTTTATAAATCTTCCAAACTTAAAAGCATAAAAATATCAGTTTGCAGCTGTGCATTCAGTTTACGAATGTTTTTTAGAATTTCTGCCTTTCGTACACAAAAAATATATCACTATGAATTTAATAAATCAGGGGTGGGAATCACCAGAGGTCCCATGATACCATATTATCACGATACTTAAGTCATGATACAATATTATTGCAGTTTTAAATCTTTTATGATGTTGAGTATAGCATTAATATTTATGATGATATTTTGTAATTTACTACATTTTTTCCAGTGCAAATAATGTCTCAAAAATCAGCATCAATTTTATCTAATCTATCGAAGCAAAATGCAAATCTAATAGACTGAAAATCAAACTAATTTTATTATTCTAGTATGCTAACAAAAGTCTCATTTGTTTTTGAAATATTAATAATTTATATAATTTAAAAAAAAAATCAATATAGATGTCTGTAACAATACAGTATTGTCATGCAAATGATCACAATACTGTGTTGTATCAAATTTCTTCCTCCACCCCTATCGTTAACCCAGGGAACGCTGGCAACACACCACACTTTTACAACAGCGCCCACCTCCACACTTGTAGGTTAAAGTCACTCGCACCTGTCAGTTTCCCATTCCAGTTACAGTCTTTATGTTTGGCCATAATTCATCAGCCAGTCTTCAAATTGAACAGCTGACATTCCTGCCAAGTTGAGCTTAAATACACAAACCGTAAAATCTTTAAACTCAAAACTGCAACCACGTTAATCTGAACTAAACTAATCTCAGATAGTGTATCTGGTGCAAGGGAATCAACCACCTTCCTAATAAAAAGAGGCCTCTGAGTTTCCAATTTTAAGAAAATAAAAATATAAATGGCTCAATATCAGTTTTCAGTGACTTGTCATGTGTCATGCTCAGTTCATCATTATACTCCTACTAGGTTGTAGAGATGACTGCATGTTGTAGTTGCCTTATATCAACTAGACTCTGCGACCTTGTGGTTTCATATTGTAGCTTATCAGAGCTGGCCTACTTATCTGAAGTTAAGGCATCTAATTTTCTGCGAGCATGATGCAGTTTCGAGCTGATATACAGCTGTCGGACAATCTGTCAAATGTTTATCCTCTACTTAACAGGACATCAGCTTAGTCAAAATCAAATGGGTTGTTTGCAGTGTAATTTGCTGTCAGCACTCAGACTCACTCCATTAATTGAGCCTTTGACAGTGAGAGGGACGCGTTTTTTGTTAATGTTCACTATCCATCCCATCTATTCACAGTGGCACCTGTTCAGACTATAATAGTGCTGAAGAAATTAGATGATTAATCGAGTCAGTGACAATAGATGAGTTTTGGAGTGGGGTAAGATAAGATGTCACCTTGGACATGTGGGAAATTGTAAATTTTTCACTGTTTGCTGACATTTTATGAAACAAATGATCGATAGACTGACTCGGGAAATAATCAACAGAATTAACGGTGATGAAATAATGGTTATTGTCAGCCCAGCCTTGTACACACTCTGTTACTGACCTGCCATTTTAACTACATCATGGCTCACTTTACCTCTCGTCCTGCAGAGGCTCTGAAGACGGTGGTTGGGGCAGCTATGGCCGGAGTCTCCGTGCTCAGCTTATGTGAAAAGGGAGATGCCTTCATCATGGCAGAAACTGGGAAAATCTTCAAGAAGGAAAAAGACATGAAGAAAGGTACGTCTTTTGTTGCATTTCATCAGTCACCATGAATGTCTGTGACTCAGCACTCCCTCATCCACTCCCTTTCTTTCGCAGGTATCGCTTTTCCTACTTGTGTGTCAGTTAACAACTGCGTATGCCATCACTCCCCTCTGAAGAGTGACCCTGATGTCATACTGAAGGATGGGGACCTCGTCAAAATGTAAGCTACCAAACATATACATGTCCATCTAGTGCACTTGATAAATAGTTTATATTTGTGTGCAGATTATAATTTCTTCAACTCATGTTGTCCTGTTCTGTTTGTTTGCAGTGACCTGGGTGTGCACGTTGATGGCTTCATCTCAAATGTGGCTCACAGCTTCGTTGTTGGAGTGACCAAGGTGTGTCATCACTACGTCAGTGGTTATCCATTTAATGGTTAACCCCCAAGATTATTTTTGACTGGTTACGCATGTTAGTCTAAAGGTTAATTTTGCTGCTCTTGGGTTTACTGCACTGTGAACCGCCTGGGTCTGGTGGGAGCTATCTACCGGCACCGCCCATTCGGTGATTACCACAAATAATGCTGTCCTGTCCCAATTGCATTGCTGTGGACACACTGTGCCCACCCTCTGGTCTCCCCCGAGGTCGCCCAGCTGAGTAAGCAGCACAGTTTTGAGCCTCGAACCTCCTGTTAGCTCTGTAAGCACCATTAGCAATGTAAGCACGGCTTGTGGTGTTAACATAGTAAACAGTGCTAAAGGTGTTTCACGCTTCAAAATGAAGCCACTTACTCACTGGGGCTACCAGGGAGGATAGACCTGAAGGTGGCCACCACTGTAGTGCTCATTGGTATATTCACAAAAGCCATGATTTGTAATGTAATTTACTCGATTACTGGTACTCACAGCATCAATAGAGATTCAGACTGTGTTATTTTACCTCTTGCTACTCTCAAACTGTCTTCCTGTTTCACCTCAGGAGAACCCACTGACTGGACGGAAGGCTGACGTTCTCAAAGCAGCTCACCTGTGTGCTGAGGCTGCTCTGCGTCTAGTTAAGCCAGGGAACCAGGTAGAACTCACCCACCATAACCACCGTTTTCACTGACATTTAGTCGACTACAAGTCTGGGCATTTCACTCTTACCTGAGTCAGAGAAAACTATTTTAGTATTGTTTCTGTCAATGAAAGCTGTTGACATTTTCATTAATTTTTAGTCATCAGATTATATCAAACATTTCAGTCAATTTAGTCCAGCCAAAACCAATCATTTTTTCATTTTTAGTCAAACTTATTTTATATAGGAATCATTACATCAGAATCATTAAATGGCCCCGACGCCATTTAACATTGGCATCCCCCCGTGTATAACAGACATTTGTGACATCGACTGACATGTTGCATCCACATACACACACTTCAGCATATAAACTACACTTGCATTTTCCAACACACGTGCTCTCCTCTAACATGTCGTCTCACCCCATCCCTCCAATGCATGGCGACTGACTTAGACAGTCTAATATCTATTATCCTTTTTTTTTTGTCAACCCACTTAAAGATTTTAGTGAGGTTTCCTTTTTAAAGGTGCTGTTGATGAGCCACCAGGTGTCTCACTCTCCCTCATTGCATTAACATTACCAAACTGCTGTTGCTCAATGCACAAGTGGTTGCCAGTTTTTTGCAGAAACTGTATATTCTATGGCCGCTGTGGCAAGGACACTGCCCCTGCACATGGGGTGCCTGCTCCACCGACTATGCCACCGGGCGCCCCTGTTTGTTTTTGAATGAAATTGGCTGTTCTTGTGTGTAAATGGCAGGAGTTTTAATGGACCTAATCAAGAGTTAAGGAGGGGGGACAATGGAGCAATCGTGAAGAGAGAGAGGGCATGTGCGTGAGATGGATGGAAAACGAGAATAAGAGACAGGGAGGCTGCAAGGCACAGGACTACAGATTATTTAAATAAATAAGAGAAGAAGGAGAAGTTGTGCGAGGAAACACGCCGACCCTTAGCTTGGAATAAATGCTTTAATATTAAAAGTATATTATAATATATAAAGTAGAATATATTTTATACTGGAAAAGTTCTGGTATTTAATTAGACTCCGTCCCAAAAGTGCTGCTCGGATTCGAGCTCAGTTTGTGCTTAGACAGAAACCGTGCAGGTCATGTAGGATCAGTCCTGATTTTTTTTTTTTTTTTTTTTTAGGGCCTGATCAGAGCTCTGATTTGTGTAGTGTACAAGTGTACAAACAGCCTTGGTCACGGCAAGTGCTGGATTTTTCCTGGCAGGGTAATGAAATAATTTTGCAGCATGTAGCTATAAATTTGTAATAGATCTAGGTTATTTTGTGTGGTGGTGTTTCAGGATTCATATAACGTAATCTAACCTTATGAAAATCTTAAGATGTGGCTAGCTTTAGGTAACACTGTGCCATGACAAAAAAAGTTCCACTCTTGTTTGTACTATGTCTCATCATATTTTGGAGGGAGAAAGGCCACTAATTTAAACTACAATTTAAACTTCACCCCTGATTTCTGGTACTGAGCCATAGAGACGTTATTCTCATGACTTGCCCCTCACTCGCTCACTCTATCTGTTTATCATGCAACCCCACAGTTTTGTAAGTAGACTTCTGCTGCAGGAGTGTGAGCTCTGCACCAGGAACAGAGTCTGTCCACACACACACACAATTACAGAGCTACCTGTTAGCAGCATCACACAGCTTACGGTTATCAACGGGTTTAATGACAGATTTTAAATATTTTGGTGTCAGTAGGAGTTTGTTGCGACCGTTTAACAGCTCGGTGTCGGATGATAGCCACTGTTTGTATCTGCTTCTGCTATCTGGGTAGACATTGACCTCACCGTTCGCCCCCCACCCCAACAGACAACTATGAAGACTGTTGATCACTGACGACACCAAGATGCCACATAATACCAATACAGTTATACTATCGGCTCACAAGCCTTGTTAGAAGCAGTAACTTAATATCAGACATCTTACACAGTGGTGAACGAAACAACAATTTTAGACCTGACAAATTTTTTTTTAAATGCTTGATTTACAATCAATATTTTTTGTAGGAAAAGCAATACTTTTATTCTGTGCCTTTCTAAAAACTCTTTCTTCATTTTTATTTTTTTTCGTCAAAATAAAAATGTTCTTAAAAAAACCTTTTAACTACATTTCAGTCTTTTCTTTTTCTGTCAACAGTTTACATGTTGATATAGTCACATTTAGTCTTTAATGATGACGGTTCCATTTTGTATGCGCCTCGTCTTCATCATGGAAATAAAGGTCATTGACGAACATATACATAGTTTAACGGAAGTAACACTAGTTCACACCTCATCTGTTGTCTGTGTGAAGCACTTTGT
The DNA here is from genome assembly GCF_041903045.1 of Epinephelus lanceolatus. Classification (NCBI taxonomy): domain Eukaryota; kingdom Metazoa; phylum Chordata; class Actinopteri; order Perciformes; family Serranidae; genus Epinephelus; species Epinephelus lanceolatus. The sequence continues at coordinate 23,925,269 of NC_135741.1, read as the reverse complement.
AACCCTGTCTCTAGAGGTGTTATATAAATACATGTATCATTAAACATCATGTCTCTTTCATCAGAACACACAGGTCACAGAAGCCTGGAACAAGATTGCAAAGTCATTCAAGTGCTCCCCTATTGAAGGTGGGTGTTTGTGAACATTTGGCACCTTCAAGCTCTGTGATTCAGATGGTTTACATTTGCCAGATGTAATTCGACATGCTTGACTCAGTTTATTTCTCCATCGTGTGCAGGCATGCTGTCCCATCAGCTCAAACAACATGTGATCGATGGGGAGAAAACTATCATTCAAAACCCAACGGACCAGCAAAAGTGAGTTTACTCAGCAGGTGCTTCCTGTCACTAACCTGATGAGTGTTTAACCAGTGGATGATCTTGCCACTTTGTCTTTGTAGAAAGGACCATGAGAAGGCTGAGTTTGAGGTGCATGAGGTATATGCAGTGGATGTACTTATCAGCAGTGGAGAGGGGAAGGTGAGAGGGAATTTGGTACAAATTTGATTTTTTGCTTAATTTTGAAAATCCCAAAGGCAAGACATTTATAATGTATGTTCTCTTGTGTAATTCAGGCAAAGGATGGAGGTCAGAGGACCACCATTTACAAACGAGACCCCAACAAGGTGTACGGTTTAAAGATGAAGACATCTCGGACATTCTTCAGTGACGTGGAGAGGCGCTTTGACACAATGCCTTTCACTCTGAGGTAATATCTTTAAACTTCAGATAAAATAATTTACTTTATTTTCAAAATTCCCCAGGTTTCACCCCCTCATTTTTCTTTTCTTATCTTTTCGTGTCTTCAGAGCGTTTGAGGACGAAAGCAAGGCCAGGTTGGGCGTGATGGAGTGTGCCAAACATGAGCTGGTGCAGCCGTTCAATGTGCTGCATGAGAAAGAGGGTGAGTGGAACAATGAGAGATGTGATTAAGGGCTTTGGTGACCTTGAAAATCCTGAAGGTTTGTGTTTTTGTGAACAAAGTGAAGTGAGGTCTAAGAGTCTCTGAGCCGTTGGAAAGCTTCACGTACTTGAATCTGTAGAAAAATGTCACCACACAGGTAGCACTGCTGAAATAATTTTTTTTCAGCCCGGAGGATTTAATTACTCCAAAGCATTCTGGCTGTTCCAGCTTCTTATAGATCATACATGCGAGAAAGACCTTGGTTTTCTGGCGAGCTCGGCAAAACCTTCTGCTGTAGCTCTACTCGTTCCCGATTGCGATGGCAATGGCCAAAGTCAAGGCCGTGTTTAAGTGCAGTCCACATGTTTACATATTATATTTTTGTAAGAGTTGTGTAATGTGTGTGTAGCAAGTGTGAGGTCAAGTCAGAGAGAGGGAACACACTGCATTCTCTTAACTCAGAGCTATCTTTATCCCTAGGCTAAGAGTTGACCCTGTTTAAACACAAACATTGTTAACCAAGGGTTAGCCGAAGCCCAGGGTTGTATGAATCACACTACACTTCTACTAGTCCTGAGTTAATTGTCAGTCAAAAACACATACATGCTAAATTTCTATTGTTGCTCAGCCACATTTCACACTGGCATCTTTTAGCCCCAGGTTGAAGGTCCAGTGTGTAAGATTCAGGGGGATTTGGTGGCATCTAGAGGTGAGGATTGCAGATTGCAACCAGCCAAAACTTGTCCCAGTTAGAATTCCTTCAGTGCTCATTGTTCAGGAGGTTTTTTTTACCAGGAGCTATATCATCCCCAGAGGTCTCTTCCTCTCAAAACAAACTGACCAGGTGATTAAAACTCTGAATAAAGTTATTCCACATTACAAATCAGTGTTTCTCCTATCCTGTTCAGCACTTACCTGCAAATGTGTGCTCATACTATTTTCTCTGATAACTTATTGTGTACTCACCTTATTACTGATCCAGAGTTTTACCAGTAGCCGAACTGTCAGGGCAGAGGTCTTCCTCTCTCCAGGATAAATGTACCCAGTGATTTAAACCAGTAAAAATGAATAAAGCAGTTTCACAATTCAAAGTAGCATTTCTCCGACACTGTTTGGCACGTCAGAGATGAGCCACTAAACTAATACCTCCTAATGTGTCCTCTGATGACTTAAAATCCAGATAATTTAATGTGTGCTCACCTTATTACTGATCCAGACGTTCAGGAGGTTTTTACAGGGAGCTGATTTATCTGCAGAGTTCTCTTCATATCCAAAACAAATGCACCAGGGGTCTAATTTATAAAACAATGCGTAGGATCCATACTAAAAGTGTACGTAAGATCAAAAGCCAAAAATGGCTTGTGCCAAAAAATATACAACAATTTCTACAATCAGGCTTCCAGCCCACCATCTGTGTCGCCAATTTCCTGTCTCCAAAATGTTTGTTAGCATGAGTCAAAGTTTCTCCCATCAAATATGTTTTATAGATCGCAACTTTTGCGTGGGAAATAGCGTACGCCTCTGTCGGGCCTCGTTCTGTGTGTACGCAATGTTTATAAATAGACCCGGGTGATCTAAACCAGTAAAAACACTGGTTTAACAGTTTCACGTTAAAAAAATGTTTTTTCTGACAGTCTTGTCACGGAGGGGCTGCTAACTATAGTGGCCGATGTGATAGGCAAATGGCCCTATCGAGAGTCAGTGTTTAATTTGTCTGTTCTGGGCTACTGTAGAAACACAGCTCCTTCTAAGGTCTGAGTACCTGTTTAGTCGTGGAATTTCTTCAACAAATCTGGTAATTCACTTTAAAAATCTAGCAAATTTCTCCAGCAACGGTATTAACCTTATCTGTAGGCTGCAGCCCAACAAAGTAAGCAATAACAAACACAATGAAAACAAACAAAGAAAGTAATCATTTAAGTACTTATCATTCTCACCTTCTTATGGTAGAAGCACAAATATTAAGTAAAAATGACCAAATCAACAAAATCTGCAAGAAGGCAAAGCACTCCGCTTCTGAAATGCTCCCAGTGTGGTGTGACATGTGCAGAGGCAGGATCAAAACCACGTCACCCTCAGAATGTTGCACAGCTGTGTCCTGTGATATTGTCCCTTCTGGCCTCCTCACAGTCAAGATGGTGGCAAGGATAATGAAAATAGTAACTTATTCATCTTGTATCATGCCTAATTTTAGTGGATCATAACATGCCAGGTATGTAATTAGTCTGCAGATGCTTCATTTCCAAATGAGACCAATCTTTTTTGAGCCACAGTGAGAGCCAAAATGTGGCCTGCAGCAGACGGTAAATCTTGTTTTTTAGCCAAGCTGATTTCTAGAAAACTTACAGCACCTACCAGCTGATTTAGAGCAGTCGGAGTCAATGATGAAACAAAACAGACGGTAAAACAGGTTTTTCAACAATCATGAATTAACACAATAACAAGAGATCCTTAAGCACACAGTCATAGAAGTGCACACATAATATGAGGCTGATTTGTTCAGTAGTTTGAGATCAGGTGCGAATAGACGGATACACGCTCACTCATGAACGCACACACATAACCAAACACATGATCCCCTCCAGGTTTACACATGGGAGAGACCATGCATTTTAATCAGTTGTATAACAGTATGACAGTGCGCACACTTAATTTTGCCCTGTGAACATAAACATTTGATGTCCAAGCTTTATACAAACTGGGGACTGTTTAATGCAACTTTGAATCTCTTCTTTGTCCAGGTGAAGTTGTTGCCCAGTTCAAGTTCACCGTGCTGCTCATGGCCAATGGACCTTTGCGAATCACAAATAGCCTCTTTGAGCCAGAACTTTACAAGTCTGAGCATGAAGTGGAGGACCCAGAGCTGAAGGTAAAATGTGTTTGATGGATGGGGTATTGCATCCTCTCCGTGAAAGGAAAGATCAGTCTAATGGGGTCGCTACAGCACTCTGTTAGCTGACGAGGCATTTTCCAAGCCATTATGCACTGATGTGCTGTGTGAGGTTATGAAAGTCATTTTTGACTGCCCTTTTTTTTCCCTTTTAAAGGCTTTACTTCAAAGCTCAGCCAGCCGCAAGACTCAGAAGAAGAAGAAAAAGAAGGTGAGTTATGAGGCAGCGTGTTTTTTTTTTTTTGTTTTTTTTTTAAAAAAATAAACAAGAATACATGTTCCAATTGTTTCCTCTAATTTGTCATTTTTGTCTTTAAAGGCCTCAAAGACTGTTGAGAGCGCAACAGGACAGGCGATGGAGACTGAAGCTGCAGAATAGATTTCTCTGACAGACATTGGATGACCCAAAGAACAGACGTCACAAATCCTTCTGTCCCAGCTGTCTGAGGCACTTGCGGGCATAGCCGCTGTGAACACCTCTGAATCTAACTGATGTCAGTCTGGGATGATGCTGCTCCTAAATTCTGTCACTCCACCTAAAACACATACACACGCGCACACATGTACAACCATAGTAAATCTCACTGTCCTTGAGACTGTCTTCCTCTCTTAACAGCAGACAATAGTTCTGCTACAAAAGAGGATATTTTGTGCAAGGGCGTAACACTCACTGGAACATTTAACCATTCGACTGACCTTGAGCCTTCGTCCCTTTCTCCACAATAACTGTAGTGAAAGATAAGTGAAAATAAAATGAGTTTGACAGAGCGGCCAAGGATGATGAATGCACAATACTGTGTCAGGGTAATTGTGTGGCACTTAGATAACTTTGTTGAGGTCATAAACCTGAAAGCCATGCCTTTTTGAAATGAGTGTTAAACTTGCTGTGGGCAGAAAATGTGTAACACCTGTCTGAGCCCTGAAGTTACGAGCATGACATGAGTCATTACCGCATTTATACTGCTCTCGCTTAGGTCTGTCTACTAGTACATTGTGTACACTTGTAGGAATCTACTGTAGGTTACTCAGCTAACAATTCTTAAACTGACAACTTAAAACTTGCTGGTTGAGTAATTTAACTAGTGACGAAAAGAATTTCTCAGTTGTGGATGGTCTTACTCCTGCCAAGGGTTCAGCATTCAGTCCTCTGGTGCCACCATCGAGTCTGACAGTCTGTGTTTACATAAGAATTCCATACCTGTTAGATATATGGATGCTTTTGTAAAACAAATCCCAGTTTCAGAGACTATTTTTGGAAACATTAAAAAGCCACCTGACATCATTTGTGTAGTTGTTTCTGGAGTGTGTGTATACAGCTGATTGTCCCGATGAGCGAAAGTGTGTTTTTCATGAATGTGAACATTAATGAATCACCATTGTTGTTATTTCACTCTCATTACACTGCATTGATCAAAAGCTAAGCCAGGAACTTGAACACTAGCCATCAATAGTTAAATGACTGCCCCATCACCTTTAGAAAGTGTATATATGTACATTTACTGCACATTTACATATAGTAATATTTAGATTTTATTTATTCAGGTAACTTAATTTCCTTTCTTTACATATTGAAGGTCTAAATATTTAAAGCCTTTCCATGTTAGGAATATAAATCCAGGGTAGAAAGGCATGAGCATTAACATATTTCATTTTTAGGACTGCTAAAAATAGTAAAATGTAAGCATACTGTCAAAAAATACTGGAAATTGCTTGTTAGTTATCTAACCGGTGCACGAAGTTACCCTGGTTAACACCCCAAATTCACAAACACATTAAAATACACATATTTAGCTGACACTTTCATGTAAAGCAACTTCAAATAAGTGCATAAAACCATGTAAATGGGCAAGTCCATCAATTTAATCAAATATCATTACTTCAAGTGCTACTTTTAGACACAATAGGATATAGATAAATTATTTTTAATGGGCCAAGATGGAGTCTAAACAGAAATACACAAAATATACACATAAAAATACTTGGGACATTACTTCTTTGTTCTTAATGGTAGCTTTAGGACACTGGGCACAGACTGTACACCGTCTGTATCAATCAAAACAGTATTACTAATCAAATTTTTTTTATAATATCTGTGGTAAAATTCTCGTTGAACATTATCAGTGTATAGGTGGACCAGTGACATCTGATAGATATGTCAAAAGTGCAAAGTACTGCTCAAATAAACAACGGCGGACCTTAACATCACATAGAAACATGCACCGCTAAGCATATTCTGTACACGCCTTATCCTCTGGACAACTGTTTTACTACGGTCCAGTGAAGATGACGTAGCACAACCCCTATAAATAGGACGTCGCTCTTGTGTGACGTCCTTCGTGGAGACGGTTCCTTAGTGATTGGTACGTGAGTTCCCAGTTGTTCATATCAGAATCCAAGTTAATCATCTTGTTTTAAAATCAATCGAGCTAATTCTTTACATGTTCCCTTCTGTTTTCAGCCTTCCCTTCTCAACATGAGGGCTAAGGTTAGTGTTTCATGTCTGTATGATCAAATAATCACGGTTTCAAATGGTGCTAACATTCGCTAGCTAGCTAGCTAGCTTGAGCATGTCGACGGTTTAGCTTTAAGTCCTCTAGCTTTCACCCGTAAAGTTCGCTTTTGTTTTTTTTCCCCAAACGTTTGTGTGTCTTTTAGTTAGTTGAGCACATTTGTATTTTTTGGAAATGTGACGTAAATTACAAAATAATTTAACATTATTTTTCTCTTCCGCAGTGGAGAAAGAAGCGCATGCGCAGGTAAGAACGTGTGTGGCGCATGTTATTCACACCATTACACCGTGTTGTTTAGAGATGTCCGTCTGATTGACTGTTGTATTTATCGTGTCATAGGCTGAAGCGTAAAAGGAGAAAGATGAGGCAGAGGTCCAAATAAACTGTCCTCTCCGCCGTGGCTGTGACAGCAACACGTTGCCAACAACCAGACCGGTGAACTCAGCTGAAGACCCAGGACCCTCCCGGTGTCAAGTCTGTCCGCGGCGCCCATATCGACCAGAGGCAGCGGAGCTGCAGCAGCTGAATGATGCTGGAGAGCGATTCAAGACCTGCTGGATGACAGGCTTTTCTTCTGGGACATTCTGGACTCTTACTCTTAATTCCTCAACTTTTGTCTTTTGTTTATACTGTGATTAAAGGTTTTGGTTTATAAATACTTTAAACAATGTTTGTTTACTGTTTGCTTTGAAGGAGTTGCTTTTCACAAGTTGGTTTAGTGGTGAATTTAAAAATACTTAAGAGGAAGTGGTTTATATTTCCTCTTCAGCTGGTCTTGAGTTAATAAGCCAGGCCGAGTCATGTTTTTTTCATGCAGTTCATTTTGACAGTAGGAAAAGTACAGGTTTAAATAGCCTTGATGGGTGAATTTCATTAAGCTGCTTTCAGGGTCCTGGTATTGTGCATCAAATCTTACTGGGACACTTGAATTGAGCAGAGCCAGGATTAATGTTGGCAGTTACACCCGTTTTCCTCTTTTAAATCAATAATGTCAGCTGTGAAAAGGCCCATTAGAGCAGTAAGTAAACCAGGTATCTGCACTGACTGCTTTACCTCCAGAGAGCAGCTAACCAACGGTGGTGGAAGTACTCAATTCCTGTGATCTTTGTAGCATATCACAACGTAAAAATACTGTAGTAAGGGACCTGCCTTTGAAATGTTGCCCTTTACAAATGCTAAATCTTAATAAAATGTAGATAAAACTTCATCTAGAGGGAAATTGCTGTGTAGCAGTTGTAATACAAAGTGGGGAGAGTGAAAATCCAAAATATGGATGGTGGTTGGAGAAAATGACAATCTGTATGAGATGCTAGAGCCGCCTCAGCTCCCCATGTCCCTGCCATCGTCCTCTGCATGAGGTAGATGAGTTGGTCATAAATGAGAAGATGCTTCTCATTATGCATAACATCCTGTTGACCCAGTGTTTTGTATCCTTAGTACTGTGTCAGCATTTTAATGATAATTCAATGTTGATTTAAACTAATTTATATGTTTGATTTGCAACAATCCATCCGTTACGGAAAGCTGGAACAACTTCCTCCAAAAATGTTCAGATTCTTAACATCCTATGACTTGAGTGGGTGTGTGAATGCTTCAACCTCTGTATAAGAGCTCACTCAAGACCAACAGCTCACTAATATGTCTTGTTTTTACCCTTGAAGGCAGCCCAATAATTCATCCTGTCCTCAGCCAAGGTGATCAGAATCAGGCTGTTACTGGAAATCACTGTTACAGAGGGTAGCACCCTATTCTTCTCTTGAACAACTTAATTCTTCTCTTACATTTAAAGTGACAACTCAAGCTGTGAGACCTCTGCTGTCAGTATTAGCCTATATTTAATACATCACACCTAATGAAATCACCAAAAACACTCCCCTATTCAAAGCAGAAGTAAATTATGACAGTACAATAGCGTAAACTGAAACACCATTGAGTTCCAACAGGCTCATTTTATTAATCAGGTTTTAGAAGACATATACTCAGCATTTGACAAACTTGTGTCTAATCCTGTAAGCCACAGAGTACCTCCAGTATGCTCAGATGAGAAATGTCTGTCGCCTCCATGCACAGTATCAACATCCTTATGTGTAACTTGAATTATGGTCCTTTTGTTGTCTCAACTGTCTTGGTGGCATTAATGTGAGCATGTGCTGGCAGAGCTCCAAGATCCTCTTAGCACCGACCTTTACTAAGTGGAGGATGTAGAATCACAAGTAGATGATGTAACTTAAAGGGCACAGACCGAACACTGCTAACAGCCTCCTGATCAGTGAGAGCAGAATACAGTTTCAGGATGTAGAGTTTTATCAGGCAGGGTGGAGAGGCTGGTTTCTTTTAAAGACTTAGTATAATAACTGAAAAAAAAACAGATTCAACAGATACCAAAACTGTTTGCTGGAGGCAGCATGTATATTATTTCTTAACAGTGGTAACACTCCAAATAGCGTCTGCTGAGTTTGCAATTGCAGCCACTAAAAACCCTAAATGGATGACTTAGTTTTACGCTCTTCAAAACACGGAAATGCCCAGAGACAGATGTTTCTATACCCACATTACCCTCATTTAACAGCTGTCTTAAACAACTCACTAAATTTCACTTACTTTACTCAACAAATTTAGTAAATTATGGCATGTTTACTACATAGTTGTTAGGCAATGTAATACTGAATCCTAAAAACAGGCTACTGATTAAAGGTATCCTGAATATTCTGTGCAAAGTCATCACTATCATGATAAGGTGTCTTCAGGTCCCTAAAAAGTCTTAACACTTCTTAAATTCAGTTTTATAAATTTTAAGCTATAAAAACTATTAAAGGGATGGTTCAGATGTTTTTTTTCAAGTGGTGTTGTTTGAGGTCCTTATCTATGGACAGTATATTACATACAGGAGATGTCAGTCGACACGCTCTCAGTTTGGTGAAGCAGGCAGCAGTCTGAGTCTGAGCCAAGCAATGTGCTGCGGTGGAGGAGTCAGCAATAAAATGTATTTTGGCCACTTAAAAAAGTCCCACCCAAAAACAATCAGTATCAGTTTAAGTGTATGTTATATTTAGAGTATTTTCACTGCTTTACTTTAATGTCACACAGTGATTTTCAAATGGAAAATGAAACCATTATATTTCTCTCTTCAAGGCCAGACTCCATTGAAAAAAACAGTAATTTAACATCACTGAACTCAGGAGCTGCTGGTCTACCACTACCTCATTCAGTTAGTTACTTTGTGTTATTGTGTGACTTTGGCTTTTACAAGGGTTAGTTCAGATTAACCAAAGTCACACAATAACACTAACTAACTGACTGACTGAAGCAGCGGTAGACCAGCAGCTCCTGTGTTCAGCGAACTAAAATTACTGTTTTGTCAATGGAGTATGGGGACTGATGAGAGCATAGATGGGGAACTGAAGCCATTAAAAGCTTTCCTGTCTGAATGGACTGTCTGACACAAAGGTAAAGCAGTGAAAATACTCTTAATATAGGATACACTTAGACTGATATTGATTTTTTTTTTTTATGTGGCTAAAATACGTTTGTTGCTGACCCATCCACAGCTGTGTATTGCTTAGCTTTTGTGTCAGACTCCATCCTGCATCTCCAAACTGGGGGCATGCTGACTGACTTCTGCTGTAGGTAATACTCTGACTATGGCTAAGTACCCCATACAACACACCACTTCAAAAGATCCAAACTATCAAATTAAGTAGTCTTAAATTTCAATTTGTGAGGTCTTCATCACTAAAAACATTTTATCTAGTGTCATTTATCCATCTTTCAATTTCTCTTTGTCAAAATGAGTCAAGCTCCTCTGGATCAAAGTCCTCATTACTGATGTTACAAATCTAGAAAAACGTCAATTGATCAAATACTTTACTTTATTGGCCTACTTGCACTTACCTGTTGGCAAAATGTAGATTAACCTAACTCACTCTAATAACCATATTCCTACATAAAACCTACCTCTGCACAGAACCCCATATATACTCCTTATCTCTATACTAACCTGCAATGCATGAGTAAGAAAAAGATGATTTATCCAAAAAATAAGTCTTAAATTTGGTTTAAAATTATTTTCAAAGGCATTAAATTTAATTGTCTGATAACCGTAGACACCCTGCATGAACACCAGCACCATTTGTTGTACCTAAACCAACAGTAACACATTTAAACATTTCAACAAAACATGAGTCACGTTAGAATTTCACTTGTCCATTCAGTTAACAGCTTTTCTTGCAGCCCTAAACAATTCTCCACCATTGCCGATAAATCCATGTAAACAGTTACTGACAAAGCCAAACTGACAGCTGACTGACACGGGGTCCACTTTGATCTTTGACCTGTCATACATTACATGATCGGTATCATTTCAACACAAGACTCATTGTCCTGTGACTCCTACTTCTGCTTCTGCCTTCTGGAGAACAACACAGCTGTTTTCATAAGTCACTTTTCATTACTGAGATGCAATGATGTGGTCGTTTATTGAAATATGCTTGTTCCTTATTGTCGAGAGCCTTGCAAAACATGTGAGCAAATGTGGGTAACAGTTGCATTGTGTTGGCTTGCCGCATTTTTTGGTGACTGATACAGATTTCTGTCACATCGTCCAGTGAAGCATGATGATTCATGATGGTGCTGCAGGAAAATGGAAACTAATAATCTGCATCATCTCCATCTACTCATGGAGAGGATCAGCTTGTGAAAGTGCGACATGAAGCCATAATGGTGTCCTCTTCGGTGCTAGGTGAGGTAGCAGTAGATGCCCGCCTCCTTCTGTGTGGCGATACAGTTGGCAGATGTAGTTCAGTGGAAAGAAAATAGTTCCTATGAAACTGCTCACAACAAGGTCTGTGGATTATCTTCAGTAACCGGGTCATGATTTCTGGAAAGAGACATGGCTGTTAAGTCTTTCAAATGTAATTAGCAGCACTGTGAGCAGCACAAGCCGAGTGCCATCTACTTCCATTATATTCGTGAGAAGGCAAACATCAGACACCAAAACAATCAAGGTTGGTATTGTGGCGTGTTGGGGGCTGAATGGGTGGAGTTTCCCATAATGCCGTGAGACAATGTGTTTAAGGCCATAAGCCAGGGACATTGTGTTTAAATGTGTTTTAAATTTCTCAGGTTACCTGTTACGCAGTGATAATGTTCCTGCCTTTTACAATGGTTGTAATGGGTTACGGTTAATGTTGTGACATATTGTGCATGCAGTTAGTGACCTCCCGACTGTGTAAATTTTAAAGTGTTGAAAGAGAAGGTGTGCTGCGGTTAAATAAAGAGCACCTTCTGGTTCAGAGTTCATCTCTCTGCTGCCTTCTTGTTAGCAAGAGACTCCAGGTAGCTACTGTTCCAGTTAGGTCAAAGGAAAGGGTTAAAGGAAAACTGTGTATTTTTGATTTTGGGTGAACTGGCCCTTTAAACTGATGGACAACACATTACTAAACTCCATCTCAGTTGTAAACAATACTCCTGTCAGATCTGGGAGAAAAAACACACCTCTGGTTTGTAGCATGAATGAGAAGACCAGAAGGAGGTTGTTACTCATTTTCTTTCTTGCAAGCAAACATCAATATTTGTACGGACACAGTCAGTCGAGAACCAGAGGGAAAAAACATTGTAATACCGGTTTGGAGGTTTACTATCAACAAAACTGGCACCACAACCTGGTTACTGCGGTCCATGTAGATAGATAGATAGATAGATAGATAGATAGATAGACTGAGATCTGAATTTCCCTGGTGTATGAAATGTGCTACACAAATGCAGCTGCCTTGCCTTGCCTTGACTTCACTGATGATCTCTGTAATTGATTAAATCAAGTGAAACTAATGGATCTAGGCAGCAATTGTAATTATAATATGTATTGGGGGCACACATCTATGCTGTGTTACGACAAGCAACCACGCTGTCTGAAATAATCATTAACAAATGTAATCATTATCATAAATAAACGTAACAAATTGCCATTATTATTATTATTGTTCTGGCTGGTTCTAATGTTACAGTGTATTACAGATCTGTGTGTGGTTTATGCAAGTAGTGTTACCATACCCCAACAGAAGCCGTTGTTCTACTGCTGTACAGTCTCTCTGTTTCATTATTTTCAAATGTATTAAAAAGTGGAGGACTAAAATGTAATGTGAGTGTTACAGAGGCTACATCCCTGTTGATTATGATTGTTTTTGCGAAGCATTGGTGTGCCAGAAAATAGGTCATAGTGTGCACACATTTCCTGTGTGTCTCTCAGTCATATGCTGGCTCCCTGAAATGAAACTCAGTCATCAAAACCCTTGATCTAAGATTCATTCATTTTTTAATTTTTCCACATTCACACCTACAGCCAATTTAGAGCCACCAATTAACCTGCATGTCTTTGGGTTGTGGGAGGAAGCTGGAGTACATGGAGATAACTCACGCTGACATAGGGAGAACATACAAACCAGAAACCCTCTCGCTGTGAGGTGACAGTGCTAACCACTGCACCACCATGAGTTTAGCTGTTAGGTTTCTTAAAATTTATCCTGGAGGAAAATTCCACTCAGACACCCCTGGAGGGTTGGGTCACAGTGTAGATTGAAAATGGTCCCTCCAAATGATAAATAGGTGTCCATGGCCCTGCAATGGATTATTAGATTTCAACAACAAAATTCTGATATATGATATTTGGCCAAGTCATTCAGAGATATAAAAACAATACAAAAACAGCTCAAAAGCCTACACATGTACAATATAGAAGTACCAAATGTAAAATAAATTGCACAAGACAGACACCTCTTTAATGAAAAGAAGGGCTTAGCATGGGTCTATAAATGGCAAAATGCAGTAGGATGTACAGTGAGTTGTACAGAGGGAACATTTAGTGCAGTGGTTCCCAACTGGTCCAGCCACGAGTCCAGATTTCTCCTTAGTTGTTATTTCGAGGTCCACACAGTTTAATACATTGAGCTTCACACTTGCGTTGGGTCACGTCATCGAGTTAGTTTACTGTCTCTGTCAAGTAGCTTTCCTTTAGTCACTCACTTAACAACAACTCTATACCCGCAATTCATTGTGCCTAAAAATTAAGTGTGTTTTTTTACAAACTTGACACATTTACAAGTCACTTGGTCCATTCAGAATGGACTGGCGACCCACTTTTGGCCCCAGACCCACCATTTGGGAACCCCTGATTTAGAGGACAGTTGTTTGAAAACATATTGCATTTGGTTTCTATGCACATTAGCCTTTATGTAGCCTGTGTAACTGTTGTATTGCGCATTGTGGGAATCATATATAAAGCTTTGGAAAGGAACTCTTAGTCTCACTGGATCTCCTGTAGGCCTACATGTCTTACAGTAAAATAAATAATAATGTAAGCTGAAGACAGTGTTTGTTGCGTTAGGGCTGTCTGCTGTGATTATAACAGGACCTGGTTATTGTTACTTCCCTGACTGCCTGTCTGTGTCTTCGTGTGTCCGTTTACATAAAGGATCATCAAACTTTTCACCCTCTGAGCAAACACAGGTAATTGACTGTATCCAGGCAACCAGGGAGCCTGTGCTGTTTTAGTTGCCAAGCGTAAATTAATTTATCTAGGAGCAATGTGAAACACCACCTGGCTACCCAAAGTGCACCTGAACAACAGAGTCTCCACATGAGGCTGGGTTAATGAGGAATGACCTGCATTTTGCTGGTGAGCAAACATTGCGTTGGTGACATTTGGCGCATATCCTGGTGTTGTCACGACTCTGCCGCTTGGGTTGTCTCTCTCAGACAGTGATCAGCACGGCAGCTGATAGAGCTTAGCAGCAAAGCTAATACACCTTTCTGTCAACGGACCTGTCAGCGCTCAGTTGTGAAAGCTGCTGCAGTGGAGCTGAGCGCTTGCGCATGCAGCAGGATTTCATCCGGTTATGTAAAAGATAACGGGTTGAGCAGCCTGTGCACGAGGACAGTATTTTGGGCGTAGTGGCTCTTTTAGTTGACACTCTGATGATACTGTTATTCTGAATAAAACACGTCCTTTGGTGTCTCCGGATAAAATAAACATTCACTTTGCATACAGGTCGCAATACGCTCCGCCCGAGTCTGTGCGTGACGCTACAAGTTAATTCTAGGGTTTAGGTTTCTACTGGATTTCATGTGAAGGAGGGCTCCAAGCAGAGCCCGCCCTCACGGGTCTTGGTCTCTGCTTGCCCTGCTCTGAGAGAGACGCTGCACACGTAAATGAAACGCGGAATAGCCAGTTTTAGTGCCCTGCGGAACTGAGGGGGGGCGCGGCGGAGAGGAGCATGATCTAACCGACCGAAGCGCGCAGTTTATCGGTGATTCCTCGATGTTTTCTGTAGTGATACGGTGGTAGGTGTTAAGTGGCGCTTGCCACTCGGTCGTTGAAGCAGCGAAGCTAAAGGCCAGGTCGAGCCAGTGAAGTCAAACGGATCTTGCGATGCCACCCGCGGATGCAGAGCCGGGCATGAGCAGGAGCATTGTAGCCCCGGCCTCAGCACCGAGCCACCCCCCAGGTGAACGCGCTGTCAGTGTGCTGTGGTCGTTTGGAAAATGCCTCGGTGCTCTACTGCCAGTGTACCTGGCTGGATATTACGGCTTCAGCATCAGCGTAGTCCTGTTCGGTCTCATGATCTACATGGGATGGAAACACAGTCGGCTGGAGAAAGTCATGAGGCTCAAGTCTGCCATGTATATCCAGGAGAACGAGAGGGCATTCACCACCGAGAAGGCTTTCAAAGCCAAGAGGGATCTACCTCCCTGGGTAAGAGCTGACACACCTCCCTGCCACGGTCATTCTCTGCAGTTTGTATCACCTGTCACATCTGCCACATCTGTCAGGCTGAACTTGAGCTGCATTCAGCTACTGTGCATCATTGTGACAGGCTCTGACATGCTTATCACTCATTAGTAGACACTTGATGTTAATTAAGAAACTTAAAGTGAACACATTTAGACAGAGAAATCATTGCTCCATGATAACCATCAGATAAATAGGAGACTGTCCCTTTTGTTGACAGTATTTTCCTCCGGTCCGCCGACCAGCCCCATATTTAGACATTCCTACTGTGCAGTGCCTGGAGAATTAGTCTCAACAGCTTCCACACTGAGGAATGTGAATTAAAATGTCAGATGAGGTCTTTGTAGTGCAGAGGTGGAAAGAATGATACCAGCACTGAGGAGACTGTAAGTAGACTTGCATGTAGTAATGCATGTCTATGCTGAAAAAAAAGTAATTTACCTAGCAGTAGGAGAGATTTTCTGTGTGTTTCCCCTTCATGTTTCCCCACAGCAGAGCTGACCATTGACCTTATCTGGCTCCAAAAACTTGATGACTCATAAACATACTTCAGAGCAGAGGCAGGGACCATGGACCACCATATCTGGATAGAGAGCAAGACAGAATAAACTCTGTGTGTGTGTGTGTGTGTGTGTGTGTGTGAGAGAGAGAGTGGGTGTTTTGGGCAGATAGGCCTAATCTATAGATCTCATGTCTCCGTGGCTTGAAGGAAGGGCTGATGTGCCTGTGGTTGACAGTTTATTCAAGTAGAAATACTTCCTTGTAATTTAATCTTCTAATGTACAGCTAGGAATGCATGATCTGAAAATTGCTTGTTTGAAATAAAAGTACACT
The DNA here is from genome assembly GCF_041903045.1 of Epinephelus lanceolatus. Lineage (NCBI taxonomy): Eukaryota > Metazoa > Chordata > Actinopteri > Perciformes > Serranidae > Epinephelus > Epinephelus lanceolatus. The sequence goes on along the minus strand of NC_135741.1, from coordinate 23,909,350 downwards.
TGTAGAACTTTATTGCAGCAAACCTACTTCTGTTTATGCCTCGCGCCCAGAAAAATATTACCAAGAAAATCATGTCAAATATTTTAGCTACCCCGCTATAAGCTGGAGGTCATTTTACACTGCCATGTTGTATTTGAGTTCATACCTGACCAATATTACTTATCCACAGGTCAACTTTCCAGATGTGGAGAAAGTGGAGTGGCTGAATAAGGTATGCTTTTTTTTCCTTTCAGGCTTTGCATATGTGCAGCTGAGTATTCATACATAAGGTGTTCATTTGGTTCAGCATTCTTGTCATGTATGATGAAGGGCTGCTCTTCAACAACAAATTTCAAAATAAGGTGTTTGGTTTCACTTGAGCAACTCTCACAGTAGCTGCAATGCCTCACATTTAATATGGGGATAAAGAACACTTGTGTGGACTTTAAGTGACCTGGCTCCTGTTGCAGCCTCTCTGTCGGAGCAGATTATCTACTGGTGTAATTAAGAGGCACGGAGAGTGGCTGAGACCATATCGAGGAGCTCTCCGTCTCTGTCAGTACAGTAACCTCGCATCAGCGCAGGGCAAGCGTGGATGTGAATACTAATAATCCAGCTCGCCCTTCTGGAGGGAAAAATGTAATGAACTCGGTGACAGAAGCCCCGACTGTGGGATGGCAATTTGCTGGACTCATCTTTCACCAGCCCACGTCGCTCTTGCAGGCTTCCTGACGTGATGCGGCTGCTCAAACACTCACAATCCTCACTTTAAGCAATAAACAAACACACATCAGCCTTGAAATGTTCACACCTCTGACAACTTGTAAAAATTTGTGGCAACAAATAACAGGAACTGGCAACGTGTGTGAGTGATTGTCAAAAACAAGCCAGATAAGATTTCACAGGGTGCATCATCCATATCATGCATCGTTTAATGCACTTAATTATGTTTACTCCTATTCTATTCTTGTTTTATTCTATTGATGTATATATTGTAATTAAATTTTCACTCTTACTGCCTCAGCGCAGTGACGATTTATATTTTATTCTTTAATATTTTAATATCTTAAGTACTAGTGTTAACACAGTAGCGTAATGCACATTTTCATTTCTATTTTATTTTATTGCTTTACAGATTTCCATTTCATACTCTTATTCTTACTTCTTATAGTTCTCAATTCTTGACATTGGAGCGACTGTAACGAATCATAATTTCCCCTCGGGGATCAATAAAGTATTTCTGATTCTGATAAATATTATATCGAAGACTCTCCTGTGGCTGTAGCATCACCAGTCTCACAGGCAGTTTGGAGGTCAGAGGATCAGCAAACAGTAGCTTACTGGACTTTGCACCTTACCCTTACACCTCACACTAAAATGCTGAAGCTAACACTACTGTGAGGCTGTGAGGAGTGATAACGGCACCACCAATACACTGATTCAGTTGATTAGACACAAGGGCGCTGGTTTCACTGCAGCATTTTGGAGGGACACATATTGAACACAGGGTTTGGGTGTCATTCGCCAGAAAATATTAAGCATCAAACCCTGAATTTCCTGCATCCTGATGATTTTTTATGCACCATTTTTGTCAACAAATTTGCAAAAAAGTCCTGCTCCCCCCTTGAAATCTACACCGATGAAATTACGTGTTATACAACTATTTCTCTCTGAAAAATCTCCAAGGAAATTATCAGAAAATCATGGACCCGTGAAATAAAGCATAAGCGATTTTGTTTTCTTTTTAATCTTGTGATGTTCTCCAAAATGATTCACAACTGGGATGTGCTTGATAAATTTATCTAATAACCATCTTGGTGAATTATTGATGGCAGAGCTGCTGTTAACTGTTTAGATGTCGCCCTCTGTCAGATGGCTTTTGTTCTCCTCTCTCTCTAGAGAGCCTTTTAACTACAAGGCAAACAGTCTGTGGTCATGTGTGTAAAGTGTGTATGTGTCTGCATGCATACATGGTTCGTTGTCATTTGCTGTCACACTCTCATTAATTACTTAATATTCACAGGAAGCACTTTGCTATGACTAAGCATTTGCACAAATAATAATTCATTGTTAATCACATCATTATATTAGCCGACCACAGATGCAAACATGCACCACATTTGATTACTTGTAATTATTTATTACCTATTGTATCTGATGCATAACAAAACATTGGATTATGTCTTTGTATTCAAGTGTGTGGTGTCTCTGTCATATAGATCCTGCAGCAGGCTTGGCCCTTCATCGGCCAGTATCTGGAGAAGCTGCTGGTGGAAATCATCGCTCCTGCCATCCGTGCGTCCAGCATTCATCTGCAGACTCTCAGCTTCACCAAGGTCAACATAGGAGACAAGGTATCTGAATGGGACATCATGAAAGCAGTTTACTCTGTGCATGTTCTGTGATCAAGAAAATGCAGCTGAGTGCAGAATCTTAATGTGTATAATATGTGTGTTATTCTGGTAATGCAGGGCTGGTCTCACTGGTTTATTATAAGCATGAAGATTGATGATTTTTTTCACAGCAAATGATCATCTTCATGTGCATCTTTGCTAACGTTGCTTAAATCTACAAAAGAATGGGAATTGCAGAGCATCTTGGAGGGATATACATCCGTAGCTACAGTAGCTTCCTGTGTAATCATTTGTCATCTGGCGATCATTCAGCGTCAGAAATGTCTAACTATGTGCGAAAGACAAATGCCCATTTAAAGAGACCCTCTTGACAGAGGTCTGCTTATCTTTGACTGTATGAAATCGCAGCCGCAGCCTGGGACTTCTGCTCAGGTCTGGTTTCGGTCCTAGTCAGTGGTGTGCTTTTTACAGTTTTATGCGGCCAGCTTTGGTAGTTATCTTTAAGGCACGGGGCAGCCACGCTTCAAACACTCAGTGCCTTCTGCCAAGCCAACAACCTAAACATTCAAATGCTTGCTGTAGTTTTCTGCCATATCCAGACTCTCTGATAAAGCACTGACCTGCTTTTCTAGTTCGATTGTTGGCTCCTGTGTTGTGGCGGAGTTTTCAACAGCTAGGATTCTAGCCTCAGCTTCATCTAGCCGCTTGCTAGTAGTCTGGAGCTCCGTGGAATGCTTATGGATAGTCTCCGCCAGGGGAACGAGTTTTTCATCAGTTACCTTTATAATATTAGCAGTCATCACATAAAGGCTTTGGCGAGATCTGGGTCCAGTTCGTCAGAGATATCAGATTTGGTTTGGTCGCCATCTTGTGTGCATTTCACTAGGCTCTGCCAGGGTGTCTTTCTCATCTGTCGTCCTCAAGTTTCTTCTCATTTTACCAAAAAGACTGCGGCTAAAACTTTTCTAGAGACATAGCATGACCATAACTGCTATATCATAGGCAACTGGACTTGCTTGCGTTTCTTGGAGACTTTTTGCCTCTCATCCAAGAAGCTTCTTCAGTTCTAAATTACGCTTCTTGGATGAGAGGCAAAACGTCTTCAGGACATGCAAGCAAGTCCAATTGCCTATGATATAGCACCTATGATTACCATGACCTGGATGACTGAGAATCTTCACCAACAAGATATAGCATGACCTGTCCATTCCAAAGGTGGCTCCCAAAATACAGTTGTTATATAAGTTGCGTTCACCTCGCTGCCATCACTTAACCCCCTAAGTTGCTGTACTTAATGACATTGATCCCTACAGACCTCGATAGCTTGCCTCCCATTAACATTTTAGCTCCCCTGATGTCTATCTGGTGTTGGCGTGAGCGCCTATACCTGTTAGAAATTCAGAAACTTAAAGTTTTTGGAGGCCCATGTCCAGTTTATAAACAGGTGGGTACTGGACCTTCAGATCTACGTGCCAAATGCCAACGACACAGTCATCTGGAAAGATAAAGATAAGCTCGGTTAATGTTATGCTAACAGAATGCTAACAAAATGTTGGCTAATCATGCATAATTAAGCCACTGGTATTTTGCTAAATGAAACACAAAACATTAGCCTACCTTTGTGTCTGACTGTATACTATATAGTACATAGGGTGTTTTGAAGCTTACTTACTGAGAAGTGTTTGTCTTAGATAAGCAGTTCTTTTATACACTTGAAGCAAACAGCCAGCAAATGGCTCTCTGAACTCTTATTCCTCAAAAATGACAGACTCACTGTTGATGACAGCACATTCCCTATTAGTTTTATTTGCTTTGTGTAACAGCAGCTGTTGTGTTCACAGGCTTTGAAGGTGGTTGGTGTGAAGGCTCACACAGAGCATGATAAGAGACAAGTGATGTTGGATTTGTACCTGAGGTAATGCATCACAGCTTTTGTTTTTGCTTGTACATAAGCACCCAGACACTGAAATAATACCTGAGTTACTACATTGTTTCCTTCATTAGAATAGGGCTCGTCCTTATCTGTCACAGCAGATCATTGTTTACTTAACACAGCCCTATCGTAATTCACATCAGCTGCTTCCCTTGGTTAAACATGTATCTCTACACTTGTCACTGCTCTTCTGCTTGCAGCTACGCCGGTGATGTCGAGATCAACGTAGAAATCAAAAAGTACTTTTGCAAAGCCGGAGTGAAAGGAGTCCAGGTATAAGAACAGATATTAAGATATTCTTACATTACCAGTCATAGTCAAATGGCCTGAAAACTTCACTTCGATATTTGTAGCTCCACGGGAAGCTACGTGTGATCCTCGAGCCTCTGATCGGAGACGTGCCGCTCGTTGGAGCCATCACGATGTTTTTCATCCGCAGGCCTGTGAGTGCAGCACCAGTGAACCACATTTGATTTTGCACTGCATTGTTATCTGAGGTCCACATGGATGTATTTATATGTCTTTTATCTGTGTCATAGAAATTGGACATCAACTGGACCGGGCTGACTAACCTGTTAGATATCCCTGGGCTTAAGTGAGTTCATGTGCCAAGCTTTGTGTAGATAGATTTAAGGGTGCGGCTGTATTGATCTGTTGTGTCTCTGGTGTTTGTTTTTAATAGTTTTTAATAAGGCGTGCCTGTTTGTGGAATAGGGCTTATGAACTTTTGACATGCAGAAAAGTTTGGGGGCTGTGCCTTTTGGAATTGATGGCTATATTTCAGAGAATACATGATTTATTTAGCCATCAGAGTCGCAGAGGTTTCCAAAACAAACTGAGACAGACTGCAGCGCTAATATTTCTGTCTGTTCGATGAAGGATCTATGTGTTCACATTCTCAAAGAGTAAGAGTGGCGATATACTATATTTTTATTCTTACCAGCAAATCCTGGGAAAAGACTAAAACCAACAATGAATTGATCCTATTAACAAGAAGCCAAACCCTCATATAACTTACTCCTTTGTGCCACAGAGCTCCTTTGTTGTCCAAAAACTTTTTAAAACACATAAATGAGTCACGCTGTTGCACTGGGTAACATGTTCCGTCATTACAATGAACAGGGGCACTGTAGTTTATGTTGAGTCATCCCACGCACACCATCCTGCTGCCTTTAAGGGATACTTTGCCAGTTTTCAGCCAGCTTTATATCATAACAATGTGGGTAGTATGTGTAAATGAATTGTGGTAAACTTACCTCGAACTTGCCAGCGCTCAGATCAGAAAAAAGAAAGTGTATATATCTTTGAGGCCTTTTGTAAAGATGTATGTCTTTAGTAGAAGTGAATGGTCCTGAAGTATCATCAACAGGGTAGAAAAGTAACAAACACCAACAGACAGAATAAAACATTCTTGGTTTTGTTCTTTTTATGGCGTTTGTTGATAATAAGAAAAATACTGAACAGTGCCAGCCTTATCCTTTATGTTGTTCAACTTTATGCCATGCTGTTGTTCTACTGTTTTTTTATATTCAGTACGTATATTATGACTCCATGAATTTATATGGAGGTAGTTTTCAAGGCCCATTATATAAGGTCAGAACATGGACAAGGTAGAATCAGCTACGGTACAGTTAAACTGAATATGAAGAGAAATGGATGGTCTGACAAATAGGAACAAGTCGCCTCTATTTATCGTTCATATTCAATGCAACTGTATGGTGGCTGATTCTGCAGTGTGTGTGTTGTGATCTTATATAATGTACTTTTTGTAACAATACAATTAAAGCATTGTCAGAGGTGTAAATTTGTTGCTGACGCATCAATCCCCTCTGGTGATGCTTTCAATGACAGTTTGTCATTATTGTTTTAATTGTATTCCTCCTGTAGATGACATCAGCCAACATGATTTCCTAAAAAAAAAAAAAACACTTCCTCATCTGTAGCCAACGGGTGCTTCCCGTTGGTCCTGTTGCTGAGAACATGGATATCATGTTATTTATGCATGTTCATATTGTCAGCAGTAGTATATAGCCTCTGTCTGTTTGTCTGTGTGTCCCTCCCCCGTGTTTCCCCAACATCGTCCTCGCATTCATTTGCAGTGCCATGTCGGACACTATGATAATGGATGCAATAGCCTCCCACCTGGTGCTCCCCAACCGTCTAACTATACCCCTGGTGGCCGACCTGCACGTTGCGCAGCTCCGCTCCCCTCTGCCACGGGTAACTGTCTTAATTATGAATGGCCTGGGAAACATAGACCCACACAGACTGAAGCTGTGTCAGCATATAGAAACACATAGCTTTAAATTCATACAGCAGACTTGTGAGGACTCTTAACTAACATTTTGATTTTCTTTGTGCATGAACATGTTTTCCTGCACATATACGCACATGCTAGGGAGTTGTGCGTATCCACCTGCTGGAAGCTGAGGACCTGACTGCCAAGGACACTGTCATCAAGGGCTTTATCGACGGGAAGTCTGACCCGTATGCCGTCCTGCGTGTGGGGACCCAGATATTCACCTCTCATCACGTGGACAGCAACCTGAACCCACAGTGGAGGGAGATGTATGAGGTGAGAGGAGGGTGAGAGGGAAGAAAATACACCCGAAACTGAGCTGATACTCAAGTGCTGCACTCCCACCCAGTTTGTGTGCTAAAGGTTATAGTTCGGTGTTGGTGTCCTGGCTTTGTAGGTACTGCTTAGAGAAGTCTTTGGTAGTAAACATGTCGGAGAAAAACAGTTTTGTGAAGACTTTATCTATTTATGTGTTAACAGGAAGCTCCTGTTTCTGAGATAAGCAGCTCTTGCGAAACTGCTTGCTCAGGGACACTTTTTTTTTGCTGTTTATGAAATTCAAGCCACTGAATAGATATTAAGTTATTAAAGGAATACTTCACCTGCAAAATGAGCATTTGCATATCAGTTACTGACAGCGTGTTACCCTGAATTTGTGAGGAAAACTTTGTGTTTCTCACATCCCTCCATGGTGAAGGGAGAATCCAAAAATGGCAAACATTTTTTTATGAATTGAAGTAAATGGGACTCCAAGACTATATCAAAACCTCAGTTTACAAACTCTTACACAACTCCTGCAGTGTGAGTCTCATTTATCCAGTTGCATGCCCAGTACTTCCCAAACACATGCATTTTTGCTAAAACATAATGATTTAAAATAAATCATTACGAACAGTCTTGTGCATGGCCGAGTAGCATGCCTGAACATGAGCTCCGTTTGAGCAGAGTTCAAATGCACTCACATGCTCAGGCACGCTTAGGGCATGTGGACGGAAGTGTTTTAAATCATTACTAAAGAAAATGCATGTGTTTGGAAGCACTGAGCATACAACTGGACAAATTAGATCTAAATTACACTGCATGAGTTGCATAATCGTTTTTAAACCAATGTTTTAATATAGTTTTGCTGTTGTTAAATGTGGTCCCCATTGACGTCAATTCATGAGGAGTGTTTGGCTTTTTTGGATTCTCCGTTCAGCATGCAAGCATGGGAGAAAAACAAACTTTTGTTCATGAATTCAACACAACACATGGTGAGTAATTGATATACAAATCATTTTGTGGGCGACATATTTTTTCTAACATCCACCTGGCAAAAAACATGGAAACTTCTTGCCATTGTGATTCTGTTTGCATGTCCTTGTGTTATTGTGTCACATGTGGCTGTATCTATATTTGTATATTTGTCGTGTGTTTTGCGTATTTGCCCATTTATGTGTGTATGTGTGTGTGTGTCAGGTGATTGTCCATGAAGTACCTGGTCAGGAGTTGGAAGTGGAAGTTTTTGACAAAGACCCAGACCAGGATGACTTCCTGGGGAGGTAGCTTATTCATTCTCATTCATTTACTTGGTGTTATGTGCTTCTCATGTCATTCCCATCTCTGCTATTGCCATGTTGGGCCATGATTATCTTGAAATTTGAAGGTCTTAGTCGCTTTGATTCATGGCGTCATTAATTCTCTGCCTCTCTTTCAGGGTCAAGGTGGATCTCGATATTGTAAAGAAGGCGAGAGTTGTGGATGATGTAAGTATTAAAGCTTGTGTTCGACAAGATTCAGTATCTCACCATGGCATTTTTTACATGTTTCTCGTTCAGATAATGTTATCATCAGCAGGCACAAGAATGCAGTTATTATATTGTCTAACTCTGGAAAACATCTGAGCAAGACCCAGTAATCCTGTTAGCATGTGACATTACAGAGCCCATGTGCCTCCTCGTGATCTGCTCTGATCTCTCCATCGTCTCCCCTGCCATCCAGGCTCAAAGTAATCAGCCAGAGGAGGAAAAATGTGTGTCTTATGAGTTCTTTGTTTTTGTAAACAGTGGTTCAATCTGAGGGACGTCCCGTCTGGCAGCGTTCACCTCCGGCTGGAGTGGCTCTCTTTGCTGTCCTCTGCTGACAGACTGAGTGAGGTGAGTCCACATTAAGGTTACTGAAAACAAAACTACAAACTAAAACTGGGTGTAAAACTGTTTATTGCATGAGGAGGCATTGGTGCATATGTATGAGATGTCCACATGAGTGTGAGTCAATTGCCTTCACAAAGTGTTGTCATTGTGTTGTAATACCTATTGTGACCTTCTTAAATCTTGTTCCTGACAACAAAAAAACATTATTATAATAAAAACAAAACAAACACTAATACTGAAAATGATACTTAAAACTTAACATTTTCAATCAATAAAAACTAAACTGAAAAGAGCAAACTCACTCTGCAAACTAACTGAAACTAAACTAAAAATAAATGTTATAACTCTGGTACAGCTTTATGGTACTTATTTGTTTTTGTGTCTGATTTGCAACTTGGCTTTTGTTAGTGATTTGGACAAATATAACACACTCATGAGGATCAGAGCATTATTTTTATCCAACATTATTTTGGCATCGACAGAAAAGAGAGATGGTACCTTAAAATGTGAAGTTATTATAATTTAACTTGTTTATTTAACCTGTATTGAACCAGAGAAGATTTATTATCTCTTCTTCATGAGTGTTCATGAGTTACAAATTTAATAAAAAAAAAAAAGATAACAGCATTACATCCTAGAAACGATCTAAGGATGCACCTGTAGTATGGATGAAGATGGCCATATTCACAAAGCTTCCTGGTACAAAGAGTTGCTTCTAGTGATGAAATTCTAAGAAAATTCTTAGAATTGTTACGTTTTCTTATAATTTCCCCTTAAAGTTAAGGTCCTTGTTAAGATAAAAGTCATTCACAGAGCATCTTAGCCCTTAAACAGCTCCTAAGGTGAAAAAATGTTAGGAGCAGGGAGGAGGACTTTTAAGAGGCTGAAGAGTTTCTTAAGGAGAGGAGAAAATGGTGGAAACACATAGAGGTAGAAGAAATATTCTCCAAATGCTTCATGGTGGAGATAATGAAATGCTACATCATACAGGGAAAGTATGTGGTTGATCTCAGTAGGGGTACACACACATTTCCCACCTAAGGCTACAACACTAGAAATAAAGTGATCATCACTAAGATATTTGGAAAACTGGAAAAACACATCAGTGCAGCTGTGATGACTTGAGTCTATCTCAGAATGATCAGCAGAATGATCACACTAGCAATGACACTTTCACAGTCAGCAGTTCATTTCATTTCCACTGGGTGTCCACACCTTCAGGCTCACAAAGGGGTGTGTCTCTGACAACCAATCACATCTGCTAAAAGCATCACACCTACCAACCACACCTCCTCACTAAGATAAACTTTTCTGTCCCTTCCTTGCTCAGAGTTGCTCTGAGAACTTTCCTATATCACTCCTAAGCTAGAACTCCTTACTAGAAGTTTTGGGGCTAAGTTGGGAGCTCTCTGACAGAATTCTCAGAATGTTTGTGAATATGGCCCTAGGTTTTTTGTTATGATTGTGTGAGCGGTGTTATATATTGTTTTTATCATGTGCTTAATGCATTTTTGCCTTGTGGGCAATAATATTACGTTGAAGTTACAGACATCCTGAGAACAATCTAAAAACATCAATCCAAATAAGTGAGACTCATCTTAAACAGTTTAACAGTCAATCAATAACACATTCTTTATCAATATGTGTCTATAGTGATAAAAAAGTAAAATTGTGGCCCTGGGCTTTTAGGGTCTCACATAATTTATCTCACATGCTTTGCTTCTGCTTCGTCTAACAGGTGATCCAGAAGAACCAGAACTTGACCAGTAAGACGGCTGATCCTCCATCTGCAGCCATCCTGGCTGTCTATCTTGATCAAGCTCATGCACTGCCTGTAAGTCTAACGTTATTTAAGACTCTCATGTAGTGTGCTTTAAATTTTTATCTGTTACCCACATCAGCTTATTTAATACATTGCAGATGAGAAAAGGCAATAAGGACCCGAGCCCAATGGCGCAGATTTCCATTCAGGATTCAACTAAAGAGAGCAAGGTAAGGATATGCTTTTTTTTCAACAGTATCTTTATTGATTTTAACAACAAAAAACAAAGACATACAGATCCAGTATGTGTATATATACATCTACAATTACGCAAGAAGAAAAGGACACCTGAACAAAATCTTTGTACAACTGCCAAAGATTTAATACACACGTAATTCACCCTAACCCCCACTCCAAAAGTATGAAATTAAAGATAAATAAATAAACAAAAAAACTTTGACAGATTTGGACAATGCAGATGCATATCCCCCAGTGCTCCCATCATGTCGGTTAAGTCTGTCCTCTCTAGATAACACATGAGGGGACCCCAGATGTTGTGAAAGAGCGATTGGTTACCCCTGATACCAAATGCAATTTTTCCCAAGGTCAGAGTTGTTGATACTTCAGAAATTCATTTACCCGTACTCTGCCTACCGACTTTCTTCCATGAAAGAGCAATAACTCTTTTAGCCAATCTAAAAAATGTGAAAATGAAAATGTTTTCTCCTTCTAATGTTGTGACTGGCTGGATATAAAACTAGTCTTAAAAGTTTTGGGTCTAGAGGTATTTGTATGGATAATATGTCCTGGATACTATCTCTCTCTGCGTCCCAGAACTTTTCTATTTGAGTGCACTGCCAAAACTAGGATCTAACTTTTTATAAAAAATTTTCAGCCTTACTCTGTGCATAATGAATGTTTTCCTCTCTTTTCTGCAGACTTGCTACGGGACCAACAGCCCTGTGTGGGAGGACGCCTTCACCTTCTTTATTCAGGATCCCCGCAAACAAGACATCGACATTCAAGTAAGTCATCATGAGCAATGATTGAACGCACCGATCGATGTAGCTGGAGGGATTTTGCATAAATTACTCCCATGGTGTCGAGGTACCTCATTGATTTTTCCTCCTCATTTTCCCTTTATTCTCTGTAATGTCTGTAAACTGCACTCTTCTCTTTTTAACCCATTTACGTCCCTTTTTCCTTCATGATATTTGCCTTTATGCTAACTCCACATCTCCTCTTCCTGCGTTTCTCAATCAGGTGAAAGATGATGACCGTTCTCTGTCCCTGGGCAGTCTGACCATCCCTCTGGCCCGAATTCTGGCGACGCCTGAACTCACCATGGACCAGTGGTTCCACATGGAGAATTCTGGTTCTGCCAGCCGCATCTACGTCAAAATTGTGCTTAGGGTTGGTATCTCACACATACACTTTAACGCAAGATGTGGATTCAAGCTGGTATTGCAAGAATCAACCTTGTTGTGAGGAAGACTTTGAAATCCTAACAGCTCCCAAAGGACCGCTTTGGCCTCAAGCAACTGTCATCAGACACATGCTTCAGTATCACACCCACAACCAACCCTTCAAAGCTGAGAGCTCAAATTTAAATGTATCATAGCTCTGTGTGAGTCTTTTATTCATGGACATCAGATCCTGTTAAACAAAGCACCCTGAGATTAGAGAATGTGAGATACTGGAGAGGTTATAAAGTACTCTCTTAACTCTTAACACCTCCCCTTTTACATGCACACTGATTTTAACCCTATAACCAAATAAAAACCTAGGAGAGGCCATCCACATGTCTTCTTTCTGCCTCATCTTTCTATCCTTGTGAGAACATGCAGTCCTCAGTCCTGTTGTTTGTGCTCTACTAGGTTTTGTGGCTAAGTGACGATGCCACTCCCACAACACCGTCTCCTCGGCCTACAGCTCCAGGGCCAGGGATGGGTCAGGGGGGAATCTCATCTGAACTGAACCCTACGGGGCCCGGCGGGTTAGGAAAACCTCAACCAACACGACCACAGCACACCACACCTGACCCAGAGTTTGCAACTGAGGTAAAACTGTTACCTAAAGTGAAACAGCAGCAGACATCACTCAGCCTTTCACACACACACTATAGTAGCATTTCCTGCCCTTGTTCTGCTCACAGGGAGTGCTGCGTATCCACCTGGTGGAGGCCCAAAACCTGATAGCAAAGGACAACTTCATGGGGGGCATGGTGAAAGGGAAGAGCGACCCTTATGTCAAGATCCGCGTGGCTGGTATCACCTTCCGTAGCCACACCATCAAAGAGAACCTCAATCCCATCTGGAATGAACTCTATGAGGTATTACCTTTGTTTGATGCTTGTCTGCCTCTCTGATGAAGTTATTATGTTTTAGCTTGGATATGATACAAATTTTCCTCTATGATTTAGGTGATTTTGACTCAGCTTCCTGGTCAAGAGATCCAGTTTGAGCTGTTTGACAAGGACATCGATCAGGACGACTTCCTCGGAAGGTGCGCCCTGATGTCACAAATAAAACATTGACAGCATTTTTGGCTACACAGCTCTTATATCTGAAAATAAATATTTAAATGAAAAGGAGGATAATGACTGAGTCTTGTCTTTACAGGTTCAAGCTCAACCTACGAGACATCATCAGCGCACAATTCATGGATACGGTGTGTGACACACAGTGAACATATAATTTAACAAATAATTTTTGTATATATATCATAACCTGGACATTTATGTGCTGCTCTTGTTACAGTGGTACACTCTGAATGATGTGAAGTCTGGCCGAGTTCACCTGGTGCTGGAGTGGCTGCCCAGAGTCTCTGACCTACCCAGACTGGAGCAGGTCAGACATTACTCTCTTCATTTTATTCTTGATTCTGTTTATATTTAGATATACCAAGGCAACATACAAATAATATAGTTTTTCAGTGAAAATAAGAAGCCTTGGGGCATCGGTGGCTTAGTGGTAGAGCAGGCACCCCATGTACAAGGCTGTTGCCACAGCGGCCCAGGTTCAACTCCAGCCTGTGGCCCCTTGCTGCATGTCATTCCCTCTCTCTCTCCCCCCTTCACACTTGTCTGTCCTGTCAAATAAAGGCTAAAAAATGCCCCCAAAAATATCTTTAAAAAAATAAATAATAAGAAGCCTTGATTGTCCATAAACAATTGCAAAAAAAGAGTAATAATAAACTAAGTAATAACAAAAAATACAAAAGTAAATAAGTACAAAGAAATTACTGAAAAAGGATGAAGATACAGGTATAAAAGTAAAAATAAAAAATGCATAATAAAAAAAGCAAAGTCAGTAAGTAGAACCAGAACTTTGGATTTGGATTGACTCACGTTGATTTCAGCTGAATGTTAGAATGCATTTTTGCACAGAACGAGTACTGTTATTTTGTCCCATAGCTTATACAGTGGAATTTAGTGCTAAGAAGGAACTGCTTCAAGGACAAATGACAAAGCAACCTTGAAAAAATCCAATCCCATCCTTTAAATGATGCCTCTTGCACTGTGAGAGCCTTGTTTTCTAGCATTGTTTGGTTGCTGTGGCAGATAGCAAAGAGAACAACTTTTACAGAAAGGATCTTGAGTTTTGTGCATAACAGCAGTGTGTTTAGTTGTGAAACAGGAACTTCTCCCCACTGCTTTTTTAGATTATTTTATTCATATCTTGTTGATAGTGTTGCGAAGGAAACTTTAACCACAGCTTTCTTATTGCAACATCAGTCTCACTAAAACTCTCACTCTTCTTCTCTGTGTGTGTGTGTGACATAATTCCCCACAGATCTTGCAGTACCAGTCCCAACAGTCGTACCACAACAAGGTTGTGCCATCATCGGCGGTGCTGTTTGTGTATGTGGAGCGTGCCCATGGCCTGCCGGTGAGATCATATCTATGAGTCCTTGGGGCTCTATTTGTTGTTGATTGTGGTGTGTTTTTCCTCGCTTTGGAGAGCGCAGAAATACAATAGTTGGTTTTAGCAGCAGTGTTTTGCATAAAACACTGCAGTGTCCCAGCTGCAGTCTCATTTATATATGAAACAACGGATGATGTAATGTGTTTTTGTTTAAAATAATATTCTTTGCATGCAATTTCAGCTGAAGAAAAGTGGGAAGGAGCCGAAAGTTGGGGCTGAGATTACCCTAAAAGGCGTTTCATACAAAACAAAGGTACGATCACGACTTCTTTGATGAGCCTGTGAATGCAACAAAAGAAAAATGCTGTTTTAAAAAAAATCATTAAATTCTGCTGTTTGTTCTTTCCTAAGATTTGTGAGCGTTCCACATCCCCACGATGGGACGAAGCCTTTCATTATTTGGTTCGTGACCCCAGAGATGAGACACTCACAGTGAAGGTGGGGTTCAAAAACAGCAGCTGCATTTATTATTTCACACTGATATTATAAAAGGCAGTCTGAAGAGTGTTTGTATATCTATATGTTTGTGTATGTTTGTATCTAGCTCTCCCACAGCTGGGGCCAGGCCCTTGGGTCCTACACACTTCCTCTCAGAGAGGTGCTGCTTGAGCCGGACTTGGTGCTGGACCGCTGGCTCAATCTGGATGGAGCACTGCCAGAAAGCCAGATCCTACTGAGGGCTACGCTCAAGGTGCTGACAACATATCCTGCTTATTTTCTCCACACTACCAATATAATACTTATTTAAATATATATGTTAATATATATGTTGTTCTCTGTCTTGATTCCATAAAGACCTAACAACAATGCTGCTGCCATTTTTGACAATTATTTTGACTTTAGGACAGGGTCTAACTCATCCTAATTTAGAATTCCTAATTTGGTAAATCCCCTAGTTAGGCAGTTTTGTAATAGCTAAATTCCTATCTTCAGTGTCATACTTAAGTGAGATAAGATTGAATTTCAAACTCAGGAATTTTCCTATTGAGTGTATTTAATTCTGTACTGTATCACTTGTGTTTTGTGCAGCTCACAGGTATTTCTCTGTATAGAACTAGTTTTGCAATGCACAGAATACTATGATGGGCCAACATCAGATCTACAACGTATACTACTGAATATAATACTCTGCAGACTGAAAGACAGCAGATATCCTGCACAATGTTTGAAGGGACAGTTCACCCAAAAATCCAAAATACATATTTTTTACTCTTACCTGTAGTGCTATGTATCAGTCTAGACTGTTTTGGTGTGGGTTGCAGTGTTGGAGATATCAGCTGTAGAGGTGTCTGCCTGCCCTCGAATATAATGAAACTAGATGTCACTCAGCTTGTGGTGCTCAAAGTGCCTAAAAAAATACATTTGAAAAACTCAACAGTAATGTCTCTTTCCAGAAATCATGACCTGGTTACTCAAGATAGTCCACAGACCTTGTTGTGAGCAGTTTCCGTATCACTGCACCGGTCTTCCACTCCCAATCCACCTCACAGAGTTAGCTCATGTAACAGCTCAGCAGGGAACATCACCATTGATGTTTATATCTTGCACTGTTACGAGCCTCTTGTTTATGAGTAGACACTTCCTTTTGCGTGGTGTAGTAGAAAGAAAATAGTTCCTACATGAAAATGTTCACAACATGGTCTTTGGATTATCTTGAGTAAGCGGGTCATGATCTCTGGAAAGAGACATTGCTTTTGAGTTTTGGGCATCTAATTCCATTGTATTTAAGAGAAGGCAGACATCTCTACAGCTGATATCCCCAACACTCTACAACACATATCTCATAACTGTAGCTTAGCTCAAAGACTGGAATCAGAGGGAAACGGGTAGCTTGTCTCTCGAAAGGTTATAAAATATGCCTACCAGCATTTCCAAATATTACTGATTTAAACATTATAATCATTTTTGAATTCATGCAAACACTGTTCTTTCATCCCCGCTTTCAAAATGTCAAACTATTCCTTTAACATCAAAGTGACACAGTCAGCACATACAGTACAGGCCAAAAGTTTGGACACACCTTCTCATTCAATGCGTTTTCTTTATTTTCATGACTATTTACATTGTAGATTCTCACTGAAGGCATCAAAACTATGAATGAACACATGTGGAGTTATGTACTTAACAAAAAAAGGTGAAATAACTGAAAACATGTTTTATATTCTAGTTTCTTCAAAATAGCCACCCTTTGCTCTGATTACTGCTTTGCACACTCTTGGCATTCTCTCCATGAGCTTCAAGAGGTAGTCACCTGAAATGGTTTTCCAACAGTCTTGAAGGAGTTCCCAGAGGTGTTTAGCACTTGTTGGCCCCTTTGCCTTCACTCTGCGGTCCAGCTCACCCCAAACCATCTCGATTGGGTTCAGGTCCGGTGACTGTGGAGGCCAGGTCATCTGCCGCAGCACTCCATCACTCTCCTTCTTGGTCAAATAGCCCTTACACAGCCTGGAGGTGTGTTTGGGGTCATTGTCCTGTTGAAAAATAAATGATCGTCCAACTAAACGCAAACCGGATGGGATGGCATGTCGCTGCAGGATGCTGTGGTAGCCATGCTGGTTCAGTGTGCCTTCAATTTTGAATAAATCCCCAACAGTGTCACCAGCAAAACACCCCCACACCATCACACCTCCTCCTCCATGCTTCACAGTGGGAACCAGGCATGTGGAATCCATCCGTTCACCTTTTCTGCGTCTCACAAAGACACGGCGGTTGGAACCAAAGATCTCAAATTTGGACTCATCAGACCAAAGCACAGATTTCCACTGGTCTAATGTCCATTCCTTGTGTTTCTTGGCCTAAACAAATCTCTTCTGCTTGTTCTCTCTCCTTAGCAGTGGTTTCCTAGCAGCTATTTGACCATGAAGGCCTGATTGGCGCAGTCTCCTCTTAACAGTTGTTCTAGAGATGGGTCTGCTGCTAGAACTCTGTGTGGCATTCATCTGGTCTCTGATCTGAGCTGCTGTTAACTTGCCATTTCTGAGGCTGGTGACTCGGATGAACTTATCCTCAGAAGCAGAGGTGACTCTTGGTCTTCCTTTCCTGGGTCGGTCCTCATGTGTGCCAGTTTGGTTGTAGCGCTTGATGGTTTTTGTGACTCCACTTGGGGACACATTTAAAGTTTTTGCAATTTTCCGGATTGACTGACCTTCATTTCTTAAAGTAATGATGGCCACTGGTTTTTCTTTAGTTAGCTGATTGGTTCTTGCCATAATATGAATTTTAACAGTTGTCCAATAGGGCTGTCGGCTGTGTATTAACCTGACTTCTGCACAACACAGCTGATGGTCCCAACCCCATTGATAAAGCAAGAAATTCCACTAATTAACCCTGATAAGGCACACCTGTGAAGTGGAAACCATTTCAGGTGACTACCTCTTGAAGCTCATGGAGAGAATGCCAAGAGTGTGCAAAGCAGTAATCAGAGCAAAGGGTGGCTATTTTGAAGAAACTAGAATATAAAACATGTTTTCAGTTATTTCACCTTTTTTTGTTAAGTACATAACTCCACATGTGTTCATTCATAGTTTTGATGCCTTCAGTGAGAATCTACAATGTAAATAGTCATGAAAATAAAGAAAACGCATTGAATGAGAAGGTGTGTCCAAACTTTTGGCCTGTACTGTACATAGAGAGACTGGCAAAGTGTCCATCAACACAGGGGTGTTGAAAGTCAGGAGATGATGACAGATTGATATCATATATCTATGTACCAACATCTGACTTTGGATTTCCTCTTTTATAGCAGTAGCAGCAGCAGCAACAACACAGCCAACTTTAAGTCTTGCTGCATAGCTAGTCTGTAAATGTTAGTCCTTATCAAGTTATGAGTAAACGATTATTATGCAGCATTTCATCCACATCTCTTCTCCTCTATTTCTATTTTATATATTTATTATCTGTATATATATTGTGTTATATTTTCTTGCATACTTCTTATTGCTATTTCTGTTTTCTTATCATTTCTCTGTGCCTATATATGGTATAAAAGCAGCTGCTACATGTCTCAGTTTCCTCCAGGGGACCACTGATGTATTTCTAATTTCTGATTTGCAGGTCTTGGACACTCAGCTGGCGGTGTGTCGTAAGGCTCCAGGGGACGCAGGTAATGACGCCAGCGGAGAAGAAGTCATTCCCAGATGGGTTCCTTCCCATCTAGACATCAGACAGAGAGCTGGGTTCTCCATGTGAGTCACACACACACACACACTAGCATCAAAACAGCTGTTATCAGGGGTTCCTCAGAGGGTTGTTTTCCCATATATATTATCTTGTTTTACCGTAAATATTCAAAGACATCATGACGTAAATAATCACATTTTCTACACTGTGTCTTTAGAAATGATAATCCTAACTCAGCAGGCCAGGTGAAGCTCAGCATCGGCTACTCCAACGAGGAGAGCAGGCTGTACATCACAGTTCACTCCTGCAGGTCTCTATATGACACATATCACCTCTTTAGCATCACATTTTTGGACCTGGAGCACAGGATCCCAACAGTTTTTTGTAAATGCAATGACCCCTGTACCCACAGAGCCCTGGCAGCCTGCTCCAAGGACGGTGCAGACCCTTATGTTTCCTTCATCCTGCTGCCTGACAAGAAGGCCACCACCAAGAGGAGGACTGGCACCAAGAAGAGAGACCTCAACCCAGAATTCAACGAGAGGTAAGACGAATAAATGAGACACTCATGATGGTGAAGGAAGTGTGAGGATATTAATTGATCTCTCTCTCTCTTTCCGTAGGTTTGACTTTGACTTCTCTCTGGAGGAGTCCATGCAGAGAAGACTGGACCTGTCTGTGAAGAACAGCGTCTCCTTTATGAGCAGAGAGAGGGAGCTTATCGGCAAGGTATACTGCTACTACTAATTATATAGCATCTGGCAAAACTACTGTTACAAAGTGTTTCAATAAAGAAAGCAGGAAAACAATCAAATCAAATTTACAGTCAGCTAATAATACCCATAACAAAGCTAAGAAATTAAGAAGAAAATGTGTGAAAGTGCACATTAAAGAACAGATAACAAAGGAAACAGATAAAATAATTTAGAAAAAGCCAGTTGGTAAAAGTGAGGCGATGTTACAGTGACAGACGATGTTAGAAGGAAGGGAATTTTCCAGTCTAAGATCCTCCGGTCAGCTATTCCAAAAGGTCGGAGTCCTAACAGCAAACACTGGGGAATGCTAACAGGGCCTTATCAGAGGACCTCAGGCTATTGGCTGGTAGCTCGGGGCCCTACCACGCAGGGCCTTAAAAGTCAAGACTAAAATTTTAAAATCAATTCTAAAATGGAGAGGCAGCCACTGAAGGAAGGCTAAAACAGGGGCGATATGATCAACAGTCTGGTGGCTGGATTTTGGACGTCCTGACATTGGGTAAACATGTTTTGGCCAAGGCTTGTAAACACAGTATTACAGTATATCATCATCTGAAATGCTCTTCCGTTAGTTATTGCCAAACTTCACAAAAAATTCTTGGTGTTGATGTAGTGATTAGGACCAGACAACAAAGATACAGAAATGTTAAACATCATCTTCTGCTTTTTCTTGTTGCCCTCAGTTGCAGCTGGATCTGGACCAAATTGACCTCAAGACTGGTGTCACGCAATGGTAACAATTCAAACAGCTACCAAACAATATTGTTTATAAACGAGTTTTATCAACACAGTTATGTTCATATGTTATTTTCTTCAAGATCATACAACAAATTTCTGTTTTTCCAGGTACGATTTGGTAGCAGAGGCCAACTAGAGGGATCGGTGGCTGGTCTTAAGTACTATATAACTATGTGTTGCTTCTGTGAACTGTGATTTGTGCGTTTGTATATTCAGCGTAAATGAAAATTTCCACCATCACTGAAGAAAAAGACAACGACATATCTGCTCCACACGAACACAGTTCATCAGTATTTATGAAACTTTACATGTAGCTTTCCATCCGTAAAGTGTTAACTGTGGTGAATCCATGCTGTCTTGGACAGATTCTTCAGTAGAATATTTTGGCTGAGTAGATATTTGATAATAATGCAACTATGTTGCACAAACCTACAGAGTTTATATGTGTTCAAAAGCATGTCAAAGTCCTCATTGAATTTTATTCACAAAAGGGCTCATGCTGTGTTCAATATCTTAATGAGTGACCTGGATTTACAGCATCCAACACAAATGAGACCAACTCCTTTGAATTTTATTTTTTACAATTTTCAAACAATTCCCGATATTACTTTGTTTATATACGTTTATATTATTGCCTTAAGTATTACAAAACTGTGCACAGTTTGTCAGTGTTTATGAATTATGTTCCAAATGAAGTTTTATATGTTTTAACCAGAGCTCTATTAAAGTTACTTTTATAAGTCAAAGTATTACAAACCTAGACCCTCACATTTACCACTGAAAACAGAGGTATGATACTGTAAGCAGAGTCTAAATCACTGTGCTTTTATGAAGAGAAAACTTTGTATATACTGAAAACATATCGCTGGTGTTGTTACACCGCATGCTTCCTTGTGTTTGTACGTGTTTGTAGCGCTAAGATGCAACAGGCCGACGATATCAGCCTTGTTCAGACTTTATTTTTCAAGCAAAACAGTTATGACGTTATGAGAAGCAAGCTTATATTGTACACACAGTGGGACAGCTTCTATTTACAACTACTGTCATCTCACCACAAAGGCTTGGGCACTGATTTGTGGTGATGGAAAGAAAATAATGTTTGAAGTGTCAAAACTGAAGAAAACTGCTGAGCTTTGACATTATTTTAACATATCATCATGTATCTGCTGAAGTTGTTGATTAAAGTTTGCACTCTCATGAATCAAACAAGTTTTGTGACTTCATTTTATTGTAAAAGGCTGTTTTTAATCTAAGTAATATGAGTGTCATAAAAAAGAAACAATCTTTAGAAAAAATAAGACAATGAAGACTAAGAATAAAACAAAGCATAAGTAAGTAGAAATAAAACATGGAATAAAGTGAGAAAAATAAATATATATATTTAATATGGAAATATTAAGAAAAATCAAGAATAGATAAATGGAAACATAAAGACATAAAATATAAAGAATAATTATTTACATTTATTTGTGTGTGTATATATAATGCATATATTTATTCATTTAGTGCATATAAGTAACTATTTTCAATAATTTCTATTTTATGTAGTGTCATTTATTTATCTTTATCCCTTTATTTATATTTATTATGTTTTGTCCACATATTTTTGATTAACTTATTTATTATTCTGTTGATTTTTATCCTTTATTTTAAGAAATTTTATTTATTCCACTTTATATTTCCATATTTATTGTCATTATTTATTTGACTTTTTTAATTTTTAACTTTTTATTTAATTTATTTTTTATCCCTTTATATATATTTCTTATTTATTTCAGTTTACATCCACATATTTTTAATTTAATTATTTAATCTATTTCTCATCATATTTCCATCTTTTTATTTACATATTAATTTCTTATTTAATCCCCTCAATATTGCCATATTTACTGTCTATAATGTCTTTTTTAAAAAAAAATTATATGATTTAATTTATACATTATTAATCTTTATTTACATATTTTCAATTATTTATTTCTATTCATTTCCACGGGTTTTTTTTTTTCTTGTTTTTTCTTTTTTCTTACAGGTGTTTTATTTTTTATGGCACTTCTGTAACTCAGTAGTTTTAACTAAATTTCAATTAAATTTTGGGGGTGCTAGATTAAATGTCATACTCCTGTTTGTCCACCAGGTCGCGCTAAAACGCTGACAAACCTGCACTCTTCCGTCCAGTTGTATGTGGGTTCCCTGCCTGCAGATGTGAGGGGTAGGGAAACACAGATTAAATGATTGACATCTGTTTAAACCAATAGCAGCCCTCCTCCCCCAGCTGGGGGCGGGACTTGAGGAGAAACCCTGCCCTCTGAGTGGAGGCAAGAGCAAAGAGTTTAATCAGGATCACACAACAATAATGAATGGAAACACGTCGTAGCCAAGAAAGTTGAGCAGCAACTCAAAGCAACTGTTGGTCGGCTTTTGAAAGTTATTTGTCGCGCGGGGGAAACTTTTTTTAAGTAATGGATTGGCCATGCAAATTAGAAAGTACTTTCTGGAAGAGAAAGCAGCCGCACTTTGATTGTTACGTTTGAAAGGTAGTTTTTGAGGGGAAACTACAGTGGGACTCACTGTAAAAACCTAAACGCGTGAGTAAGTGTAAATGGCATTTTGGGACAGTGATACGAGACTACTGCACTGTCAGCAGTTCATCTCTGTTTGGAGAGGTGGATCAACTGGATTAATCCGTTAATGAAACTGTGGGAATACTGTTTTTGATTTTTGCTTGGATTATCATCACTGTGAGAAGCTGAAGAATTCAAGTTGATCAGAGGATACACCGCAGCACCTCTGGGGGCAAAATGGGGAACATAGAAAGTGTGGACGGCCAGTCGGAGATGAAGCATCACATCATGCCTCTGAAGGTCCCCATGCCTGACCCCACCGAGCTGGAGGAGAAATTTGCCATTGTTTTGGTAAGTTGTGATCACCACAGTTTGTCATACGTGCCACAAATGTCAAAGAAATATCTAAAAACTTTACTTTCTGCCTCATAAATTAATCATTCACAGAATTAAAATTCAAAACAGTGCCAGTATAAACATCCCCAGTAATGGATGGTGTTACTGTTTTGCTCTTTTGCTTCTTGTAACTTTTATTTAAGGTGTGTTTACATGTCTTTATCGTCCATAATGAGCTGCTGATGTTGTAAATGAACAGACCTGTGCTGTCCCGCCCCTCTCTTCTCTCTCTCTCTCTCTCTCCCTCCCTGCTGTTCCCCCTCTCCTGCGGTTCTTTTGTCTCCCCTAAAGTCAGACAACTCAGCGTTTGGCTGAAGTGGCAAACACTGAGCACAGCATGGTGGGAGCTGGCAGGGGGGGTGGAGAGGGTGGAGGAGGAGGTGGTGGTGGGGGGGGGGGGGGACATTATACTGTATATCCTTGACGGAGCACACATCTCTGCATTCTCCGTCTGGGTTTATTTAAAGTTTTCTCGCTGCAGGCTGCTCATCTGAAAACAGCATTTTCTGAATTCCCCCAAAACTCCCACACCCGAAGAGTCTCTCTCTCTCTCCTCCCCTCCCTCCACCCTCACTCCACATCAGGCTGGAGCTGAGCTGTCTGAGCGCTTTGTAATAATGAGCACACAGTCAACACCCACTTCTACAGACTATCAACACTGTCAGGCAGTGGAGGAATGTAACTGAGCACATTTACTCAAGTACTGTTTTAAGCTTCTGTATACTTCTACTTCACTGCATGTAGGTGGTATATATTGTACTTTTCACCCAACTACATTTATTTGATATTTTACAGAAATTATGATTTATTATTATAGATTAAACTACCCAGAACTGTTTAATGCAGGGGTGTCAAACATGCAGCTTGTGGGCCAGAAGTGGCCCGCCAAAGGGTCCAATTCGGCCCACCAGATGACAAGACAAAGCCCTGTTTCCACCAAACACTTACACTATGGTACCTTTGGAACCAAAAGTAACCCTTCAGACATGGTACCTAGACCCTAGTGTTTCCACCGCAAACAGTACCCTTAAATGTGGACGGGGTTGTTGTCACTCGCTACGTCCAGCACTCACTGTATTTCCTCATCACCAGTAACACAGATGGAAGTCTGCACCTCGTTTATCATCCACAGAACGGAGTTACCCGCCGACATTTTCAGAACAAAATAAAACAGGCTGCAGTGAGAGTCTCTCTCCATGGCATATTTAAGAATAGTGGGTTTGTGCACTTAGTCCTTCTCAGGCAAGCTCAGGGGTTTAGTGTTGCCTGAGCCAACAGGAACAACGCTCCACAATACTTTTTTTTTCACTGAGTGAACATTAGAATAATCCTGTCACGTAACTCGGCTGATATTGAGATACATAAACGCTTGAAGCTTCACTCATTACTAAAAGTGTATGTCATTTAAAAACTAAAGTGATGGTCAAAGTTGTCACAGTGAATTTTAAGGTGTGCTGATGGATTCACGTTGTTACCTCATGCATTGAGTAACATTGCAGGTTAACGTTCCACCTTAAAAGTTGCCGGCAGTCGGCCCAGTGAATAAAGTCGTTTTTTTTTCTCTGTCTCAAGCTGCTGTGAGAGGCAGCAAAACGTCCTTTCATTTTCACAGTCTACTAATTAAACTCTCTACGGTATGAACAGTGGTTACATGAGCCTCAAAACCAGCCACAACTCAGCCGTCCGAGTGACCGTTTGCTATTGACCAATCAACAGACTGCTGTGTTCACAGCTCCACCTTTTTAGTAACAGATCTGAACTTTCTGTGACAGATTTTTTTATCCCTTTTATCATCTGATGACCCCTTGAATATATCTCAGGACCCTGGATTGAGAATAGGGCTGCAACGATTAGTCGACTAATAATCGTGACTATTTTAGTAGTCGACTAATCTGTTTGAGTAAGTTTTCATACAAAAGTACTATAAAAGTACCCCAAAATACTCTTATTGTAGCTTCTTACGTTCAAATGGCAGCTTTACACACTCTCCCATGACGGTGAACTAAAACCCTTTGGCGTGAGTACAATACAAAACATTTGATTACATAACTTGACTACAGTGGTGGAAGAAGTATTCAGATCATTTAGTTAAGTAAAAGTAGCCTAGCTTAGCATAAAGGTTGGAAACTGGTGGAAACAGCTAGCCTAGCCTTTTTGGTTTAATCTGTACAAAAACCTGTGATGTGGAGTAGATATTGCCTCATCTTAAAGACTTACAAGCCAAAAAAGGCTGGGAATCACTGGCCTTTAGGAAAGCAATAATAGCGCAATTATGGGAATACTCCATTTTGGTTTGCTCTGGACTGAAATTAAATTTTCCTTTTCGCAGTATCCCAGAAAAAACATCCATTGCTGAAGAGAGCTGGCCTGAGCTAGAGACGTGGTTGATAGGGTGTACTTACTGCACATGTTACATCAGGATGCCACATTGGCCTTTTCACAGTGACACAGTGGTAGTCCTTTAACAGAGCTACTTTCTGTTACATTTAGCTGAGTAACATTGTAGTCATGCAGTGTTCTTCGCACAACTTGTATTTAAGCTGCATATTTGAGTCTTCTCTCCACCCCTGCTGTGCTCATGCCTATCTAAACAGAAAACAGAAAGCCCAATAACATCAGCTTATTGCTCTGCTGCAGTGTGAGTAATCCAGCGCCTCAGAGTCAGAGAAGCATAAAATACATATTTACAAAATTCAAAACGGTTTTTATCACAGAGACCATCCTACCTGTTTATTTTTTTTTTGTTAAACAGTGGCATGAAGGTTTCTCACAAGTGCTTATTTCAACATAACCACACCCGGCCTTGATTTTCAGCTGTTTAAGACCTTAATTACGGCATCGAGCAGCACAGAGCTGGGATCTTCACAGCATCCATAGTCTCATTCTTGAACAGTTTGTGTGCCCTCCATGTTTCTGGAATAAAGCCATTATTTGCTTGCCAGAGTTATCAGCAGCCACAGAGCAAAGCCCTAGTATGAAGAGACGAGCACAGCGAGAAGCCATTCAAGGCCAGCTTGTTGACTGCTGTGCTAAGCCGCAGCTATTATGATAATTATACACCGAATTACACTGTAAGCACTATTACAGTCGTGTCTCTTCCATGCAGATGATTCACTGCTTGGGATATTTTAGATAAAGTTTTTCCATGTGATTTGTAGTCGTCACATTTCCCATGAAGAAAAAAAAGATCGACGTACTTCCTGCCCTGAGACGGGAGCAGTTGTTAGACTGCCCTGCAACACAAAGTGGATCCCTGTTATTATGTTCAGCCGTGCAGAGCAGATGATTTCTATGCAAGAGGCAGTAGACTCAACATTTCAGTTGTGCTTTTGACTGGGAACATTTTTCAAGCTCTTTAAACCCCACCCCACCCTACCCCATAGTAGCTCCAGATTTCCTTTACTTTGTGGGAAAGAACAACATACTTGTATATTTAAGTGTTCTTATCAGACAATAGTTGTCTCTCTGCCCTGCTGGCCCCTTGTTGCGAGATAAAGGTATATCAAAAGCTTCTGTCTTCGGGGTTGGAGCTCTTCAGGAAGACAAGGCCATTGATCTGTTATCTGGCAGTGTATCATAAAGCTAAAAATAGCCTGAGAGACTTCACTTTGCTTTTTCTAAATTCTGTCTTCTGTATTTCTTAGCCGGGACATAATTGGCTTCGTTGCAGCACACTTTCCATAAATGGATAGTTTGAAATGGGTAATTTCCCCTCCTCTGGACCACTGTGTTTCCTGTTGTATGATGGCATGCTGGTGTGAATGGATGTGTCTGCATCTGCGTGGCGGGACTGCCCACTCCTCTCAGACACAGCGCACAGACGTCCCACTGGACTGACAACAGCCTGTAATGATGTCATGGGTGCAGCAGCTTTCGCCAGTGCAGTAATATCCCAGAGCTAATGACTTTAACAGCACCGCTCTACTGTAGACGGTGGAGGGGAGTGGAGGAGGGGGCGAGACCCCGGGGCTAGTTTCATGCGGTCTGCTAATAAAATGCCTGGGTCAATTCTAAACCGGCAGCATGTGCTAAAGGCATCGTCTCCCTCTCGTCTCTTTTGTCCAGCATCCTCAGAAACAGCCTCAGCTCTGTCTTTTGTGGCTGGAAACAGCTGCCTGGCATTTTCCTTTCTTCATTTTAAAGGGGAAATTGCATTGTAGCCAATGGTCGTTGTGGTTGGTTCGCTTTACAATGAGAACTGTGTTCCTGCATGCAGGCTGCCACTGGTGCACAACATGCCATTAGTTCAGCCAGTGATACAGATCTGCCTAGACCTCACAGATGCACAACATAGATGCCATATCTATAAAATGATATCTTAGTCATTGGTAGCCTTCTCTTGATAGTTTTGGCTCTTCCTCCCCTTTCTTTGTCTTTGCTTACTTTTACTTATCCTTGGCTTTTTCCAAATGGAAGTGGAACCTCTCATTCTCTCACCCACTCAGTGTTTCCTACCTTCCTATTCCCCGAATTCACTCTCACTGTGGGTCTGTCCTACAAAATAACGTTCTCCATATGACTCTGTCCTTATGAGAACGATGTAAGATGAGTGAATGGCATTTTCAAAGGTGCATGCCTGGCCTGGGATCCTCTTTCAAAGTGCCCGAGCACCAATCCACCACTGAATTCCTGTGGTCTAGTCTCGGCTGAGGCCACAGGAGAACTCAGAAAGGGAAAATTCTCTTTGAACTGGCGGTCTGCCACTGTTCTCTGTTGTAATGACTTTACCAACATTTTTAAACAGCGCACACGTACTTAAGAGCTGTTACGGGAGCAGCATGGGATTATTTTCACCACTTGATTGCGTTGGAAACAATCCTAACCGATTTGTCTGACTCTGCCCAACTCCCATCGTTTTTCTATACTGTGACATCAAGTAGCATCACACGTAGATGTGCCGTTGCAGCATTTCTTTTGAGATTTCACCATTAAGTTGTAGCAAATGTTGGGAAAACTACAGATGAGAAAGTGAAGTCAGTGGTAGTAAAATCAGACATGCTGACAATGTGGCTTCAGTGACGTGTCTGACATCACTGTTTCTTGATGGCTGAAATCTAAAGAAAGCTGCAGCGTCTGATAGATGCCAGTCAAGTGGAACTAATGGAGTCAAGCTGTGCGATGTGTTTATTGGACATAAAACCTAAATCATTTTCATTTGTTTAATGGCGGTCGCAGTTTATTTATGTGCCTAGTATGTCTACCACTCCCTTTCTCACAGGAATCATCTTTTCTAAAAAGAGAAAAATGTGTTTGTTGCGTCATTTAAGTTGGAAGAGTGCGTACATCTGGCTCAGCCACCCACCACTGTGGCCCAGGAAGAGGGGGATTATGGGAGTTGAGTGCACACAGTTAACTTGGTTTAAGAGCAGCAGAGGAGGTGGGGGGTTCGGCACAAGGCCGTCCACCTGGCTCTCTACACCCTCAGGCTACAATTCCCCAATCTGGTGCAGGCTTTATGGCGAGTTTTAGTGCTTCTCCTCCTCTCTCCTTGTTGTTATTTTGGAAAGCAAAGGTCAAGTTAAAGACCATGACTGAGCAGATATAACATGTCCACAGATATTGACATTTTGTGAAATATGCTGAATTGTTTGCAGTTAGATGACAAGATCAATGCCACACTCATATCATGGAAGTCAGAATTTCCAATGTCCAGTTGGAAATTTCAACTGGAATGTCCCCTGAAGTCAGATATTTTACTCAGAAAGTCAGATAAACTTCACCAACCCTGACCTCAAAATCCAATATGACTGCTCTGAGCATCAACACTAGTAAAACCTGAAGTAATATACTGTTTATGAGCACTTCTGTCACGTTTTTGTCTCATTAAAAGAGTAGTACATAGTATTGCCTAGGTTCTATTTGTGGAAATATTGCTATGGTGTTCATGTGCGCAAAATATAGCAGAATATGTTGTTATCAACTGGTATTGCTAACAATAGCTAACTTGGCTAGCACTGGTACTGTTTGCAACATCTTGGTTTTTCAACTTGTTGTACTGGAATGCAGTCAACGCGTGTGTGACATCATTACTTGTTGGGAAGAATGCTAGCTTACAGATAATTTTTAGCAAGAGATTTGTTCTTTTTCGACTCTCCAGCCTCAGAAACAGCAACTAGCAAGTTGTTTGTTCATGTCACGAAAGTGTGTGTAAATCTGGATGTATCCATTTATGCAAATAACCTGCATGTGTTTTCCATTTATATGCATATGTAAGTGTTTTTTGGTGCGTGCATTTGTGCGTGTCAGTGGGGGTTTGCACGTTTCTCCAATGCAGCTGCACCAAGGCTGTAGGTTGGAGAAGTGGTTTCCTCCTCAATACAATGGGGACTCTGTCAGTCAGTGTTGTTTTAGAAAGGGGGCCTCATCCCCTGGTGCCCTTTGTGCTGCTACACTCTTTTTACGCGGACGCTCAGAAGAACTGCTGTAAGCCCATTTAAAGAGCCAGTTACCTCTCCTACACTAGTGACATGATGTAATTGTTTCCCAGGCCTTCCTCGAATGACATACAGTAGTCTTTCTTCTTATTTCTCAATACTTCTACTTCTGCATTTTTACAGTAATGCTTCAAGTGAATGAAGTCATGTTGAGAATCAAAAGGGAACTTTTTAAGACGTCAGTGGTTGTCATGTGAATGCTACGTGTCTTTTGTCTGTCTTTTGGTTGTAGTTTTTATTCCTCTTTATTTTATTATCACCATTTCCTCCTCCGTCCAACATAAACCTTCACCTAGAAGTTAAATCTGTGGAAGTTAATTTGATTCAGACTCTTATTTCTACACAGCTCAGGCTCAGATTTGTTGCCCTTTCTCTCTGGCTGACCTTCATCTTTTTAACTGGGCAGAGTGTCAAACGGTCTGCCCAGCATGAGTTATTGAGGCATTCATGTACCTGCATTCCTGACATTCCCTGTTCATATCATCTGTTGGCTGGGGCTTCCCTGGGCCCTGCTCGGACGCACGGAGGAGAACAAACAGGATGTTCACCACAGGAATGAAAGAGTACCTCTGATTCATGACCAATTGTAGTATTTATTTATAACCCAGTCCTAACGTCGCTTATATCCTTGTTTGTGTTCACATTTCCTAGATACAGTATAAAACAAATAAATAGGACAATATAGTTATCAGGTGGGATTGCTTGAATGGTTTTATCTTGCTGTTGTTTTAGAATACAAAAACGCCCTAGATAAGCTCACATAAACAAGTGCGCATTTCGAGTTCGCTCACGTTTGAAGCTTGAGGAACATCTGGCTTCAGAGGGAGAAATTTTCGTCTTTATCTTTTGTTCGACTTACAGAACCCTGTGATGATAACAGTCTCTAGCTTGAACCCAGCCATCACTGCTGTCGATCACTGGTATGTCACCGGGTAAATAAACGGAAATTAACAGTAAATTGGTTCTGGGAGGCGGTTCTTGATTTATCAACCGAAAACCAACTTCCTGTTGCTTTGACTGGCTGTGGAATGTCCATGTGGTATTTAGTTGTAAAGAAGGGACTTCAAGGAAAGTTATTTCTCTCAACAGAGTGACTCAGAGGTCACACAGTAGAAGATGTGAGTTCATGGGAGAGGAGAGGAGGCTCCAGAGTGCATTCAGGAGAAGCAGGAGAAGGGAAGGTTGTGGACTGGCAGGAGGGCAGAGGCTAAAGGAGTCTTAAGAGCCTCACGTCACAGCTGTAAACTGTGTTGCTCCTAAAGTCCAGATTTAATGGGGATTTAACACTCAATGATTTAAGCTGTGACACCACTTAAGTTTCAGCCATTAGGATGACTTTGAGTTGTGACCGTTTGTCATCATCATTCATTTTTATTTTGAGTCATTTATCAGGCAGAAACCCCCTCAAATTCACTGGTTTCTGCTTCTCAAACTTGAAGATTAGCTGCTGTTTTCTGTTTTGTTTCAGTGTAAATACAATATCTTTGAGTTATAGACTCTTGGACTGATAAAACTAACTGCCTAAAGATGTCACCTTGGACTGTGGGAAACTGCGCTAGACACTTTTCACTATTGAAATGGACATGAACTCTGAGCAGCACATTACACGGTGGTGGGCAACATATATGTTGAAATTACGTGCTGGTAACACAAAAACAATGCCAATGCAAAGTCAATGTGCATCTTTTGCCACGGTAGAGACATTTAAATTAAGTATAAAGAGCAAGAGAGTTCACGTAAGGCAGGCAGGAGAGGTGGTGGATGGGTCACACATGTGAAACCAAAAGTCAACACAGTTACGTGACTTTACAGACTTTACGTAACTACGGATAATACTTCATGTAGGTACTTCACGTATACACAGATTTCATTAGTTTACATCACTTGTCCCGTACTTAGCCTAGTTATTTTAACCGAAACCACAGTTTTTTCCCAAACTTGACCAAGTAGTTTTTGTTCTCTAAACCTAACATAACTAAGCTGTGACTGTTTCACAACGTTACCCACGTTGTTTTTTCATGTTGCCATTACGTAATTTAACACATTTCGTACCCACCACCATATAATGCGTTGCCACTTTGAACTTTGGGTCTAGTGATATGAAATTTTCTCAGTTTTCTGTCATTTTATTGAGTAAACATTTCCCTTTTAACTGGGAACAGTTATCAACAGATTTGTTGATAGGCTCTATTTATAGCCCAGATCTAAAGCTTACTATAAAACTGCATTATTAAGAAGAGTTAAAGTTGCGTATTGGTGAAGGGTTGAGAAATGGAAGGCAATTTATGTTAACTACTTGGATCAGTTGTGTTTCATTGTTTTCCTGCTTCCTGCTTTAACCTTCACATGTCAAGAATGTGGTTTGATCACTGACTCTTTGGTTGGCTGTAAGTGAGGCGTTGCTTTACCTGTTATGCTTATACCTTAATAAATAAGCTCTTAACTGAGTCTGTTTGCTTTGTAAATAGGGACCAGCATCAGGAGGAGAGGACAGGGAGGAGCACTGATCCTCATGAAAACTTCACTTCTCCGCCTGCTAGGAAAAACATGTTGTCCTCTCTGCTTTCTGTCCCTCCCACCTTCAGTCTCTGTCTCTGGTAGCGTCTGCTTTGTTGGCCTCTCGGTCTTCCAGCATCTTTGTGCAGGGACTCATGCTTTGTTGTGATTGCCTGGTTCGGGTTACCTCGCAAAAGAGCGATAGGATGATCGGATGTCTTCTCGGAGAAAGGGTGGGCAGTGTTTTCTCACACTCTGCTCTGTCACTTTCAATTCAACGAGGCGTAACTTGGAGCTCGAAAAACACCTACAATTCATTCATACACACATGAACTCAGTGTAGGAGTGGATGTGCAGAAAAGCACACAGGCTCGTATCACATGTAACAGCGACGAGAGAAACCTGACATAACTCGGGGCAGTTTTTGATTTCCTGAAGAGTTCAGGAAGTCCCTGCAGCCCTGTGACGACAGCCTCTCATCCTGTCTCCTCTCATTGTGTTCCAGTACCAAGGAAATAGGAGGAATCCAAACAATAGCACTGACAGCAACGCTCATTAATGAAAAGCTGGTGTAATGGTGTGATTCACACTCTACCGTGAGTGATGTCATTTAATAAGGTCATCTGGCCTGTTTAGCCCCACCTCATAGAGTCATCAGTGTACTTGACGTGTACAGTACGACAGACAGACGCCCAGAAGTTGGTTCTGTATTTAGCCTTCCTGCCCGTCATTGCGTTGGCGAGGGTGTAGACAGTTTTATCTCTCATCTGTTCTTTTTTTCCCCTAGAGGATACATTTATCTTGAACTATATCCAGCCATCTCTGGTATAAGAACTGGTACATCACTTTCTGTTCTCATTGTGAGGGCCTGAAATATGCTTAAAGAAAACATAGTCATGCCAGGTCCCATATTCATAGTGTTTTCTTTGCCTCCTTATTGGCTCTACTTCCTGACAGGCATCAGTGGTCTGGCTTTTTCCAACCTCTTCAGACAGTTCCCTTCATTAAAGAGCTACTGGTCTTATCTTCCCTCTTATTGGCTGTTCCAGTATTTTCCTTTGTTACTGGATGATTGAAATATGCTCAGAAATGTGTTGCTTTTGCATACATAGTTGAGATGCTTTGAAACAATATGCCAGTGCTTTTATTTGGATTAAGAAAAAAAAGCCAGACAAGAATTTTTCTCTGATATTATTAATGATAATATTCACAGACCGCACAGTCTGTTTACCACTTTGCTATTCTTAAAAAGTATAATTCAGACCAGATATGTGAGTGTTATCCTGGACACAGATTTTTTTCTAGCTCAATAATATTTTTCAGTGTCAGCCTTTTCTCATACAGGAAGAGTCACAGGATTAATGCCCAAACAGGATCTGAAAATAGCTGTTCCATGCTTTTATTTCTTGTAGGTTGGGAAGAGTTTGTTTTCAGGCTTCACCTCCTAAAGATTTAACAAAATCTCTCCAATCTCCAAACTGGTAACTAATTTTATAACGAATGCTACTCATCTACACATCAATTGATGAGTTAGGACCAACATTATTTTAGTGTATGGTGACACTGTTATTATTATAATTTAGAGCTTTAAAGGAATGTTTTGACATTTTGGGAAATACGCTTATTCGTTTTCTTCGGAGTTAGATTTAGGGCTGGGTATTGGTACTCTTTCCCTTGAAGGTATCAACCAAAATAACGCAATATCAAGTAGTATCAAAAAGTCTCCAGTGATTACTTGATACCCGATGATCCTGGACTGTCCATACATCAACAAACTTTCTGTTGCTGCTGTCTCTGGAGGTTGTCTTTGGAGGTCCTCTCTTCTGATAAACAGTCAATACAACGTCTGCCTGGTTAGCACGAGCTAACACAGCAGCAGCAGAGCCCTAACATCCGACACCGAGCCATATAATGGTCCCAGCAAACTCATACTATGAGTTTGTTGGGACATTATATGGCATTATATGGCTGTTTCTGTGTCAGTGACACAGAAACAACTCGACTCTGCAGTGAGACCTGTTCTAACCATTAGGTAAGGTTAGCTGTATGATGCTAACAGTTAGCCCTGTCATTGTGTGTGTGGCTGGGTGGACTCTCGCAAATCCTTCAGCAGCAGCTACAACCCATACAGTCTGTGGTGTGGTGAAGTCAAGGGTGGTGTGTTTGGCAGAGTTGGCAGCTCAGCATGCTGAGCAAGTGGCAACCTCTGGGGCTGAAAGATGCAGCCAACACAGAAGTGCCAAAATGTGCAGTTCCTTAAATGGCCACTTGAGGCTGGCTTCAGTAGCCAGTCAATCCCCGTAGACACCCATGTTAAAATGCCTGACATTACAGCAGAAATAAACATGTTTGCCGTCTGGTACAGAAAACAGTTTTAGTCTGTACAGCTAATTTCCCCCTTCATGACAACTGTACAGGGAGTGTTTTTTTTTTTTATATAACTCACCATTTACGTTTTATTAAGGCTTAAAGTTACGCATAATAAAGGGCGGGCTGCTTTGTGTGACAGGTTGTCTGCCGATAGTGTCCTCAGGTTCTCACTCAGATCCACCCCTTGCTCCGCCATATCTCCAGCCTCTTGCCCTAATATGGTCACCTCTGGCTCCAAAACACCAAGATAGCGATGACCGACATGCCGAACTCAAGGCTTTAAAAGGGAGTCCACAAATCAGTGGGTGATGTTACGTAGCTACGTCCATTATTTTTACAGTCTATAGTGCTGAGATGCCACCAATATCACTGTAAGGGTACTGGCATTGTATCTAGTATCCTTATTTTTTAGCTACAGCCAGCAGGTAAGCTTTGCTTAGCATAGCTAGCTTCATATTTCGTGTAGGCTACAGACATGAGGGTTTTTATCAGTCTTCTCATTTAATGCTGTGTTCCTTTTACCTCAGAAGTCGGACATTGGAGCTGGTAAGGATGTCACTAAATTTACTGCCTTCCAATACAACAAGTAAAAAAAACAAGACAATACTAGTCACACAGTCAGGTTGGCCGTTGTTAGCAATACCAGCTGACAACCATGTATAATGCTGTATTTTGCAAATTCAAACACTGTAGCAAGTTGGACAGTAGCCTACCGTGGGTATGACTGAATTAATGATACAAAAATAGGACAGAAGTGCTACTAAACTACAGTTTTTACTAGCAGCAGCCATCTTGGATTTTCAGGTCTGTTTTGGGGTAGTCTGGGGCCGTTTAGTGGCCGTTTTGGTAAGGAACCAGAACTAGGGCGAGAGAGACAGAATCCAGAATTCAATGGATGCGCCTTTCCATCAAAATAAAAGCACCAAGCTAATAAAAATGCGGTGAAACTTTTTAATTTAAAGAATATAATTTACAAGAAAAGTCCCAAGCCATTAAGTTAACCTTTTTCTTTTATTGTAAATCGATGGTGCGCCAGAATTTAAAGTTTTACTTTGGTGAATGTGGTGAATTCCGGATCCGCTCTTTAGACCGGAACCAGAATCCAGACAAAATTCAGAATGAATGGAAACCAGGCTCTTCCCCGTACGTGAAGAGCCTGGTGACGCAAGGCTAGTGTTGGGGAGGTTATTCTGACACTCCGCTTTGAAAATCGGACTTCAGGGGGCGTTCCAGTTGAAATGTCTGACCTGGAAGTCTGAAATGCAACTTGCCAAGTTTAAAATGTCCCCAAATTTTAAACTATTCCTTCAATTGTCAGATTTCAAATGTTACTGTAGTTTTCTCGTATTGGTCTTTAGTTACTTTGTACTGGTTGTCTAAAACACAATCTGTGACGCACCTTGAATTGCCATTGTGTAAGAAATGTGCCGTACATGAACAACTAAATTACCTGGCCTTGTCTTGGGTGTGTGTATTAAGCACAATGCATTGTTGTGTGCAGCTGTGTTGGTTATGTTGGCTTACAGTTTAGTCATTGGGTGTGAATAATTATACAAACATCAATTCGGCGCACATTAAGAGAAAAGTAAAGCCTGCACGCTTACTCCATGCCACACAAGTTTAATAAAGACAACGTTTCAATCCTTCTGGGATCTTCATCAGGTAAAAAATGACTAAGACCTGATGAAGATCCAAGTAGGCTTACACTTCAGTCATGCCATAGGTATTTTCTTCTTAGACCCCACCCTGATGAGCAGACACTCAGACTTGTTGGGGGCAAACAGGGCTGTCTGGGCCTCAATATCTGAACTGCCACTGGCTCTGTCCAGCATCCTGAGCTTTTTAGCCGCCCACTCCTTTCCCTCTGAGCTGATGACAACTGTGTCTGGCCTGTGTAAACCTATCAAAGTAGATAAAAACACAAACTCTGTGTCTCTAACCCCACTGATAGAGCACAGAAGGCAAAATCACACTGAATGCATCTGCTCAGTAGGCCACTTACAGGGTGTTTCAGTCTAGAAATTAGATTTACATGGGATATGACAAGGCACAATACCTTTTTTATTATTGTGTCTTGCATGCAGCTAGCTAGCCCAGCTCACATGGGCTTACAATTAACCACAGACTCATGAGCTAGATTGAGAGTGCTGCACATCAGGGCTCCATGATATGGGGAAAATTTGCAATAAGCATAACGTTGAATATTTTTATGATGATATTACTTGCGATAAATAAATAGGTATTAAATTATTATAGGTATTATGTCCTCAGGTCTGCCTTTATGCTGCCTCCAGTATAGTAGAAAAAATATGACAAACTACTTGTTGAATTTGAAAAATGAAAGGAAATTCTTTCTAAATTAAAAATTGAACTAAAGACAATAGGCACAAAGTAAAAAAGCAGAATTAAAATGCAGTTTTCACTGATACTCTCATACAAACAACTCAAAAAATCCCTGAGTATAATATCGTAGTCCACGGCAATATGTTTATCGTGCAAGTGGACATCTCAATGACAATAAAAACAGGATAATTTGCTGTCCTACTGCACATACATTTTCAAATAACACCACGAAAAAGGAGGATATTCAATTAAATTCTTTTTTCACAATCATCATCATTGTCAGACCTTCACTGATAATAACATGTACCGAATAATACAGAGTAAATACTGGTCAGATACTCAATTTTTGTCCTTGTCGTTCAGGCTTAAACAAATCAAAATAAAAAAATATCAGTCTCTGATCACCTGTACAACAAAATATTTCATGTTTTTTCATGGCAATTTCCCATCCTTTAAATATCATAAAACAGAGCTACCTGTCTTAACCAAAGAGCTCTTGCTGGAAAACCTCCCGTTGCATGCCCAGTAGCAACCTATGCAACATACAACAATACATAGAAAAACAGATAAAAGAAATTCTGCTGGCAGGGCTCTGAAATCAGGAGTAATTTAGTCTGTCTTATCCTGACTGAAAGTGTGAAGCTGTGAAAAAGATCAAGGGGGAAACATCCTGTTATTCTTTCCCATTTGTTTCTCCGGGTCTCAAGTCATAAGTTCAACTCAAGGCTGATTGTAAATCAGCGTGGATTAGGAAGCTGTCCGGTTGAGGGCAGATGGAGTTGCCCTGTTGACTCTGGTGTTTGAGGTGACCATGGGCTCTGCAGCATCCCCCCTCGGCTGTGGGGGTCTATGCGTGACCTGAGCGCTCTGCTGGGTCCCTGATGGCTCTCTTGGACTCTCCATGCCTTCTTAACCGGCAACCTGACCCCACTCAACTACTTTAACTGTTGAGGCTTTACAACCTCCGTCTTCCTTTGTCGACGGCTCAAATGTCTTTCTGTTTTAGAGGTTATGCCCTCTCTGTTGGCTGGTGTTACTCCTGTGCTTTATTCTCCTCCACAACATCCCTTTTACCTCTAAATGCTCGTCCCACTTTGATTTTGCTTAATGCTTTCTCTTTTTTAGGTCTAGTTTTACGTTATTTACACTATCAATTAAATTACTTTGTTTTAGATTGCTTGTTTTGTCCAAAACCCAAATTATTCAATTTATAATGATGTACAACAGAGAAAAACAACAAAAAATGCACATTTAAGAGGCTGAAACCAGCAAATGTTTGGTATTTTTTAAAGATTAATCACTGAATTTATATAAATGATCTTATTTCCTCCATTATGTCTTTTAACACAGCATTTATTTACTTATTTTCTGTAACTGTGATTTGTGAGATGTGAGAGATGTCTACATAAAAAGCAAAAAGACTTATAGTGTTTTGGTCTTTTAACCAGTTTAGCTAAATTTAATACAGTGGCGTTTTTCATTCTCTGTTTGGGGTCTCAGCCTCCTGCTCTGGCTCACAATGGGGACTTAATGATCAGAGAGATAGTGTTGATAATGGAACCAGTTCATCTGGTTGTGCAGTGTACTGGTGTTGTGTTTTAGCCGGAGTTTGCTCTCCACAGCACCAGGGGGCATACGCTGACCCTGCCCACCAGCCATTGTTAGCGATTTTCTATGAGGGGAAAAAAATAGCTCAAATGTCAAAGGATGGGAATGGCACAGCACCAAATCAAAACAAAGCACCACATTGAATCTTCGTCGAGCCAATCTCAGGTCAAACTGGAAAGGCCTTACTGGAGGAGAGAGTATGTGGGCAACATGGCAACATAACAAGCACCAAACATTTTTGGCATTTCTGTAGTATTTCACCCCTAACATGGGCCGGTTAATCTGAAACTGTGAAGTGCAGCTGCTCCCTCTCCCCCATCAAACTACTTCTTTTTAGCTTCTTATAAACACAGGAAGTGCAAGATGGTATCGCTGTGGGAGAAAGTGAAATGAAATTAGCTAAATTGGGTTACTTGGGTCAAATTACCCAAATCTAGTCAGAAAGGAAACATCCCCTCTGCCTTTTGCCTTGTCGCAGGAGAAACCTTTTCTCTGTCTCCTACTTTTTAAACCCGTTCTTTAACATTTGTGGCTCCGCACACATCTGCTCACAGTCCCACCTGTATTTGTTTACATTACCTGAGGCTCCAACTGACAAAGAGCAGATCCGTATTAAACATCAAAGTCTTGCGTGTGTCCTGGTGGCTCATGATGGGAGGGGACATGTTGCATTCACTGATAGTTTACTGAAATTCTGCTCTTTTCTTCACTTGTAATTCATGTTTTTATAACTGGAATTTACAAATCCAGTAACAGGCAGCAGGTTTTGACTTTATTTTGCTCCTTTTGTCTTTACTAAATGGATGAACATGTGTGTGTGTGTGACTGGTCTGCATGTTTTCCAGTACTTCAAAAAGGAACTTTCTTGCCCCACAGTTTTACTTTACTATGCATGACTGACCAAGAAAACTAAATGAGCCAGGCTTTGAGCCTGGACAGATGCTGGAAAAGATATCTGGCCTTATTTTTTCATTTACCACTCAGCTGTTTACATTGAAATTCAAGCCTATGGAACATTACCTGGAGCGTATTAAAGAGATCCAATTCGTGCAATTGGTACTATTATAAATATGCCAAAGGGTCAATGTGCTTACACTTAGGTAGACTCAGGTAAAACTTTTTAGTCCCATACTCTGTAAATGAGGGCTACAATTAATGATTATGTTCATTATAAATTATCTGGCCCTTTTTTTCTCGATTAATTGATTGGTTGTTTTGTCTCCTGGACCAAAATATTCGCCAGTTATCATTTCCCAGAGCCCAAGGTGACTTCTTTAAAAGTCTTATTTGTCTGACCAACAGTCCAAAACCAAATATATTCCATTCACAGTGATATACTACAGAGGCATAATGCATTCACTTAAGAAAAACCCAGCTTATCTGCATTAACTAGATAATCATCTTGTAAATTCTTGTTTTGTAATGTTTTTTTTGTAACAAGGTTACTATCTCATTAATTAAGATAAACAGCTCTTTTTTTTTTCTTACAAGCGATTGCATTACGCTTCCGTAATAGACTGTCATAACATCATGATATCTTCACATTTGAGAAGCTTAAACCAGAAAATATTGGGCATTTTTACTTGAAAACACATAGATGGTGTAATTTAATTAATAAGAATTAGATGAGCCCTTAATGTAGGCCTGGGCAATATGGAGAAAATCAAATATCTCTTTATGTTTGACCAAATACCTTGGTATCGATATTGAGACAATATTGTAGGGTTGACTATTGGTGCTTTCACAACGTATTTACACAATAAAATTTTTGATAAATAATCGTCAGTAATGTAGATATAATGACTAAGTGGGTAAAGCCAAATAACAGAGCAGCTAGAAGAGTCTGTTAAGTTCAGAAAATTTACATCACTTTACTGAAATACAGCCTTTAAATCCAGGAGAAAGACAACATGTACGGTATTAAGATAGACAAAATCAAAGATGATATCTATACTCGAATCTCGACATTAATATAATATTAATAGATCAACCTTAATAAATGTTTGAGAGCTCTTTGAATATGTAGATTTTTTAATATTTCTGTTTTCCAAGGATGATCACTTACTCACTGTACTAGTAAAAGTTATCAGCTCATTAAATTAGCGCTCATTAAAGTAGTGTCCAGGTACATTATTAGTGACGGACACAGATGGGAGATACTGCCCTTCACTTCCCAGTACAACTTTCCGAACGACTATGTCGTAGGTGAAATTTCTCCCAGGAGAGGCGTAGGAGGAGAGAGCAGCTTGAGGGTCAGACAAGAGAGAAATTTACTACTATAAACAGGACACATTCCTCCTGTAATTCTGGACATCTGGTATGCATGTTGCTTCTCTCTTCTCTCCTGCGTGGGATTTATAGAGCAGGTTATGTCAAAGGCCTCAACATCTCTGCTCTGCCTCCCACTTCAGTTGCAGCTTTGTAAAGTGTTGCTTTTTGTAGCTTTTCTATGACAGCCATCAGCAGTTTAAAGGGACAGTTCACCCCAAAATCATCATCTAAATTATTTTGGTGTAAGTTACTGTTTGTTGGTGATAGCAGCTGTAGAGATGTCTGCCTTCTCTCGATATAATGGAACTAGATGGCACTCAGCTTGTGGTGCTCAAAGCACCAAAGAAATACATTTGAAAAACTCAACAGCAATGTCTCTTTCCAGAAAACACGACCCTGTTACTCAAGTAATCCAGACTTTGTTGTGAGCAGTTTCATGTAGTGAACTAGGCTTTGAAGCCTCAGGATGAATTACCTACAAATATTCAAAGCTTCAAAACGTGAAGTCATTATTCATAAACACTGCTATTATTGCTACTGTGAGTCTAGAGACATCTGAGTCAGAGAGATTTGACTTCAAGAATTTTTCATTTTATTTAATTGAAATGGCTACAAAATATGCAATAATCACATCAAGTAAATTACAGCTATACCCCATAAAAATTAAATAATGTAGGATTACTATTTCTTATTTCATTGGCTATGTGGGATTTTTGGGGTAATGCCTATATGATAAAAATATATATTAAGCATTTGATCACTGATTTGGATGACTATTACGATGGCAACAGTAGATGCTTCAAAGCCTCTAAGCATTTAGAGCCGACCTAGTAGGAGCTATTTTTTAAGCGTGTATCCATTGTTAGCTCACCTAGCAAGTCTGAGCTAGCTAATGTTACAGCTTAACCAAGGAGTTAGTCATTTATGTTTAC
The DNA here is from genome assembly GCF_041903045.1 of Epinephelus lanceolatus. Taxonomy (NCBI): domain Eukaryota; kingdom Metazoa; phylum Chordata; class Actinopteri; order Perciformes; family Serranidae; genus Epinephelus; species Epinephelus lanceolatus. The sequence continues at coordinate 23,867,942 of NC_135741.1, read as the reverse complement.
ATCTCGCACTGTCATGAGCACGTTCATGCTTCCTTCTGCATGGTGATACGGTTGGCAGGTCTAGTTTGATAGAAAGAAAATAGTTTCTGCATGAAACTGCTCACAACAAGGTCTGTAGATAATCTTGAGGAACCAGGTCATGATTTCTGGAAAGAGACATTGCCGTTGAGTTTTTCTATTTTTGGAGCTTTGAGCAGCACAAGCTGAGTGAAAATGTTCACTCTGCTTGCTGTCATGTATTATATTATATTCCAGAGAGGGAAGACATCTCTGCGGCCGATATCTCCAACACTCAGGACCTCAAACTCAAAACAATCTAGACTGATAAAAAGAACTACAAGAGGAAAAATGTTTTTGATTTAGGGATGAACTGTCCCTTTAAGGATGCTACATGTGTTTTCGAGTGTGCTTTGTAATGTGTTGATGCAGAAATATGCCATTTGATGTAAAATTATTGTTCAGCTGTCGAGAAATACAAAAGCATGAATTTTATTTACCTCTGTCCTCTTCAGACAAAATGATTCATGATGTGCTGACAGAGTGAACAATGTGGTCCAGACGTGGAAAACTTGTTTTAAAATACACACACGTGATGTTCCACCCTTACCAGGGGCTGAGTGGTTGTCATGGGAACATTTATATGTCATTTTCCATTATCCAGTGGGGAAAATGTCAGTGTGAGCATCACGTCTGGCCTGGGACGGGTTAACAGGGTGCTGTGTTTTCAGATGGGGAGCTGAGTTATAGCTGCAGGTTAAAAGTCAAGCTGACAGGCCGTTTGTGGTTGGGCTGACGGGGTTCTGTTGATACGGATGTAAAATGAGAGCTCTCAGTGCAAACAATCTCTTACGTCTCTTCAAAAAGAAACGCTGAGGTGATCAGTTTCAGGGCTCGTGAGCTCGCTCATATTGTTTTGCTTCCTCATTTTTAAGGTTTCCGTGTCAACCCCCTGTTTATAAGCTGTTGGCTTAGTCAAGGAAGTTATTAGTCAAAAGCTTGTGTCATATATATTTTCTTTACTGTTGTCACAAAGACATAAACTGCTTAAGTGGGTTGGTCTCCAAACACAAATTAGAGCATTTAGGGTTTAATTTGAGCCTCAGTAAACAGGCTGCCTCAGAACGACCCGTGTGATGTTCAAGTGTTTTCATGGCTGCAGTAGATGACACGTCTGGTAATAGGCTCGTACTTTGATTGTGGCTTGTTGTGGTTATAAGCAAAGTGTTGCCTGAATGATACTGCGACTCGAGAGTGCAGAGGAGATGCGTATCATCGCCCCTGCGGCAGGATGCTGAGAGTCAACACAGGAAGTGAGGTCATGGTGTAAGTCCCCAAAAATTTTGGCGGAGCTGTGCTGTTGGCGCCAGAGGCCTGTAAAACCCCAGTCACTGACACACACTCAGTCACAGCTGCTTTAAATAGTCAAATAAACAGAAAGCGAGGAAATATGTAGTTGTGAATTAAACTAAAGCTCACATTTTCTGTTTTCAGAATTCTATGAACCTGCCTCCAGACAAAGCCCGGCTCCTCAGGCAGTATGACAATGAGAAGAAGTGGGACCTGATTTGCGACCAGGTGCATTCACGAACTTACAATGCATTGTACACACACCTGCCATCATCACTTCTCCTATTCAGTAAACTAAACATTACAATGCTTTCTTTGTTTTGCTTCCTCAGGAGAGATTTCAGGTGAAGAATCCGCCTCACACCTACATCCAGAAGCTACGAGGATACTTAGACCCTGGAGTCACACGAAAGGTGGGAGAATACAAATGAAAGTTCAAATGTAGTTTATACTTAAAGGGAAACTCCACCGGTGTTACACATCACAGTGTGTTGAAAGGTGATGGGGAATTCTGCAAATGTGAATGTGAAAGTGTTCAATTAAGCCCATTGCGTGAAGTCACCTGCTTCAGATGATGTCACTTGAGTTGGTTGGGGCTGAATACAAGAAGATTGAAAGAGTAATCGATCAGACCTCTGTAACCTGCTCCTCATCTCTGCTTGAGACTAGTGGCTCAAGCAGTGTTTATTTTCTCTACAACAGATTTTACAGTAGTTATTCGTTGATGCCTTCCTTGACAATATTAAAAGTCTCAACTCAACTCAAATTTATTCACAAAGCACATTTAAAAAGAACTCACATTTACCAAAGTGCTGTACAAAAGGAATAAGACACTAAAAACACACGAGGGGCAACGTAACTGACAGGTACACAGCTCATACATTCAGAGACACAACACACACAGGCACACATCAGTGAAAGCTACATCAGGGGGATTCAAATGCTAATGAATAATTGTAGGTTTTAACATTAAAGACAATACAGTACAATACAAACAATTAAAAGCAAAACCATTTGCAAGCATTCAGTCTGCAAATTTGTGAACAGTAAAATGTCACACAAAATACTGAAACTTGTTCATGCTCTGACATAGGTGGGAATTGAGTTGAGTTTTATGTGGTGGTGGTGGTGCAAGATCATGAATTCATTTATACATCAGGCACATAAAACAAAGAAAACTCAGAGGTCAATAGGTTATATTTTTGAACGATGGTACAATGAACGTTCTTGGTGGTTTGTTTATACTGACAACAAAAAAATACGGTGAAATATCTGTTCATTATGCGTGACAAGGAAGGACAAAACACAATAGTTGGCTCGTTTGGGCGGACTACACAAGTTAGATCAGTATTCATCTCAAAGCTTTGGTTGTTATCCTATCCTTGTCACCTTAGTGATTATCTTGCCTTGCTCCATTTACATATTGTTACATTTAACAGAGCCCAGCTAGGATACAGTAAACATCAACTCCTTCTAAGATGATGTGTGATTTGATACAGCTCACAAACATACACTAATTCATTCGAAGAACATTTAACATAATTCAGTATAAATTTTAGCTCCATGTAAAGTGAATAAACATGACGTTTCCCAGATAATGCTCATCTGCACAAACAATATGGTTTCAACATTTTTATAACTGCTGATTTGTAAAATCTGAGTTCTAGCAAGAAAAAAACATGATGCTGAATCTAGCAGAAGGCTTCAGTTATGTCAGTAATATAAAGTACTAGCAATAAAAACACCTTCAGGCATTCATTTTGATAGGATATGAATGAAGTACAGCACGTCAGGAACATTCTCAGCCTTGATGACTGAACACTGTGTTCGACATTTGCTTTACTTTTTCACTGCAAGTTTTACAGCCAGGAGCAACACCCTACAGCAAAATCCATTATAGTGTCATGAAACCATCTGAGAAATTATGACTAAAATTAGACTAAAATTAAAACTTGGTTCCACTGAGTGAATCTGGACTAAAACTAAACAAATGTGTGACTTTAAACCAACTACAACTCTCCCTAATTGACTTAAACTACATTTAAAATTCTTTTCAATACTGGGCTCAATGCTACATCAGACTATACTAGCATAACCCATCTGGATCTCCGAATAAACTGCCAGTGATCTAGTTGCATTGTGGGTAATGTAGGTGCAGAGAAAGAATAAAGTGTAGAATAAAAAAGAGGATATTTTTGGTTATGCTGAGTGAGTCTGAAGTTACAGAGGTGTGATGGTAAATCAGTGTAGTTTTCTTACAAAAGGAACCTGTGATCTCTCACTGCTTGTTCAGTCGTTCTTGCATCATGATATTTCTGCAACAAAACTCTTTTCTTTCATTTTGTGTTACAGAAGTTTCGCAGGCGAGTGCAGGAATCTACAAAAGTCTTGAGGGAGCTGGAGATCTCACTGAGGACAAACCACATCGGGTAATCAATACTTATCTCTACCATCTTTCTGGTGAATCACACAGATCTTATTTGTTGGCACACGAAGCTCAAGGAAACCACACATGTTTTTTTTTCCTAGTGAAGAATAGTCCTTTCTGTGCTCTTGCTGCTGCCACAGAGCTCTCTCTGGTGCCCAGATATCCCCCATTGTTCTAACTTGCCAAGCTCTGCAGCTCCACTTCATAGAGCTGGTCCTCATAATGCCCAGATGGTAGCCATTGTGCTGCCTCGTCCACTCCCCCAATAGTGTTGAGCAGGAAGCTTTGTTGTGTGTGCCAGAGGGACAGGAAGCCTGGCTGACCAGCGCTGAACCCAGTGAAAAGCACAAACACACACACACACACAGATTCTTTTATGTTTACACATTTCTCACATTTTAAAGCAAACAATCCGTTTCTATTGTTTTGTCATATTTTGTCATAGACATTCAATATTTACAGTTCACCCCACACCTGCTGTGTCCGTGGATGTTATTGTAAAGCCTTTCTTTATCTTCAGTGTTGCAGACATGATCCTTGACTTTATAATCTGATGACACACGGATACTTTCACAAGAAAAATGTGCTGCAGTGTCTTGCCCCTGAACTCTCAAACCCAAAGCAGCCTGTTAAAGGGCTTTGATTTTCCGCAGCATTCATTGAGCTCCAAGAATAACTCATATTCTATTTGGCCTCATCAATAAAGTTCTGTTTGAATGCGTTTCCCAGAAAGACTAACAGGCAAAAAAAGACGAAAGTTATTTTCAGAAGACCTTTGTGGATGGGATTAAGTGTAGCAGATGCTGGTTTATTGTGTGTGTCTGAATCCTGGGCCTGTGCTGATGTGTTATTCCAGAAATTGCCAAGAAAATCTGAAATGGCAAACGTTTGGAGAGAAGTGAAGGGAGGGAGAGAGGAAGGAGTGAGGGGTCAGAGGCAAGGAGGGAGAAAGGGGAGGGAGGGTGGTAGACAGGAAACTGATGATGAAGCCCGCCTCCTTGTCCCCCCCCTCCTCTCCTTCCCTCCTGCACCCGATCTCACTGCTTTGTTTGCTTTCCTCAGTTCTTCTCCTCACCTCTCTTCCTTTTGCCTCCCTCCACTACTTTGAGGCTCTTGATTGCTTTCCTGCTTGTCTCGCCATTGGCTGACTTGCAGTCTGTCATCATAACCAGCACTCCAAGACTATTTTAAGAACCTTTTACCCCAATCCTGTCCCCTTCCTCTCTCCTCTGGAATTCCCTGAAGAAGTGGGGAGGAGGTGAAGGGGGTCTGTGTGGGGGAGGCAGACTAAATACTGTTGACTGTCAGGGGTTCGACCTGAGCCCAGCTCCTTCAGCCATATGCCCTCCACATTCTTTCTCTCATCGCAATGGGAATTCCTTTGTTTGGAGTTGTTGCTCTCTCTCCAAAAAACTGGAGTTAAATGTGGAGGAAATCTGAAGCCTTGCTCTGGTTTACTTTCCATGACATTCCTGCCAAGTTCCTTCAGTCAGGGGAGGCGAGACCCCCCCCCCCCCCCAGAGCTGCCTTAAAGGATAATTCCAGTTTATTGCAACTTGGGTCTTATTTTTGTAACTTTGGGTATGATTTCTGTCAGTTCTGATAACATCGTACCCACAGAGTCCTTATTGAGATATTGGAACATCGTTACATTGCTACGACACTAAGACAAGGAAGAGAGAGAGATTAAAAAACTACTTTTTCCTCGGTAGAACTGTAAATGAATGCAATCTAAGTGTCTGCAATAATCTCCGGTTGCACAAAAACATTGTGTGCATGTACAACTATGGCAAGGTGGGCCAGTTGATAGATGAACGGCCAGTTTGGGTGATAACTTCATCATTTTATCAGGGTGTCTGCAGGTCCTTTAAAAGTCTTAAAATATCTTAAATTCAGATATATAATACTAGGCCTTAGGAGTCATTAAATGGCCCTGAATTTCAATTTGTGTAGTCTAAATTACCGCAAACATTTAATCTATTTTCAGGTCTTGATTGCCCAGGGCAAGTAAAATATCATGTTGGGCCAGTAAATCTAGCAACACACTTACCCAATTGGGCAAGTGGTACAAAAAGACTTAAACACAGGTTTCTCTCCGAAGCTGATGATGGAAGTAGCTAAGGAGTTAGCTTTCTCGCCTTCTTTTCATCTCAGTTGAGGGTTGCACAAGCGTGGTGCTGATTAGGCACTTGTGAGAAAATAGGTAAAGACAAAGTTTTGAGCTGAAGCGCAAGCAAGCATTTCAGTTATCCTGGAAACAGGAGTTTAATTGGGTGACTTTAGAGGATGTGTGCCAAACTCCTAACTGTGTATCACAGTTTCCCACAAGTTTGAAGACTGTACAAGGCTTCACAATAGAGATTAGATGTGAAAAAGAAACTTTAGTCTTTGTTGTTGTTTGATAACTGCTAATAAAGGAAACAATTTTCTTATGGGCAGGTGAAAATTGACTTTGAGGCAAGTAGATTTTTGACCATCTTTCTTGACCGGGCAGGTTGAAAAGAGTTAATGTTAACCCAGAGTTTAATTTATCCATTTTAAAATATATTTTTTTCAAAATGTCTCAAGCACTATTATGTGACCGTCCACATTTTTGATGTTACAAATCTTTAAAACCACCACTGAACCATACTGTCTTTTTACTTTATACTTGCACTTACCTGTTGTCCCAATTTAGATTAACCTAACTCACTCTAATAAGCATTAGCATACTCCCACATAAAACCTACGTCTGAACAGGACCACATACACACTACTTAGAATTATTCCTTACCTGCAATGTTTGAATAAGAAAAGATGATTTGTCCAAAAATTTGGTTTAAGACAGTGAAGCCTATTAAGCATCAGGAAAGTCAGGGGAGATAAAGTATGTGACTATACATACACCCCAGGTCTGGGCATTTTATCTATATTATTGATATCAGTATATAAGACTTAATATTTTCTTAGATTTTGGATGTCGTAACATTGTAAGTGTCGTCCTTTCCTGGTTTTAAAGGCTGCATTACAGTGGACTTACCAGTCTGTTCTAGTTGTTCTGTTATTTGCCTTTACCCACTTATTCATTATATCCACATTACTGATGTTTATATTTAAAAAAAATAAAAATAAAAATCATTGTGTAAATATTTTGTGAAAGCACCAGTAGTCAACAATACAGTATTGTGGCAATATCGATATTTAAGTATTTGGTCAAAAATATTGTGATATTTGATTTTATCCATATCGCCCAGCCCTTATACATAGTTATAGTTATACTTAAACATGCATATGAATCTGTGTGTGCATGCATATCTAAACATATAATAACATAAATACACATCCACCCATCTACATGTATATTTGACGAGACTTGAGCTTTCATTTTGCTTCGTATTTATTGTAATTACTTTACAGGAATTAATCTCAATATTCAAAGTAAATATTGGTTCTTTTTATACTATTTCACTATTTCAGGATTCATTACAAGCAATACAACAAATAAATGTTATTAATGTTATTAGTCAGGATGGCCAAAACAAGATTTGAGTTGTTATAAACCAGATTGATCCTTTAAGTTCAAAAAAGTCCTATAAGAGGGCTTTTATCAATCTTAAAAATTACACAAATCTCTGTTTTCTGTCTATCTCTGTTTCTATAACTGTTCTTGGATGAAATATAGTACTAAAGGATAAAAGGATAAGGGTGTGTTTGTGATTCGTTGCCCTGCTAACCCCTCCGTGTTCTCATGTGTCACAGGTGGGTCAGGGAGTTCCTCAATGATGAGAACAGAGGCCTTGACGTCCTGGTGGAGTACCTTTCCTTTGCCCAGTGTGCTGTCATGTGAGTACTTTTATCAAAGTGTACTTTACACACACAGACACACACACACAGACACACACACACACACACACACACATTTCTCCTGACTGTAGCCAAAAACCTTCCTAAGGAGCTGGGTTGGGCAGTGGATTCAGATGCTGGGTTAACACGTTGTGTCCTGTGTAGAGCCTGTAATAAACCGCTCGTGCATCTAAAAATGTGCTCTTGGCAGATCTTACTCTTTGGATGTCTTTGTATGCCCTGTTGCATACTTGGCAAACTGAATGTGTTTCTGGATAGATGCTATGTGGTGTAGTGCTGAGCTATACGTTGCCTGAATGGGATGGGATCTCTGTGCTGAGCTTTTATCATGCAGCTTGATGACAGTTCTTGTGATAACCCCTGGCTCTCTACCAAGCTGCCTCGCTGACCTAACCTCCCCCGTGCCTCTCCTCTACACCCCCCTGTGCCTCTCTGTCGGCTTGTCTGTCTGTCTGTCTGTATGTGGCCCAGGTTGGATTTTGAGGGGCTGGAGAATGGGGAGGATGGCTACTTGGACAAGGCTAAATCTTGGAGCAGGTCCATAGAGGATCTGCACCACACCCAACCCTTCTGCAACACACTGGTGCGCTCTGCCCGCCAGTCTGTCCTCCGGTACGTATTGCTAAGCAAGCTTCCTCGCTGTGTTACCTATCCTTGTTGCCTCGCTCTGCTAACCGCGAATGCTATAAACATGTATTAGCATGCAAGCCGGTTGTCTTGGTGCTTGTATTGTTTCAGGGGGAAGCCTGAATGGTTGATGAGTTATTACTGGGTCTGCTGACCTAGCTCTTGACCTCAAGGCTCTGCACAAAGTCAATCAGAGATAGATACCAGAAATCTTTGACCTTTTTGCGTTATGAGTCTCTCTTTGTTAATAGTCCTCCCTCATCTGTCCAGATGTGCCTCTGCACCGTCTTCAGATGAGAGCCAGCTGTGAGCAGCAGCACATGTTGGACAGTTTTCTTCATCACTGAGCCACACACAGACAAGAGATGAAGAGACACGAGATGTAAAGTCTGATAGGAGTAAAAGACAAATAGCTTTCAGGCTTTATAGCATTTAGATTAAGATAACTACCCAATCTGTATTAGTGTAACTGTGTGTATCATGTATACCTGGGACAATGTATATGATTCAGAAATGCTGGATCACGAGACACGGTAAAGGCCATTTATAAACTGCACAAGGAAAGTAATAATACTATGTGCACATGATGACTGGGCATTACAGTTACATAACAGCAGTGTGTGTGCATAGACCTCAGTCTGTTGACAGAAGCAAGGAAACCAGGCTTCTCCCATGATGCATCTGTAACCTCAAAAGCCATCGAAGTTTTTTCTGTCAGACCTCATTCTCTGTAATTTTCTCTCTCTGCCTCTGTCTATGTGACAACACTTTAAACAAGAGTCATATGACTTCCAGATAAACTCCAGAAATAAATGAAACGAGCTTTGGTTAAACACCAACGTTTAAAGTCAAACATTGAGTTTGATTACTGAATCTCTTCTACATGTTAACTTCTGTCATCTGTTGCAGCTATGGCACGGTTTCCAACAGCAAAACCATCAAGAACTCCCGCCTCGTGAGCCAAAAAGATGATGTGCATGTGTGCATCATGTGCTTGAGAGCAATCATGAATTATCAGGTAACACCAACACACAATGTGAGGATTACGTGTTTCCTGTGCTCGATATATTCTTAGGTTTTCCTGACCACATCCTGTTCTCTCTCCCTCTCACTGTCTGTGTCTTCTTCTTGCAGTATGGCTTCAATATGGTCATGTCTCACGCGCACGCAGTCAATGAAATTGCTCTCAGCTTGAACAATAAGAACTCACGGTAAGAACTGTGGCCCCCCGTCTCCTTACACACAGGGCTGGGTCTAACAATGGGGGAAACCCTGCAGCCAGTTCATATGATATGCCTCTCATTCTTCATGGGGCTCAGCTTCTCTCTGAAGTTGGGATCAGAGGCGTATATACAGGCTGTTAAAGGAATGTTTACTAAAGGGAGATTAGTGGTAAACCACCAGGGCTGATCACTTCATAATGAAGGCTGGGAGCATAAACACTTGAAAAGCTCTAAAGACCTGCCCTGGCTTCAGACTTCAGCATTGATTATAGATTTCAACTTCCTTGCATGCATTTTGAGAACATACATTCTGGTAGCGTAGATAGTAGGGATAAAAAATATTGATACATTTAAGTATTGCAATTTTATGTGAAGTGATACTGTATCGATTTTTATGAATACTTTACATGCACAGATTTGTGGCAGTGGTTCATTTAATGTTGTGTTTAAACCTTTGACTGCCAGATAGCAGTGTTGTAATTTATCAGATCCAACATAACAACTGTAGCTACACTCTTAGAAATAAGGGTTCTTCAAAAAGGGCTGAAGTTCTACCCAGAACCATTTGCCTCTAAAAACACTTTTTTGAAGTAAGAGTTCTTCAGGGTTTCTCTGTAAGACTAAGGGGTCAGTGCAGAACACCTTTTCATCTAAGTATTTAGAGATCTTCACCCACATATATTCAAATGTTTATCCATGTTTCAAATGGTATTTTTAAATGTAGACTTATCTGTAATAACCTTAATTAGTTCATTTTATCTTTACCATTATTTCATGCCATACAGTTCCACATGATTTATTGTTTTTGTTTATGGGTACCAGGCACTTGGCATTTTGTATTCAGTCCTAATTTGGAATGGAGTTTCAGTTTCCAGCCCCACTGCACCATTGAAATAGTTAAGACTGCAGTAGTAGTGATTTCATGAAATCTCCGCCCTTAAAAACATTATTGTGAGCCCTAAATATTGTGGGTTGCGCTGGACCACATCAGCCCTTTTGGAACCTCATTGAAGCCCGATGCTGCTGGACGTGGCTCCCTTGGCCCCAGTCTAACCTATTAAACTAAAACCATGAGAAGTGGAAGAGAGATCTATAAATAATGTAGTCACTTACTATTTTTGGGCTCCCTGGGTTGGTTCTAAATTAAACTTTTGGAAAATAAAGTTCTTGGTAGAACTCTTTGGGTGGGTTCTTGTCAGCACCTTTAGAAGATGGAAAGATTCGGGATGGAACCCCTTAGATAGTTCTTGGTGGAAACTATTACATTTCTCTGTAGGACCTCTTGTAGGTAGTTGTGGGTGAAACCTTTCACAGATGGCTCTAGGTGAAACCCTTCATGGTAGGTTCGAGGAAGAACACTCTGAAAGGGTTTCAGGTGATACCTTTATAAAAGGTTCTACCAAAAATGGTTCTCCTATGGCAGGGGTCGGCAAACTTTGCTTTGTAAAGAGCCATTATTGGCCAAAAAAAAAGGGAAAAAAAACTGTCTGGAGCCGCAAAACATATTTGAATAGAGGTAACAGCCTATTAAGTCGAAATTAGCTCATCAACATTACGAATAGGTCTTAATGACAATTTGTTAATATGATTTACTACAAGGTGGCTACTCTGTAATTTGCTATTCATAATTATTTATTATTTTGCTTAAACTTTGCAGCATTGGTGGTGAAAGCAAATTAATCTGTCTGCACACTATTAAATCTTATATTTTCTTCTAGGACTTTAGCTTTTTTTGGATTTGAAATCCATAGCTAGCCTTGCCACAGAGACTCCAGGCTAGCCACCACTACTGAAGTTCAGCAGAATTTAGAGGAAAGGCGCTAGGTCATAGACGTATGACGCATATTTTAGTTGTTGAAATGTCAAAACATTTTTTTGATTTGATGTATAGGCCACACATTTTTCAGTAGAATGCAGTGATCACTTTAGGCCTACAATAATGACAAATGAAAATCTGAATGAAAAAAGATAGCATATAATTTTATGTCAAAGTCACAGGGAGCCAATGGAGATGGTCTAAAGAGCTGCATGTGGCTCTGGATCCGCAGATTGCCTACCCCTGTCTTATGGCTTTAAGTTGAAGAGCCCTATATGGTTCTAGTTAGCACCTTTATTTCTAAGAGTGTAGCGTGTTACAAGGACTGTAATGATTGCAAATGCAGATCCCACTGTTCTGATGGAGAGTAAACTTATTTTACTCAGACTTTATGGATACGGTGTTTTTTCTTTATACTATGACAGTTTTCCAAAAATTCGCTTTAAAAAATCACAATACATCACCTTGTTTATAATATTGCAGTATATCGCAATATATTGAATTGTAACCCTCGTATCATGATGCGTATTGTATTGCCAGCTTATTGTCAATACACAGCCCAAGTAGACAGTATACATTTTGTGCTTTTCCACTTTAATTTGACAAACTTAATGTTTGCAGTTGAACTTTATCCACATATGCTCTAACGAGTGTCTCTTGTACTTCCAGGACGAAAGCCTTAGTCCTGGAGCTGCTGGCTGCCGTGTGTCTAGTCCGAGGAGGTCATGAGATCATCCTCTCAGCATTTGACAACTTCAAAGAGGTGCCCAAAGCAACATTTTAATGACACTTGAACCATTATCATCTAAAGTCGCACTATTTATTTTGGTGTTAATACATGACCAACCCTGTGAGCATTGAATGTGCTTCAAAAAAAATCTAGCTGGCATTAATTAAATTGAGACGATTTCCCACATCACTGGTGTGCATGAGGGCATAAAGGGGCAGCGTAGAGGAAAGTGGAGGAGCTCTGAGATTTCAAGTCTACTGAGGATGTAAGCAAAGCTCTACGGTGGCCTGTCTGCGGTCATTAGTCTCATTAAGACACCAGATGTGAGTCAACCTTGAACAATGATAAAGATCAACTCCCCGATGGGAGCCAGTAGACCACAAAGGTTTGCTTAGCTTCTCAGTTTCTGCCGACGCAGTCACCTAAATACCGGAACAAGACGATTACCTCACAGTCGAAAAGCCCCAGAGACACAAGAGCTAATCAACCCACCAGTCAAAACAAGATGGTGTTTCTATAGTGGTTTTTCTGTTTTTTAAATGATACATTAATACAAGGTGACAGGTCTTTGAAATCTCTAAAGAAGGCCACCTGTGGTATTCAACCACTGCTGTTCAGTAATATAAGGTCCATGACTGCTTTTATGCTCAGTTAGGATTGTCAGAAATTATTTTTGCAGTATGAAAAAATAGAATTGAGAACGCTGTGCTTGTTTTTTTTCTTCCTTGGATGTATTTCGGTGTAGGAATTTTGCTAAAATAATCTGTCCCATGTCTCTATCTTTCGCTGGCTTCCCTAACTCCCATGAGTTATGATCATGAGAAGAGGCTGTTGTTGCAAATGGAGTAAGCTTCCCTCTGTTTACATGCAGCTAAGCTCTTATTCAATCCTGGAATGTGTTTCATCATAACAAAATACTGTATTATGCCATGATCTGTCTCGTGAATTAATATAATACAGTAGATACACAAAGGATTTTGGATGAGCTCTGTTGGTTGTTTTGATATGTTTTAAAATTTATTTTTATTGCACCAACTCAAGACACAGCAGAACAACCCATAAACATGGAAGATATATGATCTCACTGACAGAGAGCAATGGATAGTAAAATAAGCAGTAAATTGTAGGAGAAAAGGAAAATTGAAGCAAAATAAAAAAAAGACAGTGGTGCTTTTTACTCTGAAATACAAAGTTCTGGTACAGCTCGTACAAGTGGTGCCCATTTCTTAATAAAAACCTTGATTGTTTTTGATTTGCTTTGATCTCTTCACAGACACAAACTAACTTAATCTTTTCTCTCCAATGCACTGAATGTAGAGACTGTGATATGTACATATTTTTGTGATTAAGAGCAAAATCCCTAATAGATAAATTACTGTTTTTGGTATGCAGATAGGATACCAAGAACAAAAAGTGCACTGTTAATAGTTAATACCCAAAATAGATTTAATCTCTTTTTTAACATTTAGCCAGTGCTGTAGGAGTTTCGGGAAGTCCCAAAAGATAAAAGGTGAAGTCCCCTAACGTGCAACAGCCCCTCCAACATTAGTCAGATTAAACATTATGTTTTGACATTTAGACAATTAGTTTTAAAATAGATCATTTTGACCTTCCATTCAGATTCTCTGCTTGTTGGACATCTTGTTATTCTAAGACGTCACCCACTGGATTGTGGACTCTTGTTTTAAATCCTTGAGTTCAGCATTTTGGCCGTTGCCATCTTGTTTTTTTGTTTGTTGTCTTTTTTCGAGCCAGAAACTGGTCCCCAGGAGCCAATTTTCGTAGTGGCCAATCAGTTGTATTACAACTTTTGAGTCCATTTTGATACCACTGGGCCCAAAAAGAGTTTTTCCCATAGACTTCCATTGTGAAAGAGCATGTGTGTGTGACAGTTGTTCAGCTTCACAACCCCGACAAAATCATTCATTTTACCTACAGCTAGATGCATGCAGTCCAGTAACATTTGGAAAGTCAAGAAGAGCCACACGATTAAATCATTTTATCCCCATTTAAGTTAGCGGAGTGCTAAAAGGGAAGCAGCCAGCTTGGTCAGAGGAAGTCTCTAGTGCCCTTGCTCTATGGGCCCAATGATGCGGATGCAGAACTGATCATCTGGGTACCTTTAATGCATGAATGTATTTAGCTCCTTACACCACTGAAAAACTTCCATAGGAATTAATGACGCCCCGCCTTCTACATGCTTTCCAGTTCTCTTTATAAATCCATGGCCAGATATGACCATATTTGGACGAGAGGGTGGAGCTATGGAAGTGTGAGGGATGGATCTGACTGAGAACCTAAAGACAATATGAATATGTACAGACAGCCTGTCACTTAAAGCGGCCATGGTCTTAATTATGCATAACTTTAAGCCTTAATAAAATGTACGGATGAGTCATGTAAAAATTCAGTCCCCATAGCAACCAAAACAGTTTTTTGTACCAGGTTTTAAACATGTTAATTTCACCTGTAAAGTCAGGCATTTTAACACGGGTGTCTATGGGGATTGACTCGCTTTTGGAGCCAAGTGGCCATTCAAAGAACTGCCGTTTTTGGCACTTGTGTGTTGGCTTCATTTTTCAGCCCTGGAGGTTGCAGCTTAGTTCAGTTGTGACTTTTTCATCCCACATTTCAGCTAAAATTAAAACATCATAATTCATATTCAAAAATTTTTGTAAATCATCACCAAATGTCTTTTAATGTCCTTTTAGGTGTGTAAAGAGAAGCATCGCTTTGAGAGACTGATGGAATACTTCCGCTGTGAGGAGGGAAACATCGACTACATGGTAAGATTCGTGTTATGGATGTATGCTTTGGGGTATGACTGTGTCCACTTATCCATCTGATTAAATATTTTTGGATCTAAATCTGTCTGTGTCTGTGGTCCAGGTCGCGTGCATGCAGTTCATCAACATCGTGGTCCACTCAGTCGAGGACATGAACTTCAGAGTCCATCTGCAGTATGAATTCACCAAGCTGGGACTGGATGATTACCTGGAGGTAAGGTGACAATTCTGTGGTTAAAACAGGAAAACCAACAAATATCCTCAAGTGGAGATTATTTGCACAGTGGGTGTAGAATATCTCTAATGCTTATTTATTCTCCATCACGTCAGAAATGTAAACACACGGAGAGTGACAAGCTGTCGGTGCAGATCCAGGCCTACCTGGATAACGTGTTTGACGTGGGTGGTCTGCTGGAAGATGCGGAGACGAAGAATGCAGCTCTGGAGAAGGTGGAGGAGCTGGAGGAGCACCTGTCCCATGTAAGTGCACCACCCAGTCTGGACCACCAACACAGCTCCCTGGGCTCGTTTATGAGATTGTTGTGGTTCACCAGCCATGTACTTAACTCCGCTGTTTCTACGTGGTGATTAGGAATCTACTCAGTGTTTGCATTTCACGAGTGGTTCAGAATAATCACGGGGTGGAGAACGCTGGAAAATACTGTGCGTGAAACAAGCATAATATTGTTCTCGTGTTGGCTCATTCTTTCTGGGCAGTTGCCTTCGTAACCCACGCTGCTTTGCAAAGACCTTCTTCACACAGAAGGGTCGTGGGCAGCCCTGACATCACTCGAGGAATTTCATAACAAACTCTGCTCTCAGGGGTCAGGAATGATGGGGGAGGATGAGGGTGAAGAATCTCCTGTGCAACATGTGTAATCTGTTCAAAATCAAAACTAAAAGCTGTGTCATACTGCTGCTGCGTCATGCTGCTAGGTATATCTTATTTCTTATTGATGATGCAGTGTATAGGGGAGAGAGTGGGAGGGAGTGGAACTGGGAAAGGTGCCCGTGCTGTGGATCAATTCTTGTATTCACCTCCTCTCATCTCTCCGTTGTTGTTCTCTGTGTCTTCTCCCGCAGGTGACGGAGAAGCTGCTGGAGGTTGAGAATGAAACCATGATGAAAGTAGCTGATCTGGAGAAGCTGCTCCTTCAGAAAGATAAGGACCTGCATGCGATACGGGTAAGCCTGCAGTTGTGATGATGTAATGCTGCTTTGACTGCCTCGCATCAGAAAGGCTTCACCTCACTGAGCATTAGCAAAGATCTGTTTGAATAGCATGTAGTTAAATTGCTGTGATAGCAAATTAGGTCAGCAGGAAACAGGATGAATCTTTGGCAAGTGTAGTCATTGTGTTGTGCTCTTTATCGCCCCCTGGTGACTATTTAGGAGACATACGAGTCGACCAACACCCAGGTCAACACCCTGAGGAGGGTGCTGAAGGAGAAGGATGCAGCCTTTCAGAGACACTTCAACATCGAGAGGCGTCTGCTGGAGCTAGAACAGCAAGGCACCATCCGTTTGCACAAGAAGGCTGATGGAGACATTGCCATTGAGCCACTGGGCGTTGGGGGTGGAGGTGGAGGTGGGGGCGGTGGCCTTGGGATCCCACTGGGTGACATTGGGCAGCTGTCTTTGGGTTCAACTGCTGGCTTAACTGAACCAGGAGGGATAGACACCAGTTTACCACCAGCCAGTGAAGCCCCTCCACCTCCTCCGCCACCTCCACCGCCTCCTCCTCCTCTTCCCTCTGCCTCAGGTGATGACTCACAGTGATTATGTCTGGTGACACATGCATGTGAAAGTTGACTGTGTTTGACTACAGACCCACAGCAGAGGTCTATTTTCAGTTCCCATTCTTTGTTTATTCGTGCCAAGCCAGGTGATGGGTCGCAGCAGTGTGTTTCTGTGCCAGACAGGAAAAGGAAATACAAGTTGTTTCCTTTGTGTGTGAGTGTGAAGGCAGACTGCAGCACAAGAGAAACACTAACAACTGAAAGAGCTGTTTTCAGCTCAGAGAGGACTTGCAGGAGATAACAGCACCGCATAGAATATAACACACAGATGTCACGAAACATATAATACAGGCTTAGAATCAAGTACATCAAATATTAAGAGACTAATAAGGAATGGCAAAACACAGAGGATCAAAGTGAGGTTATGCGATTGATAAAATGACACCAAAATATCAACATATAAAATGGATAAACAAAAGCATTTCAACATTTTCTTGTACATCAATTCCAGGTCAGAGTGTGCCAATCCCACCACCGCCACCTCCTCTCGCTCCACCTCTGCCAGATGCTTCTCCATCTGTTATCCTCAGTTTGGGTCTCTCAGGTGAAGGCTGATACAAATGACATTATTGTTATGCACTTTTTCCTTTGCTTTATATTCCACTGCAGGCACATAATAACAGTTTTATGTATTTTATTTAATTCTCGACTTCAGCTATCAGAATCAAGAAGCCCATCAAGACCAAGTTCCGCCTGCCTGTGTTTAACTGGACGGCCTTGAAGCCCAATCAGATCAACGGCACAGTCTTCAACGAGATTGACGACGAACGTGTGCTGGAGGTAAATCATGCAGATAAAACAGCTTTTTATTATTTACTATAGAGTGCTGCAGGAATGAGTCCTAAACTCAGACATGCTCTAATATTGTTGCTCTTGTGGTTCCCTTGTCTTAGTCAGTGAGTTGATCAGATGCCTGAAGTAAGGTTTGTGGTTCACACAAGCCCAAGAGATATTAAGGTTTGGTACATGACAAAAAATAAGTCAGTACATACCCCACTCTTGACTATTTAAGCTTTTGCATGTCTTAAAAAAGACGTTTGCTAACAAGTGGCTAAATGAGACTACAGAGTGTTGCGCTGAGCACAGCTTCATAGCCTGGTTGTGGTGGCCATGTGAGGTCTTGGGATTGTAGTGTAGTTCGTTTATGGCCTGTCGTTAGCTTTCTACTTCTGTAGATTGCATTTACGCTTAAAAAAATCATGAAAGTGGTGTTCATTTGTGAAGATTATCTTGCTGAACAAAACGTGTAAGTATCATAAACTGTTTGCCACAGAGCTCATTTTCTGCAATAATCCAAAATTCAATTAAAATACAGTTGACTGGTTGTTGAGGGAACCAGGGCGATGATAACTTCCAGGTTGTCCTACAAAAAAGTAATTCCTGCTGCAGTCTATTTATTTACACTCAAAAGCTCAGGTAAATTAGCAAAATCCGGACTGGTGCATGGCATTACATGACATTATCTTTTTCCCCATTGAGCCGTGCCCACCTTTAATCAGTGAGAAGAGCATGGAGAAAACAAAAATGCAGATACTGCTCGTGAATGAGCCCATTGCTCACAGTAAGAAGCTGATTGAGAAAATGTGTCTTCAATATAAGTTCAGAACATGTCAGTAAACTGTCACTCATGTGCAGGAGCTGGATCTGGAGAGGTTTGAGGAGCTGTTTAAGACCAGAGCCCAGGGTCCCATTGTGGATCTTTCCTGCACAAAGAGCAAAGTAGCCCAGAAGGCTGTAAACAAAGTCACCCTCCTGGACGCCAATCGCTCCAAGAACTTAGCCATCACACTGCGAAAGGCTAACAAGAGCACAGAAGAGATCTGCAGAGCAATAGAGAAGTATGCACTCTTACTGGAGTTGAGATCCTTTTAAAACCACAGACAAGATTGAACAAATTACTAATATGTGTTATGTTCACTCAGGTTTGACCTCAAGGCCTTACCTGTCGACTTTGTGGAGTGCCTGATGCGTTTCCTGCCCACGGACGCAGAGGTGAAGGTGCTGCGTCAGTATGAGCGCGAGCGGCGTCCACTGGACCAGTTGGCGGAGGAAGATCGCTTTATGTTGTTTTTCAGCAAGATCGAGAGGCTCACGCAGAGAATGAACATCATCACGTTTGTCGGGAACTTTGTTGACAACATCAACATGCTCACACCACAGCTCAATGCTGTCATCGCTGCTTCTGGCTCAGTGAAATCTGCACCAAAGTTGAAAAGAGTGCTCGAGGTAACAAGTGTTTGTGCAACTGTTTTTTTAATTAATCAGCAGTGTTTCCATTGTTCATATATATTCATTTATTCTTCTCGTTCACTTGTAGATCATCTTAGCCTTGGGGAACTACATGAACAGCAGCAAGCGAGGCTGCGTTTATGGCTTCAAATTACAAAGTCTCGATCTGGTAAGTATTACGTAGTGGAATTTAGAGACATTTTTCAAGTGCTCAGTTTATCCCCACACCAATAATCACAAAAATATACCACAGAGTTTATTTGTACAGTGCTTTGCTGATATTCCCATTCACTCCTATTGCTCCACAGCTGCTGGACACTAAGTCTACAGACAGGAAGATGACGTTGCTCCACTACATAGCTCTCATTCTGAAAGAGAAGTACCCTGAGCTGGCCAACTTCTACAGCGAACTGCACTTTGTGGATAAAGCTGCAGCAGGTGAGTTCAGACAAAAGCATCATGAAGATATGTTAATATCTCTGTTCAGTTAAAGGTTCAGTGGGTAACTTTTATGAATACAACTTGTCATATTTGCTGAAACTGTCACTATATCTTGACGGAAGAAGAAGAAATACTGTATTAATTGCAGAGTGGAAATGTTTTCACTCTGTTGCTATATACACACAGGCCCGAAATACACACAGCAGTGCCCAGGAGGTGAACTGGCACCTCCCCAGCTTTCAGTCCACGTTCTGTACTTGGTCTGGATGGGGACTTGAGTTGGCGACCCTCCGGTTCCCAACCCAAGTCCCTATGGACTGAGCTACTGCTGCCCCTGTCACTACATCCTGACAGACGTACATGGGAAAGATAATCTGTGAAAAAATCAGGTTCCTCTGCCTCCTGAAAGTGCTCCAAATGGCATTTTCAAGAATCCACCGAGTCAGCAGGAGTCTCAAACGTAGTGTCAATTACTGCTTGTGTACATGCTGCACAGCCCCACTCCCGTGCATACTCTCACTCAGTCAAGCTCATTATCTTTAGCGTACGGCTTCTGTTTTGGTTTCAGTTTGAAATCCTTTCAGGTCCTGTACCTGTCTCCACCTCGGAAAAGCTGCTCTGGTGCTCCTGTTTTCTTTTGGGCTCGGTTTAAATCTTTGTTTTTAGCTTGCTTTTCATCATCAGTCTTCTTCTGTTTGCATGTCTTTTCTGTGTACGCTGTTGTTGGCAATGAAACGTGTACACATGCAGTGTTTGGCAGCTGCGTTAGAGACTCAGATTGTTTTTTTCTGTTGAGGCACGGTGGATTCCTCAAATGCCAATTGAAGCACTATGAGGAGGCAGAGGAACATCATTTTTTTCACAGATTATCTTTCTAGTGTACTACTCTCAGGATATAGTGACAGTTATTTTTTTAGAAAGTTACCCAGTGTAGCTTTAAATGAGAACAGTTCTATGGTAATGTGCTCATATATGGTTGTATTGCTGTAAATAAAACATATTCCCCTTCTGATTGTGTGCAAAAGTATCTCTGGAAAATGTGCTGCTGGATGTTCGAGAGCTGGGGAAAGGCATGGACCTGATTCGGAAAGAGTGCAGTCTCCATGACCATTCAGTTCTGAAAGGCTTCGTCCAGGCCAGTGACCCACAGCTGGACAAGCTGCAGAAGGACGCCAAGACAGCAGAGGTATCCAACACTGTCCTCACCTCTTAACCTCAAAGGCAACAAAATGAAAATAGACATGAGGCAAACGTCTGTCACAGATGCAGCTCACTGACCTCTAACACACAAACCAATCATCATGACTCGACAGTGTTTACACACAATGCTTCCACTCTGGCACTGTCCTTTCCCGATTCTAGGAAGCCTTCAACAATGTGGTGAACTACTTCGGAGAGAGTGCCAAGACGACTCCACCCTCGGTGTTCTTCCCTGTGTTTGTGCGCTTTATCAAGGCCTACAAGGTGAGGTCACCCAGCAGCATCTTTCCTCACTTCTGTACTGACAGGGCGCAGCTTTCTCTCTTGGTCAGATGGGAAGTTCCCTGGTTTCAGACTTGGATGTTGTCAGTCTCAGTGAGAGCAGAGCAGGGCAGAGCTTTGGCTGCCTCTGTGCCACAGGACGTGGCGCATAGTCCGAGGCCAAATAACAGGAAAGGCCAGCTGGGTCTGACTCCAGAGCTGCAGCTGTGGTGTTTAGACTGGTTCTTCCCCCTCCCTCTCCCCCTCCTTCCCTCATCCCCTTTACCCCCGGACAGCCTCGCCCTGCCCCACCACACAGCACACTTCCTGGGATTGTTCTCAGTCTGGATTTATGGGATCTGCTTAAGGAAATGTGCAACACAAGGATTTCTTTGTATGTGTGTGTGTGTGTGTCTGTCTGTCTGTGTATGAGTTACTTAAAGGTATAGTTAAACTTTTAGGAAGTACGCTTGTTATGACCCCAAGATGGCCCAGGGGAGAGCAGTGTAACATAAAACCTGGTGCAGAATATGGGGAGTTGAAATAGTAACAAAAAAATAATCAACCGATTAAATAAAATTTGACAGCAAATTCACTACCTTTCTAATATTAACCTGGCAACAACATACAACAGAAATAACTTGTGTTCTTGCAGAGAGTTAGAAGAGAGGATCGATACACCTCCTTGCCTGCCCTTTAAAGGAATACTTCATCCCCCCAAATGACCATTTGTTTTTTCAAGAACTCATCCCATGTTTCACTGAATTTGTGATTTTGTTTGCCTCCAAAGAGAATGAAGAATCCAAGAACTAAGAAAATTATTGATCGGCTGGAGTAAAACGGTGCTACATTTAATCCATTTAAAAACTCTCAAGCACCTCTTGCAGTATAATCCAAGTCTTATTCAAAAAGTTGCATGCTCAGTTCTTCCCAAACTCTAAAACACTAAAACTTAACTATTTAATACTGATATGAAAGTGAAACATATCTATGCTTTCTTCAAAGACAGACTCCATTGACAAAAACAGTCTTTCAGTCAGGAACACTTTAGTCGAGGAAAACTTTATTTCTATTTGCAGTATTATATATGGTGGTATGGCTCTGTTCTGGGGCCTCTCTGCCTTTCCTTGGGCCTACACAGAAAGCCTCTTCCACGTGCCTATGTGGAAAGCCTAAGGCAGAGAGAGCACACCTCTCCACCCTTCTGCATGCTTACATGGAAAGCCCAAGGCAGAAAGAGCAAACTTCCCTGCCCTTCCATGCGCCTACATGAAAAGCATAAGGCAGGAAGAGCAGCAGCAAAGAGTTTTATTCACAAATTCAATGAAATGTAAGGTAAGTAGTTGATGTACAAATGGTAATTTGGGGGGTGAAGTATTCCTTTAAATATAAGAGGCCAGTAAATTTAGCTTGGTATAAATACTGGAAACAGCTCGTTTGGCTCTGTCCACAGCTAAGATAATTTGCTGCTGGCTGTAGCTTTATATTTACATATAAAGTGGTATTGATCTTCTCATCTAACTCTCAGCAAGAAAGCAAATATGTGCAATTCCCAAATTATTATTATTATTGCTTTAAAGCACATTTAGTGTTAGGTATAAAAAAGTTGTGTGTGTTAGAAAGGTTAAAAGAGGAAGACAGGAACAGAAAGATTACATTTCTAATGATTGATAATGTTCATGTGTTTTGGTGTGTGTCCTGTTTATGTTCCCCTTTTGACCTGTTTTTTCTACCTTTAGAGGGCCACACACGTGTATTGACTTGGATTTGTTTGAGCTTCAGTGTCTTGTGGCAGACAGTCACGTTTTTCTCTTCTCAACAGGATGCAGTGGAAGAAAACGAGCAGAGGAAAAAGCAGGAGGAAGCAATGAGAGAAAAGTTACTGGCTCAGGAGGCTAAACAGCATGACCCCAAGGTACAGTGCATGCAACTGAGCTGGATGAAACCTATCAGATGTTTACTCAGTGCTAAATAAAGCTGTGTGGCGTGCCAAAAAGCACAGTGAACAGCACAAATATCCTCTCTGCCGGTTCAGGTCCAGGCCCACAAGAAGAGGCAGCAGCAGCAGGAGCTGATCGCGGAGTTGCGCAAGCGGCAAGCCAAAGACCACCGGCCCGTGTACGAGGGCAAGGATGGCACTATTGAGGACATCATCACAGGTGGGCCAGACAGCACCCTAAAAAGACCCCATGTGGGTGCCAGAAGCCCCGGTCGTCCCAAGTCGAGGATGACTGTGGTCATTCACTGCTCGGCTCCTTTGAATTGCACCTTGTGCTACGTAGTCCAGACACCACCACATCTGGAGCACAGCACGTAGCAGCACAGCAGCCTCTGGTTATTCCATGACGTGCTGTCTAGCTAGAAATGCTGCTGAGCCTCAGTATGTACATAGACAGACAGTTTGAAGTGTACATGAATATCAGTATATAGAGTCCTAATTTACAGGATCCTTCTTTTGTGCAGATTTTTATGTGATAATAGTATTTTTCGAAGTATTCTGATGATGGTTTTTGTTTGTAGAAAAATAAGACAATGCCAGTGAAAACAGGTTGAGGATTACACGAAGGTCTTCCATAACTTCACCACTAGGAGTCGCCATTTTAAAATCCCTCCTGTAAGGGCTTTAATGGGAGACAAAAAGCAGCATCTACAGCCTCAGGATAGCACATGAGCTAACAGATGTTTTTGTCGAAAACTATTAATCAGTACCTTAAACATGAATAATATAAATGTTCCAATAACATAATTGTAAGTAATGTTAATAATGCTTCTAAGCCACTACTCTCAGAGCTGTTAACAGCCCTAAAACATGCTCAGTGTGTCCTAATCTGATAACACTTTAGTTTAAGTCCCCTGTTTAGCGTTTAAAGCCGTACACAGACATTTAAGAAATGTTTTATTACACACTAAAATATAGTTGTATGTAGCTATATGGACGTTTTAGGGTGCTTTCACACCTGCCCTGTTTGGTTCGGTTCAGTCAGACTCAAGTTTGTTTGCCTCCTAATTGCGATTTGTTTGGGCAAAATGTGTCTTTATATACTTAAAAGGGATTGGGCGTTTAATTGTGACTAGGCTTTTAATTGAAGTTTTACAGTATATAAAGACACATTTTCTATATTTATAGCTGTTTTTGGTACCATTTTTATAATACAGATGCCTCCGCTAATGGCTGCCCACAGAAGGAGTTATAGTCGATGACAAACACATGAATAAACACTACATTATGGCATGTTATAAGACTTTTATTAAATGTTAACATAGTGCTTATAAATGCAAAATAGAGGGATGTAAAGTAAAATGTTGCCCCTAATCCTACTAAAGACTTCCTGAGGGTTTTACTGTGCTACACACAGAAGAGCTCAGGTTCATTAGTCTCCTGAAAGACATTTGAAGGTGGTCCAGTGTTTTTTTTTTCACCCCGGAGAAGGGTAGCAGTGTCTCAGGTGTGACATGTTTTCTCTCCCTCACCCTCCTCCCCCAGTACTGAAGAGCGTGCCCTTCACAGCCCGCACTGCTAAACGCGGCTCACGGTTCTTCTGTGAAGCCAACCTCTGTGACGACGCCAACTGCTAGCCCTTCCCCCCTAATGCCAAGGTTGTCCAGGTGTCTCTCGTACGCCTCCTGACCCCCACTGTGCATGCAGCATGATCCCTGTCACCCAAACCCAACCCCACCACTACAAATACTGTGAACTAACTTTGGGCCGTCATTTGGTTGTTTGTGTTCTCCTTCAGAGGACTCCTATCAGGCGTCTGGTGATAGGAGTCAGCCAAACCTCTTTGCCTGGTGCAGATCTACATGGGAAAATAAGAGTTGTACAGCGTGTCAACATATTTTCTTAAAAGTGAAAAATATGTTGATGCATTCACAGTACAATCAGCCATGACTGTAATTAAATTACCATCATGCATGACACATTTAAAAGGCTGTGCGTTATAATGGCGTTTTTCTCTCAAGAAGCTGAATTCAACAATGATAACATAAAGAGGTTTGGCTAATTTACTGGTTGTATAAACGATGCCTTGTTCCATGAAACTAACTTGTTTGGTGTTGGTTTCCGGCTAACATGTGACTCTTCTTTCCTCAACCACCACTGTTCATTCTACCCCCTCCAGCTGAAAAGAAGATTAATGACAGTATTTCCCACTCTCAAGAGAGGGTAAGGAAGGTAGCCTGGCTGAAACCCGGCCCGCTTGGCCCTCGAGCTCCTGTGTGCTGCTACAGTGATGTCAGCTGCTTCGGCTAGTGCTTTGGACGCAAAATAAAAGAAAAAAAAGAAAGGCTTCACAGCACTAAGATTTGCTTTTCAACACAATAGTTAGGGAACAAAGTAACTGAAGGAGAAAAGAAGCATGTTACAGTTTATAGTTTAAGAGAAATTCAGTATTATGAAAGCCCACCGACCACAGTGTGATAAAGAAAAGATCCTGTACGTCGGCTTTCTCAAAATAATGACTCACTTATTTTAAAATGATGAGTTTGCGTCTCAAGATAATGACTTAGTATCTCAAAAAATACCAAGTTAGTATCTCAAAATAATGAGAAACTTTTTCAAAACAATGACTTGCTTATCTACAGAGTACTGACTTTGTATCTCAATATGGAATGATTTATTCCGTTTTATTTTGAAATAATGACTTAGTACTTAAAAAATAATGACTCAGTATCTAAAGATAATGAGATAGTATCTCAAAATGCTGACTTATTTGTTTTGTGATAATAATAAGAAAGGTTCTCAAAATAAACTAATAAAATAGACTTAGTTATCTCAAAATAATGGCTTACTTATTTCAAAATATTAAGTATCTCAAAATAAAAAGAAACATTTTTAAAATTATAATTTTTGAACTTGATCTTAAAATATTGACTCACTTATCTTAAAGTACTTATCAAAGAATGATTAGTACGTATCTCAAAACAGTGATTAAGAGTCATAAAATAATGAGAATGTTTTTGTTCTCATTATTTTATTATTTATTTTATTCATTTATTGTTTTATTTTATTTTGAAGTTAATTTTTTAAGGTCTCTTAGTATTTTTAGATACAAAGTCATTATTTGGACTTATTAACACATTATTTTAAGAAAGTTTATTATAATGACGTGAAGAATCTTTTTTTTTTTTTTATCACACTGGTGAAAATGGGCTCCCGTACAACATCACTTCATCCCCAACAGTCTTTAAAACATGAATTCACTTTTTTAATTTTCCACCAAGTCTTTACCTCAGAGAGGAAGTTTTTGTGTTTTTTTTTTAAGAACATCATTGTTTAGTTTCAGTGACTACTTGTACCCTTAAATCATCATCCTCCTCATCATCATCCTCATCATCATCATCATCATCATCATCATCATCCTGACCCCCTCCCGTTATGTGTTGCATGTTGTCCAGTGTTCATTTACTTCTCACCTGTCAACAACGTCCGCCATGTTTTGTCTTTGCTAACTGTCATCCGCGGTGTGCTCAACAGCTGTTTGGTCAACAGGCTCTAGAAAACAAAAACACACACAGTCAGTCAGATAAACATGAACGCAGTCTGTATCCAAAATGTTTTACAGAGCTGAGAGGTTTACTTCAGACACAGCCAGCTTGTTGCTCATTAACCTGTAGAGCTTGTTGACCATTGTACTGTAACTGTAACAATGACGGCTACTTTTCTGTTGTTACTGCTGCATTATTAGTGTGACAGAGTCGTCATAACTACATTCCCAAAGCCTTGAATTTCACTTTTGTGTATCAGTACGACCAGTTGAAATGCAAGGTTATGGGAATGTGTCATTCAATGTTAAGTCTATTGTTTATGCCCTTATGTGCTAATTTTATATATCTAATACACAGTTAACAAAGATTAACTGCAGGAGCAGATTTTTTTAAACAATTGTTTGACTCAAATATATACACTCAGTTGCCAGTTTATTAGGTACACCTAGCTAAAACTAATGCAGTCTGATGCAACAGGCCTGCAAGAATGTCTACCTTCATGAAGAGTTTATAGTTATTTATTGTCACATGTACAACAATTACAAAAGCGGCTAGTGCCATTGAAACTCTTAACTCTCTCCAACAATGCAATTAAATTTGGCCCAATGCCAACTGGAGCCTATCCCAGCTGACGTTGGGCGAGAGGTGGGGCACAACCTGGACAGGTCACCAGACTATCACAGGGCTGACACATAGAGACAGACAACCATTCACATTCACATTCACATTCACACCTACGGCCAATTTAGAGTCACCAATTAACCTGCATGTCTTTGGACTGTGGGAGGAAGCCGGAGTACCTGGAGAAAACCCACACTGACACAGAGAGGCTCTGATAATTTTGAAGGATGCTGTTTGTGGCACTGTTGAACTGTATAAAATTATACAGACAGGTGTTTCTGTTATTTACCCTACTCTTATCAATACAGCCAGGGTGGACAAAATAATAGAAGCGTGTGTAATGAGGTGTACCTGATAAACTGGCAACTGAGTGTATGTCTTCTACATTTTAAGCCTAAGCACTGCAAAAGGAAAAAAAAGAAGTGTTAAGTAAGACAAAACAAGTTTGCAGTTTGACCTCTGCGTCCTCTAACATGAGTGTTCCCCCCTGTCTCTGACCCCTCTCTCCATGCCTACTCACAGATCTCCGAAGCCAGCCTTTCCTGCGAGCTGACGCGTTGATCCGGAGCGGTTGGAAGAGACCCTAAACCACTTATTCGTCACTTATACTCCCCTCCCCACTATAACCTCCCTCCCTGTGTCCTGATGGTCTGTCTCAACCCTGAGGCTGCAGATCACAAAGACTGAAAGGAGGGACAGGACAGAGCCCTTGTTATAGCTGGGTAATTTATTTATTTATGGAGGCCCTTAACAGCCACTTTAAAGAGAGCAGGCATCATTACAGAAGCACAATGGGTTTCTCCTGTCTCACCGCAAAACACAAGACTTTCCCTGCTCTGTTGCCGTGGAGAAGCGGACCAGTCGGACTACAAAGCAGGTGAGGTGAATTGAGGACTGGTGGACCGCGAAGCAGGAAGAACTTTGCTCCTGCCAACATGTGGATCTTATTCCCAAGACTATTAATTTCCTCAGATTATGCCATCGTAGCAGGATTCAGACTGGGAGTCAGCCAGGCCCTGCTGCCGGTATGTTTGCCTTGAAGAGACGTGCAAAAACCTTCCTTCAGATAACAGAGAAGCTTCGATATTACAATGAGACATGTGGGGACTGTTTCCTAACTTTAAGCCAAGTCGACACATTCAGTCAAGAGCTATTATTTACGTTTCAATCGCATGTATCTGGGAGGAAAGACTATTGATTTTACTGGTTCTTTTGGACAAGCTAGCCAAACCAAATGTTTTGCTTAAGAAGTGCCTTTTTTGTGTAAACAGTGTTATCTCTCACAAGTCAGCCATAATTTGTTTATTTTACATCTTTCATGTGTTAAAGATTGTATTTTTATTGCCTTGTTCTATAACAGTCTTATAATACTGACAACAATATGCAGAAGTTTAAAATTTCCAGCTTTAAACTAGAAGGTGAGGAGAATACTGAGATGACTCTTTTATTCACCTCTCTAGTACATTGATGTCTTAAAGCTCATGACTGATGAACTCCGTGCCTTGTCCAAGTAGTTCTTAAAATACTGAATGTTAAACGCTTTGACGACACTTCCTGTCACACTGTAAGTGACATTTTGGGATGTGACAAATGTATGAAGAAGATTCCACATGGACTGCTGATTAAGGGCCCAGATGATGTTAACCTGCTATAGATGTGGTGATGGATGAAGGACGTTTCCATTCCTATAAGGTCTTATTTTTTTAAAGTTTTTGTTTTTAAATCTCCTCTGTTTTAAAAGAGATGATGCATTCCTTCCTAACAGCTGTTGAAAGTTATTGGCACAGAGGGAGCGATACATCTTTACACTACTAAATTTGGCTCAACATTGTATGAGACACTATTCTTAAAGTGGACATTTATATTAATGTACATTCAAATCAAGATATTGACTTTTTAGAGGAAATTATCCATGATATTGTCTATTGACTGAAAAATGACACTTCCTGTTTAATAAATAAGATGAATTATGGAACTACAAGATTGAAGACTGTTATTGCATTCAGAAATGTGAAACAAGGCTCCTGCAGCTTGAGACCTTTTAGATTTAAGACTTTTTTAATGCCACAAGTGATGAAATTTAACACCAATTTTATCATAACCAAATCTGAAGAAAAATAACATATGAGCCAACGAGGCCAGTACTCCGCATTGTGCATCTGTCCCCTCTGTCAGATGGACCGCACCATAAGTCATAGTATAGTATGTCATAAAAATATTATCAAAAAAGTCATAGTATAGTATGTCATTAAACTATCATCTTATTTTTTATCATTTTGAATGCCGTTGTCCAAATGAAGTGTGTGATTTTTCTCTGTATATTTCTATGTACTGCGTGGACTGCCATGAAATTTGATACCGGTATTCATGTCCCCCTCAGGACAGGTCAAGATTGAAAATATCCTTATAATGTTGATGTTGATAGGTTGATAGAGTTTAAGCCTTTGATTTGAAAGCAGAGAGTCTGCCTTCTGAACAGCTGTTTCTAATTAATTCCTTTGACTAGTACACCTTAACAGCTGACTTTTGAATGCCTTTGTCCAAAAGAGAGACTGAAAATCTTCAACGAAGAGAGCTCATGTGTCTCCAGTTCATTAGCACAGTGGGATAGAAGACTGGTTTGAAGGTCAGAGGACTGGGGTTCAATTCTCAGGGGAACAGTCAGTCTGTTTTGCAAGCTGATGTCTGAAGGAGAAAGTTAAAATGTCTAAGAAACACAAAGTGTCTTTGGCCTGGTAGCTCAGGCTGTTAGAGGACCGGTTGGAAGTCCTGAGGTTGAATGTTCGATCCTAGTCCAGGGCTGCTGAATTTTAAAGGCCGCTGTCCAGAGGAGAGAGTGAAAGGCTCTGTGAAACACAATGGAAGTGTGAGGTGGACTACCTCAGGCAGCTTAAAGAGCTGCTTGGGAATTCTGAGGTGGGAGATTTGAAACTTATCCAGGGCAGGTAAAAATGAAAGTCCAACGGCCAAATAAAAAGGTTAAATGTGCCCGCAGAAAAGTGTGTATGTGTAGGCAGGATAACTCAGTGGTTAAGACTACTGACTTCAGTGTGGGAGACTGGGGTTCACATCCAATGCTGCCTCAGGAATATGTTATGGCAAGGGGGAGCCAGAAGGCCAGGCCAAAGTGGAGATGTTGTTGTCATCATCATCATCATCCCCATCCCCACATTTTATACACGATAAATGCACAGAACACTTTTCACTATAAAAATACACAGTGGATAAAGAACAAATAAATCTCCTCCTGAGACTGGGCCATTCAGAGGTAGCAAGGACCAGATAATATGGTAGGGTGGGTAGGTAGGAAATGGGTATGTCATCAAAACATTTTTGATGACATGCTATACTATGACGTTTTTGTCATATTTCTGATGACATACTGTACTATGACATTTTTGTCACATTTTTGATGACACGCTATACTATGACGTTTTTGTATGACATTTTCAGTACGTCATGGTATGTCATAAAAAACGTGACCAAAACATCATAGTATAGTACCTTACCTGTGGGGGGTGGGAGTATCAGATAGCACATTGAAATATGTTTTGATGATAAAAATACACTTATTTATCAAGTAAATACATAAAACTTGTATTGTCAGTGGTATCATTATGTAAATTGTTGTACTTGATCAAGTTCAAAGGTCACCCACAGACCTTTTCATAGGTCCCCATTGACATGGGGCCGGGGTCATCTATAACCCTCAACCCCCCAGACAGTGGGCCTTGAGCCAACATCAGTTACTTTGAGTTAAGAACATTTTTTCCACATGTTTATTGTAACCTAAAACATGATTTTTGTTTTGTCTCATGGCAGAGAGAAGGGTAGGACAGAACTGAACAAACACAGTTTGTTGGCCGGTTTTCTTCATGATTTTGTGTTTCAATGATTTTGCAGGATTCCACTGCCTTGATTCACATCGTTCTGAGTTTGAAAACCAGAAAATACACCAAGCCTTGCATGCATGGCCTTGAACCAGGTTTAGCCATGACATAAAATCTTGGTTAAATAGCCAATCTTGGGTAAATTTGCGCTCCCCCATGTCATTCAGGGTGCAGTGACAGCTAGCTAGCATCCAACAGATCCTCTGCTTTGAACATGGCCAGAAACAAAATATGAGTGTTGCTGGTCCTAACATCCCATTCTGCGTCACATTAGTGCGAGGGCATACAGTAATTATCAAAGAAATTATGTTGACAATTATCTGAGAAGACAAACAACTTCAGAAAAAGAAAGGTTGATAAAATCCCTTTCCCCATGTCTTTGCACTTATAAGACTTTTGATTTTTTTTAATTGATTTAATACATTTTAAGACCAACTCAGGCCTCATTGTTAGATGAGTTCAGTACCTTTCAAGCCTTTTTAAAGGGGAACTACTTCAATTTTCAAAATTCCTACGTTATGCCTATGGTCTAAGACAGTGCAAAAATATTAGTAAATGTGAACAAGACTTTCTGTGATGAAGCAACATCCAAAACAAGTGATTACTACATGTTCATGTTTTATTTCCTCTTTTCTTTTGTTTGTTAGAAGGATACTTGATGTTCACTTCTGATGCACTCCAGTCAGAAATAATAAGCGATTGCTTTTCCTCTCCAAATGACGAACAGAGCCACCGTACATTTCTACTATAAAAATCCATTTAATTTTCTTATATCAAAAAGAAATAGAATCATAACAAAACAATCAGAACCACAAATATCCATGTGGGTTTTTGCCACCAAAAGAAATTCTCCAACTGAAAAATGATTGTTCTAATTTACATGGTCGGGTGAAAATCTAACAGAGCAGGATGTAAAAAAAAAAAAAAAAAACAAAGAAAAAAAAGAAAGAAGTGATGAATACTGTTAACAAGTGAAGGGCAAAGCCACAGAGTTTCCTCTAGGATGGGTGTGTGAGAGCACCATGCAGAGTGATATGGCAGGTATGGCTGATAAGCTCAGTTAAAAGCAGCGTGGTGAGCAGTGACACACAGAGAGAGCAACACTTTAAAGACTAAAAACCAGTTTGACAGATAAACAGATGGTTAGCGTTAGCAGCAAGGCAAAGGAATTAACAAAGGAATGCTTATCAGGAAGCCGATCAGTCCCCTTCCTGGGAATGCACTTAACAATGAGCATTAACCTAAATTACACATCCATGTAATTACATACAATTAAAAACAAAACAAAAAAGAACTCAATCTTGCACAGAAGTACGTACCATCAAACGGTCTCCCCAGCCTTTCCTGAAAGTACATTTACAATCAAAAGACAAGGAACAAAAGCCAAATGCAACCAGCTAATTATTCAGATTGTTTTTCAGTGATGACCGGAAATTCACAGAAGGTTGCCGTCACTCCCAAAAGGAACTTTCTAGAACAGTTTCAGAGCGAAATCCGACTCCTGTCCAGAGTGTCCTGCAGTAGGCTAAACCAAGGCCACGGATATCCATCCCAGACTTTTTCATCCTGGAATGTGGACTTTGTTACAATCATCTTCATCCAGCGCACTCGCACACTGCCATTGACTCATTCATTGCTGACAGAGTATGTCAATTATACAATGACTTAAAAAAAAAGAAAAGAAAAAAAAAAAGACTTAAAAAGTACAGACTGCTATTTGTTACTGATGTTTGTATTCCTGGGTATATTTTCAAGACACTTTGTTAATATTTGTTTATATATATGCAAATATATATATTTAACTTTAGTCTGTGCAAGGAGGTAAAAGACAATCACTTGAATGTAGTTCTTTGAGACGACAGAACAGACACCGTCGGAGATGCCATGTGTACTCTCCCAGCCTCGGCCCCCCTTTTAGACCTCCAGCAGCAAACGTACACACGATGTGAAAGACTGAGCCGAACCAGCATCCAGGAAGCATTCATAGTGAGCACTGGCACTTCTCCTCTCTTTCATGAACAACAAAGACTTGGCAACGTTTTCTAGGATGGAACAATATTCTCTTGTTTTTTTCCTCTCCCCTATACAATTCATACAAAAATAAAAAATTAAAATTGTTCCACTGCCATTTGTATCTCTCTATCTTTTACATTTGCACAGAGGTAGTGGCTATATGCGTGAGAGGGGAGGGAGAGTTGTGAGGAGGAGGTGAGCAAAATTAAAAAGAAGAACTGAATAAATGTCTATAAAATGGTTCCTTTTCGTCACCAGAGGATTTTTTTTGTCAAAGAACAAAATATAATACTGCAATCACTTAAAAAAGTAGTCCTTCATTTTATACATTTTATACAGTGTTCTCGCTTTTTTTGTTGTTGTTGTTTTGTTGTTTTTGTTGCTTTTCTTTTCAGTTGGTAAAAGGCATAAGATGAGAGCGCTAGTCGGCTCAGCACTGGGTCGGGCAGGGCAATGTTGGCAGAGTTCAATCCATGCCGAGCTCTACGCCAGCGGGTCACTCATGTCCTCATCGCCCTGGGAGAGAAGCTCCTTCTTTTCATCTGTGCTGGCCAGAGAGTTGCGGCTGTTGTGAGCGCCCATGTACAGGGTGGCATACACTGGGTTGGTGAAGTTGGTGGGCTGCAGAGCGAAGAAAATTACATGGTGACTCAAAGGGCACGAGGAAGGCAGACAAGCTTTAAATGTGAAGGCAGCATTTACTGCATTTTGTGCTTGAAAAGGTCAGGTCATTCAAATTACAAAAAATAAAAACATTTCGTCTCTTAAAGGGTCAATTCACTCAAATGGCAAGAACCAAAGATGTTTCCCCTCCCCACCACTACAACCCTTGCAGATAGTTTTGGTTAGTTACTTGGCCTGATATAGTGTGTCTGCCTGCTCTGGGTCTTTGTTTCAGGGGGTCCAATCGATTACTCCTGACTGATCAGTGGCACCCGTAGAGGCATTTTTTTTTTTTTTTCCTTCAAAAGACATTTTTTTTGTCACATTTTTGATGACATACTATACTATGACGTTTTTGTGACATTTTTGATGACATAGTATACTGATGTTTTCGTGACATTTTTGATGACATACTATTCTATGACGTTTTTGTGACATTTTTGATGACATACTATACTATGACGTTTTTATCACATTTTCGATGACATGCTATACTATGACGTTTTTGTCACATTTTTGATGACATACTATACTATGACGTTTTTGTCACATTTTTGATGACATACTATACCATGACGTTTTTGTGACATTTTTGATGACATACTATACTATGACGTTTTTATCACATTTTTGATGACATACTATACTATGACGTTTTTGTGAGATTTTCGATGACATGCTATACTATGACGTTTTTAATCACATTTTTGATGACATACTATACTATGTTTTTATGACGTTTTTGTCACATTTTTGATGACTTACTATACTATGATGTTTTTGTGACATTTTTGATGACATACTATACTATGATGTTTTTGTGACATTTTTGATGACATACTATACTAAGACGTTTTTGTGAGATTTTCGATGACATGCTATACTATGACGTTTTTATCACATTTTTGATTACATACTATACTATGACGTTTTTGTCACATTTTTGATGACTTACTATACTATGATGTTTTTGTCACATTTTTGATGACTTACTATACTATGATGTTTTTGTGACATTTTTGATGACATACTATACTATGACGTTTTTGTGAGATTTTCGATGACATGCTATACTATGACGTTTTTATCACATTTTTGATGACATACTATACTATGTTTTTATGACGTTTTTGTCACATTTTTGATGACTTACTATACTATGATGTTTTTGTCACATTTTTGATGACTTACTATACTATGATGTTTTTGTGACATTTTTGATGACATACTATACTATGACGTTTTTGTGAGATTTTCGATGACATGCTATACTATGACGTTTTTATCACATTTTTGATGACATACTATACTATGTTTTTATGACGTTTTTGTCACATTTTTGATGACTTACTATACTATGATGTTTTTGTCACATTTTTGATGACTTACTATACTATGATGTTTTTGTGACATTTTTGATGACATACTATACTATGACGTTTTTGTGAGATTTTCGATGACATGCTATACTATGACGTTTTTATCACATTTTTGATGACATACTATACTATGACGTTTTTAATCACATTTTCGATGACATGCTATACTATGATGTTTTTGTGACATTTTTGATGACATTTTTATCACATTTTCGATGACATGCTATAATATGACTTTTTTGTCACATTTTTGATGACATACTATACTATGACGTTTTTATCACATTTTCGATGACATGCTATACTATGATGTTTTTGTCACATTTTTGATGACATACTATACTATGACGTTTTTGTCACATTTTTGATGACATACTATACTATGACGTTTTTATCACATTTTTGATGACATGCTATACTATGACGTTTTTATCACATTTTTGATGACATACTATACCATGACGTTTTTGTGACATTTTTGATGACATGCTATACTATGACGTTTTTGTCACATTTTTGATGACATGCTATACTATGACGTTTTTATCACATTTTTGATGACATACTATACCATGACGTTTTTGTGACATTTTTGATGACATACTATACTATGACGTTTTTGTGACATTTTTGATGACATACTATACTATGACGTTTTTGTGACATTTTTGATGACATGCTATACTATGACGTTTTTATCACATTTTTGATGACATGCTATACTATGACGTTTTTATCACATTTTTGATGACATACTATACTATGACGTTTTTGTGACATTTTTGATGACATACTATACTATGACGTTTTTGTGAGATTTTCGATGACATGCTATACTATGACGTTTTTATCACATTTTTGATGACATACTATACTATGACGTTTTTGTGACATTTTTGATGACATACTATACTATGACGTTTTTGTGAGATTTTCGATGACATGCTATACTATGAC
This sequence comes from Epinephelus lanceolatus, assembly GCF_041903045.1. Taxonomy (NCBI): domain Eukaryota; kingdom Metazoa; phylum Chordata; class Actinopteri; order Perciformes; family Serranidae; genus Epinephelus; species Epinephelus lanceolatus. The sequence continues at coordinate 23,832,205 of NC_135741.1, read as the reverse complement.
GTTTTTATCACATTTTTGATGACATACTATACTATGACGTTTTTGTGAGATTTTCGATGACATGCTATACTATGACGTTTTTAATCACATTTTTGATGACATACTATACTATGACGTTTTTGTGACATTTTTGATGACATACTATACTATGACGTTTTTGTGAGATTTTCGATGACATGCTATACTATGACGTTTTTATCACATTTTTGATGACATACTATACTATGACGTTTTTGTGACATTTTTGATGACATACTATACTATGACGTTTTTGTGAGATTTTCGATGACATGCTATACTATGACGTTTTTATCACATTTCTGATGACATACTATACTATGACGTTTTTGTCACATTTTTGATGACATACTAGTCTTACTGTAAATGTAATTTCCAGTAAATATCACATTATAAAACATGTTTTCTTTTTTAAAAAGTACAAGCGTAGGCAGACAGCAAGTACTCACCTATCTCCTCAGTGGTTATGTCTCAAGTATGATCGAGCGCACAGCTGATTTCCTATGTGGTTTGTTAACATTAGGCGCACAGCTGACAGGTGCAGTGGTTTGTTTACATGACAAAATATAAGTGCATATTTAACAGATTCAGTGAGGACAGAGAGGCACTTGCTTTCTGTTAGGACAGCGTGTCAGGCCTACATATTTGCAGAGGGAAATATTTTTATCAGACTTTATGACCTCAGAGATTTAAATATATTGGACTATAATAGAGTTTCTTGGTCAAAAGCTGAATGACGGAAAGACTCAGTGCAGCAACACTGATAATAGAGTTATTGCTGAGAAAGACGGAGACGGGAACAGAAGTCGTAAGTTGGATTATTGCACAGTGTTTCTATGAGTTATTAATAGCATAGTCAGAATGCTGCTTTGTCACCCTCCACTTTATGCCCCTTGCCCACATTCATTTTTAAGTTGCGGGTCCTGTATCTTGGCTGGAGTGATCCCAGTGCAAGATGGTCTCTAGTTGAGTCTAAAATTTTTGCTACCACCCCAAGACAATCTGGGTCAAAGCATTACATGTGTCTTTCTACAAACAATGTCCCAGTTACTCTGGATCTTTTAAAGGCATCTCTCAGAACAGTTTTTGATGGAACTACTTTTTACCAAAGAAACGGCAGCAAAAATGAAATTCCCCACCACTAAGAAGTTTCAGAAATCTTCAGATTTAGGTACATAAACTCAAACTACCTACATGGCTATTGACCACTAGGTGTAAGTGAGAAGATATGTTTTCTGTGATTTGAGTGAGCAGACCCTTCATATAAAGGTGCTTTCAGTTGTGTTACCTTATCTGGGTCCAAAGCAAAGTCTGAATCCAGGAGCTCCCCAGCGTCATCGTCTGGGTCTCCTTCATAGATCTTATAGGCAGGATTCCCAATCTCAACATTCATGGCTCCGTTCGTCATTCTGTGGTGCTGGAAGCCCTTTGCACTGCAGACAGACAATATAAACAAACTGATTAACCATCTAAGCAGTTAAAAAAGAAGACTGTGAGCTATTTTTTGGGGGAGAAACCTTAAATTAAAACAATTACAGGGGCTTGAAAAGTATCAAAACTTGCCATAAACCAGGTACTGACTCAGTACCAGCAACATACAATCCACACAATCAAGACAACAAACATTATAGGTTGTCAAATGAGCTTTTGACAAAAGGTCATTTGATCAAACCCAGAGAATAAACTGCAGCATGTCTATAGTGGAGAATGCTGGATTTTCACATTGCAAATATTCAGCTGTTTGCAAGCACATAAACCGTTTTTTATAGATGCACAGTTTTATACTTAACTATGCAAGCACATAGCGTAAGCCTAACATTTAAACATGTAAACAAGGGAAGGTATGGAGACGCAAGAAGGACGAAATACTTCGATTATTTGTGCATCACCATCAAAGCTACTTCAGATAAGAGTTAATATGTCCCTGTGGTGCTGAGCATGAAGCCCAGTGGGAGGCAAACAGGAGATGGCAGGCAATGACAAACAGATTTCTACAATGACCAACAGAAAAGACAAATGGATTGACGAACAGCATGACCAATCTGACTGGATATTAAGGTAAGGAGGGGGACAGGATTTGTGGGTCAACATGTGTAACCCTATGAAGTTACCGCGAGCACTGAGAACGAGATTTGCCCGGCCATAGAGACCTGGGAGACAGGAAATAGATGGTTATCAAAAGGAAGGAGAAAAAGAGAAGCTAGATAGCAGAAAGTGTGAGGAACGGATGAAAAATGGAGTCTGGATGTGAAGTATTTGAAACCAGGACTCACCCGCGCATTCTCCGCTTGTACCACAAGATGGCACCAACCACCAGCAGTGCCAGTAAGAGCAGCAGAAGCACTGGGATGACGACGGAGGCAGTACCTGCGAGTGAACAAATAATGTGAGTAAACAGAATCAAAGTGCATGTTTTACTGACAGGACTGTCTGAACTGTGAAACTTACTTCCACTATGAGGATTAGAATCCACAGCAGCTGCTGCAATTTCACATCTGTATCCCCTCCAGTCTACAGGACACCTGGACACACAATCAGAGTTACAACAATGAGTGTGCATGAATGAGAATGTGCAAGCTCCCTTATTGGATTATTCCTCACTTAACCTGGGAATTGTAATTTTTGCTTTTAATCTGTATCATACATAACGTTATAGTCAGGGAGTGGAGGAGACTATGATGCAGGGTATCTACACCTTCTTAAGCATCATATTCATGACATTTCAAGGCCAAATTCCCTCGAATTCAAGGACTCAACATGGCATGGTTTGAGGTTAATTACTGAGAAATGTTTTAAAGAAAACTAGCACGCTTTTAAGAAGCTCACAGACAGCAATTAAAAAGAGAAAGAGGCTCCAATGTCTGAACACTTCTCTATTGTGCTGTGTAGGTGGTGGCAGGTGGCGTGTGAAACAGTGACGCAACTGCAGGAGACGCACACACAGACAGCAGAACATGGTCTATTTATCAATGTTCAGTGAAAAAATAAATAAATCAAAAGAACTTTGAATTTATATATTTTGTGTAAGAATAGAAATTAAACACATAAATGACAAATATCTATTTAGGACCTTGTTCTTTCCCCCTCAATTCATAAACTTTCAAGGATTTCAAGGATCTGTGGGAATGCTGCTGATATCTTTTTGGCAATAAACACAACTATTGATCCTTTATTATTTCCATTCAGTCACGCAAGGCTAAAATCCCCAGTACACTGGGTAGAAACTATAGATTAAGACAGTCTAATCATAACCTTGAATATTAAATGATGAATTTACAAACAACATATCAGTAAATGCACAGGCAAATGAGTGGTGAAGCCCATTAACACAGGGTGGGTTGCCTGATTTGTGCACAGTAAAAAAAGAGGAGTAAAAAAGGAGCTGGCATGAGCCCTGTGTGTATTTGAGTGTGAAAGACAGACAAGACAGAGAGAGTGTATTAATGTGTATTTGATTAGTGGTGGTCAGGTGATATATCTTACTTGCACTGAGGCAGCAGTGTGCGAGTGTTGACCGAACATTGGCCATTTGCACAGTAGTCCAAACAGGAGTAGCAGCTGGGTTGCGTCTGACCGTTGGGACAGCTAAACACACACACATACACACACACACACACACACAGATAAAAAAATAATTATGTTGCTCAATAACATCTCCTCAGAGTCCTCATATAGCAGCAAATAATGTCCATGGTTTTAGAATGATGGGTGCTATGTTCAGATGCCAGTTTTAGCGTTCTTTGTAAAGTGAGTGATAGATTGATGTCTGGCCACATCGTCACAGTGTACCCACCTGCAGGAAACCTCGCCTGAGGCTGACGTCAAACACTTGCCCGTTCCGCAGAATAGACATTTGTCCAGCTCACACTGGTGTCCGATGTACTGAGTGGGGCACAGACACAGTTTGGTGCCGTTGGAGGTTTGTAAGCAGGTTCCACCGTTGTGACAGAACCCTTCACAATCAGCTGGGGATGGAAAAGAAGACACGTGAGAGGTGTAAACAGCTGCCATAGATTCAAACTTCTACCATAGGACTGTAATGTAGTGGGGCTTTTTTTGTTCTCTGAAACAACAGAAAAATAGATATAAAAGAAGCTGAGAAACCATACAGATTGTTTTTTCATCCATCCACAATCTACAGTGAAGTAAAACTCCTTAAAGACAATGTAGCAAACATCTGATAGTGCTCCCACTTACTGTACTGGCACTGGTCTCCCTTGTACTCAGACGGGCAGCTGCAGGTTGGCTGGTTGCCCATATTGACGGAGCAGTTGCCTCCGTTCAGGCAGTAGTCCTGACACGTGTGGCGGTTACAGTTAGGCCCTGTGAAGCCCTTTGGACATCTGCAGGTTGGGGCACCTGGGACACACGTAAGATATGAATTGTGAGTTTAAAAAAAAAATAGAGACAAATATAGGTGAACACAACTACAATGACTTACACAAAGCATATAGCTATGTATCTCAACAACTGACTTCCTTTACAGGATGCAGAATTTTACTTGACTGTCACTACAAGTTTACATTGATTTTACACATTATAGAATCAATGCAGAACTAGCATAGGACGAGAGTTCGTGATTTTTGGAAATCATCTGCTTCGTGTTCTCCCTGCTGCAGCACTTGGGCATGGGATCATTACTAATGAATACTCCAGAGAGCTTAGAGCTTTCACAGACATCAAAAGGATGGGTGGAAATTGTACTAATGATTTTCAGAGCAAATAAAACATGTTTGCCCAGCTGCCATCAGTGGCCTTAAATTACTTGCCAGAAAAGCATTTCATTTCACATCAAATTTGCCATAACATGTTTTTATTCACTTAATAATTTAGTAGTTAGAAAGATTTTCCCACAAGGAAAAGTGCCTGTTGAATAACCTCAAGACAGACAAGGGTATTTACACTCACGCTGGTGTAACAAAATCATTACAAAGATGGTTTGTCTCCACAGAAATATACATAACTGAGACCTTGTTATACATAAGTTATCATTAAAAAGGAAGAAACTTCATGCTAAAGGGACAGTTCACCCCCCTGCTTAACTGCAAACTAAGTAAAGGAGCTAATGAAAGTCTGAGCAGGTTGGTCTACGGTGAATACATCAATCATTAAGTATGAGTGTGTTGTCTTCTTACCTGTATGAGAAGCAGTGCATGTGCCCCCATTCTTGCAGTAGTCCCGGCACTGGTTGATCTCACATCTCTCTCCGGTGTAGCTGGGCTGGCAGCGACACTTGGCCACCTGGCGGGCGTTGAGGAAGCAGCTCCCGCCGTTCTGACACTGAATATCGCAGGGCCCTGAAGGGGGAGCTGTGGAGAGGGGTGGGGGAGACTGCATTATGAATCAACATTTTGTGTGCAGCATCTGAACATAAAGCCACCCAGGAGTTTGATGAAGTGAAAGTAGGGTTGTTGCTCTACTGCCCAGCTATATGCACATCGGTGGACTTTATCTGCAGACTTACAGAAGGGTGACTGGGTGGGGCTTTGTCTCTCCACACATGTGCCGTTGTCGGCCACATAGTTGTTGGGGCAGGTGCACACTGGTCCACTGGGGCTGAGCAGACACAGCCACTCACACTTCTTCCTGTCACATGGGTTAGTCACTGGTGCAGAGAGAGGGACAAGACATCCATTAGGCAAACCAGCATTAAATGTATAAAACCAGTTGTATTAATTTACATGACTAAAAATAATATCCATCTCATGACTTTCTTACTATACGTGTAGAAAGGCAAGAATCAGTATGACACTCACTCTCCGGCTGCTTGTAACGGTGGTAGAGGACAATGTCAGTGGCATGGTTGATGCCTGTGGTGAGATTCTCCATGGGGCCTTTGCCAAACTTGTTGACCCGGAAGACAAAGTTATTGATATAGGTGACCCCGTATATGTAGTCCTCAAAGATATCTATGCTGAACGGATGGAGCAGGTCTGAAAATGAGAAGGAAAAAAAAGAAGTGGGTTAAAAACAGAAAAATCTTCAGGCAATGTTTAATGCCAGATTTCTGATCTTTAACGTTTCAAACGAGTTTAAGAAAAAAAAAACTCAACTGTTTTTGATGCCGGAGACAGAAATGACTGGATCAGAGCCATCCAGACGAACACTGCCAATCACTGAGAGTTTAGCATCTGCCCAGTAAAGACGCTCGTTGAAGTAGTCCACTGCCAAACCTGGAGAGACAGAACAGCCTTGCAAGTAAGACCTGACCAGAGTTGAGGAGTAACAAGTTACATGTAACAGCGTTATGTAATTAAATTATAAAATAAATATAAGCGTAATCCATTACAGTTACTAATCAAAATGTTGGTGAATACAAATAGGTTACACTGAATACATTCTTTATTCTTTTCAGTAAAAAGCTCTTGCAATACGACCTTCATTCTGTTCTGTATAGCATCTTTTCGCTGCACAAGCATGCCCTCTTTTGGCATATTTCCAGACAACACAGTCAAATACGAGCACCATCAAGGGTAAATGCCTTACAAGGAGCTGTCTTTATGTCCAGACAGGCTCCATTTATTTGGCAGTACGTGCTTACATTTTGAGTGTTGTTTTTGACTGGTTCTCTTGTTGTAATTTGCACTGCCTTTGAAATCAATGCGCATTGCTCTAAGCAACCTAAGTCTGCCATGCCTAAGCAGATGGCATTCTTGTTGGACAAGAACACCTGTCAGTGCTGGAAAGTCAACAACATTTTTTCTTTCTGAAATCAGAAAAGGGTTTTAACAGTGCTCTACAGTGTAAAGCTCATTTACCAGTTGTAAAAATGCTGTTAAAATGCTCCATGTCAAACCTTCAGCTTTATATAACCTTGACGAAGTAATTAAAATAGTTACATTTCTTATTACATTTTTAACAGGTAACTAGTAATCTGTAATCCATACATTTCAAAAGCGACCTTCCCAACACTGGACATGACAAACTATACACAACAAAGGGCTGTCATTGTGCTGCACAGCTCCTTAAAGTGAAGCTATCTAACTGTGAATGTGGAGCAGGAAGTTGCTCAGAAACACGATGTGTGATTTCCATTCTCTGAACGAACCAGGGTTCCGATAAATCATTCAGTACTGATGCAGTACTGACCTGTGGGCCACTGGATGTTCTCATGAACCAGAGTTTGTCTCAGAGTGCCGTCCATGGCAGCTGTCTCAATTTTAGGGTGGTTCCCCCAGTCTGCCCAATACATGGTGCTGAAGGGAATCACAAAGTTGTAACACATTATTACAAAACAAACGACAGTAAAAAGCCATGATAGAAATTGTATATTTTATATGACTGTTGCCCTGAAGCCACCATCAAAGAGCTGATCGCTGTTTCTTACCCTCTCTGTGGATCCACTACGATGGCGTAAGGCTCGTCGATCATACCAGAGACGAGGGTCTTGCAGTGCTGGCCTGACATCTGAGCCACTTCGATTACATCTCGACCAGAGTCGGTCCAGTACAGGTTACCGGCCACCCAGTCCACCGCTATACCTCGAGGCATCTTCAGCTCTTTGATCTGGACACAAACAAAAGGTGGTCATAGCATGCTCATGTGACTGTGTGTGGTGTTTTTGTAATATGATGGAGAGTTTTTGTGTCGCACACATTTAAACTGATGCTACCTGCAGGTTGGTGATCCTGCCCTCACTCGAGGAGGATGATGATGATGGTCCTGGAAGTTCATACGAGGAGATGCGTCCTGTGTGCCAGTTGGTCCAGAATATGCGGTTCGTCTTCACGTGCAGGTCCATCGCATCAATACGTACACTCGCATCACCCTGGAAGGTCTGCTCGTAGCGCCAGTTAGGCATGCCGGGGTCCAGGCTGCGGATTTCATTGTCATCGGCTATGTACAGAATCTGTCGACTGCTGTTCATGCCTGGAAGGAAAACAGAAAAAGTTACAAGGATGGCCTCTGAAACTAAAGTGAACAATTACCAAGAGAAAGGACAAGCAGTGTTTATAACAGATGTAGCTCTGGTCCTCACTGTCGGCCTTGCAGGTGTCATTGATCCTGGTGAAGTACTTGTGGCAGCTGCATTTGTAGGAACCTTTGGTGTTGTTGCAGACGTGGGAACACACTCCAAACTGCAGACACTCATTCTTATCTAAAAATGGAGAACCAGAGGAAAGTCATATTAAACAGACAATTATAACTGCCCAGCTCCTTACCTCCAAAGCGTTAACATACTCTATGATTTAGATAACTGAAGTGAGTCATCGGTTGTCAGGTGAAATGTTCATGGTTTACCTCCACAGGTGTGGTGTCCTGTCTTCTGGAAGCCTGGTTTGCAGGAGCAGAAGGAGTCTGTGCCGTTGGTGACACAGTGGGCCTCGTCTCCGTCACCACACTGAGTCCTGTTACTCCTACAGTCATTTAGTTTGGTGTCTAAACACAAAAACAAGTCCAACATAAGTCTGTGAATTTTTAAAATTTAAGGGATGATCCTGCTGATGCTTAAACAGATCTAACATCAGATCTGTGATGTGCTGTGATACAGAAATCAGTTTTGACATGAGGCACCTGTCTTGCAGTTGATCTCATCAGAGCCATAGTCCTCACAGTCGTTGAAGAAGTTACAGCGCAGAGTGGAGCTGATGCATCTGCCGTTGGCACAGAGGAACTCATCTTTTTCACATGTAGGAACAGCTGGAGGAGCCTCTGTAGACATATGACAGCGCACACACACACACACACACAGGTAAGCAATCTGTTTAATCAAAGACGAGAAAGAGGGGGAATTCACAGCGATCTGAAAAGCTCTACAACTTACGGCAGTTCAGTTCATCTGACTTGTCGCCACAGTTGTTGACACCATCACACCTCTTTGACACTTGCAGACACACACGGTCGTTTTGGCAGCGGAAAGCTCTGGTGGGAGGACACTGGAACTTCCCTAAGAACCGAACAGATAAATGACAGAGGGACGAAGAAAGTAGAGGAAAGAAAATAGGTCAGGACAAAAGATGAGGAATGAAAGACATTTAACATGTGTGTGAATCACAAGGCTGCACTCACTGCACTCTTCGGGATTCTCATCAGAGTTGTCTCCACAGTCATCCTCCCCGTCACACTTCCAGGCGAGGGGTTTACACAAAGTGTTGTTACACTGGAATTCATCCAGAGGGCAGAGACGCCCAGCTGAGAAAAACAGGAAGACATCTTTACTACTTCTGTGGTAGATACATCTTTTCATGGCGTTTGCCTTTAGGTGTTTCACATTCATACATATAGGCAGACATGGTTAAAAAAAATCTGATTAGAACAGTAGTAAAAATAAATAAAGTCAAACCAACACATATAGACACAAACATGCACTTACTAGCACTGCCACAGTTCTCCTCATCGCTGCCGTCCATGCAGTCGGGGTCAGCGTCACACCGCCAGCGGATGGGGATACAGTGTCCGTTCTTACACTGGAACTGGTCGTTGTCACACTTCAGATCACAGCCATTCTGAAGAAACATCATAATTCACAGGATCAGCTTTTATTTTTTATTAGATCTTTTTAGATATTTTTTGGGCATTTTTTGCCTTTAATGGACAGGACAGTTAAGTGTGAAAGGGGGAGAGAGAGAGGATGACATGCAGCAAAGGGCCACAGGCTGGACTCGAACCCGGGCCGCTGCGGCAACAGCCTTGTACATGGGGCGCCTGCTCTACCACTAAGCCACCGACGCCCAGAGGATCAGCTTTTATACTCTAAATACATACAATGTAGCTTTTTTTCCAGATTAATACAAAACATTATTTTAAAGGACACTGAGACTTAAAGTTTCTTCACCTCATCAGATCCATCAGCACAGTCGTGGTCTCCATCACACTTCCACCTCCCGGCAATACAGCGGCCGTTCGTGCAGGCAAACTCGCTTTCTGAACATTGTCGAGGCACTACAGAGGATGAAAGACAAGGTGACAAGGTCAGTGACATAACACACGATTAAACACTCCTAACAGTGAGCTATGGCTGCTCTAGCCTTCAGCACAAAGACAGGACAAGGGTTAAATAGCCACAGAGAAAGACTCTAGACTTGTGATGCGCGGATCGGCTCTGACATCATTCCAATCCGCATGTACACATAAATCATCCACCCACAATCCACCTGAATGAATTATCTTCTCTGATTTACAGGCCCACACTCTACCAGTCCCTGTGGGCTATGTTGCTTTTTTAATTATGCATTGTTTTGATGTATGAGTGTTTTGTTTAACAATTTAATGATTAGAGAGGCTGCTCTCAGTAACTGTGACTGTTTCCATGTGCGCAGTAATGTCACTGCAGCAAATATGGTGGGACATGTGAGCAGCAAATCTAAAAACTGTAACTTGACAGGAAACAGAACTAAACATTTAGCTTCTGTAAAAGTGAAGTAACGCTACTGATCCTCGTGCATAAATGCACACAGCATCTCTCTTAATGGAGGCATACTTTTAGTTTCTGCTGCTGTGATGCTGCAAGTATTAAACTGACTCAATATCATGAATTAGCATGATCATACTACCCTGTTTTTAAAGAAATTAACATTTATTTACAGTTTAAGTTCTTTAAAATATAACTGCAATCCGCACATCAGTACTGTAAACACTGCAGGAGGTGACGTGAGAGAATGAAAGGAGGTCATTAACATCAAATATAAAGTCTTATGCAGTGGCATCTTGTGGCAGTAGAGACTAAGAGCACCAATGTCACAAAGTTAATCTGTCAGAGCTCAGCTTGCAGACTCTCACAAGAGGGTGGGGATCACAGCTGGACAGGAGCATGAGAGTGGACATGGCATGGACACACAGCAGAGAGGTGACATATGAAGGTGGAGTGACTTACCTCTGGCTCATGCCAACAGGACAGTATGAAATGAAACAAACATCAGATGAGGTGAGATGCATCAGAAATGACAGAGAATGGATGTTAGTGCTGAACGAGTAGCTTGTATGCACAGTTAACAGGTTAGAGGTGCAAAGTGAGTATGCTACCAGTGGACAAGTTATGAGTGTAAGTGACACTGGACGAGGTGAGATAACAAATGTTGACAGTATGGTGGTGTTGTCTCCAAGCTGAAAGTGACACCTACTACACTTGTCTTCATCCGAGTTGTCCCCACAGTCGTTGTCATAGTCACACTGCCAGCGACCTGGTACACAGCGGTTGTTCTTACATCTGAACTGGTACGGCTCACATGTCCTCTCAGCTGTACAAATCACAGAAAATGTTAGTCAATACAATAAAATCAGCAACAACACAAGCCTAAAATTGCCTCTTCTTTTCTAAAAAGAGATGATAATCTTACCACACTCCTCTTTTGGCTCATCTGACGCATCACCACAGTCATCCTCGCCATCACACTTCCAGCGAGCAGGGATGCAGCGACCAGAGTCTTTGCATCGAAACTCGTCCACACCACAAGTCATCTGGGCTGGAGAGGGAAACATTCAGGGGTGGTTACACTTAAGAACTAATCAGGATGACTCAGAATAAACAAAATGCTAAATAAAATGAAAGTCTTACTGCAGTTGGCAGGCTCATCAGATCCGTCCACACAGTCATTGTCACGGTCGCACACCCAGACACGAGGTATGCAGCGTTTGGTGATGGCACACTGGAACTGGGTGGGTGCGCACGTGACCTCAGCTGTGGGAGAGAATGACAGATTTATAGTTACTACGTGAAATAAAGCATCAAAGTGACCGAACAGCATATCAGCGCAGGCATTATAGTATACATAAAAGCCCATACCTGCCAGTGTGATGGAAAAAAGATCCCGAAAGTCTTGTAATGAGGAACTTACTTGAAATAATGAATTGGTTTCTCAAAGTAATGAGAAACATTCTCGAAATGATGACTTGACTCTCAAAGTAATAAGTCAGTATATCAAAATAATTAGAAGCTTTCTCCAAATAATGAGTTACCATGTCAAAGGAATGAGTTTGTTTCTCAAAATAACAACATAGTATATCAAAATAATGAGAAGCTCTCTCTAAATAATGAGTTAGTATCTCCAAAAAATGAAATACTATCTCAAAATAATGATTTAGTATCTCAAAATGACTTAAATATCTCTGAATAGTAAGTGAATATCTCAAAATAGTGACTTACTTATCTCAAAATAATTAGACACTTCCTCAAAATAATGACTTTCGGGATCTTTTTTTTTATTGCACTGGTGAAATCAGACTTTCATAAAATATATAATGTAATTAAAGGGAAAAAAAAAAAATCTTCTACTCACGGCAGTCCTTCTCGTCCTCTCCTTCTCCGCAGTTGTCCTGGCCATTACAGCGGAAGATACCTGGGATGCAGCGGCTTGGGTGGGAGCATTTGAACTGGCTGGGCAGGCACACGTGAATATCTGTAGTAAAAAGAAACAAGTAGCAGATTTGAGCAATAAAGAGGTGATGGTAGTGTACAAGAAAAAAAATATACAGGGCAGGATGTAGATTATATCAAATGTGTCAGATTATTATTTGGGGATGAAATGCATTTTTAAAAAAAAAAGACATACCGCAGTTGGCCTCGTCAGAGTTGTCCTGGCAGTCGTTGTCTCCATCACAGATGTAGGCGGGGTTGGTGCAGATGCCTGTGCCACACTGAAACTGCCCTGGCCTGCATTTGAACTCAGCTGAAATGGGGAAAAAAAGGCATAAATTTAATCCCAATACCAAATCAAAACAAATCCCAAACATGTCACATGTTACAGGAATGTGACACACCATCATCTCCTAATCATGTTAAACACTTACGGCAGTCTGCTGGCTCATCCGACCGGTCACCGCAATCGTCCTCTGTGTCACATTTCCACCAGAAAGGAATGCACTTGTCATTCTTGCACACAAACTGCAGTAGGAAGAAGAAAAATTAATCAAAGAGATGATGGGGCATAACACCAGAGCTCCTCTGCTTCGATGCTGTTAACAAAGCAGGAGCTAGATACTGTAGCACTGGGCAGCCAGCCAGCTGTCAATAGACAATCACCAGGCATAAGCAGTTCATCAAACAAGACACAGCGAGACACAGAGATATGAAAATCCACTTATCAACTGTAGTCACTCCGTCATATTCACAGTGATGATGTTTACATAGCCTCCTCACCTGGCTGGCCGTGCAGTTGGACATGCAAGTGCGCTGATCGTTGGCCAGGTAGAAGTTGGTGGGGCAGGCACACTTGTAGCCTCCTCCAGGAGAGAGGAGACAAAGGTTACTGCAGCCGCCGTTGTTCGTCTGGCACGGGTGGTCGAGCACTGGAAAAGACAAGGAAAAAAGGGAGGCGTTTTAACGTCTGGCTGCACCCACCAATATGTTTTTCAGCACAATGTTTAATGATAACTGGATTAAAGTAGGGAAAATAATAGTTTTTTTGAGAGTGTGTGTCTTTGCATCTTCATAGTTATTAACACATACAATGTATTCCTACACCTTAACACACTTAAATGCCTTTTAAAATCTTCTTCTTTGGACTAGATGACTACCATTCTCATCTTTTTATACACAGCCAACACCTGGACCAATGCTCCAGCTAAAGATTTATTTCACAACTACAAATATACACAGCTGGTGTACAATGACCTGTGACTATGTGAACTAGGGCTGATATACTACATGCTATTCTCAGTCATTGCTACATGCTTCCTACAGTGCGTCTCTTACCCGGGGGCTGGCGGTAGGGATGGTAAATGTGGATGTCCATGGGCCGATGCAGGGTGCTGATCAGGGTGGTCTTGTTGGTACCCAGAGACTTATGAGCTCTGTTGATGGACTTTGTCTCCCAGTCAGTCCAGTAGATGTGCTCCTCAAACAGGGTCATGGCAAAGATGTGGGGGATGTCTTGGCTCAGAACTGCAAAGAAACAGACAAGCATTAAATCATACTGTCACGAGATGTTAGGCACAGTAAATCTGCCATACTAGAGGTTACCCAATGTAAGCACATATTTATATTTGGTAAAAAAAAAAATCTGTGTGTTGGTATGACATATTGTATAGATTCTGATATTATTTAAGTTTACACAACAGTTTCTGTATTTTTCTTATAGTGTATAGTGGTGATCAACACTATTGTTACGCTACTATCATAATTTCTGTGTTATTTATGATGTATGATGCCATAAGGCTGTTAACTGTGCATGACAAAAAGAGACTTGTAAAAAGTTGTGCTTAAAGATAACATGAAATCTACCTAGGTCTGGATCGTAATAACTTTTTTAACTGTCTTATGCCGTGTTATATTATGTAATAACCTGTAATATGTGAAAGGACATCATGTCAATAGTGGACTGTAACTGGGTATGTTCAATGACCACTAAACCTACTGTTATTCTAAGTAATGAATTTGTATAACTAATCAGTAACAGTAATCTTTTCCTGATATGTTGACATTTTTAGCTTAAAAAATCTCGTCAATAGCAAACACTCTACTTTCCCAAAGAGAGGGACTTGACGTGTGGATGAGAAGAGGAGGAGAGGTGTGCATACAACGAAATTATACTAGCGTCTAATCAAATGAATATGAGAAACTGGTAAATATCTGACTTTTCCCATTCATAAAACATGTCTCAAATTTTCATGATATCCTAGAAATTCAGTGACCAATGGAAACCTTAATAAAAAAAAAAATAATAATTTTTTTTAGAGATTAGACTTTGCTCAAAGAGAAACTGTTGGGACAGCCTTGCACTGTAATTATAAATCAGAGGCAGGGTGGGGAGCACAGCTACAGTGGCTCCATGCTATCTTGTTCTTATGTAATAGTTTCTACACCTCATTTGGCTTTACACAGTCTAATTGCACCTTTTTCTGCTGCCATATTCTTGACGTTTTGTGTGTTTGCTCTCTGTATTTGAGGTTGGCGCATTATGGAAACACACCATTAGTTTCTGTTGTAAAACACAGCAATCCAAATACATCACACACGCATGGATCGGCACACACAAGAAGACACATAAAGCACGCAGTTCAAAACACCTAGGTGACCATGGTTTCACTATTGATTATAACAAGTGAGGTGCTTTAAAGTACTAAAATGTTGTTAGCATGTTTTACGACATCGGGTCGAACTGTTATATTAGTCAGATTAGCATGAAGCTCCCTTTGGTCAATCCCTATCTGAATTCAAACAAGTCTTGTTCTGCAAACACACAAGGGGCCACACTGGTGTTTGTGAACGTGTGTGTGTGCACGTGTGTGTATCTAAGGATGGCTGAATATCTCCCTGGACAAACCACTGATGGTCTGACACAACAAGCTAATACAAGATTGTCAGATGTTCTATTATGAATTGTAATTCTGTATATGAAGTAGTTTTCCTCCATCATCGCACACTCATAGTACAATGCTCTCTAACAAGTGTTTTACACTATTTTACATGTGTATTCATTCTTCATTCAGAGACTACTGGGATGCATCTATATGTGTTGAGCAGAGCTTAGCGAATAAAACAATACAGACACCCGTTGCACTCCAGAATTCTTCTGCACGCCTGGTTGGCTCACAATATCAACTATTGTAGCGAGTGTGCTAAACAACTGAGCGCTATGCGGACGTCATACATGCTCGAAGCCTCACTGATCGGAACAAAAAGGGCTTCTGTCCCCTGGGCCTGTGCTGCAGGACTCCAGCCCAGCGGGTAACCATCTGACCTGCCTGCTTATGCTTGGTGGCTCCCAAACAAGTATGTGAATGTATGCATGACTATGTGACAAGAGGAAACTCATTCAGACAGTTGACAAGCCCATTAGCCCGTCACCCCACAAAATGTAGCCACAGCAAAACCTAATCGGCTGAATATTCAGTTTCTTCTGCACTTCCTTGTTTCACTGCCAGAGTGGTTTTGCCATAAATCATTTCTCCTGTTAAGTGGACAGGATGAAAACCACTTAAAGCGTCCCAGTTCCCCATCAGCTCTATTTATATGACTAAATCGATAAATGCATCAAAAATACTGCCTTGAGTAAGTCCTCTGTCTATTTCAAGCTAAAGTTGCGACTGTGGCATTCGACAGCTTCCTGCCTCCATAACTTTTCATTTTAATGTTACTTTGAACTTACTAAAAACATTCAATCGCACACACACATATCTTACGTCACTGCAGACCAATATTTAGACTAATACATGCAACTGGAGTCCCACATTGTCAACAATCAGTTGAGAAAGTATGGTTCAGCAATATGAAGAAAATCAAATGTCACAATATTTTAACTAAATAACCCTGAAAAAGAAATTGTGGCAATATTGTAGGTTTGACTAGGGTTGGTGCTTTCACCAAACGTATACGCAGTGAGATTTTTGGTAAATAATCATCGGCTAGCGGACTCATATGAAGCCAAAGTACAACACACGAGACTTAAAATTCTACCTTGTGTGTGCTCTGTTGTCTTCAAAATTTATTGTTTCTGTTTCTGTAAAATAAAACTAAATAAAAGCTTTGTTTCCACAGAGGGCAATGGTTTTCAGTTTATAAAAATTAATGGGAGGTCTGAGTCACCACGACATGTAGTTACACTTGTGGGGATATAACATACAACATAATATGGATATATTGCCCAGCCCTATGAGCAAGTGTCACCAAGTTGCTCTCAGTGTGTAAAGGCAGTAAGAAAACTGTGTCTGTGTAGGAGTGTGGACTTGTTTGTTACCTGTGTGTCTGTTGGTGCCATCCAGGCTGGCAAACTCAATGTAGTCCTCTCTGGCATCAGCCCAGTATATACGGTCGTTGATGAAGTCCAGGGTTAGTCCATTGGGCCACGTAATCTTATCCTCTATGATGACACTTCTGTTTGTGCCGTCCATACCGATTCTCCCAATGTGAGGGTTGTCGCCCCAGTCAGACCAATACAGGTAGCTAAGCAGCACAGGGATAAAGATAGTGTTACAGTGACAGTATTTAAATACAGCTCAGCAGTTACCATCAGAGTGTTTTAAGAGCCTGTAAAATATAATATCAGTTGTGCTTCTCACCCATAGCGAACATCCACAGCCACAGCACGAGGTTCCCTCAGGCCATTGTTCACCAACACAGTCCGGTAGGCCCCATTGAGTTTCGACACTTCGATGGTGTCCCGGCCTTTGTCACACCAGTACAAGTTCCCGCCAACCCAATCCACTGCCAAGCCATCTGGGTTACTCAGGGAGGTCCGGTGCAACACCTGCCAAGTCAGTCAGTTACAAGGTTACACAATGATAAAGTTTCTAGTCAGAGACTCAAAATTTTAATCAAGCGAGGTAAACAGTATTTATCCTTATGTGTTGGCTGGCTAAAAGGGTTTCCTCACTGACCTCCATGTTGCTGCCATTCATACGCATGCGTCGGATCATGCTGCCCTGAGTGGTCACATCTGTCCAGTAGATCATCTGTTCTGCATAATGGAAATCCAGTGCCACTGCATTATTCAGACCCTGAAACAAAGGAGGGTACAATATTAACAGGTGAATGGAGCGCCAACAATAAGAGCTTCACCTTGTTGTGTTTCAGTGGGTCAAACTGAGAACCAGTGTGTCTCACCTGTTTAATAAGAGTGTAGTTGGAACCGTCCAGGTTGAGTTTTCTCAGGTAGTACCGGTTAGCAAAGATCAGGTAGGGCTCCTCTTCTACACACATATACAAGACAGAAAACATTTGCTTCAGGACTGAATTGGCTGTAAGCAACCAGCAAAAAGCAAAACCCACACAAACGAGCCTCACCTGACGTGGACTTGCAGATGGTGGGGTCGTTGGGGCTGAGTTCAAAGCCATCCACGCAGAGACAGTGGAAGCTGCCGTGTGTGTTGATGCAGCGCTGAGAACAGGGGTAGGTGGTTGTGCACTCGTCTATATCCACACACGTCTTCCCATCCCGCTTAAGCTGGAAACCAGGATGACACCTGCACTGAAGGGGCCAAGAGCACAGGAGAGATGTCAAAATCTCACAGCCTGCAGGTTCTGGCACTTCTCACTTTTAGTAAGGACCAATTACAAGGGGCTGCCACTGCCTGTCACAAAACCTCTGTCAGTCAACCTGATACACTTGCTTTTCCTTTCAACAAAAGCCAAACTTCCAATGTAGAGTGGTACTAATATCTCAACACTGTCATGAAATCCAGTTGCTGCTGACGGATAAGCTGCATAAATAGCTACGATTCTCACTTGCAAAGACCTGTAACAGAGAGCACTGGTAAAAAAAAAATAAATAAAAAAAATAAGCTGACACCCAATGTGTTTGTCAAATGTGTGGCGTGAACATCATCGTCCCACAAGGCATGGCAAAAACACTTATTCATTACTAGTCAAAATCAGCTTAAACTGTCACTTCTCATAAGCACATCTGTGTTTTAATGCTCACACTTCCAAATTCTACTCCTTCGCCATCATGTGGGAATTTGCAGTAAACTGCACTGGTATATGCACAAAGGGAGTCACACACACAGGGTTTTCTCTCCTTATATAACTTAAAGGTGGGCCGCCTTTGTGTTACTGGCCGCCGCCTTGGTTGAAAATTCTGCCAAGAATGCAAAGATGAATTGCTGTTATTGGCGAGGCAAACAAATGTGTTTGTCATGGAGCTATGTTAAGTTACAGAAGTAAATAGGACTGGATATCGTACCTCAGACGCTGTATACTTTTTGAGCACCAGCATTTGACAGATCATTTAAGAAAGAAGAGATTCCAGTTCCATGTGTTTATACAGACTGGACATCTGTGTGAAATTTTGTCAAACATAGCATATAACTTGCGAGTTATGGCCAAAGACATGTTTTGTGAGGTCACAGCGAACTTAATCTTTGACCTCTGACCACTTAAGTCCGACGCTGGGCAAGAAGGTTGTGAGTTTTTTGATCATAAGAATAATAATAATAAATCATGATAGTGTGTATAGTTTATATTTTGCATAAATTAATTAAACCTATTGTTACACTGTTCAATATTTGGTCACAGCATGTTTCTCCCAAATATATTGGGCATATAGCAGTTGTTCGTGGTTACCATGGTTACTGCAGCAGCAAAATGCCTCCGTTAGCAGGCCTGGTATTGAAGAATGTCAAACCATCAACAGCCCTAGAAATAAACTGTCACTGATGTCTAAAATAATGCAATACCTTGAATCCTAATTGTCTTAATGTCGGTTTTTAATAGAAGACCGAAGAAAGAGGAGGACAAAGATTTGACAGACTATAATAGGCTACTGTAGCATCTCCAGACTCGACTGCCCTGGAAAATGACTATTCTTTCCCGGGACACAAATTGTCACGATTTTTTGAAAAAATATATTTATAATTTAAAATGTCAGAGATCCAAATTAAACCAGATTGTTCTACTGCTATTCTGTTTTTTCCTCTTCACCTTTAGACATCCAATCCTGTGTCTGTAAACAGGTAAGAATGAGTAGAACACAGCCACAATTGGCCATATGTCCATACTATTTTTTAATTGGTAGCAGAAATAGTTTACCATATCATCTAGCAACTGCTGCATGCGCTGTCACTGTCTTAGGGAGGCTATTCGGTCATTTTACATTATTTTGTGCAGTTAGTAGGCGTCTATATTCCCTGCCGTACTGTGAGAGCTTCACACTACATAACTGACACACTGGAGTGCAGAGATTATTTTATTTTGAAAGCCCCTGACCGGATGTCGCAGTTAGGCTTCTCTTGTGTCTCGTGTTGCTGTCGGGATGATTAAGATGTCTCACGTCATTGCTGACAAATCACCATGTGCATCAAAAGCCTGATTGTGCATCTGTGTCCATGGCAACCAGTCTCTTTAACCCCTTTAACTGAATGGAGTGTAAGTGCTCCTGTTTCTGTCATGGACATGGTATAAACCCAGCATACTCACGTTACTCGTACATTAATAACTTTTCTTATTACTTCAGTAGATGGTCAGGTGTAGTTGGTGAAGCTTATATCCAAAAATGATCAAAGAGGAGAGCAACAACTGTATTGATTGTTATCAGCCTGGCTGCATGTCATGACAAATAGAGGTGAGAGAGACAACAGGGAGTTCTACAAGTGTGAACATAATATATTTGCAAATGTTTTCACGCCCTGCACTGCATGTCAAATGTCCTGGTGTTTCACAAATAAAATGTGGCAACCTTAGTAACAACACGCCCACCAGCACAAAAGTAAATCTTTTTGGTGTACAAGTAGTTCCTCAATATTTTCAAATGAAGCTCTGACCACAGCCGAACAACACAGACATGTAAGTTCACTCAGAGTTCAAGCTGTTCTAAGACTGGCCTCCTACTTTCAGAAAGAGAGCCAAAACATGTTTTTGTCTTACATAACTGCATGCCTGAAGTGAGTGGTTCCCAACCTTTTTACTTCAGGTCCTCCCTAACTCTCCATTAATAGCATACACCCCATTTGTCTGTGAGGTAACTGTGTGCCTATTAGGCGCATAATTTCTTGGCCAATTAAAGTCAGTGAGTTCACAAAGTAATTTATTTTGCTTTAGTTGTTCTTGAGAAATTGGGGGGAAAAAAGGCATTTAAACAACCAATTAGACTGCTTACCTTGAAGCCAATCTTGAGGTCATCGCAGAGCTGCGAGCAACCACTCAGCTTACTGTTGAGACACTCATTGATGAAGCAGTTGAGTTCATCAGAACCATCACCGCAGTCATCGTTGCGGTCACACAGCAGAGTCTCATTCAAACACTTCCCATTACGGCACATGAAGGCTGACTCATTACACGTCCTCTCTGAAATCGTAGACAAACGCCATGTCACATTAGTGTCACTGTGAAACAGGATGCGGCTATGGCCTTTTTGAACAAGAAGTTCCTCATATGATTCATATTTTATTATGTTGGTAGAGAAATAAAAGCTAAAAAGAGATTTAAAAAAATGCTGAGTAAAATCCTGACCCGAGTCAGTGCAGCGAGGGTTCTTGGGAGCTTCGTCTGAGCCATCCTGACAGTCAAACTCTCCGTCACACTCCCATTTCTTCTGGTTGAGGCAGCGGCCATTTGCACAGCGGAACTCATCTGGACCACATGTTGGGTATTCTACACCAGAACAAGAGTATGTTTATCATTAAACTCAACCCCCTTTGGGTGGTACAACAAAAATAATCACGAATCAGACTCTCTCACAGCCTATTTTGTGGTCAGAATTTTCTAACTTTCCACCTCCTGAATTTCTCTTCCAGGATCACACTCACCACATTCTGGGGATTCATCCGAGCCATCAGAGCAGTCGATGTCATGATCACACACAAAGTGCTTGGGGATACACTGTCTGTTCTGGCACATGAACTCATTCTCATCACAAGTGCTGTTGGTGTACACTGGAAGTGGAAAAGAACACATTTTAGTTAATGGACATGGAACTGTGTTGGAGGGAGAGTTTCTGCTTTTTTTTTCTATCACGACACAAAGGGGACAGATTTTTCCACGGGGTTATTAGCTATCCCACTCACTGCAGCCAGCCTTGACACTCTCATCAGCTCCATCAGGACAGTCTTTGTCTCCATCACACTTCCAGCGTTGAGGCACACACATGTGGGAGCCCGGGCACTGGAAAGCCTCAGGGCTGCAGGTCTTGGATTCTGTGATGACATTACAGGAAAATTACCTGATGATATAATGTCAGGAAATCTTACACATACTGCCAAATGCCTCCACTGAGCGTGGGAGAAAGTACTTTTACATTTGTGAGTGTAAGTAATATGTCACTTACTGCATTTCTGGTCCTCATCAGTGCCATCACCACAGTCATCAGAGCCGTCACACACCCAGTGGCTGGAAATGCAGCGATGGTTCCCACATTCAAACTGGGTGGATGTACAAAATTTGTCTGCGCAGGAGGGCAAAAAAAGCTCAACATTGTGGAAAAATTATTTAATTTATCCTAACCACAAGTTTTTCCATGTGCACTGGGAAGCCCAAAGACATAAATAAGGGTACTAGAGGACAACTTTGTACACTGACCACAGTGCGTCTCATCAGCTCCGTTCTCACAGTCATTTTCCTTATCACAGGTCCAACTCATAGGAATGCAGCGACCACTGGGACAAGCAAAGAAGTTGACTGGACATTTAAGCTTCCTTTTATCTGCAAAACAACACAAAAACACAACGTGGAATCTCTAACAATTTAAGAAAAGCTGAAAGCCTTTTAGGGGGGGGGGCAAAGCATCCAACCTGGGCAGTTTCTCTCATCTGAAAAATCTCCACAGTCATTGTTGCCATCACACACCCATGAGGGCAGATAACACAGAGTCGTTTTCTCACAGCTCTGGAAGGACGCTCCTTTCACTCCCAGGCGGAAGAAACGGGAGCAATCAGTGGGTTCTGGGAATTATGGAAAAAGCTTTTAAAAATTATCTTTAAAGAAATCTTAACTAATCCATTAAGCTCATTTATCCTCATGCAATCCCAGTTTTGTTAAAGCTTTAATAATCTTTTTTAAATCATTACTTACGACAGTTCATTTCATCACTAGCATCCGCACAGTTGACCACCTGGTCACAGCGGCTGAAGTTGGAGATACAGCTTCCATCTTTGCACTGGAACTCTCCTACTTTGCACAGGGTCACTACAAGATGCACACAAGTTTTCTCAAATGGTGAATATTTGATCATGTAAGCAAACATATTGCCGTGTTATGTGGGCATCATAGTTAAAACTGTCCAAAATCTGATACCAGGCAAACACAGTTTCTTTTTGTGCATACATCAAAAGCTTAACTGATGATTTTTAATAAGCTGCAGCTATAAAATGGACACAAATTGCTTACCATTGCAGGGCAGTTCATCTGAGTGGTCACCACAGTCATCTGTGCCATCACACCAGAACTGGTGGCCGATACAGCGGCCGTTTATGCAGCGCCTGTAGCCTTTCTTGCAAATTCGATTGGCTGTGGAGAAACAGCAGTTGATTAGCATTTAGTTGAAGTGCAGAGTCCTTTTTTTTTACATATTCTGAATGTGGCCTAATCTTCAGAATAACTATTTTATAAATGAAACTCATGGGCTCTACTACATTCTCTGTATCAAACATACTAAATTTCCCTCTACCCCTCCACTTAGCTGTAATAATGTTCTCCTTGAATTTTATGGTCACAAATAAGCCCTTGCTCTCCTCTAACCTAATGATCGAATAATAATTTATTGTATTTTTGCACTCACTCTAATTTGCTTTGACCATCAACTAATTATCTGCAAATGATAAAATATAAATCATGACCTGTTACGGCTCATTGTTCACTAACTAATAGCTCCATAAAAAACTCACCACAATACGACTGCTTCTCATCAGACTTGTCCTTGCAGTGCCCCATGCCATCACAGGTCAGGCTGTAGTTGATACAGTCGCCGTTTCCACACTCAAAGTCATCCACACTTCCACATGACACATTCAGTGCTGGTGAGGTAGAAACATATGAATTCAGCAACATTCAACCATTTAATCAGGAGGAGGCTTTGTAAAATGTTACCCTGAAATAATCAAAGACTTCCTCTTACAAGAGCAGGTGTTATCTTCCAGGAGTTGTCTATCTCCACGGCAGCTGCAGTTGACCCGTCCATCGGATGTGGGTAGACACAGATCTTGGCAACCTCCGTTATTTGTTCGGCAAGGAGAAAACTCACCTGAGAAATACATACCACAGGTGGTTAAGTAAAGGCAGTAATGTTACATGTTATTCCTTGTGTAGACTTTTTCCTCTGAATGTCAAATGACTGACAGAAAGCCCAGCATGACATCATGTGTATAATGACATGAAGTTACTAAACTTTGGTAAAAAGTAAGTTTTGCATTAATATTTCAAGTCTGTGGAAGTTGTCTGTAGAGAGAACAAGTCTCTACAGCAATGATGTAGATCTGTAACTACATTTACATGCACAACACATTAACATTGCCCTTATTCCAAAAAAATGACAATATTCCTACTACTTGTTTACATGGCTAATGAAATTAAATATCCCACTAATATTTGCATTCACATGCAGCTGTGCATACTCTGATTAACTTGCACTAATACGTTGTTTATCTTGGCTTTTGCTTGTGCCAGGTTATTTTCAAAATTTTTCACTGGTGGCGGACTTGTTTGACAGTGTGAACACAGCCTCACGCTTTCATTCCTTTAACCGCCTTCTTGAAAAGGTTAGCATCTCAGTATTTGCCCATATCCAAAAACCTGTTGGTATCCCAGTCTTTCATAATGTTTAAAAGTAAATTTGTTCCTCCTGCCAACCAGAAATGTATGCTTTGTTTGTGCACGCATCTTTGCACCAGCCTGCAAACTGTTGGCGAGTTGCTTTATGTACAATGTATTGATAACAATGCACAGAGCTGAGGCCATGCGCCACAAACTGCGGTAAAAAACCCCAAGTATTGGACAAATTAAAATTTGACTTGAGGAAGGTTCAGCAGATCACCAAGGTGACTACAGTTCATCTTCAGTGGGACATGGATATCAGTGCCAAATTTCATGGCAATACGTCCAATACTTGCTGAGGTATTTCAGTCTGAAGTGGTGGACTAACAAACAGGTGTGGAAAACACAACAAACACCTCCTTTTTCAAACATGGCAAAAGAAAGCTTTATAACACCCCTGACACTTTCTGGAATTGTGTTAAGTGAGAGGAGTGACCAACAAAAACTTCAGTGAGTAATACTTACAGCTGTTGGTGTCATTAGCCACAGCGACGATGCCCATTGGCTGCTGAGGGATGTCAGCACGCAGTACTTTCATGTCTCCTCCTGTGTATTTGTCAGCTCTAAGGACGGCCCTCCTCACCCAGTCAGTCCAGAAGATGTAGTCACCATACACAGCCAAACCAAACGGATGAACAGGCTCATTCTTCAACAAGACCTGAGGCAGAAAAATTTAGACATCATTTCACAGAACACCGACGTGAAAGTCAATGCCTCTGTAAGCCAAAGGAGAAATTAAAGGGCTGTCTTACATAACGGCTGCTTCCATCATATTCGCAGCGTTCAATCTTGTCCAGCGTGGCATCAGAGAAGTAAAGTTTCTCAGCACGGTGATCTATGGCCAGGCCGTTGGGAGTTTTAATGTCAGTGCCGATGATCACGAGCACATTGGCTCCATTCAGAGAGGCCCTCATAATGCTTGGAGACTGCTCATTCCAGTTGGTCCAGAACATGAGACTGTAGCGGGAGCAAACAAAGGATAAGCACAATGATGTGCAGTTGGAGCTTCCAAAATGTGTTGGTATAAACATTATGGTTGACTCAACTAAAATAACTCCTCTGTTCAAAAGAAATTAAAAAAAGAAACAGTATTGGAACTTGGCCCTGATACAGTCCAGAGCACCAAGTTTTGATATTAATGACTCACTCCTGACACTCGTCCAGCACAAAGGCTCTGGGGTGGTCCTCTCCAGACATAGTGACCACAGTGTTGCGGTTATAGGCCACAGAGCGGCTCTGGTCCACAGTGTGACGAGTGATGGTAGAGGTTGTGTAACTGGTCCAATAGAGTGTGTCCCAACCACGGTGATATGCCAGGCCCTCAACTGACCCTACATCTGTGGAGCAGAGAAAGAAGAAGTTGGCCCTCTGTAAATATTTTGGACCCATTACGATAGTTTTTCAGACAATAGCTCTTTTGTTGTCATCCAGCCAAAGCTGTAAGAAGCAAAAGGCTTGAGAAGAACAAACTCTTTTTATTTCACCATAAAAAAAAATCACCTCTCAGGGGTGCTAGAGGGAGCTTTAATGAGGACCATCAGTGAGGATTCAACAAATCATTAATCACTGTCATAGTTTCACAACTTGCCCCCATGGTTAACTCTGTGAGGCTTTATTAAAGGCAGCAGTAAATGCTTTTAAGGTTATCCCCATCCTCCCACATTAGTTCATGAATGGTGAAACACTGAGGAAAAAGGACAAGGTTAAAAAGAAAAGTAAAAAAAAAAACGAGAGAGTGAAATGGAAGTGGTACCACACAGAGCCAAGTATGAGCCACGCCTGCTGTTCCTGGACAGACTTTAAAGAATCTGTATCATCCTGTCATTTCATGGCTGGCTGCCTACACATACAAATACAGCTCCCTGTGGACACTCTCATTCATGGCGACTTCTTGTTCCGAGAAGAAAATCACCACTGGAACAGCTTGAGTCACTTTGGGGACATAGGCCAGGGTGAAGAAGTCAGCCGTGCATGGCATGGATAAAGAAGCTGCTCTCGATAGGCATTGTCTTTTTGTCCTGTGACCTCCCACTAATAATACATACAGTATAGCAGCAGGCTTAAGCAGTATCTCTTTTGTCACCCTTCCTGACATTGCACCAGGGTGTATGGTACATGACTGTATTTGTTAAGATACTAGAACTGCCTTATAGTTGTATGTGTCCGTGAACCAGTCAAGTTGCTCATTCAGTTTACTTTAATTTCTGTAAAAACATGGATGGAGCACAGGAGATCTATACAATCAGCACAATTTCAAGTTGGACACCCGAGATTAGCTTCAATAATTCAGTATCTGACCAAATGTCTTCCCTTCTGTGGCTGAGTTATGATGTAACGCCCAGAAAAGTGTTTTTGCAGAACATTATGATGTCACAGGGAAGTTGACCTTTGTTCTTTAGGATATAAAATGTCATCAATTCATTATATCCTATCAAACATTTGTGTGAAATTTCGTCATAATTAGCTTATGAATTCTTAAGTTATGGCCAAAACATGTTTTGTGAGGTCACATTGACCTTTGACCATCAAATTCTGATCCGGTCATCGTTGGGTCCAAGTGGACCTTTGTGCCAAATTTGACAAAAAATCCCTCAAAGTGTATTTGAGATATGGCATTCACGAGAATAAGACAGACGAGGTTACAGTGACCTTGACCTTTGACTTGTGACCACCATCGCCAGTACGGAGTCATAAAAAAAAAAAAAAAAAGAAAAGAAAAAGAAGAAAAAGGTAAGTTGCTGCTAATGGAAGGTTCCTTATAGCCCCCTTGTTTCGACTAGGAGATGACAAGGAGATGTATTAGAGCGTCAAGTTCGTTATGTTCCACAGGCTCTCTTAGCTTTTGTAGTCTAATAAATAAAATAACTCAAATATTCTTATACCCATTTTCCTCATTGAATATAAAAATGTAGCCATACATCTTCTGAATTTAAGTTTCTCTCTTCAACAAACTAAGACTAGCTTAACTGTCTTGTTAACTCGTCATACAAAAACACTTGTTCAACTTGACAAACAAAATAAAACTCACCAAAAACCATCTTGATTAGTCTTTCAACTCAACTTCCAATAATCACCAACTCTGGTTTGGTCAAAATAAAACCCTTAATTCACCAGTTAGATGTGAAAATATGCTGGCTCTACCGCTGTTTTCCCTGCTGTCTCTCTCTGCTTTTGTCCCGTAATGTTATCCCCACCACTCATAGTCACCATCTATCTCAGCTCAGCTGGATGTTACACCAGAAGAGACTGACCTCTGGTGGCACGTGTTGTGCACTGCAATACATCACCTTAACGTGGCATCTCTAATAGAAAGAAAGCCATCTGTATTTTTGATGGTATTGATGATTATACCATCGAGATTTCTAAATACCCTGGATTTATGTAATACTTTAATACTGCCCAAGCCTAAGTAGTATAAATATTTTTAACTGTGGTGCCTGTATGACACACAACATAATGGAGAAGGACACTGTACAGCAACCTCACAGGCTCCAAGGTGTGCATCCATCTGTTCTTGGTCGTACTAGCAACCACATTTATGACCACTTACGCCCAACAATAAAAACCTGAACACTCCAAGCAACTGTTTGCTCCTGGCTGAAAGTCAATAATTGCCCTTTAATAGATGTTTCAAATGAATGAAGGAGTGCCATAATCATCCTTAATGCAGGAACATTTTAAGGCTGAATACCTTGTTAACCAAACCGAATGCAACTAAAAGGCCAGTTTAGGACTGAATATAGAGGGACACAAACAAAGTCTTTTCCATACTCAATGATCAGGCTGTGCAAACAGAAATGAGAAAAAGGTGTACTTGGGCAGCTAACTGCGTAGGTTAAGGGAAGATCACTTACTACACAGGGAGAAATGAAGTAGGTTCAAGCTTGTATTATGTAATGAGCAAAGGCACAATCTCTCCTCCCCTTGCCTAGATCAGTTCAGCCCCTGGTTACTGTGCAAATACTGGTGAAAACCTGCTGGGGAGACAATTGCCACTCAGAACAGAATCTCAGACTATCACAGTAGTAAAGTACACCAAGTGAGAATTATAATCTTTTCGTACTGTTAATTTCAAGATCATTTATTACAATTTTTTTCTTTAAGCTATTCAAGGTCATGTGAAATTTATAGTAACTCTTCTGCTGGTGACGTCTTCAAGTCTCTCGGGAGCTTCTAAATGGACAAGATGCCTCCTGCCGTGGTGACCACTTAGCATCAAGTAGCATTGACTGCTTTTAAAGTGGAATGTCTTTTAGCAACCGCTGGGATGAATTTGTCCACTGTTGCCTGGTTTCAAGAAATCAATATAACCACAGAGTAACTGCTGCAGCGACATCTCTCCGGTTTTTCTTTCCCTCTTCCTTGGATTATTGAGGACATGCTGATGCAGCTAAGGAAAAGCCAGTGTGCAAGGACTGCTCTTTAAGGTCATGTTTTTATTTTTATTTTTCTGAGTCAAACCGGATAACAGCACAACAGTTTTTCTAAAACTATCCCTTAATCTTTTTTCCACACAAGGAGAGTGCCATATCCAGCCATCTTTTAAGTAGTTATAATTTCTGGAAAAACAGTAGGAGACACATTTTTAGAGGGACTCAACCAGCCACAGAGCAGGAGGAGCATGTGTGGCTCGATAAGTAGCGGACTTCACCACTTGACTATCTGTGGGCACTCAAAAATAAATTCATACTGCATAATGATGGAGTGGATATTTTTGCAGGTCACATTTACAACTCCGCATACAAACTAAAAATAAACTGGAATGCACTCTTTCTATTCTCTTTCCCTGCGAGTACATGGATTATAAATGTCAATGAAGAAGTCAATTGCTTTTTTAAGTGCTATCATTATGAGAGGACTAAATGTCTTAATGGAGTGCAGCCCTGCCTGTGATTAACACAATTTAAGACATGAACTGTTGCAAACAGATGCATCCCCAAGACACTGTGTGAACATGCTGCTCTGATGCTTAACAGTAACAGGCCACTAGATCAATTTCTCTATAGACCTTTGTTGTGAATGCATGGAGACTTTAGGGCAGCAAATAAACAGCAGTGGCCTTGGCCAAACTAAAAGGACACATGAGGCTTGGATTAAGGTTTTGGTGCCCATTCTGGATGGGCTAATTCTAGTGACTGGCCTGGTGGGTCAAACCCTGGTCATCACCATTCTTACTGGCAGGAGGAAGAAAGAAAGTCAACCCCCACATGGTACAGACACCCTGCTGCTGGCTTTGAGTGCTGCTGACCTGCTGCTGCTGCTCTGCCTGCCTTTCCACACCTCTGCCATCACCCTGGGCTTCTGGCCTTTTGGCAGCTTCCTGTGCAAAGCCATCAGCTTCTTGGGTGTGGCCTGCTCAGCTGCTTCAGTCTTTACTCTGGCGGCTTTGGCTGTGACACGTTACCTCACAGTGGTACACCCCACCTGGGCATACCGTTCAAGAATGCACCGACGCATAAAGCTGACAGTAGCCCTGCTCTGGGTCCCTGCCTCGGCCTTGGCAGCGCCACAATTTGCCTTTCGCACAGTTAGCGCCTCCAGCGCCGTGTACTGCTTTGCCTTCCTGTCTGAATTCAGCCAGCTGATCTACAGCATTGCCCTCTTCATAATCGGCTTCGCTTTACCACTGGGCATCATTGTATTGATGTATACCAAGATCTACTGCTTTCTTCGACATGCACGGCTGCTGGGGAATGCTCCCCAGCTGGAGCGCTACCAGAGCCAGGTCACTCACACCTCAGCTCTCCTGGTCCTGGTCTTCACTGTCCTCTGGCTGCCCTCCTATGCTCTTATGTTCTCCTACGTTGGAGGAAATATTACAAGCTCACCTGGCTACAATACCATTGCCATCCTGGCCAGACTGTTGGCATCCTCAGTAGCAGTGGTAAACCCTGTACTGTATGGGTTTATGTCTCACAAGTTTAGACGAGACTTACTAGAGCTGGGGAGAGAACGCTGGGCATGGTGCAAAAGCTGTCTGATAGATTGCCCTGATGTGATGGGTAGGGACATGGTGCAGCCCTTTGAGCTGGACACAACCTCAGAAGGAGGCCAAAACTGACTCTCTGGCCAGAGAGAATACACTGCTGCTACCTCATTACTCACTTGAGGGGATAGTTCAGATGTTTTGAAGTGGTGTTGTACAAAGTACGTATTTGTAGTCAGTGCATTACCTACAGTAGATGGCAGTTGGCACAGCCCCAGTTTGGAGAAGCAGGCTGGGGTCCGATACAGAAGCAAAGCAATGTACTTGGGCATGCCGACAGACATCTACTGCTTTACTATATATTTATCTATTTATATATCGATATATGGAAATGTATGTAAGATTCCATAGACAATACTCTAAGGGATATAAAATGCAAAGAACTTCATTCCATTGTTATATATTAAATCAGATAAAAAGCTCACTTACCTAATCACCCATTTTGTTATGTTTTCCTTACAATTTGCTTGGATTTATTACTTTGGACAGCAGAATGCAATAAAACAGTGTTACAATATGATTGTTATTGCATTATGATTCTATTAAAGGTGATATATAATAATATTATTGATTGCCAAGTGGTATCTGGAACTAGAACGCTCCTCTAACCTCAGCTGAAAAATTTAATTCTCCTTCAACTGGAATAAATTCTGTGTTTTGATGGATGAAAATCTAATGTGGAAAGAACAGCCATTATGTTCACAACCTGTTCAAAATGACATGAATAAACACGCTAACTACATGCACTTTACTTGTTTTCCTGTCTTTTCTATCAAATAATTCATGTTTTGAATATTGCTTGCTAAGAACAGCTTTTCGTCCAGGGCTTTTAAATACGATGCTTTTCTGGATGGAGTTCAACAACCTTCTCTTGAATCATTTAAAGGGAATGGGATTTAAAAGACACTTCAGTGTTGAAACTAGCAAAAAGCACTGTGCATGTGTGTGTGTGTGTGTGTGTGTGTGTACGTCTTCTTCAAGTGGCAGCCCTAAGTGATGTCAATCTCCTCTAGTTGAGAAGCTGCAGCTGTGTGTACATACAGTGGATCCTCCTGGGTGCTCGTGTTGTCAAAATGCGTGATGATGGCTGTTTACAGTGTCGAGGAGACGAGGGACAACACTCAATTATTAATGGGCAGGATAAAAGAAATGGTACCACGAGGCAACACAGCTGAAATATATGTAGACAGGAGGAGTGGAGGGAAATGTTTGGGAGAAGTGATGAGTGATGCAGAGTTTGCAGATTATCTGAAGTGTTGAAAAAAATGACATGTGATTGATGACTCCATACTTACTGTCCACCACAATCTTGCGGTCTGTGCCATCATCGTTAATCTGCTGGATGTTGCCAAAGTGGATGTCGCTGAAGAAGATGCGGTTGGCTCCCTTTCCTCCACCACCATGATAGTCAAAGCTGAGGGCAATGACATTCTTCATGTGA
This sequence comes from Epinephelus lanceolatus, assembly GCF_041903045.1. NCBI lineage: Eukaryota > Metazoa > Chordata > Actinopteri > Perciformes > Serranidae > Epinephelus > Epinephelus lanceolatus. The sequence goes on along the minus strand of NC_135741.1, from coordinate 23,800,645 downwards.
TCCGGGTCCTCAAACGGCTTTATTGGCGCGTTGAGGTTCGTTTCATCCGACAGGTGAATGCTCTTCAGGATGGTACGTTCCGAATACAGCAGGTATCCGTCATAGTCGCGACAACCCCGGTTGTCCTCTGCCAGCATGCCGTGAGCACAGGCGCAGGTGCGCTGCCCGTTGCCACGGAAAAGACACAGCTGTTCACAGCCGCCGTTGTTGTCTTTGCAGATGTTGGTGCCTGGGGAGAGTGTGACACATTTATGAGGTGTGTTGTTAAAACAAATAATGAGCCTTGTTAAACACAATTTCAATTTCATTGATTCTTGGCAGGTGTGGATTGAGTTCGGTGGTAAAAAAATTTATTACTGTGTGTGTGAGGGCTTGTATTTGTGTACATGTGAGGACCAACTCATGGCAGCCCACTGTTCTTGAGAGGACATTTTTGCCAAATTTAATGGCAAAAAGCTGATTTTTAGGGTTTTATGGTTACGTTTAGGGGTGGGTGTCTTTTCTGTGTGTTCCTACCTTGCTGCCGGGCCCTGTTGAAAACCTTGATATCTTTCAGCTGTACACCAATGCCAGTCCTGAGCTGCACAGCATCTGTAGCATTGTCTTTGCTGCCTCTCTTAATGGAGCCATTGGCATGAGTCCTTAACAAAAGACAGCAAAACTGTGAGTCAATTAACAGCATGATACAATATGAAATCTTCCACATGACTCAAAAGCTGTCATGCATTAACGAGTATGGCTAGATAATAATAGAGCAATGGAGAAAAAAAAAATGGTTCAATGGTTGGTTCAAGAAATTAATTAAGCTCTGAACTGACCGGTCACTCCAATAGATGAATTCCTCAAAAACAGACACAGCAAACATGTCCATGTTGTTGTTGGCCAGCACCAGCTCCCTGTTCTCTCCAGTCTCGAGGTTTATACGCTCAATCTTGTCTGTCCTGGCGTCGCACCAATATAGCATACCCCCCTGCAGAGACAAAGCAGGAACAAAATAGAAATGCTTATTCAAGGGAGGTCACATTTTAAAAATGAAAATTAAACCAAAAGACATAAGGGAAAGTGTTAGGGCCCTGATCACATGGAGCACTTTTAGCAGCCTGGGGTGGCTTTTTGTAATGGTTTTCAATGAGAGTGAGGCTTTTTGCTTGCTGCTTTTACGTTGCTGAGTACCTCGCGTTTTTGCAGGAGAGCCCTGAAGGCCTCAAGTTTAGAAAACTTAAACTCAGATCAGGAAAGCTCCTAACATCATTTGCCTTTCATCCCATTGTCCCACTGGATGAATGTAGAAGTGGGCCTTCTGTGGTGTTAACAACAACATTCATGGAAGACAAACTAGTGGTTGCTGACGCTGATACTTGGAGCTGTATGACTTAAACTATCTAAAGAAAAAAGAAATGTGAGTTTACTTCAGAGCAAAATAACGGTTAAGCTAAAGGTAGGTGACTTGGTAACTGCCTAGCAACATTAATAAAAAAAAAAAAAAGACGCCACAGCAAGCTGGTGGTTTTTTAAATGGTAGGCTTCAACCAAAAAGGCAGGTTTGCAACCTGCAAAAAGCACTCTGTCTGACTGGGGCCTTAATTCATAAACACAAACATCCTAGAAATCATTCTATTGCCCCCATTTGCTAGTTCATTACAGCACCTAACACTTTAATGTACAATACTAGAAGACATTTACATGTGATTCTAGGTAAGCATCATTGCAAGAAAAAAAAACAGAACTTGTAGTAGCTCTAAAACTAAATTAACAGTACTTTGAAATATGATACAGCTACATATATCTGGCAGACAGAGTAATATGTGGGACTACTAAAATTTACTCAGAGCAAACAACTATTTAAAGCTATAACTGTGGCTACAATAAGTAGAGTTGATTGAACCAAGACTATAATCTAATCTTTAAAATGATGACCAATGATGCACTCTTTGGAAAAATTGCAGTATAGCTGTTTAACCTGAGAACTAAAAACTACACATATTAATAATGACAAATGTGTTCATGAAGGTCTGAAGTGCTATGATGTTAGCTGTGGTCATTACCTCGTAGTCGATGGAGATTCCATTGGGCCAGCTGATGCTCACATTGACCAGGACCAACCTCTGGGAGCCATCCAACCTGGAGCGTTCAATACGAGGGTACTGACCCCACTCAGTCCAGAACAGGTACCTGCACACAGAGACACACAAGATTATCTTAAAGTGCGATTTCTTGAGTTTAGAAATATAGCAGCATGGTTGAGTAGACATTGCAAGCACCTAGAGGCAATAGTTTTACAGAAGGCAGAATTTACTTACCCTTTAACTGGGTGAACAGTGATGGCTCTGGGCTTGTCCAGGCCCTGGGAAATGACTACATAGCGGAAGGAGCCATTCAGCCTGGCCACCTCGATCACATCAAAGCCTTGGTCAGTCCAGTAAATGTTTCCTATAAAAGATCAGGGATGCAAATAAGCTTTGTGGTCCTTTGTGTAATATGGACAAGAGAGTTTAATTAGGATTTTAAATCTGTTATGTCTAGACCTGCTATCCAGTCGACAGTGATGCCCTCCACCCTGCCAATGCCGTTGGTGACCACATCTTCTCTCCATGTCTGATCTCTCTTAGCTCTGCTGATGGTGCTCAGGCCCATGTCCACCCAGTAGATGGTGTCATTCTCTGAAAACAAAGAGGCCTTTTGTGTCATCCTATAAATACTCACTGAGAAAAAGACAGCTTGAAAATGTTACTTAAGCAAAGCCATCTAGTTAGTGATGTCCCTCAGTGTCACTCACCAGCGTGGAAGTCGATGCCGACGGCCAGAGAGGTGCCAGACACTGGCACCAAGGCGTCAGATTTGTCTGCCGGGTCAAGTGGAATTCCTCGGATTCCCTCATGAACAGAGTAAAGCAGGAAAGAGCCCATGCCTGCTCAGAGACAGTAAGAGACGTTTTTGTTTTTGAAATACACTGCATTTTTACTGTATGTGTGACTGAAGCTGTGACACAGTAGCTCCTTTTACACTGCATGTTTAAGGAGGAAATGTCACACCGTTATTTCACCTCGCAGTTCTGTACAAAAACGTACAATCACAGATGGAGGATGGGATGGAGGAGGGATGGAGTTGTCATGCCTTTACCAGCAGCGTGAGATAGTAACAGCACTGAATCAACGTTTCACTGGGAGATTTTAAAAGCAGCTAGAAGCAGTTAGCAGCTAACTCAAAGAGGAAGAACAGAAGCTGAAATTGTCTGCAAACTGCAAGGACAATGAGGTCTGGGAGCTCCTTACCCTCCGTGCAGAGGGCAAGATCAGCTGCCACATAACAGAGATGGTAAATGCTTGTTATTGCCTTATTATGCCACTGTTATTGTTTAGACAATGCTGCCTAACAGGTATGTTAAATGTCACACTAGAGGCAGACACCTCTTTTGCTTCGGAACGTTGTTTTGTTCTGTGTCAAAAAGAAAAGTCACCATAATAACGGGTTCTCATTGATTCATCATCCTTGAACCTCCATGTAAAAAGGTCTAGTGTCTTACCTTCACAGGACTGCTGTCCTGTCTTGAGGCTGTACCCAGCTGTGCACATGCAGGCCCTGGTTGTTGGTGACGTGGGCAGACAGAGCTGGGAGCAGTCTCCATTGTTGTTACTGCACAGATTGATACCCGCTGAAGGAAAAGGAGAGGCTCAGTAAGGCCCAGGAAGAAAGAAAAATATTTTTCTTTTCTAGTTTCACGCTGAATGGAACATTGCTTTGCTGAATTTTGTGTCTGCTTCAAAACATGAGACTCAAGTGAAACTCAGTTGTCCATCCAACTCTTCTAAACTATGTAGTATTACATTTTGATTTATTGCTGACAAAAACCACAAGCAGTAACGTTTCACTTCAAGTGATATCTCTTACCTTTCTGCACATCCTCATCATAAATCCTCATGTGCATCATAGGGGAGGTGTTGTTTCGCAAAATCTTCCAGTTTCCTCCGTCCTTCTTGTCACATGTTCCTATCTGGTCAGTTCCCTGGTCCGCCCACCACAATTTTTCTCCTACAGTGAGGGAAATGTATTCATATATTTGTATGCTATCCCTTTAACATGGACCAATGAGTTTGGATAGGATAAATGTGAAGTATCATCTTACCCATAATAGCCAATGCAGTAGCCTTGGTAAGTTTGCCTTTTACACCTTCCAGGATCTCCAGTTTAGTTCCATCCAGTTGACAGCGGTTAATGGTGCTGTTTCCTGAGCTGATCCAGTACAGCTGCTCTTTTTCATAGTCAATAGAGAGGCCTGCGTGGAAAGAATAATGATGCTATCATCAATATACATCTCTAATATGCTTAATCTGTACTGGAACCCCGCAGAGATAAATAGATAGATATCCAGTATTATTTCGCTGACAGTGATTTTTCGCAGTAGGGGGTACATCGACTCACCTACTGGTCCTTTTTGATCTGTGAATAGTATGGTGCTGTTGGTACCATCCATGTTTGCCATGCTTATGTTGTCACCATCTGTCCAGTAAAGCTTCCTGAGGAGGGATATGAATGTTATGAGTACTCTACCAAAGAACCATAACAGTAGGAGACACTACAGGAACATCACAACATGAGGAAAAACTACAAGGCCAAGGAAGAAGAGGCAGCCAGGGAATGACAGCTATACCTCCAAAACCTTCCCCAAAATGTTTTGTTGTAAGGCAGCAAATGCTCTTGAATCTACTAAAGTAGCCCTCCAGACATGTTTTGGTGTATGTGAGGAATCTCTGTTAAAGTTAATATTCAGTTTGACATGGTTTTCCAACATAAAAAGTAAAAAAAAAATAATAAAAAAAAGACTCTGAAAAGCACCTGGAAGCAGATCTACTCTTGCTCCCTCAAAGAGCAGTGCACATCATGGTGGTTAGCGTTAATGTTGGAGAGATTAAGCCATACATATCTAAGCCTCAGTTAGACCCAGACTCAGGTGAGGAGTCTGTTGTGTGCCAAAATCGGCAACTAACAGATGTATCAGAACGGTAAGTGTAGTTAGCATCTTTATTTGTTTATATTGTTTGTTAGCTTGTAGGCTAATTGGCAGTGGTTGACATAGTGTTGATGGTTGTGAAACATACAATAACATCTGCTACAATGTTCAAGTGTGTTCAGATTTAAATGCATGAACTGCACACTCTGCAAACTCTGCACTGACAAGTCCACTCTGCACTGGAGGTTTCAGGTTTCTTTGATGGCGTTGTGTTGAAATCTGATGTCCTGTAGATATGCCTTTCCCGTATTAGACAACGACTGGCTTTCGTATTAGAAAAAAAACCTAACCTAGCTTGCCCAGGGTACATTTGAATTTCCAGATTTTAGAGAAGTGCACAGAAATTTAAAAACACCTTTCTAATGACAAACTTTGCATAAATACAAGACAGTATAGTCAAGATCAGACATTTTAGATGACGTAACCATAAGAAAAACATAGTTTTGACTGGAAAGGATCTTTAAGGGAAATGGACAACAGAAAAAGAGCACCATAGAGAGAATTCATATCTCTGACTGAAAGCAGGCCTGATTAACTGAGAGAACACTCACCCCAGTAGAGGGTGCACCACCAGACAGTGGGGCTTGTCTAAGCCCTGGATGACAGCATTCTTGAAAGATCCATCCAGTCTGGCCACATTGATCTGTTTCTTATTGGCATCATAGCTGGTCCAGAAGAGGTTTCTGGACACCCAGTCTACTGCCAGCCCATGAGCGTTAGGAAGGTCTAGGAAATGTTAGAGCCGCGATAAGGAAGGTTAGGGTTTATTCTATTTTTTTCAGACAGATATAGAAAGTTTTAAATGTATACTGAAAAAAAACCCCCAAACTATTATAAAAACTGAATCACAGATATTTCTGTAATCATTCTCACCAGCAGACACAACAGTCTCCACCCCTGTGCCGTTAATGAAAGCTCTCTTGATTGTCTGCGTTCGGACATCTGACCAGTAGATGCGATGCTCCACTGCGTCGTAGTCGACCACTGTCACATTGTCAATGTCCGGCACGGTGAAGGAGATGATGTAGTTGTAGTAGGGGTTGTCAATGTCTACACCTCGGATCTCAATCTGACGAGCGTACAGAAGGAACTTGCGAGACTCTGGGGGGGGGGGGGATTTTTTAATCATTTTTGTTGCATTTTTATAAATTATTTCTAAGTTTTCTGCAAATAATGGAAAGTGTGAAGAGAGAAAGGAAGAACAAATTTCTCAGACTTCTCTGTAAAGGAACCCCCTGTTCTCATGCTCAAGGTTAGCCCATCTATATTCTTATAAGCACATTAAGATTAAAAGTTAGGTTTAGGGTTCTTCTCACTGTGCGAGCCAGACAATCAAAGGGTGGGGCCAGCTGGGTCCCAGAAGACAGAAGCCCATGACGGTCAAACTGACCAGTGAGTAACATGTTGCCCGACTTGTTGAGGCTTGATTAGCTCCTGAGAGATGGGATATAGAGATAACAAATGACTCCCTCTCAGTCAAGAATTCATGCAGCTTTAACTCAGTAGTGAATGTGTCCAAGTTCAGAGAGACTCTGCCAAGCTCCCTGAAAATTCCCACGTTGATGGGGAATGCATCAGATGCCCTCTAATCCAATTATCCTTAAATCTACACTGCTGAGATGAGGATTGTTCAGCAGAATGCTTAACAGACACAGATGCCCACAGATTCTCACAGCTACCCCTCAAAACCATCATGAAACCCACTCATGAAATCACATAGTAATAAATGAAGACCTCAGGCACATCACTTGTGACAGTCTTTTATATGAAATGAAATGGAAATGAGAGTGAAGAAGGCCGTGTGGCACAAATAGAGGATAAGTAATTAGATCTTCTGTCATAAGAGATGACAGCTAATGGCATTGATGTCGCATTTGGGAGCTGAGCACACCGTAGCAACCATGACAGTCACAAGAAGAGATTCCTGCAAACAAAGAGCTTGTTTCTTGCGACTTGATGACATGGATTATACTGTATTTGACGGTGTAGCGTGCACACACTCGGCCTGAGCTTTTTAAAGGTAAGAGAAAAAACAAGTCTGTAGGTGTTTGTGAGGAGAGTATCCATCCTTACCTTTGCAAGTGCGTTTGTCAGGCTGCAGCTTCATGAGGTGAGGGCAGGCACAGGAGAAGGTCTGGTTGAAGTTGATGAGACAGAGGTGGGAGCAAGGGCCTTTACCATCACTGGTGGCACAGGGGTTAGGTGCTGAAAGAAAGGAGAAGTCAGAGGAAATGTGGTGAAAGCAAGAAAGGAGGTATTTCATTGAAAGGGACAGTTAACCCCAAAATCAAAAATACATATTTTCCTACCTAACTGTAATGCCATTAATGAATCTAGATTGTTTTGGTATGATTTGCAGAGTTTTGGAAATATCAGCCGTAGAGATTTCTGCCTTCTGTCAAATATAATGGAACTTGATGGCACTCGGCTTGTGGTGCTCTAAGTGCCAAAAAATATATTTGAAAAACTCAACAGCAATGTCTGTTTCCAGAAATCATGAGCCAGTTACTCAAGACACGCCACAGACCTTGTTGTGAGCAGTTTGATGTCGGAACTATTTTCTCTCTACCGAGCTACTCCCACCAACTGTATCATCGCGCAGATTGAAGTGTGCATCTACCATTAGCTCACCTAGCACCACCAAGCTAGCTAACGTTACAGCTCAGCCGAGGAGGACACCATCAATGTTTGTACATTTTATGCTGTCATAAGCATGAGCCTCTTGTCCACGAATAGATGCACACTCTGTACTGCACCTTGATGCAGTTGTAGTTTGGTAGAAAATGTACTCTGCACAACAATTGGGAACCAAAACAATTTAGATTGATTAATAGAACTACAGGTAACAGAGAAAAAATGTAGTTTTGATTTTGGTGTGAATCCCTTTAATGCTCACACTATGCCCTGCTGTGTATATATTTTCCAAAAGCTCTCCACAAAATCCATAAAAGCAGCCCATTTATTCTAGTACCATACTAAGCCAATAGTTTAATCTGAGAAGCTATTTCCAGAGTCAAGAGTGTAATGGACCTCTCCATCAATGGACCCTCAAGGAAAGTGAGAGTGCAGAAAAAGACTTTGTCTGCCAGACCCGCTTGTTGCCTCATCACTGTCATGAGCATTGGTTGCAGCTGTCAATCAACGATTCTGTGAGATCTCCCTTTTCCTGCCTCCAATTACAAGTCCCAGTGCCTCTCTGTTGCCCCTACACCCTTGGGATCTTATAGCCATTGGCTACTAAACACCAAGGTGACAGTTCAATGTGACAGAATACTGCAAATCTTTTTGTCATCTTGTCAATCATGTGCTCCTATGAGATCAACACATGACATTTAAGTCACAGGAGGAGGGTTTTATTTCCTACCCAGCCGGTGGGAAATGCCAAACAGTGAGGTGACTTTTTGATCAACGAGGCAGCAGGAGGTGTCCAAATTGCTGCCGGTGTGTGGAGACAACACGTCTCACAGCTCTGAAAGGTCAGCTGTCTTTGGAGAATAGGAGTCGTGAATCAACGCGGTCAGCAATGAACTGTGAGCTCGCCACCGTTCTCCTATGAGTTAAAGCCCCAATCAGTCAGCCACACTGGCAGGCAGGGGTGAATCTGAGATACTGTGGCACTATCTCTCCCTGTGAGTGTGTGTTTCTCTTTGAGAGTTAATGCACACGTCGCTGGTGTGCAACCTACCCTGCGGTTGTCTGGATGGGTGATAGACCTGCAGGTCAAAGGGCTGTGTGTTGGTCCGTTGGACAACAGTGACATTGTGTCCAGTCCATTTGTTTGCCTTGGCCAAAGTGTTAGTCCTCCAGTCAGTCCAGTAGACTTCACCTCCATACATGGTGACAGCAAAGGGATGGGACAAATACTCATGACCCCTCAACACTTCAATCAGCCCAGAACCGTCGTACATAGCAGAGTAGATAGCATCTGACCTGGAAGAGGATTAAAGCAGAGAGATGTATACTTTACATAACGTGCATCATGTTACTAGATGAGCCTGTACTGTGTATGCAATTTTGCATAAGCAAAGCACATCTGTATGTTTATTAAAAAAAACAGTAATGGTGAGCAAGCAAATAAAAAAGAATGAGCGAAGTGTGTGATGTAATGAGGGAGTGGGTGGATGCTGTGCAATGAGAGCATTCTGTATATTCTGGTGACAAATGCTACCTAGCATCAATCCAGACAATGCGTCTTTCCATGTAGTCCACAGTGAGTCCATTGGGCCAGCCACCACTGCCTGTTTCCCTGTGGATGGTGCGTCTGAATTCACCGCTCATAGATGCTGCCTCAATCCTGGGCAGACTGGCATCCCAGTCTGTCCAAAACAGAATACTGCAGAGAGAGAATAAATCAAAGTGAGGAGGGATTTATTTTCACAGACGTAGACAGTATCAACACATGAGAACATATAAGTTTAACAGAAAATACACTGAGTGAAATATGCATTGAGCTAAGTAATTATTAGGGCTGGAATTAAAGACTATTTTTTATTGTTGATTAATCTGTTGACTATTTTCTAAATTAATCAAGTGGTTGTTCAGTCTATAAAATGCCAGAAAATGGTAGAAAGTATAGATCGATGCTTCCCAAAGCCCAAGATGACATCCATGAATATCTTGTTTTGTCCACAACCCAAAGATATTCAATTAACTGTTATATAGGAGTAAAGCTACGACAACATATTCACATTTAGGAAGCTTGAATCAGAGAATCTGACTTTGTGTTTCCTTAATAAAAACAAATACTTAAACCAATTAACTGATTATCACATTAGTAGGTGACTAATTGTTGCAGCTTTAGTAATTACAGCTTCAAAATCCCTACATCTATGCTTCTTACCCATCACGAGGGTCTAGGGCAATGGCCCTGGGGTGCTCCACCTCCCCAGCCAGCAGGGTGGTTCTCATGGTCCCGTCCAGTTTGGCCACCTCTATCTGGTCCAGATTGCTCTCCACCCAGTAGATGTTTCCTGCTATCCAGTCCACAGCCAGGCCCTCTGGAGTAGCCAGTCCATACTGGATCACCACTTCAAAACTGGTCAGGGCTGAATGGGACACACACACAGAGACAGAGGGACTTCAAATTAGGATTGTGTTTGGTTCTTTTTCATGTGTTTGACATCTGAATGGCAAATCGCAAAAGGGAGCAAGGTTGACAATACGTAGCTTTTTATAGAATTTTAATGTTAGTAAAATGGCTGGGTATTGGTATTGGTATTGTGTAACTTAAAAGTAGCGACCCAACACCAAGTAGCATTAAAATGTCTCAAGAACGTTCAAACACCCTGCCGGAACAGGAATCTTTCAGTTGCTGCCTGTTCTGGAGCCGCTCTCCTCGTGGCGAACAGTCAGTTGAATGTCTCCCTGATTAGCACAAGCTGACAAAGCAGCAGCAGCCAGCATCCAACACCGAGCTCTTAAAAGGTCCTAACATATTCACACTGACACCCAAATGGGTCAACTCTGTAGTTAAACCCTTTAATAACTGTAATGTTAGCCACGTGATGCTAACAATTAGCCCTATCACTGCGTAAGTGCGGGTGGATTCTCACCAACTGTCCTCGGTGCTGAGCTCACACTGCGGCAACAGCAGCTACAACCAATACAGTCTTTGGTGTGGTGAAGTTGAGTGTGGTGTATTTGACAGAGTTGGCAGTTCAGTGTGCCAAGATGTCACCAAAATGGTCGAAGGTATTGCTATACTACACACCATGCCAAACACATTATGGGTATCAAATGAAGTACTCAGTTGGTATCTGTATCACTTTAAGAGTACTGCAATCAGTACTGGTATCATACTTTTTCAATGATACCCAGCTCTAGTTGGTGGTGATTTTATGTAGAAAAAAAAAAGAAGCTGTAATAGCTTGGCATATGTCACATTCACCAACGAGAGAAACTCTCCAGCCAGCACATATGGTTCACTGCAAAAATAAAAACTCTGACAAACAAAGAATTGTTTAGAATTCTTCACTCTTATGGAATCTGTCAGCAAATGGCACACACTGCTGCTGTGTCTGTCAGTGTGGCTCTGATCAGCACTATCTTTCCAACCCCACTGCCCCACCTCTAAGAAAACAAACACCCAACACCAGATCTCCCACTCTTTTCATTAGTTCTCAGAAACGACAGGCTCTCATGCTGACTAAGTTCAAACCAAAATGTGTGATCATTTCTGGCTGAGGGTGATCAGACAAGTTCTTGACAAAGCCTTCCTGTCATAATTAGAGGGAGAGAGATATGCCTTCTTCACAGTTTGCTTAAGGGAATGGCCGTCTTTCTGTGTGTCTGTGTGGGTAGGGGTGTCTTTGTTGAGCTGCTGGCACTACACAGTGTATGCCACCAACTTGAGAGATTCTGAAATGGCTTCAAGAACAAGCAGCAGGAGCTGATCTATGAGTTGGTCACAATGTCTCTCTGCTGAGGAGTCCTTTTTTAATGGTGAAGTTGGAGGGCTGGGAACTGGAACTGCAGTGTGTTGTGCCTCCTACGCTACATCAGTGTTCTGGCTGCAGTCACGCACATCGAGTACTGAGACAAATGGGAAGAGACAAAGCCTTCCGTGTGCCCCCTAAGTGCTGTGCTGGGAACACAACCTTGATTGGCAAGGAGACCTGGGGTTTTGGAGCAGGAAAGGCCGACCATGACCTGGCCATTTATTCAGGGTCACAGACCGCCGATGCTGACCACAGACTCTTTTTAAAAACATTTGGCTCTCAGAAATTACAGAGTGCTCAGCGGAAGTTAATTTTGGAGAAATGCTCAGTCAAAAGCACAAATCGGATCTGCTATCTCAGAAGGAGCAATCCACTTTAGTATTTTTATTTTACTTACAAAAAGATGACAGTGAAAAATGAACTTATTACTATGTAAATGAGACTGTTCTTAGAGGCTATTCACTCCACCACCCCATCTATCTTTCTGCATAAACTACAATTACCCAAAGCTGTACCTAACTGGCTGCCTCACCTCCATTATCAGACAGTTTCCCGCGGTAAATCTTGTCCTCTACGACATCAGTCCAATACAGGGTGCTCTGGTTGAGGTGGAAGTCCAAGGCGATGGTGTTCCTCAGGCCTGGAACCAGTACACTGAATTCCCCCTTGTGAAGCTCAATCCTTCTGATCTCATGGCGGTTGGAGAAGATGATGAAAGGCTTGAAGGGATCTGAAAGCAAACAAGTTGTACCCGGAAAAAGTGTTAGTGTCTCAAATCAGTAAATCTCATCTCAAATTCCAGATTCACAAAACCCCTTGTTGGTCTTGGATCAAATCCTGCCACAGCTGTCTCTGCAATGTCTCCCCCTCCATCTGTCCCTTTCAAAGAAAAAAACTCAATAACTAAAGGGGTTTGCTGCTCACTTTCTGGAAACAAAATATCTACAACACTATGATGCATTAAATATATATTCAGCAGGATTTTTCAAAAAAAAAAAAAAACAATGAACAGATTCATGCAGTAGCAATCCCTGTAAATCATCACTTATGACCTTCTAGAAGTGTGTGGCAAGAGACTCCATCCTCTAGCTGTATTTTCTTATTTTGTTCATATTTTCTGTGTTCGGGACGTTTATCCTCATAGCGTTCAGTGGGGGTCAGGGCTTTATAAAAAGGTGGCAACCAGGTGTCAGACTGTAAGCAGCAGGGATTATAGCAATTGCAGCGAAGTGAAACAGAGAGAGAGAGTGAATCTGAGGTTGGCTTTTACTTTCACTGGTGAGCATGTTTACAAGCAGTAACTTAAAATTCCTTTAAATACCATATATACATACTGTATAGTAGAATCAGTATTGTAGAGCCTCTTCAGCACAAGAAAAATACTTTTCTCTCAATCTGAAGCCAAATTTTTCAGTTTGTAGGAGTAAATAAACTCTTACTGCCAAAAAGGCCCTCTTTTCCCTTACCAGTGCTTTTGCAACTCTCCATGTCAGACTCCAACTCCCAGCCCTCATAGCAGGAACACTTGACGCTGGATTTCTCCTGCTCGCACTTCTGGCTACACTTGAGGTGTTTGGCGCAGAAGCTCTGGATCTGGCAGGTCTTGTTGTCAGATCCCAGCTCCATGCCCAGAGGACAAGAGCACATGAAGCCCTCACCAGGAATGATGCTGCAGTTGTGGCTGCAGCCACCATTGTCCAATGAGCACAAGTCTGCAGGCAAGAAACAGATGAAAGAGTTGGAATATATCCGAGACAGGAGGGTTGTATGTTCTGTTTGTGGTGTTTTTAACATCAATATGGAAGGCACAGGACAAAAGAACAAGGTAATGAACATATTTTCGTGTTCTGTAAAAAAGGTGTTTGTGTCTAAAGAATGTTTTACCACAAAGTTTCTCGTCAGAGCCATCCGGACAATCGTCAGTGCCGTCACACAGCTTCTCGGCAGGCAGACAGATGGAGTCGTTGGTAGCACACATGTGATGAGACAACTTGCACACCAACGCTTCGCAGTTGTCCTCATCAGAGTTGTCCTCACAGTCACTGTCACCATCACACACCCAAGCTTTGCTGATGCAGCGAGCTGTCAAAACCACAAAATATCAATTTTCAGCTTGTGTAGTTTTAAGACTGATAGCTGCTATTCTCAGAGATCAGTTTTAAGCAAGTTTTTGGTTTTGCTCACAACAGCATTTATACCAAAAACCAATCCACTCCAATTACTGCAATCAGTGGATTTGCTAAGGAAGGCAAAGTGAATTAAACTTTTGGTGAACTAAACTGCAAATTCAAGTCTTTGACCACTTGCAAATCATCTTGATAGTGCTGACCTTTGAGGGAATGGAGAGAACTGGAGAGTCCAAAATGAAGGAAGCTTGTGCTATCCAATTTAATATAATACTGCTCGCCAAATGAGAAGCAATGGTAAGAAAGTTCCTTTTTGTATCCAGTTTTCTGCAAATTAAACTAGCTACAAACTAGCTGAATGACGCATGTGCAAATCAATTTTCCACCGCAAGTTTCCGAGGTAAACAAGCACTAACTCTTTCATTCCTTTGACCTACTCTGTCAGAGAATAAAAACCTATTTGTATTAACATTTCAGAAAGGTTCATCGCCCTACAATCTGGTACTTGAGCCATCTGAAAGCATCCTCACCAGAGTCCCTGCAGCTAAACTTGACTGCTGGGTCACACGTGTGGGTCACACCCTCGCAGTTGTTCTCATCACTCAGGTCCATACAGTCTGTGTCACCATCACAGCGCCAGCGCATGGGAATACACAGACCGTCCATCCGACACTGGAACTCGTCTACATGGCAGCCACCTGGAGGACGTGTAGCTGGAGAGAAAACAATAAGACAAAGTGTGATAGTCAGCCAACAAAAAGATAGAGGGTAGTTAGGCCAATGTCAATGAAGCAATAAAACTCCAGTATAAATCAGCAACTGAAAAATAACTAGACTGGAATCACAAGCAGCAAACAACACTTGCACAGACCACACACCACACTTGGCCAAAAACTGAGAGAACAAAGAATAGGCCATTCTAGTCATTAATTAATGCGTAGGTATGCTGGGACGCTGGGTTAACAACCTGACACTGAGCCAAATCAAACAACAATGACACACAGAGCTCACTGGCTGATGTCACAGGCAGATTAAAGGCACCAGTGGGGAGGTGGCACAATGACATCCCCTCACGGCAAAGGTCAGCTCTTGGCACGGCTTAAGCAGGAAATGGGCCGGGGACCTTTCAGCGCAGGACTACAATATACAGGAGGGGAAGGCGATAGTATTGCTTTTTTATTTCAGCTAATGACTTCCAGACGGCAGGCCAAGAGAGACCACAAACACACACAGCCAGACACACACACAGCACAGATTGCTCATTAGACCAACAGGTCACGCTGGGCCCCGTTTTTGCATGCTGGGACTTGACAGCAGTTGGCTGCATTTTTGCATGGATCAAACCGTACATACAACACCAGAACACACACGGGGAACAGGAGCGTATGTTTCTAGGCAGGCTGAAGAAAGACTGCGACAGTTGTGGTATGACGCTGCCTCAGTCGTCGTTACAAAGAGCGGTTAACCAGCAAAACTCAATGTTCCAAATCAGCCAAGCGTGGCCACCAGCTATTTTCAACTCAGAACATGTAAGTCCATATCACTGCAGCAGAGTCAAAACATCTGTGCCATTTGCACAAGACCATGAAAGAGTTTAATTGTTATCTAACCACAAAACATAATCACATCCTGAACAGAGCAACAGAGAGGATTTGCTGTAAATGATAAGTGGAAGCCAGAGGGCAGGCTGGGGCATGCAGAACAGAGGAAACACATCGGGGAGGAGGGCAATCCTATCTTCATTGTGACAACCTCTTTACAAATGCAAACGGCAACATGTGAACACAGTGAAATACAATACATGGTGTGATGAAAGCTCGACTCAGGCAAAGCTGGCATGAGTACAAACAATGCCGTAAAATAAACAATTCTTAGAGCAGAATAGGGCTGCAAGATAAGCCAAAGAAATAATGTTACTAATATTTTGACAGATAATGCTACTGTAATATGAGTCATGGTTTTCATTGGAATTGGAATTTTTGCATTTTATTTTCACCGAAAAAAAACATAAAATGATGATGATGTGATTCTCACTGGGGTCTGTACAAAAAAAGCATGTTCCCTTCTGTCTGGAATATGATTAGTAGGCCTGGGTTCTCTCTAGCACCACAATGCCTCATTTATAATGATATATTGTGGCACATTTTACCTCTTTAAAAAATGCAGCTCCTGTGATTTGGATATTGTGCTTGCCATATTGTGTTTTCCCTTATTTTTTGATTAATTGTGCAGCCCCAGAGCAGAGCTATTTCAGTTTGGTACACGAACTAATTGTTCCTTACCCTGGTTGGTACAGTTGGCGTGAGTCTCGTCACTGTAGTCTCCACAGTCATTGTCGCCGTCACACGTCCAGTATTCTGGTATGCAGCGGCCACTGTTACATTTGAACTGGACACTGGAGCAGGAGTGGCTGCAGCCTGCTTCGTCACTGTTATCCCCGCAGTCGTTGTCTGTACATGAGCACACACAAGATTTTATTTTCAGTTACTGGATTGTTTTAAACTGCACAGAAGGTGAGGGAAGTCTCAGAAGATGATTACCGTTGTCGCAGCGCCAGTTAATGTTGATGCAGCGACCATTTGCACATGTGAACTGAGTCAGAGGGAAGCAGGTTGGGTAGGCTGAAGAGGGGTCAACACAGGATGTGTTAAAATCATAAGAACATTTGTTGGCTTGAACTAAAATGTGTTATTAGAGAAAAAGCAACAATATAAAGCTGCAGTTGAGACTCACCACAGGAGTCTGGCTCATCTGAGCGGTCTCCACAGTCGTCATCCAGGTCACACGTCCAGGAGATGGGGATGCAGCGCCCACTGGCACAAGGGTACTGGTTTGGTGGGCATGTGCGAGCTGGCAGGGGAACAAGGTGTAAAAAAGGTAAGTGCTGTAAAAGGTTCCTCTTACATTATCCTTGATTCAAACTGGCAATAACTCATCCCCATTAAACAAACGCTGACAAGCTAATTTCCCATAGTCTATTGCTACAAAAAGCACTTCAAACAGTTGTAACCTCAAAACAAAACATTCACTTTATCTTAATTAAGTTAAAGACAATTTCTAATCTCCTTCAATTTACTTGATACACCGAGGCAGCTCTTATAAAAGCAACCAGCACTGTAAGCCAAGGACCATCGCAGTGTTCCAGCCTATTATCATCGATGCTGCAGATCAATACTCCTGGGCTGTTTGTGAATTCATGCTGGCATCCCCCGCACTCATCGTAACTGAATTAACTCAAAAATAACACGTCTGCTTGAGTTGCAACTTGTCTGCCTGCCCAAAGTTTAGTCTAGTGTTTCTCTAACTTCCCCCTTATCCTCAGCATAAATGCTTCCTCTCTGTAATACCATTTTTTCACTAGTTATTGATAACTTTAATCATCCAATAGCATCATACAGTACTGTACTGCATGTTCATTTGCCCATTCTGCAACACAGATAATGAAATCAAATCAAAAATAAAATGATGAATGAAAAACTGTAATGCTCCTCTAGCTACAAAGAATTCCAGCTTTGTTCATACCAGAGCAGGTGGTGTTGGATTCATCTTCATCATTGCCGCAGTCATTGTCGCCGTCACACAGCCATCGCAGGGGGATACAGCGGTTGTTCTGGCATTTGAATCGGTCAGCTGGGCAGGTGTGCTGGTCTGGGGGAAGAAAACAGAAGTGGCATCTCATGACTTTACTTACTTATTCTTTAAGTATTTCTTATGTCACAAAGACCACTGACAGTCAATCTTATGTTTCAGATGCTGTTATCATATTGTCAATGATGTGTCTGTGTTTTTGTTCTTGTGCTCTGCACAGATCTGTCACCTAACCACCGGCAGTTCTCCCTTGCTCTCTGAAGCTCGGTGTGCTGCCACCACCACTGCCTTTAAAAGGCAGTGGTGGTGGCAGCACAGTGCGAAGGTACCTGGAAACTGCATGTAAACACCAACCTTATAGTTTTAGTTTCATATAATGAACCCAAACTCACAATTATGTTGGATATTACTACAGACATTACTGTTATCTTATTTCACAACATCTGCTGTGACAGCAGACGCTGTATTAACTTATTTCGATGATGAGCCGATGATGTTTACCATCTTGTGCTAATGTGATTATGCCACTGATCGATACTGCATTGACTCATGTCAGTGATGACCTGATGAGGCTTTACTGTTTAGGGAGCGCCATGTTGAAAAAACATTTACACCGGCAGGTCGCCATTTTCCTACCATCTGTACGTTAAACTCTGATTTTTGGTCTGAATGAGTGAAAGGAAAACACAAAAACTCTTCGCAGAAAGAAAGAGAATAAGTATATTTCTCAAAATGATGAACTATAACATTTATATAACAACTTATTTAAATTTTTATGAATGATTATCACATATTACAGTCATATATCACATCCAATTTCCCTTATTCTGGGTAGATGACTTTGGTGCCTGAAGATGTGACTTCTGTATAATGTTTTGTACATAGACTGTATATAAGGATACATATACAGTCTATGGTTTTGTAAATAAAGCTTTCAGATTTCGGATTTTGTTTGTTTAATTCTCAGATACATTTTCATCATACATGACCACAGGGTGTAATTATAACTAGATGACATCACACACAAGTTAAAACAACTTCGTCAAAAAACACAAATTTTATTGGAGACCCACTCAAATGATTTCCTGTTGATCCTGGGGACTCACTACATTGAAAACCTATCAGCATCACTGTCAGCCTGCTAAATAATCCTCTCACCCTTTAAATGTCACTTTAAATAAGAAAATAAAATCCAAGAAAAATATGAGTCCCTGGTTCTCACTATCGCCTGATGAGGAGAAAGCTGGCCAGTGAAATTACAGCCACATTACGCTGCATGGAAAGAGACAATCTTGGAAACTGCAGTTTGCGCCCTGTCGGTCCACGTTAGCTAAGACCCTTAAACTGAATTTGTGTTTTTCTATGTGTTGCTGTGTATCCATGACAATGACGTGGCGCACTTACGGCAGAGCTCAGGGGCCTCATCACTGTTGTCCAGACAATCGTTGTCCCCGTCACACTTCCAGCGCTCTTGGATGCAGCGGTTGTTCTTGCAGGCAAACTCCCCGGGCTGGCACTGGGGCGGGGGCACGTAGGAGGGGTTGGCTGGAGATGAGATCAGGGGTAGGAGGAGAAACAGATGGGCCATTGAGACAAGAGTTGAGCACCAAAACAAAACACAGCCTTTTGGTGCCTGGGTCAACTTTCATCTCTCTTAAAGTTGCAAAAATATTGGTGGAGGTTTTATAACACTTCTCCCCAGATTTGGCAAAGTCAAGGTATAGTACAGCCTGCAAATGGAAAGTACAGCCTAGAATTCTTTAACAGCCTCAACTCCTGCTGAGTAATGAATTTTCCTTAACCTTCCACATTGATCTTTGGTGAAACCTCTCTACTGGTAAAGCTGCTAAGTACCTTTGCAGGTGACATTATCGACATCCAGGATTTGATCGTCAGCACAGCCACAGGACCTGCCATCAGGAATAGCAAGACACAGACTGCTGCAGCCGCCATTGTTAACTCGACACGCATTAGAACCTACAAGAAAAAAATTAACCAAGAAGAAAGGTGGAATATTATCATCATATTTTACTTAGTAGCAAGTCATTAAGTGAGAATCAAGGAGTAGAGGAGAGATATACCCTGCTGCTGGTGTGCATCATACACTCTGATCTCAAAGATGGGTGGCCTCTCATTGCGGAGTAGGGTGACTGTCTTAGTGACCTGGTCCAGTTTGTAGATGCTGCCGCCACGGTACTCATTCCAAAAAAGAAATTGTTTGTAATGACATAAGCCGAAGGCGTGGTTAAGCTCCTGCCCCTCATACACCACCTGAACCAGGAAAGAGATAAAGGTTAGATCTCCAAATATAACCTGCGTTCCAACAAAGAAAATGTTCAATTGAAGATCTTTTTTTTAAATAATGTGGAGTAGTATCTCTTTTATGATCTGTAAATACACAAATACACCACAGTCAAAGATTACATCCACACTAACACATTTTGGTTTTAAAATGCATAACTCTGTCTACGCCCAGCGTCCACACTACTCCAGTGTTTTGGAAACCCTACAATGGAGAACTTTGAAAACTCTGCTAACCCCGTTAAAACAGAGACTTTTGGAAACAAGGACGCAGACACCCACATTAGCTTCCTGATAGCAGTAACAACATGTCAAGCCAACACATTATAGCTACACCTACATGCCTTTTCTGATTTTATCATCTTGTATGGGTAACTTTACTCCTTCTCCATCGTCACTGCTTCCTCCAGTAATAATTAATGCACCCGGTACCGCTCTAATATGTCACCGTATTGTCTTTGTATTGACTTCCAGTCTGTGTGCCACTGCCTTGACTGCCTAATATTCATGTGTTACTTTCAAAAACAGTTCCACCTCATCATCAGTCCAAGCAAAGAAAACTTGGGTCTTACTTTTCGCCATCTCCATAGTATTTCCTGTAACTAAGCAACCAACTTCAGAATATAATAAAATGAGCTTCCTGTTTACAATGGTACGCCCCCAGTGTACATGAATGGTCATGTAATATGCATTTTCAGGCATGTTAGTATGGACAGCACTTAAACATTAATGTGTACAAAAGTTGTTTTCCTTTAAAAGCTTTGTTTCAAAATTAAAACATGTTAGTGTGGATGTAAGCTGACTGCATTACCAACCTTTCGCTGAGTGGTGTTGAGATAAACCAGCTCAATACGGTCGTAGTAAGCATCCACCCAGTACAGGATGCCCTGGGGAATGTCCAGACTCAGGCCATTAGGCCACAGCACTGTCTTGCTGGTCAGGAACACTTGGTGATGGGAACCATCCATCCAAGCTTTCTTGATCTTCCCTCTGTTGCTCTCTGTGGGGTCCTCCTCCCAGTCAGTCCAGTACATCCATCTGGGAGACGAGAAAGGGAATCACCGTGTTCAAAAGCCGTGTGAGATATAAGACATGTCTTTGAGAGCTGGAGCCGTCACAGTGTAGCTTTCTAGTTTTGATGCCCTTTGAAAGGACTTCGCACAAAAAATAAATAAATAAATAAAAAATAACAACAACAAAGGAAACAGTATCCAAAAAATCCACTGAAAACTCACCAGCTACCACACACCAATGTAACCAATGAGTTCAACAAACATCTGCAGTGCAGGCAGCCCACATAGCTGCAGGTAGCAGACCCTCAGACCATCCTCTGGCACTACATCAAAAGTATTAACACTAATCGTAACACACAGGTTACAGGAGAGGAAAAATATTAATTCTTAAATGCACTATGAATCCATAGAATCTCTTGAAAGATAATGTCTTGATGCGAAAAAGTCAATAATAAGAAATTTAAAGCCCAATTCTTGACATTTTGCACGGCTGTAGGACCAGGCTGTATGTTCCTTATGGCTATAATTCAACCAATCCAAAGTCCTGCCCCCCCTAGTTACTGTTACTAGGTGGGACAAGCTTGACAAAAAGAAAAATGGCAATGTCAGTTCCATTAAGCCGGGTGGTTCTTTGACACTCTTTTTTTTGACAGTGTAATGTGGTGTCCTGATAGTTCTGTGTGAAGTAGCATAGTCTCGCTAAGCTAAGCTAGCTAAATGAGCCAGACATGCATCTGTGCCGTCTGCGTATCATGCAGGAAAGGCAGTTCAGATTGTGGTTGATAGTTCATTAGGGTACTTCTTCGTGCTACATAGATGAGCCTAGCACACAGCATATCTACGTAAAATGGGAAAGTTGCTGGAGGTTCTGCTGGGCACCAGACTTGCTCAGCTGTTATTGGAGGACAGAGTGACAAGGGGCAGGACTTAGGGAGTAGTAGTAGTATTTTAAAATGTAACCTTTCAGTTGATACATCTCTCCCATCTGTGACTACTATTGTATTAATATAAGATAATGAAATTAAACAACTGTTTATTTTAATCATGAATTATTACAAATACACTATGCTTTAAAAGTTACAAGTGGGGCTTCAGTGGCTTAGTGGATAGAGCAGGTGCCCCATGGACAAGACTGCGCAGTGGCCCGGATTCAACTCCAGCCTGTGGCCCTTTGCTGCATGTCATTCCTCTCTCTCTCCCCCCTCAGCTTTCCTATCAATTAAAGGCAAAATATGCCCCAAAAATATCTTAAAAGTTACAACTGCACTGAGAGATAAAAAAGCATGTGTAGAAATTAAAAATTTTAAGCATCACAATGCATCCATAATTATTCAATAATCACATTGTAGCCCTCTGAATCAGAGTCAAATTGAATCAAATCAAATCATGAGATGCCTTGAGATTCCCACACCTAACACAGGTCGAATGCTGCTAAGCAAAACATTATAAATGGCTTACGAACTTTGACATAGCATTTGTGAGAAAAGAATACTCATTAAAATAACAATACCCTCCCCTCCAGTGTCTCACCCATGCTGGGGGTCCACCACAATTGCTCGTGGGTGGCTCATCTTTCCCTCAATGAGAGTCTTGCGGGTCTGAGAAGCCTTTTCCAGCCTGGCAACGCTGATAGTCTTCTTAGGCCCATCATCTGTCCAGTAGAGATTACCTCCCATCCAGTCCACTGCTATCCCCTCCACTGTGTGAATACCTGAGATAAGCAAAAGGGGTGAGGGTGAAAAGGAAACGATCAGGTGGCCAATTCAGGATGAATATCAAGAGAATAAAGTGGAAATGATATGGAATAACCTGACTGAGTTCTTTTCCTCACTGAATTCCAGGATTTTTTTTTAGAGAGTAGGAATAGTTCACAGCTTACCTGTGCAAAGCTATCATTTTATTCTTACCTTCTTTTAGTATGGTGTCTCTCTCTGTACCATCTATCTTTTGTCGGCCAATAATGTAGCTGGTGGCATCAGCAAAGTAGATGAATTCACTTGCGGCGTGGAAATCCAAAGCTCGGGGGTTCATTAGGTTCTCAATGGGAATCATATATTCATCAGGCACCTTAGCGTTCATGTCCATGCCCCTGATGATTCCAGGGCGACCCTTTCCATACACCAAAAACAACTCATGGTCTGGTTCTGCAGAGGAAGAAGGAGAAAAAAGATTGACTGTCATTACTTCTGCCAGTGATTGCGTAACCGCCATTACTTCATTGCCATCATCAATCATCACTGCCGAAACTAATGGGAAGGGGTTCATTTTTGTCAAATGAAATTTTTCCCTCAGTCATGATGTACTCACTCTTGCAGGACTTTCCATCGCTGCCAAGGCTGAATCCAGAGCGACAGCGGCACGTACGGGTCTTGTGGCTGTTGCTCAGCAGACAGATGTCGGAGCATCCTCCAGCCTTCCCAAACTGATCCAGGGCACATGCATGGCTGCGCACTAAGCCGCGAGAAAGGGGTACAAAATCAAAACAGTTGTAACTGTTATTAAAGGACAGATAATTTGGAAGTCAAACTTAGTGCCTTCTTGAATGAGTACCTTGCGGTTGGCGCCTCTGGTGGTACACATGCAGTGCGGCTCCCCGGTCAACCCGTGTCACCACCTGGAAGTCGGAGCTGTTGAAGCGGTTCACTCGGATCACGCTGGTCTTTGGGTTGAGGTTGCCTTCGTCTGAGTTGGTGGCATACAAGTAGTTCTCAAACACAGTCAGCCCATACAGATGCTCGATCTGAAATACAGCAAGACAATAAAGCAGCAAAATTTAAAAAGTTGTCTTGCTACTAAAAAGCTGACATACTCAGTGAAACAGCTCATGGTGCACGACTAATGGCTTTTGTCATATCGTTTGTGTTCACATTTTTATCTTGAATGCTGTCTGCTAAATTCTGCATGATGGAACTTTCCTAACAAACTATTTATCAGTATAAAACAGATTTTGACAGGTTCAAAACAAGTGAAGAAATCTCTGACAGACAGAGACAGACAAACACAGACAGAGAGATAAAGAGAGAGAGAGTCTGTGTAAACTTGGCACAGGGCAGCATAATGGCTCCACTTCCCATCTGCTGTTAAACAGAGAGAGGTTTTACTTTTATAAGGGTAGATTCTGTGCAGCTCTCCTCTACTGTCAGAAAGATGTATGGGTTGGGATCATATTACCTCCCCCACCTCTCTCACACACGCCGCCACCACCACCACCATCACTGCAGTCCTGATTTCATTAAGATCATTACTCCACTTTAAGTTTGAGCCAAGCTTCGCTAGGGCTAGACTAATATGTTTAGAGAGGCACTAGCCAGGAAAATCACACACTCTTTAAGTAATATCAATCAAGGCAATAAAAAGGACTTATCCTCATGAGAGGCCGGCTCTCTTTGCCTTGATACATAGGAGACAACTGGAAAACAGCACTGCCTCTAAAGATGATGATATTAAATCTGTGATGAGACCGATTTGGAAAACAGATGTTTTGTGTTATAGAAGGGGAGACTGAAAAGTCAGTGGGGACTCTGGGCTATTGCTGTTTCATTCAACCTTTAAAAGAATGCCAAACAATTTAAAAATCTATATGTTTGACTTAATCTCTGTGTATGTTTGGGTGTAGTTGGCATTTTCTGTGTGTACACCCCTCCAACCATCATTCAACCCTCACCAGCAGGCCCTGGATAATAGTGTGTCGGTTCTTGCCCTCGTAGTCCACTACTTCAATGTAGTCCAGGTAGGCATCAGCCCAGTACACCAAACGGTTGACCAGGTCCAGTGTGATACCATGGGGGAAGACAATCTTGCTGTCCACCAACTTTGTGCGGTTCTGGCCATCCATGTCGCAGCGCTCCACCCTCGGTGTAGACCCGTAATCTGTGAAGAACACTTTGCTGTAGCACAAGAAGAGGAGCACAAAGGAAGGAGGGGTTCAGTAATGGTAAGGTGACAGAAAAGGGTATTTCATAAATAAATTATATGATTTTAAGAAACTGTGCAACAGCTCATTGACTTCATGTATGTTTCAAATGTTTCACAGCTGAACTTGTCCATACAGGGAGTGTCTGTGAAACCAGTAGAGGAAACAAAACTCCTTGGAGTGACACAGAGTGCCGAAGGGATGACGCATATTTGCAGGCTAACATGGAAGTTAACATCGCCCTGGTTCCCTCAACAAAATGCTAATGGGATTTTTCCACTAGATTTTGGATTACTGAAGAAAATACACTTGTGGCAAACAAAAGTTTATGATTCTTAAACATTTTGTTCAGCAGAAACTTCACAATTAAACATGACTTATGATTTCTGTAGCATAAATGCAATTACCAGAGGTAAAAACCTAAAGTTAGGGCTATAAACAAAACTACACCACAATCGCATGACTTCCTTGTCACCCCAACAAGGAGGCTGTAAAGCCACGTTCGACACGATGACGTTCTTTAGTCTCAGTTAGACACTTGTTAGCACAGGTCTTTTTTTAGTCACGTTAAGGCTTCTGAATTTATGAATAGCATATTTACTGATGTATTTCATGTCGTAGAAAAATCTCTTAAGCTTGTGTTATCCACAGACTTTATTTCAGGCACCTAACCAAAACCCATTCAAAAAACCCATTGATTACATTGCTAAAATGCTAACTCGTTTGCCGGTTTTAGGACTCATCCTGCACCACTTTATTAGACAGCAGACTGAAGCAGTCAAAACAGATTGAAAAAACTATAGCAGTTATGGGAAGAGGTCTGGCAGTTATTAAGCAATTAACTAAATTCTTACCACAACAATACATCTCTCACATTATTCAAACATTAGTTCTTACTCATTTGGATTACTGTCATTAGTGTGGTTAAGTGCTTCAAATAAAGACTTGGAAACACCACAGTTAGTCAAGAATAGAGCCGCACAAGTTGCTCTGAAATGTAACAGAAGCGCTGACATCATCAGAATAAACATAACCTTAGATCGCTCATTGATCAAGGACAGAGCGGTTATTTCCCTGCTTTGTTTTATGAGAAATACGGTCTAATATCCCAAATGTCCTTTACCATCAATTTTCTTATAGTAGTAATGACCATAACTTTAATAATGCGCATGAATCAAGAGGTTATTTTTCACTTCCCATTTCTGGAATGGTTTGCTATCGGACATTACACATTCAGCGAGTATAACTGTTTTTATAAA